>NC_142009.1:283646933-284260147 GCF_049901735.1 Notechis scutatus | reverse complement strand
GCAGAGCAAAATGTAAATCACCAAACCGGTAGTTACACCGATTGGATCCCACCCCTGGGCGTGTAGGTGCTGCTGGTCAATTCCAGATCATCAGAGCTGCCATTCTCTTGCAGTACTAGCTGAGGACACAGCTTATTCATTATTAATTGTTCCATCCCATTTCATCTTCTGTCCTCTAGACAGATTTGAGAAATAGAAGATTATTGGAACTGGAAAGACATGATCTAGGATTTGACTGGCATAGCTATTTGTGGTATGATAGAGTTAAGGTCAATGTAGATGTTTAAAAGCATTTTATTACACGTGTCTTACTAATAATTTGGAATAGTATAAGGCAAGATTGTCTTCTAAAATCCCTTTATAGTTGTCACTTTCAAGAAACTTTCCTTAGAAAATAAATGATAGTTAAACAGACATGGTTACCCTATACTGATATACTAATCTTAGGTCAAGGAGAATGCAAGTTAAAATCAAGAGAAGACTTAGAATTGAGAAGTTTCATTTCATTGATTTTCTTATGTGCAACTAATATAATTATTTAAATTTGATAAAAACTATGAGTTTGAAAATGGTAAGACTGAATTTGATGTAGAATTGTATACAAAAGAATTGTATATAACTATGGCTATAAATAAAGATGTACATTTTTTCCCTGAAAATGGAAAAAGGAGGTGTTTAGTATAATCTACCATAAAAATCCCAAATCATATGACGTATCCAAACAATCTATGTTAATTTCATTGTGAGCAAATTTCTTTAACTGCAGTCCAGTCATACTATTTGCTTGGGAACCTATTTGTTTGAGATGGAAAAGCTAAGTTCCCAAATAAAAACAAAGAATCTGCCATCAGTGAAAATTGATGTGTAATGGTTTATAAAGGAAGGTTTATGCAAAATCTTGAAAGTTATCATACTTTTAGTTGATTTATATTAAACTACCTATTTAATATTTTAATATGCTTAAAGTGTTTTCATTTATTCTGTGTAAATGCTTACGAGTTTTATAACCATTCTTTTTTTTTGGGGGGGGGGGAGTTCTTACTTTGTTCATAGTCGAGTACCTGTACATGAATGATGCATAAGGTCCTTTTTACTAACCCCTGCCCAAGTTTTTAGGCTTTAAGATTACATAATTCTTTATCTACTGTAAAATCCAGCAAAGGCCCCAGAGGCACATGAGGATCCTATAGGCAACAATCATTCCTTATTGGACAATTTTCAAGTGCCCAGAACTGTTTTATTAAAACTTGGCAACTTTAAGATATATGAACTTAGAATACTTATATTTAATTTATATTTTCATTGTATTTTTTCCTCTTTTTTTAACCCAATGGTCATTGACCATATTTTTTATTAAATAAATACAGTAAGTAATGAAGTTGCTTTGTTTAGGCCAGTCATTCTCTCTCAACTCAATTCACCTCACAGGGTTGTTATTGTGGGGAAAATAGGAGAAGGAAGGAGTATTGGATATGTCTGCTTCCTTGGGTTACTTACAAAATAATAAAGGTGGGATAAAAATGAATAACTAAATAATATCACACATTAGTAATGGTAATAAAGCTTTTCAAAACAATCCTGCATATTTTTAGAAGCATTCAACAATACTAATTGTGTTTAGTACAACAGTTTAACAATGCACTTTTACACTTACCTGGGAATAAAGGTACTAAGAAATCAGTCATGAATCAAGCAGGGCATTCCATGTGAATTTTAACTTCCCAATGTTTTCATGAAAAATTGTCAGGGAATGGTATTTTTCCATATGATTAAAATATTATATTTTAACTTAAAAGTAATCTAGGTTTTAAATTTAAAATATAAAATTGTCACCTGAAATAAAAAGTAATAGTTTAGAAATCACCTAAACATCACTTTTAAATGGATACTAAATGGATATTAAAATATATATTCTGCCACTGCCACTTTACCTTACATTATATTGTATATGAAAATTTTCCTAGTGAATCAGCAATCACTCTGTAACTTTAGTATTTGATTTTAAAGAAGACTTTTAACAGTGCATCAGAAGTGGGTTTCTTGAGTAATAAATAAGTTATTAAAGAACTTTTTTTATTTCCCATCTTTCTCATGTGTATTGTCTACAGCTTAATGAGGCAATAAACAACAAAGATGATAAATTTGACTGCTTATTTTCCTTTTGTCTTTTGCTGTCTCTTCAGTTGTTCTTTTAGGATTTTTTAAAATCAACTTTATTGAAAAGTTCCATAAGAAATACGTTCTGATCAAACTGTTATATGCCTCATGCACAGTATTAATGAATTTAATTATGAGAGCTGTGCCCAAACAGCTGTTGCTGTTTTGGTGTTGCTTTGAGGGTTTCTGAAAAGGCCGATTGAATGTTTGTTTTTCTGCATTTATTTCCACAAAATACCTATTTTTGTTTGTTTGTTTGTTATGAACAGTGGTTGGTTGAATGATGTTCCCACAAGCATTTGTGGATCAATTAACCTCTTAATATCTGTATGTGTGACAGGAAAAGGAAAATGTGGACAAAGGATATCTGATCTACCAATCATCAAAATTCCTCAAAACACCATGTTTTCCAAAGTGTGGATCAACTATAAAACTCTGAATCTGAAATAAATGGATTTCTTTGAATTATTTCATGCTGTGCATCTAAGGCTAAGTGTCTTTGCCTTTTATTTCACTCACCCTCTTTTTTCCTAGATAGTTTTATGTTTGGTTTGGTTTGATGACAATTTTTTTTAATTTGGGGAAATATGACTTCTAGGAATGTTCTCTTGAAAACTTATTTGAAAGATATATTTCAGACTTACCATCACTTTGCTATTTATTAAAGCAATCTGACTTTTCTTGATCTGAGAATGAAAACAAAAGTGTTGTTGCTTTAAGGAATCAACTAATTAAGGCAGAGGTGTCAAACTTGCAGCCTGCGGGCTGGATGCATCACATGCTGGCCCCCACCCCCACCAAGTTTAGCGAAGGGGAAAAAAGTCCCAATACGTCATGTGATGCTGCTGTGATGATGCAAGTTTGACATCCCTGAATTAAGATAATGTGACTCTTAAAATACAAATACCCTGTCTGACAGTGTTTATAGCATAGAATCAGCCATGCACTCAATAGAAAAATGCTTAGCAACACGTTTTGAAACAATTATACAAGAAAGCCTAATTTCTCTTGAAAAAAAAATAGAGCACTGATAAGTGACTACCTATCAGCTCTAAATCAAATCCCAACCCAACAACCAACTACCACAACTACTACCTCAACTACAATCACAACTACAACCAAAAATAACCACCAAACCACAACCACAAATAATTACTATCCCATCAAATAATTCCACAAATAATATCTCCTTACTCATCAGAGACACCATTGAACATGATCAGAAACATCCAAATGCCATCTTATTTGGTCTTGAAGACACCAATGAATCAGATGACATCACCAAAGTTCGTAATATAATAAGCAACTCAAATACAACAAACATCTCTCCTGAAGATATCATTGAAGTAACCAGAGATGGCTCTGAGTCCAAATACAATGATGGCTCCATGGCCCCAAAATTTTGTAGAGTTTTTTGCAAAAATGAGTCCAGCAAACGCATATTCATTCATACAATAAACGCCATTGCAAAAACCAATCCCAACCACAAAAAACTTCACTCAAGACCAGACTCATCCATATGGCAAAGAATCTGCACCTGTGAACTTCACAAGGAGCTCAAAAGACATCTAGACAATGGAGAGAAGGATCTCTACATTGACTACCACGCTGATTGTATCAAAAGTAAGTCACACAACCCACAACTCCACATCCAACCCTACCTCATCCAACCCACCATCACTCAAAACTAGGCACACATGCCCCTAACTACCTCAATTCCAACTACAACTGGCCTTAAATGCAAGCTACTCAATGCAATTGTGAATAAAATACCTGAATTTTTCCTCTTACTAAATATGGCTAAATTCGATATCATATTTGTCTGTGAAACATGGCTCAATGCATCTCTCCCTGACTCCATTACCACAGTAAGAAACTATCATGTTTACTGATCAGATCGTGAAATCCATAGAGGAGGTGGTGTTGCTATCTTCTATAAAAAGTCCTTACATCTAAAAAACATCCAAGTTACCCAAGAGCTTGCTCTTCCTGAGACCATTGTCTGTGAACTGTCCTTAAATATCACATTTTGATTCTTATTATGTTACAGAGCCCCTGATTATGACATCGAACATGTAAATAAGCTAAATTCACTGCTAACATGGGCAACATCCTGCCCACACACTTTTATCTTTCTTGGTGACTTCAATCTACCTCACATTAACTGGACCCTAAAAGAATGTAAAACTAAACCCATACATGCAACCTTCTACAATGCTGTAACAAACCTGGGACTGGAACAACTAGTAACCTACAATACTAGACTTAACAACTTCCTTGATCTCATCTTCTGCAATAGTTTGAATTCAATTTATGGAATACAAATTAAAGAACCCTTTCCCAACAGTGACCACAGCATGATTGACTTTTGTCTCAACATACGTCCACACAAAAATCAACACAACGATGTGATCCCCAATTATAACTTCAAAAAAGGCAACTATGATCTTATAGACAATAATATCACATCCCTTGATTAGCAATTTCTATTCACTGGATGCAATACTGTTGAAGACCATTACAACATATTTTTACTTGAAGTCAAAAGAGTCATCAAACTATATGTACCAATAACAACTCCAAAAAGCAGGAAAAAAAGATTACCCATAACAATAAGGAAGCTTCAATCCAAAAAGAGATCACTTAATCACCAATTATCACATTAAACAAGAGGAAAACTTTCTACACACCAATTCCACCCATGCTTTCTACAATTTTGTAAACAACAAACTAAAAGACTCAAGGTCCATCCCACCCCTGAAAGGACCTAATGGTAAAGACTGCAACAATGACACTATTAAAGCCAACCTCTTTAACACATTCTTTGGCTCAGTATTTGTAAACAGCAATGGATCCTGCCCAGTATTTCCTAGTCGAAACACAGACAACTACAATGATCTAATATATATCAATTTTACAGTAGACAATGTTGAAAAAGCACTATGCAATCTAAAACCATCTCTATCTATTGGACCGGACGGAATATGTGCCTACTTCTTAAAAAAGCTATCTACTGCCGTAGCCGAACTTCTAAGCATAATCTTTGAAAAAAATTTCAGGACCAGCTCCTTGCCAAAACTATGGTCACAAGCCACAGTCATCCCCATCTTCAAAAAGGGAGACCCCAGCCTAGTTGAAAATTACAGACCAATCTCTTTATGCCGCATCACCTGTAAAGTCATGGAATCAATTATTAACCAATCCATTATCCTCCACTTAGAGACAAACAACCTAATAAACAATTTGGTTTCAGAAAAAAGCTATCCTGTAATCTGCAACTCTTACACTGCAAAAACAAATGGACTACATAACTCAATCAGGGCAAAGCAATAGACACAATCTACATAGACTTCTGTAAAGCCTTTGATTCAGTGGTACACGACAAACTACTCCTAAAACTAAAATCTTATGGTATCATTGAACACCTGCACAACTGGATAGAACAGACAACAAATGGTCAAAATTGGGAGCGTCCTATCAAATTCTGTACCTGTTAACAGTGGTGTCCCCCAAGGCAGTGTTCTAGGACCAACTCTCTTCATACTCTACATAAATGACCTCTGTGATCATATTAAGAGCAACTGCGTTCTCTTCGCTGACGATATAAAGCTATTCAACTCCACAGACAATACTGCTACCCTTCAAAAAGACCTCAACTATGTATCAGAATGGTCAAACAAATGGCAACTTCAAATCTCCACAAATAAATGCTCTGTCTTACATATTGGCAAAAAAAAATAATCAGAAAAAATAAAATACAGGCTGAATAGTCAAGACCTTGTTGATGATCCAAACTCTGTGAAGGATCTTGGAGTACTCATCTCTAATGATCTAAGTGCTAGAGCCCACTGTAACTACATAGCCAAAAAGGCATTAAGAGTTGTTAACCTAATCTTATGTAGCTTTTTCTCTGGTAATATTACACTACTAACTAGAGCATACAAAACATTTGCTAGACCAAAACTCGAATACAGCTCATCAGTCTGGAACCCATATCACGTATCTGATATTAACACAGTTGAGAAAGTGCAGAAATATTTCACAAGAAGAGTTCTCCACTCCTCTACTCATTGTAGAATACCTTATGCCACCAGACTGGAAACTCTAGACCTAGAAAACCTAGAACTACGCCGTATATAAAATCATACATTGCAATGTCCTACTTGTCAATGAATACTTCAGCTTCAACCATAACAATACAAGAGCAAACAATAGATACAAATTCAAGGTTAATCGCACCAAACTTGATTTCAGGAAATACGACTTCAGCAACAGAGTGGTCAATGTCTGGAATATTCTACCTGACTCTGTGGTTTCTTCCCCAAACTCCCAAAACTTTAACCTTAGACTTTCTACTATTGACCTCACCCCTTTCCTAAGAGGTCTGTAGGGGACATGCATAAGCCTACCATCCCTGTCCTATTGTTTCTTTTATTTTTCTTGTATGTATCCATGTATTCATAAATATGTTTTTACTTATACCTATTATCTTGTAAGCAATTGACAAACCAAATAAAATAAAAATAAAATAAAAACCATAGGACTTTGTCTTGGGATGAATCCTGAAAAATGGTTTGCCCTATTGAACTGAAGGAAGATCCTTTTCATGCATGAGTTTCAAAGCATTTCTCCTGGATTATTTTTGAAGTATGTCCTTCCTCAGTATCTTTCTTTAGCATTGGAAACATGCTGTCTTTGCAGCCAATTAAAATCAAATACAACTTTACAATGATAAATTAATAATGTTGGCCAAATGCTTCCCCCTTTCAGATTAGAACTGGCTATAATTTTTGCATTCAGAACATCGGGAAAGAATTATTCGCTTGAATAATACGAGAAATAGAGCAAATACATTTGTGAGTGATCCTATCTTTCATAAAATGCTAACGCATGCAAAATAAAACACAAGTTATACATGTATTTTTCCTGCTATTTTGTTAATTTTATAAGCAAAAAAATTAGAAGGGAGAGGTGAAGATTTTTTTTTCTTCTCCTCGTAGAAATGGCTATTAAGTTGCAAATTACATGTACTATGTAAGTTTATTTTAAAATTGTCCTTTTCAGAAAGTAAGCCTCTAAGAACTTAATTGCATTGATATCTGAATAAGCAGATATTGGATGGCACTATGCCAACAGCCATTTAATGGGCTAATTCAAGCTTGGAAGGCATGCTTTTCTTGAAAGTTAGTTTGAACATAGTATCTTTTCAGAGATACTTCAAGAAGAAATTCTGTCAATGAAGCAAAATGCCCCACGTTGCCTTCTTTTGCCTCCTTTTTAGGCTTCCTCCAGCAGTTAAGAAACACTTCTATATATCTGGTGCACAGAAGACTCTTCCAATACCAAGATGTTGAGCTTCTGGCCAAACCCCTGGATCTCTTGACTATGTATGTATGTGTCCTGTATATGTGTTCGTTTATATGTATAAATGATAATGAAAGGTGATTCAGTGGAACACCTTAACTCTGATTACTTTTTAGAAGTAAGTTAAAAATTTAAGCAGACATTAAGTCCCTAGCTGTGTTTGGATAGTCATCATAGGCTGATGCTGATAATAATGACTGATATATAATTATTATTATGGGATAGTTTACTTGCATATGAATTGGGAAAGTCTATAAATATTTCAAATAAATAAACATATATCTGTTTGTATCAGGCCCTCTTAAAGGCTATAGGTTTAGAGTTTGACCAAACTGCTCTTATATTTGATTTTGAATGTGAAAGTATTGTATATCACTTTGGAAGGATTTGTTATGTGTTATGAAAGTGTTCATGTCTGTATGAGTGAGTGTGTATGTTTGTGTATGTGAAAGAGAGAGAGAATAAATCAAAGAGGGTGAACTTTTCAAGATGAGCTTTTTTTAACTTTTTCTGTTAAAAAAATATTTACTGTCATATTTAGCAGTGTTATTGCAATTTGAATGCTATGTTCATTTTAGAAAGATAGTCTGATACCTGTCAACATCAATTTGTCTCCATACATCCTTCAGTGCCCAGTGGCTTCCCTGTTCAATCTGAATATTTTAAGGAAGAAATATGAAAACTCCAGCCCTTAGACGTTCAACTGGGGTTGCAGGGCACTATTTTAGTGGTACAAGAAAAATATATATATTTAAAGGCAAATTGATTAAAGTAAGTAATTAGAGTCTCAGGGGTGGGCTGCTACTGGTTTGCACCAGTTTGGGTGAACCGGATGTTAATTTTACATTTGGTTTGCTGAACTGGTAGTTGCAATGACTGGCTGGCTCTCCCCACCCTGCCCCTCCCTTCCCAGGAGTCTCCACGCAACCTGTTTTGGATCCCAGGTAAGTGCAGGGCCTACGCAGAGGCTTGGGGAGGGCAAAAATGGGCCTCCTGGATGGTCCAGAAGGCTGGAAATGGGCCCACTTCCAGCCTCCAGAAACCTCCAGAGCCCATGGAGCGGGGAAATGGGCATCCTGGAGCCTCTGGAAGGCTGGAAACAGGCCCATTTCAAGCCTTCAGAGGGCCTCTGGAGCCTGAGAAGGCTGTTTTCACCCTCCTGGAAGCTCGAGGAAAGCCTCCAGAGCCCGGGGAGGGTGAATGCCCCCCATTGTGGTGCAGGAGGCCAACTAGGCCCCGCCCACCATGTCTATGCCCACCCAGCAACTGGGCAGAGAACTGGTTGCTAAATTTTTTGAAGCCCACCCCTGAATTAGACCCATTCTACAATAGAGAGCTACATTTAAGTCTTATTAGTTTCACTCAGAAATGTTAATAATGAGCAAAACCAGAGAAAGCATGGCTAAATTGTTGTTCTTATTCTCAAAGTAATCAACTCCAAAATAATTCTGCTGTCCCCTATATTTTACACTGTAAGTATTGGGGAAATATTCCTTCATGCACTTTGCTTTTTTTTTTTTTTTTTGTGGCTCAAAAATTAATGACTATGATGTTAACTTTACCCTCACCTGGGAATAAGTGCTAATGAATACAGTTTTTCTAAGTTAAATGTGTTTGATATAAACAAACAAGTATCAAAGTGTAATACTATGCAAAAATAACTGTCATTTTATTTAGTGAGATTCATTTTTATATAAATGTGGGTAAAACTGTAACATTTTTTTTTCCAATTAGGTTTCACTTAAGATTAAAATAACTATTCCCATTAATCAGAATTGTTTTATTTATAGAAACAGTAACCACTATAATACATATAAATAACATTCAAAAATATAAATGAAAGGGCATGATAATATTTTTTTATGTTCTGTACCTAAGTCAAACATGAAGTCATATTCTGCTAGAAAATTGTAAATTATATTTGGAAATAAATCAATTATGACCTTGCTTCATAGTAGTACCTTCTTTATATCACTTAAATTAATTATATTGAAATTGTCTTCCTGAATTATTAAATGAAAGCCAATGAATAATGAATATATTTGAGGAAAATGAGCCTCCAAAGATAGAAGTAGAAATATTATAAAAAGAGAGGGGGGGGAGATGGAGAGAGAGACAGGGAGACTGACCATATGTAATAATGGCTGATTTAGTGTTTAATTGGTTCAGTTCACAGAAGGAGGTTGCATTTATGTAAACCCTTCAATGTTTGACTCTGCAGGCTTCAAACACTGCTCAAAATAGTGCCCAAATCCAGAGGAAGAAGAGGAACACACCACTTGATGTTTATCTTACTACTGTCAAGAAAATAGTATCATTTAAGAGTACTTCGCACATCCAGCCAAATTCAGCCATATATTTATTCTGACATATCCTCCCATGCTTATAATGTAGAAAAAAACCTGGTGTTTCAATGCTAAATAAAAATTTTGGGATCTGCCCTAGATTAAGCTTAGTGAAACACATATTTTAAAATGATCTATGATGGGAATTATCAGAGATTTCAGTAATGAAGAATGGCTTTATTAAATGGTTTAAATGGGTGTCCATTCATCATTCACTCCCTTTTGCTCTTTCCACCATTGGATGTTGCTGTCCCAATAATGATATTTCCTTCCATTTCCTTTTGTCATCATTAGATCAGCAAATATGTTTGCTGTCTGTAATGCCTCTTGACCTTTTGTTCATAAATGAATGATTGATTGATTAAATAAATAAGCAGCCTTAAATTAAAAAGTGGAACTTCTCTATTTCCTCTGCCTCCCCTCCTTCTTTTTGACTTTCTTCCCATCTACATAATGTCAGAAAAACTTTTCTATAGAAAAAAAATTAATTTATATTGTTGCTTGTCTTATCCACAGTCATTTTAAAACAGGATATTTTGTAACCTGAAACAATGTAGCCCACTCCAAATACTTTGGGGATGGCAAAAAAAGCCAGGGGAAAAACCCAACATAACAGCAGTAGCATTTAGACATATAACTCTCCATAGTGCTTTATATCATTCTCTGAGTGTTAGCATATTGCCAGGGTGGGATTCTACCTCATTTTCAATGGAGGTAAGTGCAGGGTCCACAGAGAGGCTCTGGGAGGGGGAAAAGCAGAACTTCCGGAAGTCCAGAAATGGGCTTGTTTCTGGTTTCCAGAGGGCCTCCAAAGCCCAAGGGATGCCATTTTTGCCTTCCCAGAGGCCCGGGGGAAGCCTCCAGACACTTGGGAGAGTGAAAACAGCCTCCCTGGTCTCCAAAGGCCCACTGGAAGCCAGAAACAGGAAGTTCCAGTAGGCCATGCCTACGATGGCCATGCCTACCCAGCAACTGGGCAGCAAACCGGTTGCTGGGATTTTTGAATCCCGCTCCTGCATATTGCCCCCCCTCCCCCCCCAAAAAAAATTTGGGTCCTCATATTACTGACCTCGAAAGGATGGAAGGATGAGTCAACCTTGATCTGGTTAGGACTGAATTCCTGGCACCACCATATTCAACAAAACCACCCCTCCCCCTCCCAGTCCTAAATATTAACAAACTCTGCATAATAAAAAAAAATACAATTTCTGATTCATGAATGGAAAGTCCAGAACATTGTGGGACATTCTGCTCTTCCTCAGGGCCATGCCTAACCTATTCTAATTCATGCCATTTTGAAGGTGGTTCTGTGTTTTCTGGAGTAAACAGGAAAATCCCTACACTGACTTGTTTCATTCAGAATACCATTTGCAGGACACCTTGAACTTTCAGGATTTTACTTGCAGAAATTATTATGTCATCTCCAGAATGGCATGAAATTAGTAGGGAAGAGAATGTTCCTGAGTTCTCTGTTATGCCCTTTCCTGGACCCTACTTACTCATGCCTTAGTCACTTTCTGTCTTAACTATTGCAACACGCTCTACATGGGGTTGCCCTTGAAGAGCAAATGGAAGCTCCAGTTGGTGCAAAATGCAGGACCCACATGGTTTTGTGCACTTGTATCACCTGTCCTGAGGGAGCTGCATTGGCTGCCAATTTGCTTCCAGTGCAATTCAAGGTGCTGGTTGTCACTTTTAAAGCCCTTCATGGCTTAGGACCAGGTTATCTGAAGGACCGTCTCTTGCTGGTAACATCTACCCAACTCATCAGAGCGGCGAGGCAGGAAATTCTGTGGGTCCCATTCCCAAGTGATATATACCTGGTGGTATATAGAAGAAGGGCCTTCTCCATGGTGGCTCTCTCTCTCTCTGGAACATCATTACCCCAGAGATTAGAATGGCCCCATTCTAATACTCTTCCAGAAGGCGCTGAAGACCAGGTCTGCCAGCAGACCTGGGGAACCCAGAGTGGGATGGAGCCCATTAAATGGCTTAGGTGATCTGCTGTCACCTGGGTGGGGTGGAGGGTGATTTTATTATATTATACTATATTAATTTATTTGATTATTTTTATTATTTTTATTGTTTTAAATGGGATTTTATATTCTGTAAGCCTTCTTGAGTTACCATGGGTGAGTAGGCAGCAATATAAATTCAATAAATAAATAAACAAACAAATAAATAAATAAATAAATAAATAAATTCTATACCTGAAGCTTTGAACATACCAATGCAAAGTCTTTGAATGTATGTGTGTGTTTGCAAAGGTATGTCAGAGCCAAAAAGCAAATACAACCAGTGCTGCTGTCAGTGGCTAGTCTCTAGTTAGTAATATCATCCCCTTCTCATCAGTACTTCTAAAAGCCATTTAGCCTCCATGATATTTTCTCCTTTCTCCTCTACACTGAAAGCTCAAAAGTGATGGGTAATGAGCTATTTGGATTGATTTAATGCCATCTGTTTATTTTAATCTGAATTGAAGATAGATGAATCATGCTTCCCATCTAACCAAACCAGGGCTACAAACAGTAAGAATGTGACCAACATAAAATGTCCTCTCATCTTGATTGCACAGAAACAAGGTTTCAGCTTTCTGGCCCCAAGCTGTGCGACCACAACTCTGCCTTAATAGAAAGATTGTCTGTCATCAGCTGGTGATGCTTAGAAGGATGGAGGGAACAAAATGAGAGAAATCCGCTAGTTGTATTGTTTATCGTTCCTTGTATATCACAAAATTGGAACACCTCCACCCATTGATAAGCTAGAATAGAGACAGTCTGGGCTGAAAATGGAGACAGCAAAATGCATGTTGACTCAAACCATGAGATGGACAGCATATAAAATTAAATAAATAACTAAACAAACAAACAAATTGGTTGAGTTTTCTGTCAGTTCAAGAACAATTAGGAGGGATGAGGACAGACTCTTGGTATGATAGAGACAACTTTGATCGTCAATACTGGTAACCTGGATTACAGTTATCAACAGATTTGGAGTAGAATTAAACTTATATTGAATAAAAGTACAAAAAGTGTTTATACAGATTAAAAATACTCATAGGCCCAGATTTATCTATGGAAGCATAGGTATTTTTAGTGGCTAGGTATGCCTTTTAAAATCTTAATGTATTTCATCAACCTACTGGATCTGGTTAATAGTAGTTGTATTCATACCAGACTATTGCTATGCTTTCTATGTAGGACTGCACTAATCTGATATAAAAACAAAAAAGAAGCACAGTATGAATCACATACCAACCACATGAACAACTGACCAAATGTCTTGTACACAAGACATTTATAAGCTAAGGAGAACAGGACAAGAAAATCCTGCTGATGATGTTACCTAGTCTGGTAATGAAACATTCAAAAACTAATTGAAACAAGTTTGGAGAGCAAACCACTGCCCTAATCTAAAATCTGGGCTGTACGTATTTTCTATTAAAAAAAAAAAAAGAATACTTGTAGAATTAGTTTGTGAGAATCACAGTTTGTATTACTTCAAGTGGTTATATAACACCTCTTGTAATCCTATTGTAATGTGTTTCTATTAAATTTTAAAATTGTAAACAGCTTGAGATCAAACTTTTAGTATAATATATTCTGCTATTGTGAACTTATTCAGGCTCTAAGATCAGGTTCTCAGATTTTCAGCTCATGTGGACATTTTTGGGCTGACTGAAAGCCTCCCTGCTGCACATACTAATGAGGACCAACACTTCCTGATATCTCTAGTATGATAAACAGAACTTTAGTTAAATATCTATTGATTCAGAACTTTAATTAAATATGCATTGATTCAATTATGAGACATAATGAGTAGTAGATTACCAGTTCTATTAGCCACCAATTAAATTTCCATTTCTTGGACCTACATTGAGGTTTGATTTTAAAAATCCAGATACACCAATTGAGCCAGAATTACTGAAAAAGTCCAATTGCTACCACATGTTTGGAAGACAATTTTCCTAAATAACTGAAATTATATGAGATATATTCAGAAATCTTTGAGACAGTTATGTTGGAGACAGTTGATATAAGCCGCAATAGCTTTCCCATTTGTTTAAGAGTAGCTTTTTTAAGATATGTGCTTAAAAATGCATATATAGAGAGAATAATATTTTATGACAATCTTTTAAGATAGGAAGAAATGAGATTGAACAGATCTGTGGGAAACACACCCAAGCAACATGGATTTGGAATCATTATTTTGCAATCCTTTTACAAGGCCCAGGATACTTGCACCTAAATTTTATTTACCATCTTTGCATTTTTTTAAATTTTTTGAGGGACAATCTCATGTCTCCCCCCCACCCCCACCCCCATGCACACACACACACCTGGTCATATAGTTCTCTTTTTTTTCACTGCCTGTCACATTCTCCTTACTCTTTTTTTTCCACTTGATTGATGAAATGTAGTCTTTCCCACTGAAAATCAAAGGGTGATTATGTTGGTCCCTCCCAAGATAAAGAAAGGATCAGTGAACAATATTCTTCTTCTTAAGCCCCGAATTTGTCAATTCTGTAACTAGAAAACCAGGAACAAAAACAGCTACTCACTTTCAAAGTACAAGTACTTCATTTTCAACCGTAACAATACAAGAGCACACAATAGATACAAACTCAAGGTAAACCGTACCAAACTTGATTGCAGGAAATACAACTTCAGCAACAGAGTGGTCAATGTCTGGAATACTCTACCTGACTCTGTGGTTTCTTCCCCAAACCCCAAAAACTTTAACCTTACTATTGACCTCACCCCTTTCCTAAGAGGTCTGGAGGGAGAGTGCATAAGCGCACCAACATGCCTACCTTCCCTGTCCTATTGTTTCTTTTTATTTTTCTTATATGTATCCATTTCATGTATTCGTAACTATGTTATAATTATACCTGTTATCTTATAATTGCTTGACAAAATAAATAAAATAAAATAAATAAATAAAGTGTTGTCTGAACAATGATATAACAGGGCCTGTAATTCAGAATGTATAATGACACATACTTACCTCATACTTATAGTTTCCTCACTCTTTGCATAACCTTCTAGTGCTTACAATGTTATTCTTTTTTGGCTTCTGAATCATCCTACTAATGCTGCAAATTTATCTATTTATCTTTGACAAATAATTAGCATTTGCATAACTGCTGGTAATTTGATGTTTTATCCACAGTGACTTCAAAATGTTGCCCTGATGGATTATTGCTTTTATGAATTTCAAAAAAGGTCGCTTTTCAAAAATAATAAAAAAAGGAAAACTGTTCCATTTTGTTGCATGCATAATACTATAATTGCTCAAAAGTGTGTCAGAATTAGCCTCTAAATCAGTCCTGAACTACTTTCTTTAATAATGAAAGGAAATTGTACAGGTGTACCTGCATTTTGCAATGGAAATATTTATTTTTCTTCATCCTTTAACCTATATTTCTAGGTTAATATAGTAAAAAAATTAGTATACTTTAAATCAGGCTGACTTCTGGTTAAACAAAAAAATGAGATGGCAGTATTGGAAGGCTTCAGCTTTGGGGAAAAAATTGCAATGTGGACTATAATTGTCAAAACTATTTTGTTTTAGAATTGTTGTGTATGTTAATTGCATAGGAGATCTCCTTTGATATCTTCTGTGTAATAAACATATCCAACAATTTTGAAACAAAAGAAATTTTAAAAATTAAACACAAATGTAAAATTAAAAGATATAGAAAAAAAGATAGATTTTTAAGGAACCCAAATTTAGGTCATAGAAAGTAAAATAAATCAAGATAAAATGAATTAACATTGAGTATTTTCTGAATTTATTACTTTTATAATTTACTCAATAACAGAATTATGGGATATAAGTTGTTACTGTTCTTATGTGAATCACTGAAATTAGATTTCTGAAGGTGTCAGGGGAACAACCTTATAACAGTGATTCCTCCAATATGACATATAGGACAATATAAAAAGGCAGGTTAAATATACCTTCAGGTAATGCATATTGTCAGGCTCAGGACAGGCAGTTGGGATAGGTACAGCATTAAACGTATACAGATAGGGGGCTCCTATTTGGGAGCTTCTCACAATGGTAGTGACACTGATATCCATCGTAGGATTTTGCAGACTAATTAAACATAAGATGTTAAAATGATGACGATGAAGCCCTTCTTCTTTCTTCCACCAGTTCCAGAGAAATTAAACAACCTTACGTGGATGTATGCACTGTTTTTATGTTGAATCATCAAACAGCATTGCTTATCTAGCATCTTCAGCACAGAAAGTGTTATTCCTTTCATACAAAGAGATGGCATCAATACCCCGTGTAAAACTTCTTGTATTGCCTAGTACCTGATTATCTTCTTGAGCCGCATTGTGAATAGAGTCTCAGTATCAGGTTCCTATATCCTCCACCGAAAACAACATGCTTTTCTGTCATCTCTCTACTTGCTAGCAAGAGGAATAATTTTGCCCAGCAGGAGGTAGAAACTGAACAAGTGAACAGTTAGTAATGGTAGATTAAAAATGGCAGTACCTCTGAAATGTTGAAATGGCTAGGTCCTTCGCTACAAAAATGAAAACTAGGCTTAAGGAGTTGTTTCACTTCTGTTCTCTGCTCAAACCCTGGAAATTATATTTCAGTATTACATTTTTGTCACTGTTTTTCCAGGCTCTGTACTCAATTTCTAAGTATTCTATCTTGAGCAAATAGATCACGGTATAGAAATAGATGTCAAAATTGGGTGGTTCTGCTCACAATTTAAGGAAAGATAAATAAAATAAAATAAAGTAAATAAAAGACAGATACCTGTTAAAGATTGGATCATTTTCAATTCCCTCCCCTGAAAATTACTGTTATTTGAGCTATGATGGCAATCTCTAATTTTCCATTAAATTGTATGAAGAAATGGAAGCTCTCCTGCTTAAACCTTACATTTGCATTTCCAATGTATTAATTAAAAGCATTTTACCATCAGTCCTAGTCTTTTACTCCCTCAGACATTCAAAGTTAAGAATTATATTTCTTGCCACACAATTTCCTCTTTTTCAATTCATCACATCTTTCTCCTTAAAAGTTCTTCAGCCTTGTCTCAACTGCTCTTACAGTCCTGCTAAAATTTGATGATTGAATAATTGTATTTCCAAGAAATCATGTAGAACTGAATCTGTTGCCCTTATAATAGTTATTACTTACAATGGCAGAGAATATCCCTATTCTGATAGAGTTCATATCCTGTTCCTTTTTATGTGCTGCACACATTTCTTTCTAAAATTTAGCTCTGGAGAACTGTAAAGCTGGATTTTAGGTGCAATTTAAACATAAAATACATACACATTTACTTTTATGTGATTCCCACAGTTAGAATTATGACCAAATATATGTTTTGTTTTGTTCCTACAACTTTATTCATAAGATAGTGCCTTACCCAAGGATAATTTTCATGCCCACCAAATTCTCTGCTTTATCTGATTTTTAACTACTAACTAACTAAATTGGAATGAAATAAACAAATGGAAAGCAAAGATATCACAAAGCCTAAAACTTCAACATTACCTTTATGCTGAAGAAAGATTTGAGTTTCCACATTGTCCCTATAAGCATTTTCAGAAAATCGAAATGGATACCATTGCTTTACAGAATAGAATAACAGAATGACAGAGTTGGAAGGACCTTGGAAGTCTTCTAATCCAACCCCTTGCTCAGGCAGGAAACCTATACCATCTCAGACAAATGGTTGTCCAATCTCTTATTAAGAAACTTCTAATGTCAGAGCATCCATAACTTTTTAGGGCAAGTCATTCCATGGATTAATTATTCTATCTGTCAATAAATTTCTCTTTAATTCTAGATTGCTTCTCTCTTTGATTAGTTTCCACCCATTGCTTCTTGTTCTGCCTTCATATTTCCTTTATTTGAAAGTATGTTTCCCTTACACAGAGAAAAACAAACAAAACAAAACTAAGCTATGAGAATAGTAAGTATAATACTATGGAGTATCTTTACCAGTTTGCCTTTTAGTATCTTGTGATATTCACTCAGACAATCATTTGGTGAAAATACTCAATATGTGCTCTCTAAATTCCAAATATGCCCATCATCCCCTAACATTTAAATGCTGCTAATTCTAACCTTTATCCAATGAATGAAAGCAAAAAGTACAGTGCATCAGGGAATCACTAATAAAACTAATATAAGAGACCTAAGAAAACAGAAAAGACAGGTTGAACAAAACAGGGTTTATTAGAAGAAATTATGGGAATGTAGCTGCTACCTCTGACCAATGATTTGATACATTCAGAGGCCTGTTATGATCTGTTTGTATAGATCATATGATCTGTTTATGTAATTTGTGGATATGATCTGTTTATGTCAGCATCGATACAATCTTGATATACTTGTTGCATTGTGTATACAAGGAAATTGATAGAAGGATCATAATACATCAGTTTGATTTTTTAACCTTAACATTTTGTTGGACCACTTACAGAAGCTAGAAGTTACAATGCAGTTCTTCTGTTCTTATTTCTCAGGACAAAATTGTAAGTAATATTTGGAGGTTTTGATTGACATCTTGGGACTTGCATGGGAGGTCCTGCAATCTATAAGGTTTTTAATAACAAGTAAGTATATTCTGCTTAACATTCAAGTCTAACAAATGTATTTGTGGGTGTAGCACTATTTGAAACTTCTTAAAATCTCTGAGATTATATAGCAGCTATAGAAAGTAATGTAGTCTTATTAAATACCCTAAAAGTTGTCCCTATTACAATTAGCCCCAATACAATTATTATTGATCCCCAGTACAATTATTATTGATCCAGAATATAGCAGCATGAGTAGTGAATGGGGTCTACATGGCTTCCCATGTTTCTGATTGTTAATTGCAACCTGAACCCAATTTTAAACTACAGAATATGATGTACAAAGTTTATACTGCTTAGACTCAAATTATTTAGAGGACCAGTGATTCATGTATAATCCATCTAGCATTTCGAGATCCTCAAGAGACCTTTTTTTTTTTTCCTGTGGGACTACTATAGATAGATTTTACATCAATAATTAATTTATTTTCTCAATGGAAGAGCTCATTCCATTGAGTGGAATGAAATTGCCACTGGGGTTGAAGCAAAAGCGTTCTTTGCATGTGCTCTATAAGAGGTCCCAAGATATATCTTTTAGCAGATAGCAGTTCCTTTGCTCTATAGATTCTGAACTTCACAAAGCAAAGTTGAAAGAACATCATTCCAGTTTAAACTAGTAAGGATTATAATGTGAAAAGCAATTCTTTCTGTTCCTTTTACCTTTCAATTTTCCATTATATTAGTTTATATCTTCTGTTGAAAATCCTTAAAATTATTATTTTTTAAATCAGCTATTGAGAACTTATCTGTTAAAAGGTTATTCTACTAATTTGTGGTCCTTGGTTATAATAGTATAATATATGGACAGTAAGGAGGTATTTCTACTCAGAGAACATTTTTTCCACAGCATAAGGAATTTAACAGTTACTTAATTCTTATTTGAATGAAATTTATTTGGGGATCTACTAATAAAATTAGTATTCATTTTCAGAATCTTTAGAGTTTCTATTAAAGGATTGTTAAAATGATTACTGTTGTTATCAAATTTAACGTCTCTTCTTAAAAGATCCAAAATTAACATGTAGCTTTTTCTTCCAATTTGAAGGATTCTGTTCATTTCAAACACTTAAAGGAAACATAACAGAAATCAGCTGTTTGTATTTAGCAAACATTTTTTATTACGCATCCTACTCAAAATATTGTGAGTGCTAAAATCTTATGAAAAAAGCTTTGTTCTCATTCAATAAAAGAAACACAAAGGGGAACCTCTTCCCACTTTGTCATCTATGTCACAACTTAAATCCCAGCTGTTGCCTTTAACTGTGCAAGACAGCAAGACAGCACATTTTGTAGATTAAACCAATAAACTTTCAAACATAAAAGAAGCAAATTTCATAATTGTGGATTTCAATTAAAGGGAGAGGATCAAAGCAAACATTCTGCTTGAAATTGCACAGCTGCTGTCTACACCAAACTAAAAAGAACATTTGTGGCTGGAAAAGAAAGAGAAAGAAGGAGCTGAAAAGCCTGCAGTGAATCGAATTGGGGATGCACCTCACGTTCAATCAGTAATACAGAAATAATGAGTAATAAATCCCCTACCTCTCCTGTTCCCAACATCTGTGAAAGACAATTTGTAACAGCCTCAGCGTTAACACTGTGTAACACTCAGAAATTTGGTGACAAACAGGAACTATGTTTAAAAACAAAGGCTCAACCATGGTTAGCAGGAGAAGTGAACCCTTTCTTTTCGTTGGAAGATTTTCAAGCAAGCAAACAAGCTTGTTTAGTTTACAGGGGGCTTCCCCCACCCACCCCCGCTCACACTTGTGTGCACACGCTCTGTTTTCAAACCTGAACAGCATTCTGGAGATTTCACACCATTGGTTACGTCTGTGGGCTATGGGTGTAGGCCTCATACAAATGTGTTGAATTATTATTGATGGCTGAGGCAGTTCTGCTCTGCTAGTGAACCAATAATGTCAAGGCAGTACCTGAAAGATTAATTATAGGAGAGACTAGGCTGCAGTTTCCAGGGACTGAGACATTAATAGAGACTGAGCATTAGTTTCAGCAGTTCAAGAGGGAGCGGAACAAACGCCTCAGACAATGTTATACATGTGGAAGTCTGACACATACTGCTCAACAGCAATGAAAACTTTAGGACAATGTTATTTCACTTGGAAGTGCAAAGCCTTACAAAACGGGAACAACAAAAGGGAAACAACAAAAAGAAAGATGGCAAGGCAGCCTACCTGTTTTGAATTGCAACAGGTTAAATAAAGAAATGGGAACCAGTTCCATTTGTACATGGAATGCAGGCAGAGGGAGGGACCCACTTTCCTGGATTTATTAATATAACAACAAATCTGGCTGGAGTGCTTTCTTTTCAAATTACCCTACCTTTGTAAACAATGGCGTCTGAAAAGCAATACTAAACATGAGGCTGGAAATCAGATTAGGACTTGAAAGGATTTGAGGCAGTTTTGTTACACTATTACCTGGCTTCTGCTGCAGTGGAAATTTATATTCCACAAAGAGTTTAGCTATAGAAAACTGAAGTGATGCAGTGGATGGAATTGCAGCCATAGCAACAGCAGCTTACAGTTCAGCCTCACACTATGAAATATAGGCACCACAATTCCCACATTGACATCACACTTAAAACCAGATGCAGTGATATAAAGCCACATTGAATGCTGTTGGTTGTTGTACATGGGAGGTTTTATTTTACCCAGCATAATATTGAAGATTCTGAATTTGAATTTTGTTAGCCATCTTGTACTAAAGATATTTCAAGTTTAAGAATAAATTATTTTGCATGCTTTCTTTTTGCCTTTCAACATGGCTGCTTATGAGGCAAGCTCAGTTACACTCTGTGTATTTGAGTGCTCAATGTCTGATTTTCCTTTTAGATATTTCTAAAGAAGGTTTTGCAAAGGATTTTTCCTCCAGTCTGAGTTAGGATAGGATAGCCTGAGGACAGATCTCAGGAAGTTTTCCATAGTGGTTCTCAGTGGTGGGATTCATTTTTTTTTTTTTTTACTACTGTGGGCGTAGCTTACTGGGCATGGCAGGGAAGGATGCTGTAAAATCTCCAGTTAGAGGTGGTATTTGCTGGTTCTCCAAATTACTCAAAATTTTCACTACCGGTTCTCCAGAACTAGTCAGAACCAGTTGAATACCACCTCTGGTGGTTCTGCTCTACCATTAAGTAGACTTGGCTGCTATATACATTTCCATGTAAATCTCTTTGTGTGGGGGTGGGGGGTGGATGTGTATCTCTGTGTTATGCAACACTATCCAGGTGAAGATGTAATCCCAATTCAGCTCACAAAAACAAAAGCAATGTTGGTATCAATCACAAGGAGACAGTTTCAGTTCCAATGATTCACATTCACAATGTTGAAATATGCAACATTAACTGTCTACTGGAACTCACACATTTTTATGATATTGGTGACAGGATTCCCTACACATATATACATCCTTCTTCTACCCCTTTCTGACTCAGGAATTTCCTTTGCAGTGCAGAGGCTGGCAATTCTTTTGCATAGCAGAATAGTTCACTGCTTCCCCTATGCCTGTAGAACAGATTGGATTCAATGCTTCCTGTTCTGTTTCATAGTATCTCAATTCATTTCAACATTTGTGAGTCAATGTTGTTTGATCAATTTGCAGTCCTATTTATATTCATTGAGAAGTTCTACTTTGCTCAACAGAAATAGTTCAGTTGTGTTGTGGCTTCCCTTCAGGTATTTTGCTGCCTGAGGCCAAGCAAAATTGGAATCTTAGGCAGCCATGAAGGTGTATAGTTCAAGGAAAGTCAAACTATTCTATCACTGAGGCAGAATATCCAGCAAGTGCCTCCCTCTTTCCTTGGTAGTAAGAATGCAAAAATAGAAAATTCAATGAAAAACAATTTGTGGCCTTTTCTTAACATCCAAGATTTGTTATTTGAGGCAATCTCCTCATTCTACTTAAAACTAACAAGTTTTATCTATAGTCTGCATCATCTGAGCTCATCACAGGGAGTCCTCCATTTGCTACAACTGAATTTCCATTGCTAAGCAAGGCAGTTATGAAATGAGTTGTGCCGGATTTGTTGTTGTTGTTGTTTATTTTATTCATTTATTAAATTTCTTTGCTAATTGGTGACAGGAAGGGCATCCAGCCGGTAAACACTCAGCTCCATTTAGTTGCCCAAACTCCACAGGGATTATGGGGTCATTAAAAGAGGATGAAGATTAAATTTCTGTGCTACCCTTCTCACTAATGCAGTGATGCCAGATGGCTTTTTGTGATCTTTCTGCCATGGTTGTTAAGCAAATCATTGCAGTGAAGTAAATAACTCAGTTGTCAAGCAAATCCAACTTTCTCCCAATTACTTTTCTGGTTGGAAGCTGGCTAGAAAGGTTGCAAATGGCAATCAGGTGACCACTGCATGCTGCAACCATAGTAAATGCATGACCTTTGCCAAACATTTAGATTTTGATCATGCATCCTGGGGATGTTGTAATAGTGGTTAAGTGTGAGAATTCAATGGTTTTGCCAAGGTAGTACAGTAGAACCTCTGGTTATGAATGCTTCTGACCATGACCAAATCGGGTGACGACTAAAAATTTCAGAAAATTTTTACATCTGTTCACGAACAAATACTCAGGTGGCAATCAAACATGGCAATTTGCCCTTCCACTGTAATTTGCCTTTCCGCAGCATTTTTTTAGTGCATGCACAGTAAGTTTCACTTCTGGTCATGACCAAATCAGGTTGTGACCAAAGTCATGGAACGGATTATGGTCATGTCCAGAGGTTCTACTGTATTTAGTGCAGAATCCATGGTTCTACTCAAAGAGTAAGAAGCAGGTCTCCGAGATACAAAAGGCCTATTTCTTTCATATAAGTGTACCATTGCCTCACTACCAAAAAAACTGTCCATGGTGCATTTGTTCCCTTATATTCTTCTCTTCACTTTTCAGTGAACAGTGTTTTGTTTTGAAAACTTCTCTCTTTTACACTGTAATAAGAGCTAGTTTTGATCTTGCACAGAAATACTTCCTTATGAATAATAATCTGAGATTCATTTTCTTTCCAAATTATTTCACTCTTTACCTTGGTATTTCCTAGATGCATTTTATCCAGGTAGCAAGAAAAAGATGAATATGTTTACTAAATACTTTCATGATGGAGATATTCTGGTCCAATGTACATTATTTCAATGCTTTGTTACATTTCTGTTTTCTCATTTCCATACTGAATTTGAGCATTCAAGGAATAGTTTTATACTTGTCAATTCTACAAAGCTTTATTTTAGGACTTATGTTGCTTCTGTTATGCAGACTACCAGATTTTTTTTTAACAGACCATCTTAAAATCCTTTTTCTGAATGTAGGCATAAATGTTTAAAAGAAATAAAGCATAAATAACATCAAAGTGAAAATATATGCATTTTTCATTACAGTAATTTGAATGTATTCCCCCTTTGCTCCACAAAATATTTGTCACTTGCTATTGTTCTGTTGTTTTTATTAAATATTCTGCAATATTTAAAGTGCTTCAAGATTTGGGACCTTAAATATTAAAGAGCACCTCCCAATGTATGAATAATTTTTATTAAGCCATCATCCAATTCTATAAGGATATATGCAAATGATAGAAGTGGGTGGTTTTTTACTCCAGGTTGTTCCAATACAGCGAAGAATGGTGTAGCTAGTGCAAAAGGGTTATGTCAAAGGATGTTTGTTTCCTTTCCACTGTGCAATAGAGAGAGGGGGAGGGGGGAGAGGGAGAGGGAGAGGGAGAGGGAGAGAGAAGAGAGGAGAGAGGGAGAGGGAGAGGGAGAGGAGAGAGAGAGAGAGAGAGAGAGAGAGAGAGAGAGAGAAATACAAACAGGGAGAAGAAAGAAACAGAGAAAGGAACATTTAACTCCCAGTCCATTAATATTGGTGGATATAAATGTTCTTCACTGATAAAAATCATCAGAATTTATTATATATATTTTAAAATTTTTCTTTATATAAGAAAATTTATGTAAACACTTGTGTATTATTGATTATATTAGATAAGAAAAAAGAAGGATTGTATTTTTGGTTTAGGTCAACATATTCTCTTGGCTGAGTTAAGCATAATAAAAAAAATGGGGGAAAAAGTAATCCTTTCATTTGGATCATCTGCATCTCCATCATCATTATCTTCATCATCATCAATAATCAACATCATCGTCATGCTAAAGGTAATATGGAAAAAAATGAAAGTATTGCTTATGACTTTGCAAGTGAAAATCTAAAATGATTACATTTTATTTTTTTAATTAATCAAAAGTACTTTGGGCAGTACTTTTCTTTTCATTAGTGTCCTGTGCTGCATTGTTTTAATTGCTTTAAATTAAAAAGGCTTTAATTATTAATGATTAATGATTAATCATTATTGATTAGTTGTATTAGGTTGCCTGTACAGTTCTGTGAGTCACTTTAAATGATTTAAACAAAGGAAAAAAATTATCAGCCTGAGGTTTCATTTTTTTAAATTATTTGATATGGTATTTGACACGTCTTTAGGATAATCAGCTTATTGTTTTTGCATATAAATGAGAGCATTTATATCTTTACAATAATAATTTGTGCAGTTATAGTGAATAGTTACTGAAGCCCTAATGTTAAAGGTAGATTTTTCATTTTAACATAGGAAATGAACGTGCACAAATTTATTTGTACACCATGATGAAAGAAATTAGATTTTCCTAGCATAAAGTCAGTTTCTAGGAAGAGATATGGTAGAAACGTTCAGTACAAAATGGATTAACTGAGTAAAATAATCTTTAATCTCTATCCACTTTTTTCTTCCCCTAGGGAATAATTGAAAACTCTTGCCAATTCAATCTGGCATACTAAATATGATAATATAGCCCAGATTCTGGGTGTGTTGTGT
This sequence comes from Notechis scutatus, assembly GCF_049901735.1. NCBI lineage: Eukaryota > Metazoa > Chordata > Lepidosauria > Squamata > Elapidae > Notechis > Notechis scutatus. The sequence continues at coordinate 284,234,796 of NC_142009.1, read as the reverse complement.
TTATAATTGTTGCTAAGACCCAGTGAAGTTTATTGTTTTTAATGGATGATTCAAAGCTACCTCACTACATCTCATCATCCATGGTGGATTAAGTGCACTCATTCTCTCTCTATCTCTCCCCTACTCCATACCTCCAGCTAGTTAAGTAAGAAGGAAAAACTGTACTGCTCAGATTAAAAATAGAAAAAAAAGCTACTAAAATTGTAAATTTAAAATACAGTGAAAGCTTCTCTTCCCCTAGTGCCATATTTAAATCAGGTCAAACAAGTAGATATTTTGTTGCATAAACATATATCTAAAGTAATGTAATTAGCATGTTGGTATATCAGACAAAGCTATGCTATAAATAATACAATAGATTGGTTATTTGTGTCCTTTCTTTTACTATAGCAACTGGTGTTTGAGAATCAAGTTCTTTAAAAACTTAAGAGGATTCTCTCTGTCATATGTTTCTAACACCAATTAAAAGAATTTAGAACTGCAAAAGCTAATAAGAATTATTTTTAGGTATTTAAATGGTGTAGTAAAGATTATTTTCTAAAAAATGCTGGTATAATTTTGGTTTTTAAAATATGCTTCTTAAAGATGAAGAAGTGAAAAGGGAGACACAGCAAAATAGAGGTATTAATAGTTTAGAGAAATGTATTGCCAATCAATTTTCTGAACAATTTGGATTATTGTAAGGGAAACTCCCTTAGCTATTGGTGGAATTGCACAGAAATGGGAATTTAATAATGTGGCTACATTGTGTATAACATCTATTTATATGTTTTGTGTTTTTATGGTATTATTGTATCCCACCCAGATTTATGATGGATGAGTGGCATATAAATATCATAAAGAGATCTGCCAACATCTAAAAACAAGTAAAGTAATAACTAGCAGTCAGCACAGATTTGTTAATCATGCCAAACCAATCTTATTTCATTCTTCAACACAGTGACTAAATTAGTACACCAGCAAAATACTGTGGACATAATATGTTTAGATTTCAGCAAGGCATTCAACAAAGTAGACCACAACCTAGTTCTTAGTAAGCTAGAAAAAAGTGGAATAGATAGCACCACCACTAGATGGACTCAAAACTTGCTGACAAACCGTACTCAATGAGGAGTCCTTAATGGGTCTAAGTCTACATGGAGGGAAGTAAGCAGTGGGGTGCCACAAGGTTCCGTCTCAGGCCAGTACTCTTCAATATCTTCATTAACGACTTAGATGAGGGAATAGAAGGGGAACTTACCAAATTTGCAGATGATACTAAACTGGCAGGAATAGCTAACACCCAAGAAGATAGGCTCAAGATCCAGATGGATCTTGACAGACTAGAACACTGAGCCGTATCTAACAAAATGAAATTCAATGTAGAGAAAAGTAAAGTCCTACACTTAGGCAAGAAAAACCAAAAGTACACATATAGACTGGGTGAAACCAGGCTCAATAGCAGTAACTGTGAGAGGGATCTTGGAGTCTTAGTGGACAACCAGCTAAATATGAGCCAGCAGTGTGCAGCAGCAGCCAAAAAAGCTAACACAATCCTAAATTGTATTAACAGAGGGATACAATCAAGATCAAGGGAAGTACTAATACCACTCTATAAAGCCTTAGTAAGACCACACCTAGAGTATTGCATCCAGTTGTTAACCACATTATAAAAAAGATGTTGAGACTCTAGAAAAAGTACAGAGAAGAGCAACCAGGATGATTAGGGGACTGGAGGCTAAAACATACAACAAACAGTTGCAGGAACTGGGCTTGGCTAGTCTAGTAAAGAGAAAGACCAGGGGAGACATGATAGCGGTCTTCCAATGTTTGAGGGACTGCCACAGAGAGGAAGGGGTCAAGCTATTTTCTACAGCGCCTATAGGCCAGACAAAGAACAATGGATGGAAAGTGAACAAGGAGAGATTTAACTTGGAAATAAGGAGAAACTTTCTGACAGTGAGAACAATCAACCAATGGAACAGCTTGCCCTCGGAAGTTGTGGGAGCACCATCACTTGAGACTTTCAAGAAGAGATTGGACTTCTGACATTTCTGTCAGAAATGGTGTAGGGTCTCTCGCTTGGGTGGGGGGATTGGACTAGATTACCTACAAGGTCCCTTCCAACTCTGATTATCTGTAATCTGTAAATTGCTTGGAGGGGTGCTTTGGAGGTGACATTTCTCTGTGGACCACCAAGATTTTCTCGAAGACCAACAGTGGTCCCCAGCCCACTGGTTGGTGACCACTGTTCTAAAAAATATATTAGGAAAATCTGAATTAAAAGATTAGTTTGGTTTCAAATTTGGTTAAAGAAACATTAACAAACTATGTTAAGCTGATGACACTACCCTGTAAGGTCCAGTAATATAAGTAAAGGAGTTCAGTGAAAAATGAGACTAAATTTAAATTGATGGGCGGCTATATAAATTAATAAATAAATATCCTAACTTTTTATATTGTACATTTTTTGTTTTATGTAATCTTATTGATTCTTGTTTGCCACCCAGAACTGCCTTTGGTGAGATTTGTGGCTATGTAAATCTGATTAATAAATAAATATAAAGAAGACCAAACTAATGGCAACAGTTCTTGACATTTTTAAACTTTAATGTTTCAGAAGACTCATTAGAATTTTATGATAGCTAAAAAAGCAATCAGATGGATCATTGAACAACTCAATCCAGAGTTCTCATTTGAGGTCTAAATGAGCAGATTGAAATTATCAAATTTAGGATATATTATGTGAAGAACTTGCCTTCTGGATAAATCTGTAGTGCTATGGAAGGAAAGAGAAAAAGAGGATAACTAGCAGCAGGTTTCATGAAGTCATCAGTGTATACCACTAAAGATTTGGAGGCCGTGGAGAAAATCTTTGTGATTTATAACTGTTGGTCCTGACTTGATGACATATAACCAATCAAGAGAAACTTAGATTGCCTAAAATTTTAAAAGGCAGTATATTCCATTAAAACAAATCTTTATTGCACAAGTTGGTCCAGATGTGTTAGCAAAAGCTAAAACCCTCCATTGATTATATATGGAATGCATTTTGTTTAATTTTAAGAATTTTTATAAACAAAAGTTATCACTAAGGCAAGGATTAATTATGCAAAAGAAATCTAGAAAAGTTGTTTAAATGGAATTGAGTTGGAATATTTATTTTATTTATTTTATTTGTCAATCGTTTACAAGGTAATAGATATAAGTATAAACATGAGTAAGAATACAGGAATTAGGTACGAATAAATGGGGACAATAGGACAGGGATGGTAGGCATGATGGTGCACTTATGCACGCCTCTTTGGAATGGGGTGAGGTCAATAATGGTTAGTTTGAGGTTAAAGGAGTAGGAGTTAGATGATGTAACAATAGAGTCAGGTAGTGCATTCCAGGCATTACCACTCCGTTGCTGAAGTCGTACTTTCTGCAATCAAGTTTGAAGCAGTTTACATTGAGTTTGTATCTGTTGTGTACTCTTGTGTTGTTGTGGTTGAAGCTGAATATGACCTACCAAGAAATATATGTCAAGTGATTTTAAGGAATATCAAATATGTTTCTTATTTATATATTTATTTGTTTAATCAAATTATAAGCAAACTCAATTGCTACAGCATCTCTAGGCATTGAACAAGAATAAATAAATGGAACTTAAACCAGAAATAGATAGGAAAAAAGTAATAATGAAAGTATGAAGAACTCACATTAAGAAATAATGTGATTGCACATACACCTCTATAAGTCATTCCATATCAGTCAAATCAATTTGATAACAGAATGGAGTCTCAAAGGAGTCTTTCCTGAAGTCTGCTGTGAGAGACAAAACTTCAGGCTTTCCTAAAGGATAGCATGACTAGATGAAATAAACAGGCAGCACTAGATAAAAGCAAGACTGACCCATCACTATCCATATGTCTTACTTTGAACTAGCTGAGCTTCAGCGTGATCTTCAATAGAAGCCCTACGTAGACCACAGTCTTTATATATAATTCATTGTATTATCTTAAAATGAATATATTTTAAAGGTTGGGATTTTTTTCACATTACAGGTAATCCTCAAGGTACAGCAGATCATTTAAGTGACTGCATCTTCGAATCATGGCAAAGCAATAGACACAATCTACATAGACTTCTGTAAAGCCTTTGATTCAGTGGTACACCACAAACTACTACTAAAACTAAAATCTTATGGTATCTCTGAACACCTACATAACTGGATAGAAGCATTCCTGTCAAACAGACAACAAATGGTCAAAATTGGGAGCATCCTATCCAATTCTGTACCTGTCAACAGTGGTGTCCCCCAAGGCAGTGTTTTAGAACCAACTCTCTTCATACTCTACATAAATGACCTCTGTGATCATATTAAGAGCAACTGTTTACTCTTCGCTGATGATGTAAAGCTATTCAACACCACAGACAATACTACTACCCTCCAAAAAGACCTTGACTATGTATCAGAATGGTCAAACAAATGGCAACTTCAAATCTCAACAAATAAATACTCTGTCTTACATATTGGCAAAAAAAATATATCAAAAAATAAAATATAAGCTAAATAATCAAGACCTTGTTGAGGATCCAAACTTTGTCAAGGACCTTGGAGTACTCATCTCTAATGATTTAAGTGCTAGAGCCCACTGTAACTACATAGTCAAAAAGGCATTAAGAGTTGTTAACCTAATCCTACGTAGCTTCTTCTCTGGTAATATCACACTACTAACTCGAGCATACAAAACATTTGCTAGACCTATACTTGAATACAGCTCATCAGTCTGGAACCCGTATCATGTCTCTGATATTAACACAATTGAAAAAGTCCAGAAATATTTCACAAGAAGAGTTCTCTGCTCCTCTACTCATTGCAGAATACCTTATGCCACCAGACTTGAAACTCTAGATCTACAAAATCTAGAACTACGCCGCCTTCGGTCCAATCTAAATATAGTATATAAAATCATACATTGCAACATCCTACCTGCAAATGAATACTTCAGCTTCAATCATAACAATACAAGACCACACAATAGATACAAACTCAAGGTTAACCGCATCAAACGTGACTGCAGAAAGTACGGACTTCAGCAACAGAGTGGTCAATGTTTGGAATACTCTACCTGACTCTGTGGTTTCTTCCCCAAACCCCCAAAATTTTAACTTTAGACTGTCTACTATTGACCTCACCGCCTTCTCAAGAGGCCTATAGGGGGCGTGGATAAGCACACCAATCGTGCCTACCGTCCCTGTCCTATTGTTTCTTTTTGCTTTTCTTATAATTATCTATCTGATGTATCATAAACTATGTTTATTCTTATACCTGTATCTTGTAAGTGATTGACAAATCAAATAAATACTAAAAAATAAGAATTTTATGAAAGTTATCTGGTCATTTGCATTTATGAATGAGTGGGCAGCTTCATAATTTTGCAGAGATACTGAAGCACGCCCTCTTTCTCCCCCCTCCAATCGTTGCTTTGTTGGGTTCCTGGGAGACTGGGTCTGCTTTGCCCTCCTGTTCCATCCCTCACAATGCCTTGTTTACCTTCCAGAGATCTGAAAAATTCAGTATTATAGGCCATTCTTACTGGGCCATCTGGAGCCATTTGCAAACTGACCTCAGCAAAGCAGCATATCCTCCATCTTCTGCCTTTCTTCATGGCCTCTTTAACTCAAAACAGAATAATGAACCATAGTTTGTGCTTTGCAGTTTCTATATTTCCTCATGAAAAAAAAAAGTTTTAAAAGGAAGCGAGGGAAACAAGAACAGTGAGACAGACAATGAAGGGTTGAGTGTTAAAACAGCAATGCAGAGAACAGCAGCTTTGACTTCCAGGTCAGGTTCAAAAAAGGCAAAGCAGCTCCCTCTAACTAAATTTCTCTTTATATTAGCTTATTTGTAATTCTGTTGATTATATTGGCATATTTATAATTATAAACTATTTTTATATTTAATTCATACATACCAATAATCTTTCTTCATCTAATTTCTACCTCTCATCTCTAACCACTCGTAAAATCTATTCCATGTTAAGTAGTATTCTGTGTCTTCTTTATCCTTTATTTTTAATGTCAATCTGTCCATCTCTGCACAGTCTAATATTTTCCAAATTATATCCTTATCTGATGGAGTTCTCATTTTTCCAATATTGTGCAAATACAATCCTTGCTGCTGTCAATACATGCAAAACTAGATATATAGTCCCTTTATCATGGTCCTCAGGCATTATACCCAACAAAAATATTTCTGGTTTCAGATCTATATGTTGCTTCATCATCTTTTCCAACTATATGTATTTTTGTCCAATATTTTCTTGCTTTCATACAAGACCACCACATATGATAATAAGTACCTGGGGTCTGATTACACTTCCAACATTTGGCGGACATATTGCTAAACATTTTTGCTAAACTTGCCAGTGGCAATTGCTACCTATAAAACATTTATAGAGATTTTCCTTATGTGCAGTAGCCATTGTCAGTTTATAGTTCCTATCCCAAAATTTTTGCCATTTATCTAATGCTATAGTATAACCAAACATTTTTTTGTCCATATAATCATTGTTTCTTTGACTTGTTCCATTTTATAACTGAGTAAGTAGCTCCCTCTGCATCACCCTTTTAATACTTAACCCTTCATTGTTGATTCTGATTTGAATTAAAGAGGCCATGAAGAAAGGCAGAAGATGGCCTATAATACTGAGTTTTACAGATCTCAGGAAGGTAAGCAAGGCCTTGTGAGGGATAGAGATAGCTGCGGTTTAACGTATACAATATCTGATTATCTGGTGAGAACTTTTTCACTTAATGAGAGCTGATTATCTGATCCAGGATGAGAGCTGTTTCACTTAATGAGTTTCAATTAACATCTTTCCACCTTACGAACAAAATGGGCAATCTCCATTACTGTCCTAAGTCAAGGATTACCAGTAATTGGACACATCACTATATGTTTTTTTTAAAAAAAATTGGTGGTCAACCTCTGTGAGATCTGTTGTTGTGCTGTTGTTGTGCTGCCAATTTTTAGCTTAATATCCATAACTTTATTAATATATAGTAATAGTTACTAACATAGTAATATTAAGGTTAATAAGATTTAAATGTGTAATGTAATTGACTTATATACCAACATTTAGAATTTATCACTTTATAAACAACTATGGAATTGTTGAGTGTAGGACAAGCAAAAAATATTTCTTTAACATCTGAGACCTAGATTTATTTCCTGGGATTGTTGTTTACTTGCTCTGTGTTTATTAATTGGATTTCTACTAATATAATTAGAAATTTAACAATATGTGATCAGTTGTTATTTCCTTTCCTTTTTACTGCTTAATCTTCCTTCTTTTTTCCTTCCCTTTCTTTATATATTATTATATATATTAAAGAAATAAAAATAAACATATATTTTATAAGTGGCTGAATAAATGTATGGATATTTCGTTATTATAAGCAATTTTGAGGTCATTGTATACTTGCAGCTGGTAATTTAAGTAAATAAAATGCGATAATCTCTGGTTTATGTATACTAAATTAAAAGTTCCCTTTTGAGATAAAGTCTAGAAAACTCTTTTTCTTTCATTTTGAATGTCAATTTTAGGTATATCAAGTTTAAAGTAGAACTAACAGGCAAAAACTGAGAGGGGGATTTTATCTGGCACGGTAATTTAAAAACTTCTATAATTAGGCATCTTTTTAAAAACAATTTATTCACTGAGAAAGTTTGAATATCTAATGAAAGTATAGTCCATTACAAAGTATTCTGGGCAATAATTTTAGGATATACAATAAAGACACATCTACATAAATAAATAAGCATCTTTACCTCCAGATATTATTTTTATGCACAATAAAAGATTCATAATTTGAAGCATTCTTGTAATAACCACCATTTCAGACAAATCAAAATAGGCAAGTCTATACAAAAACAATAAGCATTTGTTGTATGTATAAGATAATGAAGCATACAAGGATGTACATGAATACAGCATTCTTCTATAGTACGGTAGAACTCTGCAAGGAAAATTGTGATGGGCAAGCTAGTTTTCTGAAAGTTTTTCTGTCATAACTAAACTTTACAGAAATATTTGCTAAGCTGTTCTGGTCATCCAGTGAATTCTCCAATACAGAACTTTCAAATAACTCTTTTAGGAAATAGAACTTATTTTTGCTGGTTCACTGGCTACCTTCAAAGGTCTTGGATCATGAAAAGTATAAAATGACAAAAGCATCAAAAGCATATATATTATTGACCTATATTTTGACCCCAAATATACTATGAGGTATGAAAAATGACTTTAGCTGGACATATGCCTTGAACTATAGAAAAGCACATAATAATTTTAAAAAGTCATTTGAATGGAAATTCTGAAAGACAAAGAAATGTTAATGTCCCTGAAATTGTAATATTCAGGATACACACTCATAGATTATTCTCATGAGCAGAAAAAGAAATAGGAAAATTTAATTGAGAAACAAGGCAATAAAATATTCTGAAAACATAAAAAGATTGTCAGGAAGATGAAGGACCAGATTTAATGGAAGGGACATTGTGAAGGACATTGCAAAGAACACAATGGGTATATTTGGTGCTTTGGCACATTTCATGAGAGACCACAGCAATCAACAATATTTTTCTACATGTATACATGAGTTACTTTTCATAAGAAGGAAGCTAGGATGAATTAGCTGGTATAAGATACCAACAGTAATTAATTCAAAACAAGTTAAGATAATTTTAACTGATTATGCATACAAAAAAGAGGCTATGCATTTTTAACACGTGTTATCTGAACAGTTCTTAACAATAGCTAAACATTTTTAATTTTAGTCTTCATTAATGTTTATATCATAACTGAATGAATGTGAAGAGGATAACATAGATGTGTAAACAACATGAGATGTTTTTTTCTTTTTCTTTTTCTAATGTATGTGCCAGATACACCAACTAAATTCCTTTCGTTTAATTAAATAATTGTTGCATTAACAGCTCTTTTAGTTTAAATTGCCTGAATCCACTGGATACTTTTCCTTCTTGAATTGGCTTCTTTTCATAAAATGTAGCAGGTTTTCCTAAAATGTAAGGGATCCAGTAACATCTAGTCCTACTCTGTGTCCCTTTTTTTTATACAGCATCTTCAATATGTTATGCAGCCTCTGTTTAAACACCTCCAGCAGAGAGAAGTCCAGTCTGGTCCTTAGTTGAATAGATCTTACTGCAGGAATTTTTTTTTCTTAGTCAAAATCTACTTCATCGTAATTTAGCATGCAATTTTGAACAATTCTGCCCCATCTTTAACATGACAGAAGACACTTGAAGATAGCTATCATATATTGCTACAGGCCAAAAATACAGCATTCCCAATTTCCCTTCCAGATCCCTTCTCATACTGTTTGTTCTCCTTTATCATATTATAGTCTGTCAGTACCTTACTTAAAATGTGATGCCAGAACAATCTAGATTCTGCAAAAGCCTAGATGTACCTAATATAGAGGTGGCTAGTATAATAGCATAAAGAAGAAAATTGACTATGTTTAATTTATCACTATAGTTTTTTTATGCTCCCTATGGCTGATTTTGCATTTTTGTTTATGTTTATCCTGTTGGATCATATTCAGTGCATGATTCACAAGGCAGCCAGATTATTTCTGAGTGTACTTATGGTCAGTAACATATACTGATGTGTTATATTGTTGGGTTTATCTCAGTGCTCAAGCTTGTCAAGGTACTCCTAAATCTTAATGCTATTCTCTGAAATGTTTGTTATCTCTTTGTGTCATCTGCAAATTTGATAATCATATTTTCTAACCTCTCATTGATGTCACTTATAAATATGCTGAACTGCATGGTCTAAAACAATCTTTAACAAATACATCATTCAATACTTCTGTCCTGCTTGATATAGAGCAATTGATGTACACTCATTGGGTACAATTGTTCAGTGAACTTTGTACCCATTAATATTGGCATAGTGTAGCTGCATTTTGACATATTTTACAATTGAAATTCATGGGAGACTTGGTTAAATGCTTTGCTGAAGTCATGGTATACTATGTTGGCTTATTGCAATTTATTCTTCTGAAACTCATTCTGGCTCCTGCCAAGAAATTTCTTGGCAGAATGACTAGAATGGAGACCCTGTGGCTCTCCAGATGTTTCTTTAATAATTGTCATTACCCTTAACTATGGGTTTACCACAGTGCTTAGTATTGATGAAAATTTAACATTCAACAGCATTGGAAAACCACAGGCTTTCCCTGGTGACTATAAGAACTTAATAATATTCTGTCTTTTGTAAGTGGAATAAAAAGTACACAAACATTTTTTTCCATGGATTAATGCAGGGGTGGGATTCTATTGGTTCTGATCAGTTCAATAGAACCCCTTGTTAACTTTCTAAGCAGTTCAAAGAACAGGTAGTTAGAAGAAATCTCCTTTTGGTTTTTTTCCACCCTTATTACATTCTTGGCAGTATGCCTAGACTTACTGTCTCCGAAGGAGGTTTTTTTTCTTTCTTGATACTTTTTAAAGGGAAGGGTTGTTTTAAGCTTTTAATACTCCTGTTGGGAGGAAATACTTCTTCTTGGCTAGCTAGAAAGATTGACATTCAAACACGAGTTTACGTACTTTTTCTGAGTTTTGGTCTAAAACTGGTTTTTGGTGAAGTTTAATTGTGTGCTTGGTGACATTTAATCCTGTGTTTATTGATGGGATAATTTTCCCTATTCAGCTTTGTTTGGAAGGAAAAAGATTAATCTCTGTTCCTGAAAAAAAAACTGGGTTGAGAAGTCTGGCTAGTTTCTGTATCTATTTGTTCTGGTAATTGGTTTAACAAGCAACAGCTACTGTTGTGATTTAATATTTGTATTGTGTTTGAATTTTTTTCCTGCCTCATGGTTTCTTTTTCTATCTGGGGTGGAAGTCTTCCTTCATTGCTTTAGTGGTATCTGGCACCGTCCTTTTGGGGTGTACCTCCAAGAGGCAGGATGCAAGCTTGACACTGATTTTTTACTGCCTTTCTGGGAGGCATGTGACCTTTCCTTAAATCTGGATGATTTCCTTAGGATATCATGTGAGAGGAGTGAGACCAGTTGGTATCTTTATGTGGTGCAAATGGATCTAAGGATTGCTTCTCCTGGGTGTGCTTTTTCTGGAAAGCTTAAATGACCTCTCTGCTAAAGGGTTTCACTTTATGAGCAAGAGTTGGCTACTGATAGTTATGATTGTATTTTAACTATTTTAATTCCTCAAGGTGCTCTGGCACCCTGCCTGATTTGTAACTCCAGCTTGCAGGTATTTTTAATCTAATGATTGGTATTTAGGGCAGCTTTCTGCAAGCAAAGAATCTTTTTGTATTTTTGTACAGGTAATCCTTGACTTACAACAGTTCTTTTCGTGACCATTCAAAGTTACAATGGCACTGAAAAAAGTGAAAATGACCATTTTTCACACTTATGACCATTGCAGCATCCCTGAGAGGCCAGGCGAGGAGAAGCACCCCTTGATGTGAGTGATGTCGAGTTGGCCACACCCACCCAGTCCATGATCACCAAGCCATACCCACCAACTAAGCCACACCCACAGAACTAGCCAGATTTCTCAACCCAGTTTCTTTTCAGGAACAGAGATTAATCTTTTTGGGAAAAAACAAAAGGATATTTCTTCTAACAACCGATTCTCCGAACTGCTTAGAAAGTTAAGAAGGGGTTCTATAGAATCGGTCATAATCCCACTCCTGTGTTCCATGTATATTTCAAAACTCCATACAGGCATTCAAGGAATATATGTACATACATACATACATACATACATACATACATACATACACACACACACACACACACACACACACACAAAAAAAAATATTAGGTCCATGAACTCTTCAAAAGTAAAGCAGAAGAAGTACTCAGAATTTTCATGAAAGCAGAAACATTTAGCTATTCTATTAAAAAAACACTCTTTTTTTCAAGAAGTCCGAAAAAAACTTAGAAAGCACTTTTAAATAATTTTGAAGCTTTCACAACCCTAATAAATGTTTAAAGAATGGATGCTTACATAGAATCTTCTCAAATGGAAACTCTTTCAAATCTTTTCAGAAACATCTTACCTGGTTTAGAAAATTCATATGTTATATTCCTCCAAAAATCAAGAACGAAGACCTTGCAAGTCTCAAAGCCTGGTTTAGACTTAGAGATCTTAACTAAGTCATGTGCATACATACATACTTACATACACACACATATATACATAGGATCTAACTAAAATGTTATTGAGTTCTCTGGTAATACATTTTCAACTGAATATGAAATCATGCTTTGAGTCTTTTCATATTTCTTGGATATCTACTTTCTGAATGAAGATGCTGAAATAAACCCATCATAAAAATATGAACTGATACACGTGCTTTATGCATAGCAACAGGGGCATACAGCCAATCCATGCACCTGTATCAATGTGATTAAAGCAGATCCTATAACTTTTCTTTAATATGAAGACCTGAACTGCATAAAACCATGGGTTATTATTATGCCTGTCATGTCAGAACTTTGCAGGACGATTCAGAGTGAGGTGAAAGCATATTATGTAGCACTGTAGCATCTGGCCTCCCCTGATATTCTGATTTGCCAAATACTATTTGCCTGAATACAAAACCTCAGACAGCAATCTGTAGCCTTAGAAACACCCATTCACACACATCTCTCAAAGGAAGGATCCTTTCAAATTGAGGGCCTGTTATTTCAGGTGTTAAACCTTTTCTCCTCAATCCAGGCAATTCTCTGGGCAAAAACAAATTTGATCCAGGATAATAGAAATACAGAATGCCATGAAAAATGTGAGATGTGAGATATTGCCTCCTTTAAGAAACAAGTTTGGTGTAAAACTTTCTTTAAACTCTGAAAAGTTTAAACTAAATGTTCCAGGGTGTCCTTTTTTCATTTCATTCAGTTCACATGTTACATAATATGGACTCATCCATTTTGTTTTTACTTTTGATCCAAGAACAGTTGATTTTTATGCTGTGAATGAGGCTACGAGACACTACCTTATGACATACATTACATTTTCATTATTTATTTATTTACTGAAATTTCAGTGCTGTCCAATTCTTGGGCTACTTCAGTAATGTGTTTTCTTTTTCTAAATTCCTCCCATAATTTATCAGATTGTCTTTCTGTGATGTGAAGCAGTTCAAAACTGTTCTTAATTTCAGGTGCATATGCCAGAGGAATCTTGTCAATATCAAATTTTTGAATCATGGGTGGTCATTTGCAACACCTGAACTTTACTTTTGCAGCTAACAGTTCATGATTTGACCCATAGTTTGCACAAGGTAATGTTTTCATGGAAAGATGGAACTTTTCCACTTTCTTTTTGCCTAGGCAGGCAAAAAATAGACCATGGGGGGGGGGGGGCATACACACATAGCCCATGTGCCCCTTTTTGCCTCCTGGGCCTTAGAAAAGTGTTTCATTTATGTGAAGAAAACCTTCAACTGTGTTGATTATGACAAGCTCTAAAACTGCATCAAAAAGCTAGGAATACCAACCCACATTGAGCTCATTCAGTTATTGTACTCTGATGAGGCAGTCGCTCTAAGAACCGAATACGGAGACACAAAATGGTTCAGAATTGGAAAAGGCACTTGGCAAGTTGCATCCTGTCACCTATATTATTCCACATGTACACAAAAACAGTTATGAGAAATGCACATTTGGAGGAATCTATCATTGGGGTTAAAATTGATGATAGGAATATCAACTCTCGATATGCAGACGATAGAACATTGCTTGTGGAAAGCAAGGAGGAGCTGGAGTGGCTAATCTTGAGAGTCAAAGATGAAACTGAAAAATTTGGACTCCACCTTAACATCAAGGAAACAAAGATAATAACAACTGCAGAGAACAGACAGGTCAGAGTGCAGATCAACAACGAGACCATCAAAACAGTAAAGGAATTCATCTTCCTGGGCTCCAAAATCAACTGAGTCCTGAGATCAGAAGGTATTTAGCACTTGGAAGAACTGCAATGTTTGGCATGAATAACATCTGTAAGAGCAAAGAAATCAGCATCACAACCAAATGCAGATTAGTTAGTGCAATATTTTTTCCAATAGCTATTTATGGCTACAAAACCTGGACTCTGAAAAAGGCACCTAGGAAAAGGATGGACACCTTTGAACTGTGGTGCTAGAGGCAACTGTTACATACCCCATAGACTGCAAAAATAATAAATAAGTCATGGACTGAACCTCACCAAAAATATTATTTGAAGCCAAGATCGCCAAACAGAGGCTGTCATACTTTGGTCATGTCATGAGAGCTGACTTACTTGAAAGATAAATCAAGCTGAGTGTCATGCCCCCATTGGAGTTTGAATTTGCAGGGGAAGATGAGCTGGAACAAGACCAGCAGAGATTGAGAAGGCAGCTCCGTTGGACTTGGAGGAAACTGGGGAAGGGCAGAGTCAGTCCAGGCAAGGCTTTTCAGGATTAGAAAGGCTTGTAGACAGGGAGGAGTGGAAGAAACAGAGCAAAGACCACCCCCTCCTGATCCTAGAGCATGCAGAGAAGAGAGGAGGTGAGACTAACACAGACTGAGTCAGCTACGAGGGAGTAGAGTGCCATGCCTCCCTTCACAAGGCACACCTGGGGACTGAGATGTAAGGAGGTGCTGGTGGGAGGCGCATTTGTTGGGAACAAGCATTGAAACTGTGGAGTCTTGTGTGCATTTGCTGATGCCTTGGGATTACTGTGCTCTGTCTTATGGGGATTGCCTGGTTTGTCTGCTTCGCTGGACTACTGGTCCTGGTTACTGTTTGGCTAAACCTGGCTAATTGGATTGCTGGCCCTGAGTTACTGTTCGGCTAACCTGGCTTATCGGACTACTAGCAGCCAGAGGCTGCTGAAGATGCATGTGAGACCTTTGCTCCAGGACTTGTAGTAAACATGGGGATGTTTGGGGGAAAATTGGATCAATAAAAGGAATTAGACCTGTTCTCTGGCTGTGTTGCTTTTGTGCCACACCCCAGGTCATCACACTGAGAGTGACCAGTGGAAAGCAAGAAGGGGCTGCTCTAGTACCCGGCTGGATACTATAAAGGATGACACCAGAGTGACCATGGAAGATCTGACAGAGAGACATGGAAAGTGCTGATCCATAGAGTGGCCAAGGACTGACATGACTGAATGACTGAGTACGATGATGATGTATTCCATTCTAATTTTCAATTCATCATATATTTTACTTCCTTCTCAGTAATAACATTTTTATTTTATTTTATTTTATTTTATTATTTTTTATTATTATTATTATTTTATTCTTATATTAAAAAGTACAAATGTAGCCCTTTGCTTTATATCCAATGTTTCTATTTTTCTCAAAAAGCTTAGAGCAAAGGATTCCTAGGAGCAAAAATCTCAGCACCTTTTAAAGCTATCTTTCTCAGAAGAAAAGTACAGACTATTTTTTTTCCTTTGAAAGGGATTTTGATTTTCTAATCTAAGTCTCACTACAGTATTCAGCTGCTCCTTTGACTTTTTCCTGACAATCCAGGGAGGAAGATAACTACAATAGATAACATGTAATGCTTTGTTTGTTTGTTTTTGAAAAAGTAGCAAACAAGAAGGACCTGGATCTTTTTTGAAACAATATAAAACAAAGCTACCTAGAAACAAGAAAAGATATGACAGATATCAGGATCATAATCCCAAATGCTTAAGTAGATTCTCTAGCCAATATAAACGGGTGAAAACAGCTGTTGTGAGCATAGCAGCCGGTTGCATCAAACAGAGCAGTCCCAGTTGGATACAAGAGCACAGCTGTTGCTCTCTTTCCAATGCTGGGAGGGGCCTGACCAAATGCCAGCTAGAGATGTTTCCGAAATACTCTTCAGCTGAAATTCTCCATGGATTTGGAGTTCTAAATTACCTTGTCTTGATTTTTGAAGTAGAAACAATGCATTAGGAATTTTCCATTGTTTACTGGGGGATGGGAAAGAGTATATTTTTGTATAAAATATGTCAGATTTACTTCCTAACATCTCTAGGTAGAATTGAAAATGGTGTCCCAAACCCTGAAACCCATTTCCAACAAAGATACAGTAAGATTGCAAAAGACAGCAACCTGTTTCTCCTCCTAGTGGAGAAATGAGTGTCTTGTCAAACTTGAGAAGGTTTTGGAGACTATGGCTGTTGGACTTCCTTCTGAGTATTGTCTCATGATAGAAATGAATAAAAGCCTTCATTCCTTCCTACCTACCTACCTTCCTTTCCTTCCTCCCTCTCATCCCTCTCCCTCCCTTCCTCGGCCATCCAAGAATTAAATAACTTCTTGTTCTTGAATATTTGGACATTAATGCAAGCCAAAAAACAAACAAACAACTTCCTGGTGTTTTGATCCTATCAGTAATCTTTTAACTGCAATTATCTAGGCTTAGAGGAAGGGAGGGATTTCCCCACCAGAAGAAGAAACAGATTGCTACCATTTGCAATCTAAGTGTATCTCTGTTGGAAATGGGTTTCAGAGTTTGAGACCCATTTTCAATTCTACCTAGAGATGGATGGATGGATGGATGGATGGAAGGAAGGAAGGAAGGAAGGAAGGAAGGAAGGAAGGAAGGAAGGAAGGAAGGAAGGAAGGAAGGAAGGAAATTTTATCCTATCCTGAAGATTGTTCAAGGTAGCTCCTTTTTTATTTCTATTAAAATTTCAGTTTTCTTTTCAAGTAAAAAACCTGATAACATAACTTTAATCATTCCTTAGTAATAACAAAAAAAGTAAATTAACCTCTCTTGTATATTTCTTACTAAATTTTTATTCAAATTTCAGAAGTAGCCATGTATATGGGCAGATACTCCAGTGAAAATGGGAAATTGATATTTTGTTTCACCAACACAAGAGTTTTGTAGGCCAATGATGTTTAATCAGCCACATCTATATCAGGGGTGTCAAATTTGATTTCATTGAGGGCTGCATCAAGGTTGTATTTGACCTCAGAGGGTTGGGGGGCTGAGCATGGACATAGTGGGCATGTCATGGGACTCAGTTTGGGGCCACCTATGATGGCCAAGTGCCAATGCAGGAGTTCCCTGAGACCCTCACTCACTCTCATTATTATCTCCTTTCTTTCTTTTCTTCTTTTTCCTTCCCTCTTCATTCTACTTTCTTCTTCCTTCCCCTTTTTTCTTATTTTTCCTTCCTCTCTTCCCATCTTCCCTTCTTTTTCTTTGTGTTTCCTCTTTCCCTTTTTGTCTTTCCTGTCCCTTCTTGTATGCTCAAATGCAAAAGGGGAAACATTTCTCTTTTTGTTTTGTTTTTAGTTTGTTTTGATAGCCCTCTAACGGTGAAAACAGAGCTCAGAGGGGCCTGAGGAGGAGTTTCAGGAGGCTGTCATGGTGAAAATGTATGCCCCCCCTTCAAGCTCCATTTTCATTGGCATAGGCACTGAGGACTGGTCCATTGCTGTTTCCAGGCCAGCCCTGCAGGCTGGATCTAAGCATCCCATGGGCCAGTTCCAACCTGAGTTTGACACTTCTGATCTATATGATACTTTCACCCCTTATATGCTTAATTTTGGAATAATTTTATACATTTGGATATAAATATTAAACACCTATTATTTATATTATCAGCATAACATGCACCAAAATTGCACAGTATTTGCTGCTGTACATCTTTCCCCCTTTTCTTTTCTAAGCTCTTCTTCCTTTCAAACCAAGAATGGGACCAAATTCAATAAGTTGTTCTTTCTTTTCTGTCCTTTGGGAAACTTCCATACTTTTTTGTTTTAAGCTGATTCACTATTACACCATTAACTGGGATTTGTATACATGCTTCTCTGATTTCAATCTGTGGAAGAAAGTTAAGATATACTAAGAGGAATTCAAAGAGGGAAAAGGTTGTAATTAATAAATGAATACAAGAAATTGTGGTTATTTGCATTAATGAAGGCAGCTGAGACAGTTATAGTGCTTTCACTTAAATTATTGAAAAACTGATTATTAAAAAACTGATTAGGGTGAAAATGCCTAAATAGTTCCAATTAATTTTCCTTTGAGTACATCCTATACAGCACTTGTGCTTTCTGGTACAAAAAAATGTTTTAACTTTCCTTAGTTCCTTTAGTGGGATAAATAAGGATTTTTAAAAGTATTATAGAGTAATATTCCATCTGTGTTTTTAGGTTCTACTCAATAGTAAAAAAAAGAGTTAAAGATTCTGTTTTGTTCTCATTGTATAAAAGCAACAATTACTAATAAGAAGAATATGCATCCCCCAAATAAATTTAATTCCACTATGCTGCAGCACAGTTTAGCTATATAATGTTTAAGGCACTTTCCACAGCTATGCCCATCTCTCTTTATTCCTACCTAGGGAAATTACGTTTTCAAAGGATAAGACAGTAAATCTCTAAATCTCCATATTTACTCAAGTCTTTGCCTCTGCAGGGCAAAAGCTGCCAGACCTATGAATTTACAATGTTTTTATGTTAATGATATCCTCTAAGGAGTAACTCAAGATGAAAAGACAAATTAATTTATCCAGTTTTATCTGCCCACTAAAGTTTATACTTTGTTCCAGGAAGCAAATTCAAGGAATCAAGATTGTATAATTCAACCAGAGTGACTACAATTTGATCAATGATACACAATATTCTTGAACCAAGCCCCTTTTCTATGAGGTTGAGGAGACATATTGAGCATCTCAAAATAGTCCTTCTTAGATCTTCAAAAAGAGAAGACTGAGTTACATCATTTCCATTTTGATTTTTTTTTTTTTTTTGTATTCAGGTAAACTATTTTAGTGCAATGATACGATATAACATATTGCTGCATTATCATCAGATAGATTGGCCTGTTGATATTTCACCAACAGACAACTGCTGATCATCAGTGTATGTTTTGCAAGAAAACAAACCTTAGAAAGCAGTCTATGAAGAGACCTTGATAAATGCATAGAACAGGTTTAGCTGAAAATTATATGCTCGTTTTGGAGTTTCTTTTTCCCAAAATTCTTTACTGCTTCATTGATTACTTGGATTTCTGTTATGAATTTTAGCAGATTAGAAATGAGTTTGACAATCTGTTGGTCTATTGAGTTCTATCACAATTCTCTAGCTTCTGCTCTGTTCTGTTCAGCAGTCACAAAGCTCAAGGTGTCTATGCATGTTCCTAGTAGGAGGGATCGGATAAAATCCTCTTAGTGTATTGTCCACTCTGCTTCCAACAGCCTCCCTATCAGACTGCCTGGTATGATTTCTCAAATAGCTATAGATATCTTCAGACGTCTGATCTAGAAGAGTTTAATGACCCAGATAGGACTTTGGAAAGAGTGCAAACATCCTGGGTTCTATGGAAACTTGGTGTTTCCCCCCCTCCACAAAATACAATTGACATGTTTGGTCTTGCTTTTAACCACTAGGTAGAAGGGTGATGAAGTTAGTTTTCCTTTAAATTCATAGGAATTCTGTTAAGTTACAGGAAGCAACATCTCTTACTCCCTGGTTTCATTCTTACAAATCTGGAAATATTCCTGGTTGTCCTTGGTGGGTTTTATATTCACTGAGGCCACACTTAACCTCTGGAATAGGAAATTGGCTTTAGGGTGAAAATGCCTATATAGTTCCAATTAATTTTCCTTTTGAGTACATCCTGTATAGCTCTACCAGACCTTATTGTGCTTTGTGATACAAAAAATTGTTTTATCTTTCCTAAGTTCCTTTAGTGGGACAAATAAGGATTTTTAAAAGTATTTTTCTCAGATTGGGATTCTATTTTTATTTGGGGTTGCATCACTTTCATTCTTCTGTTCTATTCCAGGTACCACAAGAGATTTTTCATTTGGGGGATGAAGTGAGCGTATGCAGGTAAATGCAATGTGCTTTATTTTTTCCAGGATCTAGAAAAGATTATTGGGCTTGCAAAACTCTCTGAAATTAGAATAGCTTGATGGAAGTGAATATATTAATATATTAAATATATTAAAATTAAATCAGTTAAGATTTTTTTTTTTTTTTTTGCAATTCTTTCTAAAATTATCAGCTACAGGTCTAAAATCAGCTTATAGCATGGGTGTCAAACTCATGGCATCACGTTGCCCTCACGTGACATTTTGCAATGTTTTTCCCATTTGTGGAGCTGGGGTGGGCTGGATGTGTTATCAATCCAACTGCAGCTGACAGTTAGCAGGAAGATGCCCCTGAGAAACAGACCTCTAAGCAACATGAGGAACTGTATTTCAATGGGTAACAAAAGAATAGAAAGTGAGAAGGAAATGTTAAGAAAAAAACAAATATATTCAGTGCTTCTTGACAAGGTAAGACCACTGCAAGTTGGAAAGAACTTTTACAATAATGACTTAGCAGGATCCATTTAATATGCCAAGAAGAAGGAAAGATATAAACATCAACAATTTGCATAAAAGCTTCTGCTTTGAAGATTTAGCACTCTATACCAAATTAAGACAAAAATAAGCACTACCATAACAGTAACACTTTAATATAGGTATCCATTATCTAATGCTTATATAATGGAAGCCAAATGACTTCATTATTATCAGTGCTATCATACTGCATACCAAATTAACTCATGATAGAAACACACTTGCTTTAAAAACTGTTACTGCAACAATAATGGGGGAGGCAAAGAGAAAGACAGGGCAGAAAGACTCATGCAAAGATGGCTAATTTGATCTCGGTGTTAATAAGTAATGTATTATTAATCAACTGTTCATTATACTTTTAGATTGTACTGTTTATTTGGGCTTTATTTGTATACAATTCATTTCTGTAATATTTTGCTTTATTGCATTTCATTCATATGTAAACAGCTCTGTTGTGCTGGTAAGCACCTACACTAAAAATTGAGATTTTGGGTTGGACACATCTAGTTGAGTGTGTGATTTTTTAAAAAAATCTGAAGATACAAATGTAAAAAACAAACAAACAAAAATGATTAATGGAATTGAATGTATACCAGAAAATGAACTGAATGTTGTCTATGATTATTAAAAAGTGAGAAACTCAACAAACATAGAATGAAAAAAAATCTCCATATTTCTCTCCCCTCTTCTCTATTTTAACATTGTTCAGCCAACCTTTTGGATTTTGATTGTTTCTTTTCAGTTAACTTTGGTAATGGCAATTCAGTATTCTTGTAGCAAACAAAGCAAAAAATCTATCAAAGCAGCCACTGCAATTTGTGAGTTCAGACATACAAAATGCACAGATCAGGTTCAGGTGAGACGAGATCTGGAAAATCAATAGACAGTGAAATGTTGTCATGAGGTAGCAGAATGAACTATGATATTATATCTTTGGCATTTGGGGCAGGGAGCCTCTTTAGATAAGGAAGCAGAATGTTCACACAGCAAGCAACTAGAAATTATAGCTGACAGTGTGATTGTTATGGATAGCTAAAGCCAAAATGTTAGTGAAGGAATGCTGATCAATGTTGTTGGCCCTTCACAAAGGTAATCATTGATACCAGCTCATTAGTTACTGCACCCACTTGTGTATAAAGCCTGTCCACTTAGATTCCTGTAGTAAATGGGAAGCCGCTAGAACATCATTTTGTTATGCCATAAGCCATTAGGCCTACCTAGCAACATGAGGGATTGCTGACATTTTATATTATTGGTCTTTCTAATGGTGCTTCTACCAATATAAATGCAGTTTATGCTTCTAGCATTCTTATGGGCTATTTCTTCTTTCTTAAAGGAATTTCTTATAGGGCACATTAGAGAATCCTTTCACAGCTTAAATCCAGCAAAGATAGTTGTAGTTATATGTTTAAGACACTGGTAAGCAAGCATCTATTCTTATCAAGGATGGAGGGATTGCTAGGAAGGCTGGATACTACTGTTGTCACTAGGAGATACACAGCACAATCAATAAGGATCTGAGATCTTTCTTTATTCTTCATTATTTATCACTAACCTCACTGAAAGGACAACGAGGTTGCTATCTATCTTTTGATTTAGAAATAGTATGCCAAATTATTGTTTAATTTTTTTATCAAGGATTTGGAATGCAAAGGGGATGGAATGTTGACACATTTACAGAAAACAAATTGGTGTCACAATCAGTGCTTTGGAAACAGAAATAGATTGGGTTAGAAAAGTTGACTGAAACATACCTAATGAAATCAAATGCAGAGCTGTGAGGTATGTGGATCAGTGTGTGGATATTGGGAAGGGGAGAACTTTCCTGTTCAAGACATAAAAATTAAAAAAAATAATTTAGAAACAATGGAAAATATTTAGAGAGAAGTGATAAGAATGTCTATTCACAAGAGTAGAAATTCCGTCTCACAATGAGTGATCAAAGAAATTGGTTCAGCCTTGTGAAAAGAAGACTGACAGGATTATGGCAGCATTTTTTCAAATGTCTGAAAAGAAAAAAAAACATGACTTCTGCTGTTTAAAAATATTGAACATAGGAGTATGGTACTAAATTATAAGGAAACAAATTCTAATTGAATCTTTAAGAGAGTCCCTAATGTTAAGAACAGTTTATTATTTCAAGGATGGTGGACTTTCCATGAAGAATATGTTCTAGGAAGATCAGCTCAAGCACTCAGTGTGGAATACAACTCAATTTCCTATGATTTTATGATTATTGAGGAAGGTATTACTACAAAGAATTCAAAATATTGGCATAAATGGCTTTGTTCATTCAAAATAATGGTACTAAGTATAATATAGCACAAAGATAGCCTTCATTGCACCAAAAGTAACAAAGGCATCTTGATGCGGGTGATGATTTGCCAGCCAAGCAATTTTGAGAACTGAGCCTAATTTTTTTTAAAAAGGCTTTCTATTGACGTGGTGCTATTTGTATTTCATCAATACTCAGGGTTGGATTTTAGGCAATACGGCAGACATTTTGAAGGTCCAAACCTGGAAAGTAAAAAATGTTTCAGCAAAAAACTATGTGAAAACTCAAGTCTGGCCCAAGGGGGTAACTCAAACTTTGTAGAGGCAACTTTGTAGAAAAGATAACTGTGAAAGAAATTAAATAACAGTATTGGTTTGATGCCAATCTCTCAAGAATGTTTTTTTTTTTTTTAATATACAGTTTGTCAAAGGGTTATAGCCCCAGAATGATATAAAGAAACAAGTTTTTGGATTGTATCTGTAAAATAATATATGCAGAATAAACACACAAGCACTAGTTTCTGTAAAATATCCTTCCTTAACATCTGCATAGCAAGCTAGATTTCAGCAGTATCACTTCCCCTCTCAATATATATGAATGGCAAAAGTGTCATCTCTTGTCAGGTATTTCTATAAGCATGCTGTGCCTGCCAGAGGGGGGAATAAAAGGCAATTCCAAAGTCACAAACTTATTTAAATTCAGAGATGACTTTCCCCCATCCCGGTTTTATATTGCAAGTCAACAACCTTAAAAGAAAAGTATCTTAAGACCTCATGCAGTCTGTACCCTGATTTGAAAAACCCATTGCAAACATTCAATTCAAACAACTGATAAAAGTGAAATATTTCATTCTGACAGTTTATTATCTATCAGAAAGGATTGCACAAAAGATTCTAAACCAACTGAGACACTGTATGTACAAAATGGAAGATGGTTTTATGTTTTTTTATTGCATTGTCTGTGTATGTTTGACTGAAAATAAAATAAAAATATTTTAAAAAAGGGAAAGCCAGAAAAAAAAGGTAGCAGAAAGAAAAATGGAGAATGGAGGGAGCATTCTTACTTTTGCTTATGGTTTCAACCATAGTTTGCTAAAGCTGTGTTCACATTGATGCAGATTTTATGAAGAAGTAAACCCACCAATAGATTCATTTCCTTAGAGAAAAATAGAATAAATTGCCCACCAAATTCTATTACAGCAGCTGTGTTTGACTGATGCCATGCACACACAGAGCATTTGAATAGGAGAGCCTACAAGTTCCAAAATTGTTTTAAAAACCCGACTTTTGTGTTTGTTTGTTTGTTTGTTTGTCTGTTTGATGTCTTCAAATCAGTGATGGCTTCTGATGCAAGTCTTGGAAATGCCACCCAATGTCTCACAGTTGGAGGAATCTATAAATATTTTATATATAACTAAGCAATCAGAAGCTGTTAGCTCTGTTGGCAGACTTTTGCAGTATACTTTTTCTCTGCTAGATGTCTTGCAGACTTGATTGATGGAGTTGAGGACTGAATTCTCTTTTTTTAAAAAAATTGGGGTTGAACTAAATGGCCTGTGGTCCTTTTCAGTTCTAATTCACCAAACCAATTTAGGACTTAGTATTCATAGAAAGTTAGGTCTCCATGTATAGCTCTACTGGCATAGTGAATTGTATACACAAGTGGATATAGAACATATAGATTCATTTCATTATTATGATTATTGATTCAATTTGTTATGGCCATCCATTCCAGTAAATTCTGACGTTATCTTGGGTTAGTGTGTAGAAATCCACAAAAACTTTGCAAGTCAGATTTAGCAGAAATAGATCTGAGGATTGATTCTTCCTTTTACCAGGATCATTGCAAAGTTGGTCATTTATTAAGCAAATCAGATCATACATCTTAAAACAACATTTAAGGGGTTAGAATAACCACCATGTAACATTCTTGAAATTTTATGGAATAAAAAGAAATGGAAACATATATCACATGCAGTGACTCATAGGCATATGAGAAGTCATATTATATAATGATAAGGACATGTCCCAGTGGATGCTTTAGGCACTTTTCTTGAGTTTATTATTAATTATTAACAATCAGTTTAGTTGATTCTTAAAGTACAGCTATGAAATACTGTAGTATGCATCTTTATATAGCTGTGATTCTGTCCATTTAAAGCAGGCTAAAATCTATAAGGAATGGAGGGAAAAAGATATTTTTACTGTCTTCTAGACTGTTGGCAAAGTTTGCAAATAAGGGAGTGTCTGACCAAAGAGTTCCACTCACAACAAAACTATGCAAATTTATAATAAACAAAAACCAACCAGCCATGGAACTGGAGAACAACAACAAAACAGCTTGCCATCTTCACTATGGGATAAATTACTATGAGCAAATGGAATTTCTGAATTTGGGTGAAAAATAGATGAAAGCTATAGTTTGAAATTATGAGGAAAAGATTTGAAACTAGTTAGCTCTAATTATATAGTTGAGGGTTCAAGGCATTTTTTATGCCCCAGTGGTTAACATATTCTAGTAACTTTCACCTGCCAATGTAGAGCTCTTTTCATATAGCCTCTTTGAAGTTAAACAATTTATATAAAAATTGGCTAGAGTATTTTAAAAAAAAATTCTACAAGGAATAAAAAATTCTCCATCAGTTTTTTATATCAGCTCCGCATTATTTAGCCTTATTTGTGGGATATATTCCCCTTGACTCTCAGTTCCTTCCTGTGACATATATATTTTAAAGCACAGTTTCCAAATTTTTTGTTCTTGCAATTCCAATTTTTTAGTTTGTACTTTGAATTCTGCTGCAGGTTACTCCTCCAAAAATATAACTAAATGCCCATCAGTTACATAGAGAAGATTATCTTGGATTCACATTATAATTCCAAATATCATTATTCATCTTAATTCCACAAATATTTATTGCTCTCATTATGATTACAATAGTAACATGAATCCCCCAATTCTGGGATTATGCAATCTCTGTTTATGAAACAATGTAAGAATTCTTTTTAACAAAACTTTGTCAAATCTTTGTGAAACATTGACAAAGAATCATTGATGTCCTAGTCATCTCAAGATTGGATTATTGCAAATTGTTCTATATAGGGATGTCCCTGAAGACCACTTGGAAGCTAGAGCTGGTTCAAATGTACAAGCATGAAGATGGCACAAGCATTAAGGGTATGTCCATGTGTCATCACTGCTATGTAAAGTGCATGAACTGCTAACTGGCTTCTTAGTACAATGCAAAGTGCTGGTTATGATCTGTAAAGACCTATGTGGCATAGGGGTTGGATATCTGATACACTGCTTATCTATAACTGTTTCTGTTTATCCAGTATCTTCCACCATGTGGATGTCCAGGTTCCCTCCATTAAACATTACCACCTTGAGGAACCTAGGAAGTGAGGCATCTCTGTTGTCCCCCTCCCCCATAGAGCATAATTGCCCCAGAAATATGGTTGACCTCTTCCCTGGGAAAACTCTGAAAACCTGGCTTTGGTCCCAGGCCTGAGGTTGATGTTCATTCAATGTCTCCTGTTTTGTGTTATTGTTTTGCCATCTATTAGATTATTTAGACTGGGCAACTTCTGTGAGTCAATGTTTTTAACTGTTTTTATATTTATTTTAGTTTTGAACACTGCCCTGAATTTATCGGGCAGTTCCAGCTAATACATTTGAATAACTAAATGATTGAGCTTTTCAATTAAAACAAATATGGTCCATGAATAAGTCATAAGCAGTAGAAATGGAAAAACAATTGTAATAATAACAATAATAATCAATACAAGTGTGACACTTGATTATTGCTTTGACAGCCTTTTCAAATGTATTTACTACACATTACTATACTATTAAGACCCAAGAGATATTTCAAAAACATTACTGCCAGAAATTGTGAAATTAACTGTGTATATCCAAAGCAATTTTTCCCTTTCCTCTCAACAGAACATTAATTTTTCACCTTCTCCTTCTGAAACCAACAGACTTTTGAACATTAATATTCTCAGTGCAACAAATCAGGTTCTAATGCATGCTCCCTGTGTTGCCTTTGAACACAAGCAGTAACCAGACTTTTACTTCAGAATATTTTGACAACTTTACACTTACTTTTTTCATTGTTTTTCCTCAGTAGCAATGATGTCATCACAGAAGGAAGTTAGATAACATTAAAGTTATGAAAGTATTAGAAGTCTATTGTCAGTTGTACTTATTTGGGTTTGAATTTTGAATTTTAGGTAGAGATGTAATTCCCTTCCCAAAAGCAATGCATTTATTTATTTGTCAAATACGTACAAGATAACAAGTATAAGTATGTACATAAACAAGAACAAAGGAAGTAAATACAGATAAATGGGGACAGTAAGATAGGTAGGCACGCTGGTGCATTTATGCATGCCCCCTTAAGGAGGACTTCTTAGGAATGGAGTGAGGTCCACAGTAGACCATTTGAGGTTGAAGCTGTGAGGGTTTGTGGCTGTAACAATGGAGTCGGGTAGGGCATTCCAGGCGTTGACCACTCTGTTGCTAAAGTCATATTTTCTGCAATTGAGTTTGGAGTGGTTTACCTTGAATTTGTATCGGTTGTTTGCCCGTGTATTATTGTGATTGAAACTGAAGAAGTCATTAGTAGACAAGACATTGTAGCAGACAATTTTGTGTATTATGCTTAGATCAGACCACAGGTAGTGCAGTTCTAGATTGTCTAGGCACAGAATTTTGAGCCTGGAGGCATAGGGAATTAATTCTATTGTGAGTGGAGGAGTGGAGTACTTTTCTCGAGAAATACCTCTGAACCCACTCAATTGTGTTAATGTCTGAGATGCTATTTCCTTCCCAAAAGCAATGCATTCATGAGACCTCTATGGATCATTTGATGACATAGTCTAAGTGAAATGGCTGCAACAAAGTTATATACTACATTTATGGAAAGAAGACTCAAGATAGCTCAGACATCAAATATTGTCTTTACTCATGACATTCTCCAAAATTTATTGTCTCAGAGAAAGACCATATTCATAGAGAATAATAGAATGTGAAAATTGAAAGGGACATTAGAGATCATATAGTCTGTACCAAGTGATTAAGGCATAGAATAACAGAGTTGGAAGGAACCTTTATTATTAGGTTGTTGTTGTTATTGTTGTTATGATGATGATGATGCTTCATTACCACAATATTTCCAACAGATAATCATCTCTTGTTTGTTTAAACCACCTTTAGTGAAGAGACTCTACCATCTCCAATGGCAGTCTATTCTACTATTGACAACTTTTCCCATTAGGTAATTTTGTTCTGTTAATCCAATCAAAATCTTCCTGATACTTCCTTATAATTTAAATCCATTGTTTCCTTTGCTGGCTTCTTTCTACACTACAGCCCTTCAGATACCTGAACACAGCTATTATGTCTTTCTACAGTCTTCTTTCTACATGCTTTTTATATGGGATATTGTTGCCTAAATGCTTTTCATTCATTCATTCTTCATTTGTTCATTCATAAATTCAAATTACTCATCTGATGTTTATGTGACTCAAGGTGATTTACACTAAAATAAGTAAAACACACAAAATACAGAATTTTAAAAACTAAAACTAAAACACACAGCAGTCAGATATTATCCAACCAAATATCCATACAGCCAGCAAATTTTCCAAAGGTGCTTTTTCAAAAAGCCCAAATGTCCCAAAAGCGCTTTTAACAGTTCCAAGAAGGCTCCATGTTTCTTTGCTCTACTCAGGCTATCCTGACAACATAGATAAACCTCCAAGTGGCCTCAAGGATTCTCAAAAAGAATGCAAATGACTAGCTGTCTGCAAGGAGTATAAATCCCTCCATTCACCACCACCCAGTCACAGCTGAAGAAGCTTCTTGGATGGGAAACTTGTCTTCAAAGAAAAACCAGAATGTTTAGTTGCCTCTTGAAAAAGCACCTTTGGGATAACCATGACCTGGATGATTAAGAATCTCCATAGACAGCCAGGAAATGGATTCTATCCCATGCCCAGGGACCTAGATTCAGGTGCAAAGCCAAGTTTTAGATTATTTCTTTATTGTTTTTGTTTTTTTTAAATATAAGCCACACAGAGTCATTCTGGAGCTACAGTTTCTAAATCCAATAAACCAGTGTTCCAAACTTTTTCAGTCCACCGCCCCCTTGGTGCTACAAACTCATCCTCAATGCCCCCCACCCAGGGGCGGGATTCAAATATCTGTGGGTGTGGCCTAATTTAAGGGTGTGGTTTGCTGGTAACGTGATTGGGTGGGCGTGGCTTGCTGGTCACATTACTGGGTGGGCGTGGCTTGCTGGTCACGTGACTGGTGGTGTGGCTTGCTGGTCACGTGACTGGGTGAGCATGGTTTGGTGACTGGAAAACCAAACACAAGTGGTCCTCACTTAATGGCCGGTTGCTTAGCAAGTGTTCTAATTTATGACTGGCCTCCCCAGAACTACTTGACCTGTTTTTGGAGTTTTGACAGCCATACACACACATATACACATACTCCCTTCCAACCCTGCTGGAGCAGGTCACTGGACTAGAATCGGCAAAGCATCTCTGATTAGATTCTAGTAGTGAATAAAATCTAATCAGAGATGCTTTGCCGATTCTTGTTGATTTGTTTTATTTGTATTTCTTTATTTTATGTTGCTGAATTGCACTGACGTGTGTTCCTTCTTGTGCACAACCCAGAAGCTTTTGTGATTCTTTGCAGCAAAAATGACTGACCTCTGGCTTTGCTCTACTTTTCGAACGTGACGGCACTACTGCATTCTAGGTGCCGGCCCCGCAGGTCCACCCCATTGAGCCCGCTGCACTGGAGGGACCTGCCCAAGCAAGTCTGAGTGGAGTGGTACACCAAATCAATGGGGTGAGCCTGGGCGAGGGAAAGAGAGAGAGAGAGAAAAGAGAGAAAGAGAGAAGGAAGAAAAGAAAGAGAATGTAATGACCCATAGTCTCTCAAAATAACCCCAAACCCAAAACATATATTAAAGTCCGGTAAAGTCTTCAACTTAACTTCACTGTTTTATTAGGCACAGTTTAAAGTCACAAAAGTAAATAATGAGGCAAACAGAGAACCAAAACAAACCGCATTGATGAGAGTTCCAAAGCAAGCCAAGATAACTAATTATAAACTCCAGGAAAAAAACCAAGAAAAGTCCATGGGAAGAACGCCAGCAAAGATAAACCTACTTCAAGGTATACACTAACTGACTTCAGCAATTCTAACTGTGCAGTTGCAAACTTATATACATATCTCCCACCTGCAAGCCACGAGGAGGATCATGATAATCTCCTCTTGAGTAGACCTCGCTTTTCCCTGATCCTCTCCTCCCTGCGTGACCTAGGATGGATATGGGATGGGCCTGGATCCTTCTCTGACTGCTAGCTGGCTTCTGCCCTTCCCCAGTCTCCTCCACCACCTCTGGAGCCATACTCCCACTCCCTGTTGGCTGTTCCTCCTCTTCCTCAGAGTCAGACTCCACCAGGGGCATGACAGAGAAAAGGGAAAGAAAGAAAAAGGGACAAAGAAAGGGGGGCATGCGTTTAGGGCAGAGCTCCTTGCACCAGAGCGTGCAAGTCAATGGGATGATCCTGCGGGGCCTTGCCTCGAATTCGGCGGCAGCGGAATTTTTTCTCACCTCTGAATTGTGCCCTGCCACCCACCTCCACCCCCCCTGCCTCTTAGCACCCCCCTGCTGGCCCCCTTGCCTCTCAGCACCCCCCTAAGGCATCCCACCATCCCCTAGGGGGCGGTACCCCCACTTTGGGAACCACTGCAATAAACAAACAATGGGAGTTTTTCCTCCCATGCTTCTTACTATCTTGCTTGCTCTCCTTTAGACACACTAAATTTGTCAGTGGTCTTTCTAAAAAGTATCCAGAACTGGTTGCTGTATTCTAATTTGACCACACTTTGCTCTGTTCTCCTGTTTGTTGCAGCTTCTCAAGATCTTTCTGATTATTGATTCTGTCCTCTGATGTGTTTGCTATCCTTCCAACTTTGTATAAATATAGTAACTATGTTTTCTATTCTTTCACCCAAGTTATTTATAAATACATTTTGAACAGTACTGGATCTAAAAGGGATCCCTCTAATAAGCTACTCAGCACATGCCTTTAGCCTGATGCAGAATCATTGGCATATGGCTCTGGGTACAATTGTTCAATTAGCTTCATTTAATGATAGCATAGTTTATCCAACATTTTGCCATCTGCTGTATTAGAATATTATGGGAAATTTTGCCAAATATTCAGATGAAGTCAAGGTTCATTATATCTACTGTATTCATGTAAACAAGTAAACTAATCACTGTATCAAAATGGTGTTCAGATCTGTTTGACATGACTTACTCCTGATAAACCTATGTGGGAATCTGTCAGGCAATGATCTCAAAGTGACTGCTGAACAAAATCAAACACAAGAATATTGCAAAAGTTTTTGTGATGACCCATAGTCTTTCAAAATAACCCCAAACCCAAAACATACATTAAAGTCCGGTAATGCCTTCAA
The DNA here is from genome assembly GCF_049901735.1 of Notechis scutatus. NCBI lineage: Eukaryota > Metazoa > Chordata > Lepidosauria > Squamata > Elapidae > Notechis > Notechis scutatus. The sequence goes on along the minus strand of NC_142009.1, from coordinate 284,203,659 downwards.
CTTAACTTCACTGTTTTATTAGGCAGAGTTTAAAGTCACAAAAGTAAATAATGAGGCAAAAGGAAACCAAAACAAACCGCATTGACGAGAGTTCCGAAGCAAGCCAAGATGGATTTAGAGACTGTAGCTCCAGAATGACTCTGTGTGGCTTATATTTAAAAAAACAAAAACAATAAAGAAATAATCTAAAACTTGGCTTTGCACCTGAATCTAGGTCCCTGGGCATGGGATAGAATCCATTTCCTGGCTGCCTATGGAGATTCAGTTGCCTCTTAAAAAAGCACCTTTGGGACAACCATGACCAGGATGTCTGAGAATCTCCATAGACATTCTTTACTATGCTGTGCATATTTTGTTTTAAGGTTTTCAATAATTAACAGCTGAACAATTGGCATCCCAATTCTTTAGAAATCATCTTGTCATTGACTATCTGCAGCCCTTATACAGGGTCTGAAGACAAAATATTAATCTCAAGACATTCAATATTGCCCAATGTTTCCTCCTCCTCCTTGATATAGACTAAATGGCATAATTGTTATGAGAATCATAGAAGGCTCAAACATTGTATTCAAAAAACATTTTATTAATAAAAATGGAATAAAGTATTAGTGCTAAAATTTTAATCCTATATCCAATAACCTCTTATATTTTTATTAATAATTTGGATTAGGATTTGAAGACTTATAAAAGTTTAAGATAACATAGCATTTGGAGGTATTATATTTAATATTATAAAAGGCAGAAATAAAATTCAGAATGATACTAATATTATTTTAAAATGAGCTGAAAATTCCAGAATATGGAGAGATAAATGCAAGTTCTTCACTTGGGGCATATACATCATATACATGGGCACAAATATTCAGTTTCGGAATATCACATATAAAAAGGTTAAAAACAGTAATTAATCAAAACTATTGTTGTTGTTGTTATTATTATTTATATAATTGTAGGTTGCCCAGAATTATCCTGTGGTAAGATGGGTGGCAAAGAAAGAGCTTCTTGATGAGTGTAAGTACCACCTTAGTCACAAAGTCATCTGGGTGACTTTGGGCCAATCAGTCTGCCTAAGAAACAGGCAAAGGCAAAATACTTCTGAAAACTTTGCAAATAAGACTATAAGGACTTGTTCAAACAGTCACCAGAAGTAAAAAACAGACTCAAAGACATTCCTTACAGAGTACACTCATTAATGGCCCATCTTTGGGACAGATACTTATTCTCCTCAGATCAGCAGCAGAATAACTGAAGTGCACCAGGTGGCTTAAGTTTAATCAAGTAAGGAACTGAATTCTTCTCATGAATGTCTTTAATTAAGTGACTCAATCTAAAACTTTTTTTTACTGTTCAGAAAAATCAAAAGCCTACCCCATTCTTTTCTGAGTGCCAGCTGTGGTCTATTTAAGTGCTATCCAAAATGTTATTTTATTTCCTAGATAAATGAGAAATATCATAACAGCCCTTCAAACTTTACCAATAGGTGAATTACTTAGGGCTTTTGTTTATTTATCAGTGCTAGGATAACTAATCTCTAAGATCAGTGTTTTAGTCAAGTGCTTAAACTGTAACACTGTTATGAGTTGTGACATGAAAATAAAATGTTTCTATGTATAAGATAAATGGAGAATACCTATGTGGCTTCAGCAGAATTCCAAGCTTCCACTACTTTTTCTGTGAATCTGGACAGCCATTATTAAGTGGTGCTAATATTTCACATGATCTTGATTCTATCACTCTCTTAATGCAGCCTAGGATACAATTGGCTTTTTTGCTGCAGTACACTGCTGGCTCACATTTAATTGGTTGTCTACTAGGAATCTTTAGATCCCTCTCTCAGTTGCTGCTATTGATCCAGGTTCTACTTATTCTACACCTGTACATTTGGTTTTTCTTGCTTAAATTTAAAACCTTACTTTTCTCACCATTGACTTTTATTTTGTTAGATAGGACCCAGTGTTCAAGTCTGTCAGGATCCTTCTGGTTTCTGAGCCTATCTTCTGGGATGATGGATATTCCTGTCTGCTTGATGTCATCTGCAAATGTAATGACTTCTTCTATTCCTTTATCTAAATTGTTTATGAAGATATCCAAGAGTTTTATATTACATACTAGCTGATAACCCGATGTTGCCGATATTTATCCCAATCTTGTATTAGACAGGAAAATCCTATAGTTGCAGTGTCACAATTCTTCTACTCCTCCACAAGAGGGAGTCCCCTTGTGGAGTACTGTGAAGCCATTACCATGGCAAGTCCACCCTGATGTACAGTAGAAGCCATTTTAAGGCACCCCTCGAGGGGTGTTAGGGGTGTCTTACCCCCACAGTATTTGAACTACCCCCATAGTATTTGAACTAGAACTAGAACCAGAACCAGAACCAGAACCAGAACTATAATAGATTAGACTTGACTAGACTAGACTAGATAGAAGATAGAAGACTAGAAGACTAGACTAAACTAGACTAGAAGAAGATAAAAGATAGATAGACTAGATTAGGTAGAATAGATCTAGATAGAATAGAAAGAAGAAGAAGAAAATAAAGATTATTATTATTGTTGTAATTGTGGTTAATTTTTGGTGAGTTTCACAGCCTTTGGGGCTGGTTGGTAGCTCAAAGCTCGAGGCCTAACCAAGGACTTAGGAACTGTTAAGGTAGCATAGGAGGATATAAACTGTTCCAAGTAGGGTGTTTTTTGTAGAATCGGGGTATTCAAGTCTGATAAATTCAGAATTTACAAATAGCGAGGTAGCTCCAAAGGTTCCAATTACAATTGGGATAACAATTGTTGTTCTTATTATTATTGTTTTTGTTGTTACCATTGTACATTTCCCACGATAAAATCACGGTAACTCCCCAGGAAATTTTCTCATTGCTAACAATTTGCATGCTTCACAAATGAAGTAATGGAGATACAAACATCTCCCCTTCCTATACATCCAATATACAATATAATCTGATATTGATATAATACTAATGGATCTAGGATTAATGTTAGCCTGTATAATAAGTGGCAAGAGGTAAATATGGGAGATATCATAGATATCCTAATCTCTGTTACACAACATGCAAGTTAAAATAAGAGTTTGACCATTTTTTGCATTTCTCACAAAATTATAATATATGTCTTTGATTAAGTTCTGCAGTAATAATGCATATGGCAAGAAAATATATCATATAAAATGTGTAAAGTTGGGATATACACAAACATATATGTTATTTTATTACAGTCTTTAACCAGTACTCAATAAAAGTATGACAGCTTAACAAAGTAAAAATAATAGATTATCATCATACACCAAACAGAACTCTGGGCCAAATCCCAAAGCATCATTTGGCAGACATCACAATACACAGAATAAAGTTGGCCACATCCGAATCTGTAACTGCCAAAAGCAAAAAAAAATTAAAATAGGCTAATAGGTTAATCAAAAACAGATACACTGATAAGTACACAATGCAATAAATCATGAGTTAACAACTCAATTTCTCAATAACTCTGGTTCCCCATAGGAATTTTGGATCTGTTTTTCAACATTGATGATGGTAAAACATTGAGCAGGGTTACATAAATGTTCTTCATTGTTTGAGAGTGGACAAATAGATAAGGCCAGTTGAAAAAAAAACAGTGAAAAATCCAACAGAATAATTGCTCCTTATTAATTTAAGCAAATCCCATTCATAATCAGAGTCAACATTATTCTTCTCATGCTTTGTGAAGCTTTTTCAATGCCAGAGATTATAAGGCTTTAAGTGAAAAATCAAAATAAGACATTTTAAAATTTAAAATTGTACAATTACAGCAAGAGGAAAGAAACCTATGATTAGTGATTAGGAAGAGCCAAGATGATCAGAATTAATACCAATCATATTCTTATAGAATAGAATAGAATAGAATAGAATAGGATAGGATAGGATAGGATAGGATAGGATAGGATAGGATAGGATAGGATAGGATAGGATAGGATAGGATAGGAATAGGAATAGGAATAGGAATAGAATAGAATTATTTATTGTCCAAGTGTGATTGGACATACAAGGAATTTGTCTTGGTGCATATGCTCTCAGTGTACATAAAAGAAAAGATACATTCATCAAGAGTCAAGTATCATAAGGTACAACTCTTAATAATAGTCATAGGGCACAATAAGCAATCAAATTATACTAGGAAACAATCAATAAAACTTGTTAGGATACAAGCAACAAGGTTACAGTCATACAGTCATAAGTGGGAGGAAATGGGTGAAAGGAAGGATGGGACAATTAATAGTAATAGTAATGCAGACTAAGTAAATAGTTTGACAGCGTTGAGGGAATTATTTGTTTAGCAGAGTCATGGCGTTCGGGAAAAAACTGTTCTTGTGTCTGGTTGTTCTGGTGTGCAGTGCTATAGCATCATTTTAAGGGTAGGAATTGAAACAGTTTATGTCCAGGATTTGAGACGTCTGTAAATATTTTCACAGCCCTCTTTTTGACTCGTGCAGTATAGAGGTTCTCAATGGAAGGCAGGTTGGTAGTAATTGTTTTTTTCTGCAGTCCTAATTATCCTCTGAACTTTGTGTCTGTCTTGTTGGGTTGCAGAACCAAACCAGACAATTATAGAGGTGCAGATGACATACTCAATAATTCCTCTGTAGAACTGCATCAGCAGCTCCTTGGGCAGTCTGAGCTTTCTGAGTTGGCACAGAAAGAGCATTCTTTGTTGGCTGTTTTGATGACATTTTTGATGTTAGGTGTCCATTTTAGGTCTTGTGATATGATAGAACCTAGAAATTTGAAGGTCTCTACTGGTGATACTGTGTTTTATTATTTTATTTTTTATTTATTTATTTGATTTGCCAATTGTTTACAAGATAATAAGTATAAGTGTATACATAGTTGTGAATACATGAAATGGGTACATATAAGAAAAATAAAAGAATAAGAGAAACAATAGGACAGGGACGGTAGGCACGATGGTGCGCTTATGCACGCCCCCCTACAGACCTCTTAGGAAAGGGGTGAGGTCAATAGTAGACAGTCTAAGGTTAAAGTTTTTGGGGTTTGGGGAAGAGACTATAGAGTCGGGTAGAGTATTCCAGACATTGACCACTCTATTGCTGAAGTCGTATTTCCTGCAATCAAGTTTGGTGCGGTTTACTTTGAGTTTGTATCTATTGTGTGCTCTTGTGTTGTTATGGTTGAAGCTGAAGTATTCATTGACAGGTAGGACATTGCAATGTATGATTTTATATACCATGCTTAAGTCAGACCGAAGACGGCGTAATTCAAGGTTTTCTAGTTTTAGAATTTCAAGTCTGGTGGCCTAAGGTATTCTACAACGAGTAGAAGAGTGGAGAACTCTTCTTGTGAAATATTTCTGGACTTTCTCAATTGTGCTAATATCAGATACGTAATGAGGGTTCCAGACTGATGAACTGTATTCGAGTATTGGTCTAGCAAATGTTTTGTATGCTCTGGTTAGTAGTGTGATATTACCAGAGAAAAAACTTCGTAGGATTAGGTTAACAACTCTTAATGCCTTTTTGGCTATGTAGTTGCAGTGGGCTCTAGCACTTAGATCATTAGAGGTGAGTATTCCAAGGTCCTTTACAGAGCTTGGGTCATCAACAAGATCTTGACTATTCAGCTTGTATTTTATTTTCTGATTTTTTTTTTGCCAATATGTAAGACAGAGCATTTATTTGTTGAGATTTGAAGTTGCCATTTGTTTGACCATTCAGATACATAGTCAAGATCTTTTTGTAAGGTAGCAGTATTGTCTGTGGTATTGAACAGCTTTACATCATCAGCGAAGAGAACGCAATTGCTCTTAATATGATCACAGAGGTCGTTTATGTAGAGTATGAAAAGAGTTGGTCCTAGAACACTGCCCTGGGGGACACCACTATTGACAGGTACTGGATTTGATAGAACGCTCCCGATTTTGACCATTTGTTGTCTGTTTGACAGGAATGCTTCTATCCAGTTATTCAGTTGTCCAGAGATACCATAGGATTTTATTTTTAGGAGTAGTTTGTTGTGTACCACTGAATCAAAGGCTTTACAGAAGTCTATGTAGATTGCGTCAATTGCTTTGCCCTGGTCGAGTTGTGTCGTCCATATGTTTTTGCAGTGTAAGAGTTGCAGATTACAGGATAGTTTTTTTCTGAAACCAAATTGTTTATTGGAGAGTAGGTTGTTTGTTTCTAAGTGGAGGATGATGGATTGGTTAATAATTGATTCCATGACTTTACAGGTGACGCAGCATAAGGAGATTGGTCTGTAATTTTCAACTAGGCTTGGGTCTCCCTTTTTGAAGATGGGGATGACTGTGGCTAGTGACCATAGGTTAGGCAAGGAGCTGGTCCTGAAAGATTTTTCAAAGATTATGCTTAGAGGTTTGGCTATGGCAATGGATAGCTTTTTTAAGAAGTAGGCACATATTCCATCCAGTCCAGTAGATAGAGATGGTTTTAGATTGCGTAGTGCTTTTTCAACATTGTCTTCTGTAAAATCGATATGTATTAGATCATTGTTGTTATCTGTGGTACGGCTAGGAAATACTGGGCATGATCCATTGCTGTTTACAAATACTGAGCCGAAGAATGTGTTAAAGATGTTGGATTTAATGGTGTCGTCGTTGCAGTCTTTACCATCAGGTCCTATCAAGGGAGGGATGGACCTTGAGTCTTTTAGTTTGTTGTTTACAAAATTGTAAAAAGCACGGGTGGAATTGGTGCTTAGAAGGTTTTCCTCTTGTTTAATGTGATAATTGGTGCATTCGGTCTTTATCTGGTGGCATAAATTTTTGTATCGGTTTTTGAAATTGGCAATGTGACCAGATTTGTTTTTCCGCCAGAGTGATCTCTTTTTGGATTGAAGTTTCCTTATTGATATGGGTAATCTGCTTTTTTGTTTTGTTTTGGGAGTTGTTGTTGGAACATATAGTTTGATGACTCATTAGGACACGTGAGGTATTGAAAACATTGTCTGCAGAACTTTTTGGTTGAACTATTTCCAATTTAATGAAAAGACAAAAAGAACAAATCTTGAAGCTATTAGGACACATGAACTTTAGCTCAAAACTTTCATAGCTGCTGGAATATTGATAGAATAATTCTTCCAAGCATATTTTTTTTAAATTATTCCACCCCATAGATGGAATCTTGCCAAACTAAAGTACTCTACTATCTACATAAAGTGGATATTCTGAGAATTACTATGGAGGACCTGTCTTTACCTTCTTTCATACAAAATATCTGATCTGAGTTGCCTCTTATTCCTCTGAAATGCACCCTCTTCCTCCTACAAATCTAGCCTACTAATTCCATCATAGGTATATTATCCTCATTTATTTATTACTAAAAACAGAATAGCTGAGGCACATGTGTGAGAATGACCAATGGCACAACATTTTTGTAATCAATCAATATCAATCAGAATAGATCTGGAAGGGATGTTGGAGGTCTTCTAGTCCAACCCCCTGCTCAAGCAGGAGATCCTATACCATTTCAGACATGTGGGTTATCCAGTCTTTTCTTAAAAACCTCCAGTGATACAGCATCTACAACTTCTGAAGGTAAGCTGTTCCACTAGTTAATTATCCTCACTGTTAGAAAGTTTCTCCTTAATTCCAGGTTGCTTCTCTCCTTGATTAGATTCCATCCATTGTTTCTTGTGTTGAGATTCTTTCTCATCACCTTCAGAGTTTTTAAATAGTGCCCTGTTGGACAGAAACACTTCTTCCTAATGGACTTAGACTAACTTCATTGTCACTTTGAATGTACTAGTGAAAGAATAGAGACTGGACTAATATTTAAAATTTTAACTGGACTGATGAATATTGGAGGTATTTATCTGTATATAAGACACATTCAGCATTAGACTGCCCTTTCCTTACACAAAACAAATGGTGAAAATTTAATTTATCAAATCAGAGTGAATGAAAAGCACTTGTTACTATCTATCAAATTCCAAAAGTAATTATTTATTACTTCCATTCATGGTCCATTGTATTCTTCTTCTAGATTATAGCAATGACGAGACTATTCCATATTGAACATCTACCATAGTTCCATTTATACAGTAATGTATGTATATACATACATACATACATACATACATACATACATACATACATACATACATACTTTTGGGAAGAACCAAGAATTATGAGCTTTGTCTGTTTAGGACAACTTCTGAAACTGCAGGAAAGGACTACACTTTACTTTTAGTTTTGAAAATGCATTTAATTTTCACATTTTTGCTAATTATTTTTTTCTAGAAAAACTTTCTGAAATCATTTGAATTCCAATTTTGGGGAGGTTTAATTCTTATCAACTTTCCTTCTCTTTGCCCCCTCTCCCAATTATGGGAGTTGGAATGTAATATATCTGAAGGGTGTCTGGGAAAACTTTGAATAAGCCCTTAATTTTATCTGGAAAATTCATCTCCCCCCTATTTTTGGAGGGTGCTTAGATACAATAATGGATGGTACTAAAAATGAGGAGTTTGTGGGTAACATAGTTAGATAATTGTGCAACTGACCTGTTTTAAAAATTCATGGATAATATAAACATTTTCCACACTAAACAGACGAACAAGCTCTTACTGGGTTGCAAAATCAGCAACCAACTTATTTTTCCCTGGTTTTATAGTTCCTATGAGGTTTCTTAAATATATTTGCAAACATTTAAAGATTTTGCAGATGGAAATCAAAGTTATATTTGTTATGCTGCTTCTTTCTCTCTTTCTTATCTCCTCCACCTGTATAGGCAGTATTACTTTTAGGAAGTGAATAAAATATAAGTTCCCATGTAAAATCAATATTAAACTTGTTTTAAAATAACAACAGTAAAAACAGTATACAAGCCTAGCAAAATCAATTTCCCTTCTGAACCATAGTTCAAATACATTTTTCCCTTTTCTTTTATGTCTTCTTTTTTTGTACATAGCAGAAAAGTGGTCCTACCATCAACTGAGCTATAAAACATAAAATTGAAGTCATTTCAGCTCCAGTCTCATTACCTTTAGCCGGATACCTAGGAAAATAAACAATGTTTTTAAAATGGTATTTTTAGACTAATGAAAGTTTCTAGGCAGATTACAGCACCAAAAAGGATTTCAGCAAAATACTATTGAAACTTTCTCTCCCAGATATGGAAATGCAGATTATCAGATCTAAAGCTTGCAGTTTCAATCTGCAGATATAGACCTTGCTGAAGAATTATAATAGTCAAGTATCAAGTACTGCAGAAATGCAGGTTTCTGGTTTTCCTCTGCCTGGATCAAGAATGATATGAATTACAGTCAAATTCATTTGATTCAGAACTGCCAACTCATATCAGTTGGGAGCTTGCTTCTCTAGGATCATAGGTCTCAGGTAATGCAAAGTTCATGGATTCAAAAGCTAGCTGAACATTGAGGAAGATAAATCACTATTAACTCAGCCACCAGCTATCACAGTGATAATACAAAATTTGCCTGAACCAGCAGGATGGCTGGGAAACATTACAAAATGTGGAACCTTCTGTGGCAGAGTTCATACATTGTGTTGTTATAATTTTAGAAAATAAGAAAGAAAAATTAAAATCCTTCTTCTTCTCTTTAACCAGTAAAGCCCTAAATATAACACAATTACTTTTTTAGAAAAAAATGTTTTATTGAACTGGTCACTTTAGTTACAATTTGTCTAAGAAGCCTTTAAAAAGCCACTGAAAAAGTGAAAAATGAGGTTTTATACATCTTTTGAGCCTTAATTTTTCCAGGGTTGAGGTAATAGGCCATCAACTAATTAACTAAATCCTGGAATTTTTTTCAGAGTATCAAGTTTGTCTACTTCGGTGGAGAAGTACTATCCTGAAGGAGCAGGTTTCTCATTTTGGTGTCCTTCAGGACTCATGGTTCTGCAGGGAATTGCTACAGTGACTCATGAATTTATCATCATTAATTTGGGCTACTGTAACCTGCATTATATGGGACTGCCTTTAAATGCTACTCATAAGCTCCATTAGGTTCAAAATAGCCCATATATTAGCCAGAACTTAACAATGGGAACACATTATGCTTTTGTTACAAGCCCTGTACTTTTATCAATAGATGTATGATTAACCTACGATCTTGACCTATAAAGCCCTTTTTTGTTTAGTACCAAATTACCTATACAACCATATTCTTCTATTCTTCTATTTGGCTGGACCAATTCAATCTTGCTAAGAAAGTTGCTGTTTGGAGGCGGGGATTTTGATAGCAATGTCTGGAATAGCTTCTCAATAGAAATTAGGTCAACTCTCATTTAAATCATCTTTTGGAAACAGACACACTGACTAAGGCAGACGACCTTGATGAAGATAGGGGAAATTTATTATCAAAGCAATGAAATAGAAACCATATAATTCCAAGAAGCAGAAGAAAAAAGAGAATAAGAAAATATGCAGTTGTCATCTCTGTAATTCACATAAAAAAGTGAAGGAAGTACAGTATAATCACACTTGCAAGAATGCTATCAGACCCACCCAGTAGACCAGACCAAGAATCAGCTTAGTAGGAAAGTTAAAACTAATGTTATTAGGAATGGCTATAACAACAGAATTTTGCAAGTCTGAGGTGGGTGTTTTTCATGCAAGAATAGGGGCTGATAAGCATAAAGTAAGAAAATGGCATAAATCTTGACATTGATGAATTTCATCATACATTCCCTTATGCTTTGAATGACAGGCCTTACATTCATGAATCTACCAAAGAAATTGAATTTTCAAATTTTGAGTGGGTCTCCCCCCCCACACACACACACACCCAAGTTTCTTCTGGTATTTATACATATTTATTGACAAATAGAACAACAATATTTAACTAGTCCTTCCTAAAGGTGAAGGGGTACAGACATGTGCTTTCAGCCTTGCAAGGTTTTGTGAATTAGTTCATATGGCTGTGCTTCTTTTCTGGACTACTTTGCAAGGCTGACATCAATCTTTCAATCTGAAAGTACCTTTCTTCCCCTCATCTTTACAGACCAAGAAACTTGGGGGAGCTCTTCTGAGATGTATGCCGTACCTTTTGTGAACTCAGAAACTCTTAACTGACCACTGCCTACTCTGTATCTTTTCCTTCAGTCACCCAAATTTATTCCCGCACCATTTACAGCTAGAGTGTCCGAAAAAGAATGGGAGAACTATCATACTAGAATGTCTGCTCTCTATCAAACACCTGCTAATTTTCCAGTTAATCTGAATCTCAGTAATGTTAAAAGAAATCCAATCTCTGATCTGGCTTTCTCCTCAGGCAAAACCCCAGGAGAGTATATCCTTGAAGATTTATTAAAAGCTAATTTTTTTTTGGTGGAAGCCTATTTTGGTTTAATGTGTTAATAATGTTAACTCCTCAGGTCAGCTCCCCCAGGGCAGAACACAAGCATAGTGATCCCAATATACAAAAAAAGGTGATTGCAGCCAGTCAGAGAATTATAGACCAATTAGCCTGATTAGCATCCTGGCCAAAATTTATGAAAACAATCAAGCTAATAAATTGGAGTACTGGAACATTGAAAACAATGTGCTTGCAGAGGAACAGGCACGATTTGGAGCAGAATATTCAACCACTGATTATGGTTTTATATTGGATTATTTGATTTTAAAATGTAAAACAGTCCCACAAGAAGCGGTGTGTTATTTTTGTGGATTTCCATGCAGAAACAAACAATGGATTTAGACCAGTTGAATTGAATAGAAAATTTTTATTTTAATCATGGCATCAGATAAACACATTCACCACAGTAGGCCAACTGACAGATAATTTCAAGACCTCTCAAGGAGTGAATAAAGAAATATGACTCCTATTTAATCAATGTATTAATTATATCATCCCAGCCCTGAGAAGAGAATTTCTGTTCCAGTAAAAATGTGAAATAAGAGCTTGTCCATATTGCTTTATGCAATATGGTGCACTTAGTGTTTATAACTTATTCTTTCCTTCAAACATTTTATTGAGTTATTAAGTATTATAAAATACAAAATACAAAAGTAAATAAATTTAAATCTAACCATAGGTGGTGTAGTTCAAGGTTGTCCAAGCCCCAAATCTCAAACCTGGTGATATAGGGTATTCTGTTGCGAGCAGAGGAGCATAGTACTCTTCTCATGAAATACTTCTGGACTTGCTTGATTGTATTAATGTCCAATATGCAGTGCAGATTCCAGACTGATGAACTGTATTTGAGTATTGGTCTGGCAAAACTTTTGTATGCTCTAGTTAGAAATTAGATATTTCTGGAGGAGAAGCTTCATAAGATTAGATTTACAACTCTTAATGCCTTTTTGGCAATGCTGTTACAGTGAGCTCTGGCGCTTAGGTCATTTGATATGAGAACTCCAAGGTCCTTGACAGAGTGAGGTTCATCAACGAGGTCATATCTGCCTAGTTTGTATTTGGTGTACTGATTTTTTTTACCAATGTGTAGGACAGAACATTTGTTGGTCAAGATTTGGAGTTGCCAGATGTTTGACAATTCAGACACATAATCAAGGTTGCTTTGAAGGATAGTAGCATTGTCGGTGATGTTGAATAGCTTTACGTCATCCACAAAGAGGACACAGTTGCTTATAAGGTGATTGCAAAGGTCATTTATATAGAGTATAAAGAGTGTGAGTCCCAGAACACTGCTTTGGGGGACACCACTGTTAACTGGAGCAGGGTTTGATATAGCACACCCTATTTTTACTACTTGTTGCCTGTTTGACAGGAACGCAGTAATCCACTTATGAAGGGATCCAGAAATGCTGTAAGAGTTTAGTTTTAACAGTAGTTTGTCATGCACCACTGATTCAAAGGCTTTGCAGAAGTCTATGTAAATTGTGTCTATAGCTTTACCCTGGTCAAGTAGAGCAGTCCATATGTTTTTGCAGTGTAGGAGTTGAAGTTTGCAGGATAATTTTTCCCCGAAACCAAATTGTTTTTTTGGAGAGTAGGTTGTTTGACTCTAAGTGGAGAGTGATGAATTGGTTAATAATTGATTCCATGACTTTGCACATGACACAACACAGTGAGATTGGTCTGTAGTTTTCAACCAGGCTGGGGTCACCTTTTTTGAAGATAGGGATGACCATAGTTAAGGACCATAGGTTTGGTAAGGAGCTGGTTCTGAATGATATCTCATATATAATGCTTAGGGGTTCCGCTATGGCAGAGGAGAGCTTTTTTAAGAAGTATGCACATATTCCATCGGGGCCAATCGATAGGGATGGTTTTAGGTTATATAGTGCCTTTTCTACATTATCTTCTGTAAAGTCAATATGTAGTAGGTCATTAGAGTTAGTACAACTAGGAAATGTGGGGCATGAGCCATTGCTGTTTACAAAGACTGAACTGAAGAATGTGTTGAAGAGATTGGCCTTAACAGCTTGATCATTGCAATCTTTCCCATTTAGTCTTTATAGGGGTGGGATGGTTCTTGAATCTTTAAGTTTGGTGTTAACAAAATTGTAGAAGGCGCGGGTGGATTTTGTACGTATGAGGTTTTCCTTTTGCTTGCAGTGGTAATTTGTGCATTCTGCCTTTATCTGTCAGCATAGAGTGTTGTATTGATTTTTAAAGTTTGCTACATAGTTTTGTTTTTATGCCATAGTGATCTTTTTTATTATTATTAAAGTTTCCTTATTGTTATGGGTAATTTGTTTTTTTTGGCGGGGGGTACTAATGGTACATATAGTTTAATGACTCTTTCAAGTTCAAACAAGAATGCATTATAATGGTCTTCTGTAGTATTACAGCTAGAGAACAGAATATGCCAATCAAGAGATGATAGGTCAGCATCTATGAGATCATAGTTGGCTTTTTTGAAATTGTATTTTGGGGATCCATCATTATGATCCTCTTTGTGAGGGTGTAAAGTGAGACAAAAGTCGATCATACTGTGGTCACTGTTTGAAAGGGGTTTTTGTATTTGTAGGCCATATATTGAGTTTGAGCTGTTGCAGAAGATAAGATTAGGGTTAGGGTTAGGATTAGGGTTAGGCATTCTTATCCAGTCATATGCATACCTTTGGTTTTTCTCCAGATTTATTTTAAATTTAAATAATGCAAGTGTTAATAGGCTGTTTTTCAGTGGATCTATGGGGCTCATTTACCTTTTATCATTGTGTAGAAGAACAGACTTATTCATTTCATTTATTCATTAATTAATTAACTCATTTATTCATTCATCCATCATTCATTCATTCTATTTCTACAGCTGAATGACTCTGGGTAGCTTACAATTCTAAAACTATAAAATAGTTAAAGTCATTGAAAATAATAACAGTAAAAACATAAAAAATACATACAGCAAGACAGTTAACCAATAATAGTAAAGCCAAGCAACGGGGGCCTTAACGCATTTTGAGCCTCACATCTGGATACATAGCCACATTTTTAAAGCCTTGTGAAAGGCCAGTAGGGTTGGGGCCTCACTAATCTCCAAATATTCCACAAAATAGAGGCTATAGCAAATAGTTCCTGCCAGTCAGCATTCATTGGTTGATGGGTTCTGTACCTTGCCCAATCCTGGATCAAATTGGAAGAGTAGAGACTCTTGGTAAAAGACAATCCCTCAATTAACCCAGTCCCAAGCCATTTAGGGCTTTAAAGATAACAACCAGCACCTTGAATTTTATCCAGAAATATACTGGCAACCTGTGCAGCTCATGTAATAGTGTTGTTACACATGTCTTGCATCTAGCACTCTTTAATAACTTGCAGCCACACATTTGAAATTTCTGAATGCTCTTCAAGGCTGCCGCCATGTATAATGCATTGACAGGTTACAACAGCATGAATAATGGTGAGCATCACTTTCTACTCCAGGAATGATTGCTCCAGTATACCTCCCAGAGGTGTGCAAAGACTCTCCTAGTAACTGTTGCCACCTGCTGTTCAAGCAGGTGAGTTTAGGAGGGCGTTTAGAATTGTGGTGCATCACAATCCAGAGCTGGAGGTGAAAAAATAAACTTGATGAATGAATGAATGAATTCTTTATTGGCCAAGTGTGATTAGACACACAAGGAATTTGTTTTGGTGCATATGTTCTCAGTGTATATAAAAATAAAAGATACATTCATCAGGATTTAATGATAGTCATAGGGTACAAATAAGCAATCAAATCATACTAGGAAAAAGTCAGTATACAGGTGAAACTCAAAAAATTAGAATATCGTGCAAAAGTTCATTTATTTCAGTAATGCAACTTAAAAGGTGAAACTAATATATGAGATAGACCCATTACACTCAAAGCAAGATAGTTCAAGCCGTGATTTGTCATAATTGAGATGATTATGGCTTACAGCTTATGAAAACTCCAACTCCACAATATCAGAAAATTAGAATATTATATGTAATCAATAAAACAAGGATTGTACATAGAACAATATCAGACCTCTGAAAAGTATAAGCATGCAGATGTACTCAGTACTTGGTTTGGGCCCCTTTTGCAGCAATTTCTGCCTCAATGTGGTGTGGCATGGAAGCTATCAGCCTGTGGCACTGCTGAGGTGTTATGGAAGACCAGGATGCTTCAATAGTGGCCTTCACCTCTTCTGCATTGTTCGGTCTCATATCTCTCATCTTTCTCTTGGCAATGCCCCATAGATTCTCTATGGGGTTCAGGTCAGACAAGTTTGCTGGCCAATCAAGCACAGTAATCCCATGGTCAGTAGACCAAGTTTTGATGCTTTTGGCAGTGTGGGCAGGTTCCAAGTCCTCCTGGAAAATGAAGTCAGCATCCCCATAAAGCTCATCTGCGGAAGGAAGCATGAAGTGCTCCAAAATCTCCTGGTAGATTGCTGCACTGACCCTGGACTTAATGAAGCACAGTGGACCAACACCAGCAGATGACATGGCTCCCCAAATCAACACAGACTGTGGAAACCTCACACTCCACTTCAAGCATCTTGCAATGTGTGCCTCTCCATTCTTCCTCCAGACTCTGGGTCCTTGGTTTCCAAATGAGATGCAAAAATTGCTCTCATCAGAAAAGAGGACTTTGGACCACTGAGCAACAGACCAGTCCTGTTTTTCTTTAGTCCAGGTAAGATGCTTCTGATGTTGTTTGTTGTTCAGGAGCGGCTTCACAAGAGGAATATGACATTTGAAACCCATGTCCAGGATCCGTCTGTGTGTGGTGGCTCTTGATGCACTGACTCCAGCCTCAGTCCACTCCTTGTGAAAGTCCCCAACACTTTTGAATGGCCTTTTCCTGACAATCCTCTCCAGGCTGCGGTAGTCCCTGCTGCTTGTGCACCTTTTTTTTCCACACTTTTCCCTTTCACATAACTTTCTATTAATGTGCTTTGATACAGCACTTTGGAAACATCCAACTTCTTTTGCAATTACCTTTTGAGGCTTTCCCTCCTTATGGAGGGTGTCAGTAATGGTTTTCTGCACAAGTGTCAGGTCAGCAGTCTTTCCCATGATTGTGATTCCTACTGAACCAGACTGAGAGATCATTTAAAGGCTCAGGAACCCTTTACAGGTGTTATGGCTTAATTAACTGATTAGAGTGGGACACTTTGGGCCTAGAATATTGAACCTTTTCACAATATTCTAATTTTCTGAGATTGTGAATTTGGGGTTTTCATGAGCTGTAAGCCATAATCATCTCAATTATGACAAATCACGGCTTGAACTATCTTGCTTTGCATGTAATGAGTCTATCTCATATATTAGTTTCACCTTTTAAGTTGCATTACTAAAATAAATGAACTTTTGCACGATATTCTAATTTTTCGAGTTTCACCTGTAAATCCTAAGGATACAAGAAACAAAGTTACAGTCATACAGTCACAAGTGGGAGGGAATGGGTGATAGGAATGATGAGAGGATTGAAAGTAATAGTAAAGCAGACTTAGTAAATAGTTTGACAGTGTTGAGGGAATTATTTGTTTAGCAGAGTGATGGCATTTGGGGGAAAAAGTTCTTGTGTCTAGTTGTTCTGGTGTGCAGAGCTCTATAGAGTCATTTTGAGGATAGAGGGTGAAACAGTTTATGTCCAGGATGTGAGGGGTGTATAAAGATTTTCACAGCCCCCTTTTTGACTCGTGCAGTATACAGGTTCTCAATGGAAGGCAGGTTGGTAGTAATTGTTTTTTCTGCAGTCCTAATTATCCTCTGAAGTCTGTGTCTGTCTTGCTGGGTCGCAGAACCAAACCAGACAGATATTGAGATGCAGGTGACATACTCAATAATTCGTCTGTAGAACTGTATCAGCAGCTCCTTGGGCAGTTTGAGCTTTCTGAGTTGGTGCAGAAAGGACATTATTTGTTGTGCTTTTTTGATGAAGTTTTTGAAGTTAGATTTTAAGATATGATAGAACCTAGAAATTTGGAGGTCTCTAATGTTGATACTGTGTTGTCTAGTATTGTAAAAGGTGGTAGTATGGCAGGATTTCTCCTAAAGTCTACCACCATTTCTACAGTTTTGAGTGTGGTCAGTTCCAGATTGTTCCGGTCATACCATGAGACTAGTTATTCAACCTCCCATCTGTATGCGGATTCATTGTTGCCTCGAATGAGACCAATCACTGTTGTATCATCTGCAAACTTCAGTAGTTTAACAGCTAGATTGAGTAGTTTAACAGATGGATTGATGCCACAGGATTCAAATACCCACAACCACTCAGTTTTGCTAGAGTCAGAGCCAATTTGTTTCCATTCAGATCTGAACAGCCTGCAGACACTGTGGAATAGAACATTCACAAATATGCATGAATGATACCTTTTAGCTTTTAAAATCCACTACAATACAAATATTATAAGTGTAAGAGCTTCAATTGACATTTACATTTGACCAGCTAGAATAGATCCCATAAAATTTTAACAGAGGACTGGAAAGAATTGGTTGTGTGACAGCTGTTCTCATCCTTTTGGTCTCTTGGATTTCAACTTCCATACTCACTAGAAATTAAAGTCTTAGGCCAATACATCTGGAGGACAGTGGATTTGGAAGGCTTCCCAGGAATTCACTAATGGAACACTGAAGTCATGGCTATTCACTAGTTTTGTGTAAAAAAAAAAGAAGAAGCCTGGCACTGTCATTGTTCCTTCTTATGTTTCAGATATAATTGAGAGAGAGGTTTTGCCTTGACACCACACGTAATCCATGTGCAATGTATCCCGGAGCAGAGTTTACACTGACTAATAAAATAGTTCCCTGAATTCATAAGAATTATCATTCTGCAATAAAAATAGCATCACCGTGTCAACTTTTAAGTAACTTTATTTACTGCCATAGCATTTTGAGCAGTTCTGTTCCCAGCAGAACATGAGACTCTCTAAAGAAAATAGTGTTGAACTTTGGCAAACAGAGGAGTAGAAACATAGCATTCAATTGTGGATTAAAGGAGGTAAATTCTACTGTATATTGATTCAGTCAAATAACATGTCTGTAAGGATTAGGCTTACATAAAACAAGAAAGCAAGATATATTCTACACACGAATGTAAATAGAATTCAGAATACCAAGGAGACACTTTTAATTCTAAACTACGTATGTTACATTTGTATTTCTGCTCCTATTAATCCCTTAAAATGCACTAAAGAGTTTTAGATATACAGGGAATATTCAAGATACCTGGTTGTGCATGCCTATAGCCCTTCAATTCATACTTTGGTAATTTATGTGAAAAGTATTTCTATTCTTATGTCCCATATATTTTACAGTATTTCATTTGTAATTAGGTTTCTTTCAGCATTTTTTTTCTAAACAGTAGTAGTCATTTGGAAACTCAATAGGGACGAATTTAAAAACCTATCTAATGTAAAACATGAGAAGATAGTGACAGACATTTTAATGAGACTTCTGAGAAAAACTATGAATAGATAGGAGCTGTAAAATACAGCATTTCTGATATAGCCATAACTTCCATCAAAGCTCCACAAAAGAAATCTGATATCTGCCATCTGTTTAGTTGAATGAAACTTCCCCCCACTCCAAGAGAAATATTGAAAGTTTATAGAGTATAGTTTGATTGGGATTAGAGATCACAGGCAGAGCATGTAATGGGAAAACAATAAGAGGAACCTAGATGACAAATCTTTTCTCTGTTCAACTAAAATAAAAGATAAGGAAAATAAAAATTGGACTTAAGTCATTGGCTAACTTTCTGAATCCCCTGAAGTCTCCTATTTTCATCTGTTTTTTCCCCAAACTCTACAAACTGTGAATGGAAGTGAAGAGAAAAAAGTGAAGGGAAAAAAGGGGAGAATAGGAATCAATAGAGAGAACCAGTTCTTAATATAATATATGCACCCAGCCTAACATGCTTATAGCACCTTTTCAGATATTTAAACTAAAAATGCAATCATTTCACAACAGATTAAGATACACAGGGTGTTGGAAATGCTGACATATGTCTACATACCTGTCTCCAATTGAGCTATATCAGCACTTCAGACCTGCATTGAACTTTGGATCTCATAATTGTGCTTTGCTAGTCCAATATTTAATGTGTTTTGGTTGTAGGCTGATATACTGTATGAATAGGTGGAAAATGTTAGTGTTATTATCCATTCTCAACATATTACACAGATAAAAAAAATGAACATGTGAACATCTGTAACATAACCAGTTACAGATTTGACATACACTCCCTTTTCCCCTTCAAGATCTTAATAACCTAGCTTGGATTGTTGTGCTTACTTCTAAATGAAAATAATGGCACATACTTAGGAGACAAACAAGATTGTCCTTTCAATATGCATGAAATAATAAATTTGCTCTGCAAAAAAACCTGTATTGCTTTGCATGATGAAATTCAACACTTTGGGTTTGAAATAAAGACCAGATTCTGTATAACCCAGTCATGAAATTGCAGTTTCTGTGATTTCTGCAGGCATACCCTGATCTGATCAATTGATATCTTATTTATCAAGACCCACCTAGTGCTCTGTATTCGGGAACACTAAAATATTAAATGCAAAATGCAGAAATCAATTCAAGAAGTCCTCTATGAATCATCTGGTGATGCTGTGATAAGATTGAGACGGGAAAAATCTAGTTGTCATAAAGGCCACTCTCATTTCTTTATGGGCTGCAATATTATTTTCTCTTTGCCCCATTTCTCTGCCTGTAAACTAATGTAACCACAGTGACTAGTTTTAGTAACATCATCACATTTTGTTCTAACATATGAACAAGACTTTCAGCTATATGTAAGGCATGGGGGTCCAGGGACCTGGGTAATTCTTTTTTTGTAACCAACACTACTGTAGAGTTTGATTAGTGATGAAGAGGAATGTTTTTAAGGGGGCAGTTTTATGGTCACATTGTTCCATATTTGCTCATCTGTACACTTAGACTGACAGGAAATGTGCCTCCAGTGTAGTTTTTCCTTTCCTCTCTTGTTTTTAATGTCAACAAGATTATTACCAAGTTCTGCTATGATTTACTACACATTGCTAACAAAATAGCAGGAAGCTTTTTCAGCATTTTCCTAGCTCTGAGTTTTACAGTAAGAATATTTATGAAAAAAAAGTTTGAATTTTCCAAGGTTGCATGTCATGAGTCTTTACAAACAAATTTAATATCAACGCTTCATATTTCCATTTGTCACCAAGTTAAAAAAAAAATAGCATGGGGTCCTCCATACTAGCAATATAGAACTTACTTACTTCTCCTAGTCATGCAAGCTAACTTAAAAAAATGTGCCTTAAAAGCAAAGTGGCTTGACAACATTACAGTGGACTCAAAAGTGGAGTGCCTCTAACAATTGATAGATTGATTCATCCATTCATATATATTTTATAATCTACTCTGCTGCCAAAGCTCTGAAAACTTATACGAGTATACAAGATTCTATACTTAGAGAGAAAATACACCAGGTATATTTTCAGTGTTTATATACATAACACTATTCAGCAGAATAATAATAAACTGAGATAGGAAAATCCTAGTTCAGTGTGTTAACCAGTAGACCAAACTGCCTCTCTCCTTTAGACCTATTTACTTTTTCAAATTGCACAATAAAAGGCTAAAAGGCGGGGTAGCAACAAGATTTCCAGGTAAGGTTTATCCCATATGTTCTGGCCATAGTCCCATGCTACTCTTACAATAAATAAATATTGAGAGAGATAGAGGAAAAACATTTGAACTCTAGGAAATAAATGAATATGCAGAAGAAGGCACAAAGTAAGGAAACTACCAGACTATATACCAGCTATCAGAAATCAGAACTCTCTTGGCAATGCACCATGACCAGATAGGGACTGAAGGATAGCAACCAGGGGTGGGCTTCAAAAATTTTAGCAAGCAGTTCTCTGCACAGTTGCTGATGGGCATAGCTAGTTGGCCTTTTTCACCATGGTGTGGGGGATGTTTTCACCCTCCCTGTACTCCGGAGGCTTTCCTTGAGCCTCTGGGAGGGTGAAATGGCCTTGGGCTCTGGAGGCCCATTTCTGGCCTTCCAGAACTTCCGGGAGGCCCATTTTTTGCCTTCCTCAGGCTCCGGAGGGTTTCCTCAAGCCTCGGGGAGGGCGAAAATGGACTCCTGGGGCTCCAGAGGCCCTGTGGAAGCTGGAAAACAGCCTGTTTTCAGTCTTCCGGAATTTCTAGGAGGCCCATTTTTTTGCCCTCCCTGCATTCTGAAAGCTTTTCTTGAGCCTCTAGGAGGGCAAAAATGGTCTCCCTGACCCCCAGAAGCCTTCTGGAGGCCAGAAATTCACCCATTTCCAGCTTTCCAGAGCCTCCGAGAGGCTTGTTTTTGTCTCTCCCGGAGTATCCATGCAGGCCCTGTATTTATTTGGCATCCAAAATGGGCCACATGGGAACACCTGGGATAACAGATAATCAGAGTTGGAAGGGACCTTGTAGGTCATCTAGTCCAACCCCCCACCCAAGCAGGAGATCCTACACTATTTCTGACAAACAGCAGTCAAATCTCTTCTTGAAAGTCTCAAGTGATGATGCTCCCACAACTTCTGAGGGCAAGCTGTTCCATTGGTTGATTGTTCTCACTGTCAGAAAGTTTCTCTTTATTTCCAGGTTAAATCTCCCCTTGTTCAGTTTCCATCCATTATTCCTTGTCTGGCCTACAGGCACTTTAGAAAATAGCTTGACCTTCTCCTCTCTGTGGCAGCCTTTCAAATATTGGAAGACTGCTATCATGTCTCCCCTGGTCCTTCTCTTCACTAGACTAGCCATGCCCAGTTCCTGTAACCGTTTTTCATATGTTTTAGCCTCCAGTCCCCTAATCATCCTGATTGTTCTTCTCTGTACTTTTTCTAGAGTCTCAACATCTTTTTTATAAAGTGGTGAACAAAACTGGATGCAGTACTCTAAGGTGTGGTCTTACTAAGGATTTACAGAGTGGTATTAATACTTCACTTGATCTTGATTGTATCCCTCTGTTAATGCAATTTAGGATTGCATTAGCTTTTTTGGCTGCTGCTGCACAGTGCTGGCTCATATTTAGCTGGTTGTCCACTAAGACTCCAAGATCCCTCTCTCGGTTATTGCTATTAAGCCTGGTTTCACCCAGTCTATATGTGTACTTGATTGGTTTGGCACGATCTGTTTCTAACAAACCCGTGCTAACTGCTAGTTATTACTTTACTTGTTTCTAGATGTTGGCAGATCTGTTGTTTTTTTTATTATTATCCTTTCCAGTATCTTCCCGGGTATTGATGTTAGGCTGATTGGTCTGTAGTTTCCTGGGTCTGTTTTTTCCCCTTTTTTGAAGATGGGAATCACATCAGTTCTTTTGCAGTCCTTTGGTAATTCCCCAGTGCTCCAGGATTTTTGGAAGATATGATGCAGTGGTTCTGAGATGACCTCTGCCAGCTCCTTTAAAACTCTGGGATGTAATCCATCAGGCCCTGGTGATTTGTGTTCATGAAGATCAGACAGGTGTTCTCTTACTATTTTTTTTGCTTATTTTAACTTTTATTTCTGGTCTGTCTTTTACAGTTATGTTTTTGGAGGGTTGAGCTATAGTTTCTTTTTGCATGAAGACTGATGCAAAGAATGAGTTAAGCAGTTCTGCTTTCTCTCTGTTGCCTGTTACTTCCTTGCCGTCTTCTCTCTTTAGTGGACCAAAGGTGATGCGGTGAGGTTGGTGGGGCCAGCCAGGGGTGGGATTTACCAGTTCACAGAACTGGCTATCAAAAATGATAAAATTAGCTACCGGTTCACCTGAACCAGGAAGAACTGGTAACAGCCCACCCCTGATATCAACAAGAGATACAAAATTTAACATGGTGTGATTATCTGCAGCAAGTCCTATTTGACCAAATAATGTAATCTGACAATGAAAGATAAGATGATATGAAAAGGAATGTGTGATGATTACAGCTAACAAAAGAAAAAAGAACAAGTTTTATAAACTATATTGTAAGATTGCACTGTCTGGAACTCCTACCTGTATTATGTAGCTGTGATGTTGTTCCCCAACAATTCATGCTGAACTCAGTCAGCTTAATTATTGGTAGTTACACATGTTGGTAGAAGTGAGTGAATGTGTTTGAATTTTCATTGAACAAAGTGAAATCAATAAAGCTTATTGTTTCTGAATCTCAATGTCTTTGTTGCTCAGTTCATAAAGTTAGTCTACTTTTCCAAAGATTGGTAACCTGTCCACTGCATTATTGCACTCCAAACTATTAACCTGAACCATCAAAAAACAAGGATCATCTCCTTAGAGCAAAATTTCCATGTAACAGATTCCTATCTAGAAGAAGAATTCTAGAATTTATGCCAACTCAAATAGACTTGGCAATATGACAGCATTGTTGTGCTCTACAGGAATTCTTGAAGGAAAGAATAGAATGTATCTCTCTGGCATTCTCTTCACATTTTAATGAAAGTTGAATCATGTTGATAATGAAATTATATCTTTAACAGTTATGGGATGCAAACAAGTAACAAAACAGGCATAAATTTGAACTCCAATATCGCTTACTTCAGGAACTGCCACCTGTTTCAGTTTGTGTAGTGATGAAGCTGGTCTTTATCACAATGACAAAAAGGTCGTCTATGCATCCACCATTTTTTTACTCCTCTGTCACTCCTTTGAACTAGATCATACCACAAAACCAAATCTATAATGAATTTTATTGAGATATAGTAACAGAATCTTGCAAGCCTGCTTATATTTTAACCCTCATTCCCTCTTATATCCCAGGGAACCAGGAAAGAGCCAGCCTGAATCTCTTTCTAATATTGTGTCTTTTCCCAGGATGCAAATAATGCTTCCATATTTGTTCTTTCTGTAAAGGCTCCTGAATATTCCCTTCACGACTATCTCCATGGCTCTCTGCATCTTCCAGAATGAGTATTGAAAGAAAAAAAAGACATAACTACCAAAAGCATTGTCTAAAATGACCAAATATAATTGAATAAAAATCTTAATTTATAACTTGTCACCTAAATTAAACAGTTGTAAATCAGCTTTCAAATGAACACCTGAGGATTAGCTGACTTTTTCAAGAAACATCCAGTTCAGCATGACTCATCCATTTCAAATGAATTAATAAGCATTCCATATTTCAAAAAGGAGGACAGAAATGTATTATTTAGACAAAGATACTACTGAGAGACAATAAAACCAATTAAAAGCATCATTAAAAAAGTCTTGGCCCATTTAGAGAAGCAATTAAGACTTTTTTAAATAGACAAAAACATAATTGGATTTTATTTTTAAAAATCTATATTTCTCTCATAGAACCTTCTGAATGTAATATACGGATGTTTTTTGTGATTTTTGTATTTTAACAACTTTATTGCATTACACTGTGTTGTGCTCCTTCATTTTGATAATCTATAACACTTGAAAATCAGAGTGTAATTTTTCAACCAAATAAATTATGAAAAATCCACTCACAACTCTGATATAGATTACCACACACACACACACACACACACAGAGAGAGAGAGAGAGAAAGAGAGAGAGGGAGGGAGAGGGAGCAGGAGGGGGGAGGGGGAGAAAGAGAGAGAGAAGAAGGAAGGAAGAAGGAAGGAAAATGGATTTATCTTGGCCACTGAATGAATGGAATGGTTCATGTTCCTTTGATTTTGGAAATGAATGTTTTCTGGTGGAAATTATGTTAGAAGAAAGATGAGAATATTTTTCAAATATTGTCTTCACCATGAACCAATATTCCAAGATTATTAATAATGAAATCTGCAATTAAGTACAATTTCTAAATTTTCTTAAGTAAACAACACAATTGGAAAAGACATCCTTTGTCTTCATTAATATTTAAGGTTTAAAGGATAATATCACCTTGGCTGAACAATGAGATGGATTCAGCAGTTAATCACTGCCTATTAATACTGCATGATTATCCTAAGGATCAGACAAGGAGACCTTTTGCTGCTCAGATCCAACTCTGCTGCTAATGATCAGTGAAAAAGAACAAAAATAGCTCTATAGGACAAAAGACACCCCTTGAATTGGCAAATGAAAGGTACATTGAGTAACATGACTTCATCATTCAAATGTTTCAGTCTACTCACTGGATATGATTTTAACCAAAGAAAAGAAACCCGCCTGCATCTTATCTTTGCATTGACATACACACGCACACACACACATACATATATACACCATACATTTTATATAATAAAATATTTTGTACAATTTTAATTTATTGTTAGTAATTTATATCTGAATTTTGTTTTACTTATGTATTCAAAACATTTATAAAGCCACCCATCTTATGCTGAACTCTAGATGGCTCCCAATTCAACAATTAAAACAACATCAGTAAAAATAACCTAATATAAAACTATTAAAACCATAAACATTAAAAACCTGGCAGTGAAGTTAAAGTTCCAACATCCTCATTAAATCCTCTCATATGTCTCACCTTCTCTCAGCACTCGGGAGAAAAGCTAGGTCATCAGTGTTTTTTGCAAGGCTAGGAGATTGGAGGCCTGCTGGACTTCAAGGGGAAGGATGTTCCACTGGGCAGGGAATCCCATGGAAAAGGCACTCTTCCTAGATCCCTGGAGATGGCAATGTTTAAGGGAAGGGACTAATTTCTAGATTTTGTTAACCAAACAACCCACTCTATCTAATCAGTGAATGTCCTTAGGGAGAGGTAGTCCTACAGATAACTGGTCCTGTGCCGGCGGATAGAGCATCCTCGATCGTCACGAGAGAAGGGAAAAGTAAGAGAAGACAAAGATACAAAGATTCGTTCGGGGCACGGAGCGGCGTTCTCACGACCCGCGAAAGAGCGCAAACAGACAGCCCGGAGGCGCAAAGGCAAGCGGGCGAGGGCCGGGAGTGGAGGGGGGACGCCTTTTTAACCGGGACGAGCCTCACAGGCAAAGAAGAATCCGAGCGGCGGATCCGCAGAAAAGCAGGGCTTGATCTTGCAAGGGATCCGCTGGGAATCCAAGATCCCAGGAACTTGGCGTCTTAGGAGTTAGGATTTTCTGTCCCAAAGTTGGTTGGGGAGACGACGAGCAGCGAGGGAGGGAAAAAGTCGGAGGTGACACCGCTGCCGCTGCCGCTGCTACCCTGCCGCCCCCATTTCCCTCTTCCCTCTTTTCTCCTCGCCAAATTGCTAATCCGGACTCCAAGAGTGATAGAAGCAGAGGTATATTAAAGCCAGGAGTGAATGCTCAATACAAATCTGAGTCTACACAGTAAAAATATAAACTGTTTGAATTTACCAGTGCAAGACGTGCCTCTCTCTCTTAAAAGCAACAAACTTTGAAAGAGTATTCAGTTAACTAGAGGGGCCCAGAAATCTCATTCATCAAGGGAAAACAAAAACAAATAGTTTCCTGTGAGCTGTTCAATCTTTCCTTCACTCAGATAAAAACCCTTGGAACATTGTGTTACAACTTCCCGTTTACAGAGTAATAGCGATCTGCTATTCAAACAGCGATAAATTCCTCCCATTCAGCTGCCAGTTAAACAATTAACCTGTTCCTTGCAGACTCTTAATACTACCTCATTACCTCAAATCTTACAACTTTTCTACCTCATCACCTATATCAACGATTAGATAATCAATTTCTATAAAATATTTTATTAATGGTTTAACTGATTTATTGTTTTTACTTGATTAGTGTGATTAGAGTGTTTAGTGCAAATAGTGTGATTACTGACTAGTTTAAAAGATCAAAATTCATGTAATTTAATTGAATAGCAAAATCATTGATTTAGTGAATTTAAATGAACAGTGTGATTAATGATTAGTGTAATTAATTGATTAGTGATTAGAGTAATTAATTGATCAGGCTGATTGTTGCTCAGGAATATTATCTGACTTGAGAGATTACTGCAATTGATTGTTTGATGTAATATTGGCTATATAGATTACCCAAAATTGTTCCTTTAATTAATTCAATCAACGTACTATTTTAACAATCCTACCATGCCAAAAAGAAAATCCTACATCAAACCACAACCTAAAGAGAAGATGATCCCCACCAATGAACCACAAGACTCCTGCACATGCCTTAAATGCTACAAAAATCTAAAGGATAATGAAAACTCCATCAAATGTTCTCTGTGTAAAAATACACTCATCATGACTGCTTGGGATTACCTGAGCAGATGATTCAATACCTAAAATCATCCAATGAGTTTCCATATTTCTGCAAATCATGCAGACCCAAACTGGATCTGTCTGAAAGAGTTGATACCATCGAAACCATTGAAACATCCCCTACCATCGAAACCATTAAAACATCCCTCAACATCATAGTAGCATCCCTGGACGCCGTAAAAGAAAGAATATCCAACCTTGAAAAAAAAGACACAACGCAAAAACCTGAACATCCAATAGCTACAAACCACATCTCTACCAAACAACCACAATCCAATCCAAAACCCAATCCACAAATAAACACAACCCAGACAAATATTGATATCCCAATCCTCATCAGAGAAGCCGTTGAGCGTGAACGGAAACGTCCAAACGCCATCTTATTTGGTCTAGAAGACATCAATGTCAATGATGACATCACAACTGTCCGAAACATCATCAGAGATTATCAAGCATCAACCATCTCCGCTGATGAAATACTTGACATTTCCCGCATCGACCGAGAGCTCAAAAATAGAGACGGCTCTGTGGCCCCACGCTTGTGCAGGGTCATTTGCAAAAATGAATCAAGCAAACGTAAATTCATTTATACTATAAACTCACTCGCCAAAACCAACACCAACCATAAGAACCTCCGTTGCCGCCCTGACCTAACCATACAGCAACGTGCCCGCTCCCGTGTACTCCGCATCGAACTCAAAAACCATCTAGACAATGGAGAGAAGGACCTGTACATTGACTACCATGCTGACTGTATCAAAAGTAAGCCACGCAACCCAATACTCAGCTTTACCCTCAACCACAACCCTACCTCAACCCATACACCATCACCCAAGACTAGGCACGCACGCCCCCAACTACCTCAATTCCAACTACTGCCGGCCTTAAATGCAAACTACTCAATGCAAGAAGCCTCGTGAATAAAATACCTGAATTTCTCTTCCTCCTAAATATGGCTAACTTGACATTATATTTGTCTGTGAAACATGGCTCAATGCATCTCTCCCGACTCCATTACCACAGTAAGAGACTATCATGTTTACCGATCAGATCATGAAAATCGTCGAGGAGGTGGTGGTGCTATATTCTATAAAAATCCTTACATCTAAAAATATCCAAGTTACCCAGGAGCTTGCCTTCCTGAAACCATCATCTGTGAACTATCCTCAAATATCACAATTCGATTCTTACTATGTTACAGAGCACCTGATTATGACATCGAACATGTAAACAAGCTAAATACATTACTAACATGGGCTGCATCCTGCCCATACCCTTTTATCCTTCTTGGTGATTTCAATCTACCTCATATTGACTGGACCCTAAATGATTGTACAACTGAAATCATACACACAACCTTCTACAATGCTATTACAAATCTGGGACTGGAACAACTAGTAATCAACAACACTAGACTAAACAACTGCCTCGATCTCATCTTCTGCAACAGTTTGAACTTAATTTACGGAATACAAACTAAAGAACCCTTTTCCAGTAGTGACCACAATATGATTGACTTTTGTCTCAACATACGTCCACACAAAAATCACCAAAATGATGTAATCCCCTATTGTAACTTCAAAAAGGCAACTATGATCATATAGACAACGATCTCTCATCCCTTGATTGGCAATCTCTATTCACTGGATGCAATACCGTTGAAGACCATTACAACATATTTTTACTTGAAGTCAAAAGAGTCATCAAACTATATGTTCCAACAACAACTCCCAAAACAAAACAAAAAGCAGATTACCCATATCAATAAGGAAACTTCAATCCAAAAAGAGATCACTCTGGCGGAAAAACAAATCTGGTCACGTTGCCAATTTCAAAAACCGATACAAAAATTTATGCCACCAGATAAAGACCGAATGCACCAATTATCACATTAAACAAGAGGAAAACCTTCTAAGCACCAATTCCACCCGTGCTTTTTACAATTTTGTAAACAACAAACTAAAAGATTCAAGGTCCATCCCTCCCTTGATAGGACCTGATGGTAAAGACTGCAACTGTGACGACACCATTAAAGCCAACATCTTTAACACATTCTTCGGCTCAGTATTTGTAAACAGCAATGGATCATGCCCAGTATTTCCTAGCCGTACCACAGATAACAACAATGATCTAATACATATCGATTTCACAGAAGACAATGTTGAAAAATCACTACGCAATCTAAAACCATCTCTATCTATTGGACCGGATGGAATATGTGCCTACTTCTTAAGAAAGCTATCCACTGCCATAGCCAAACCTCTAAGCATAATCTTTGAAAAATCTTTCAGGACCAGCTCCTTGCCTAACCTATGGTCACAAGCCACAGTCATCCCCATCTTCAAAAAGGGAGACCCAAGCCTAGTTGAAAATTACAGGCCAATCTCCTTATGCTGCGTCACCTGTAAAGTCATGGAATCAATTATTAACCAATCCATCATCCTCCACTTAGAGACAAACAACCTACTCTCCAATAAACAATTTGGTTTCAGAAAAAAACTATCCTGTAATCTGCAACTCTTACACTGCAAAAACATATGGACGACACAACTCGACCAGGGCAAAGCAATAGACGCAATCTACATAGACTTCTGTAAAGCCTTTGATTCAGTGGTACACGACAAACTACTCCTAAAAATAAAATCCTATGGTATCTCTGGACAACTGAATAACTGGATAGAAGCATTCCTGTCAAAACAGACAACAAATGGTCAAAATCGGGAGCGTCCTATCAAATCCAGTACCTGTCAATAGTGGTGTCCCCAGGGCAGTGTTCTAGGACCAACTCTCTTCATACTCTACATAAACGACCTCTGTGATCATATTAAGAGCAATTGCGTTCTCTTCGCTGATGATGTAAAGCTGTTCAATACCACAGACAATACTGCTACCCTACAAAAAGATCTTGACTATGTATCTGAATGGTCAAACAAATGGCAACTTCAAATCTCAACAAATAAATGCTCTGTCTTACATATTGGCAAAAAAATCAGAAAATAAAATACAAGCTGAATAGTCAAGATCTTGTTGATGACCCAAGCTCTGTAAAGGACCTTGGAATACTCACCTCTAATGATCTAAGTGCTAGAGCCCACTGCAACTACATAGCCAAAAAGGCATTAAGAGTTGTTAACCTAATCCTACGTAGTTTTTCTCTGGTAATATCACACTACTAACCAGAGCATACAAAACATTTGCTAGACCAATACTCGAATACAGTTCATCAGTCTGGAACCCTCATTACGTATCTGATATTAGCACAATTGAGAAAGTCCAGAAATATTTCACAAGAAGAGTTCTCCACTCTTCTACTCGTTGTAGAATACCTTAGGCCACCAGACTTGAAATTCTAAAACTAGAAAACCTTGAATTACGCCGCCTTCGGTCTGACTTAAGCATGGTATATAAAATCATACATTGCAATGTCCTACCTGTCAATGAATACTTCAGCTTCAACCATAACAACACAAGAGCACACAATAGATACAAACTCAAAGTAAACCGCACCAAACTTGATTGCAGGAAATACGACTTCAGCAATAGAGTGGTCAATGTCTGGAATACTCTACCCGACTCTGTAGTCTCTTCCCCAAACCCCAAAAACTTTAACCTTAGACTGTCTACTATTGACCTCACCCCTTTCCTAAGAGGTCTGTAGGGGCGTGCATCAGCGCACCATCGTGCCTACCGTCCCTGTCCTATTGTTTCTCTTATTCTTTTATTTTTCTTATATGTACCCATTTCATGTATTCACAACTATGTATACACTTATATTTATTATCTTGTAAACAATTGGCAAATCAAATAAATAAAAATAAATAAATAAAATAAATAAAATAAATATATAGGGATTGAATCAATTGTAGTATAGCAAAAAAACCAAACCCCAGTATCCAGAGTCTATCAGTATAGTGAACGTAATTTCTAAGTGTAAAGACAACAAAAAGTTGGCTCTCCAGATGGAAATCTGAACTTACATAGAATACACATGCTTTAGGAGAAGCTAGGCTTTTGGTTGTTATCTTTGTTACAATATTTTTCCTCTGAATTCGTACTTGTGCTTTCATTCTTCTCCATTTATTGTGCTTGCTTGCCCATACTCTCACTTTATAAAACTACTTTATCCAATTACTCTGGGGCAATCTGGGTTGGGAAATCCAGAATACATTCATTATGTTATTTTTCTAATCTACATTAAGGGGGCAGAACAAAAAAAAATATGCAAAAAAAAAAAAAAAAAGAAAGAAGGATGTTGTATTGGTCTCAATGCTAGTGTAGCTTAATTTCTGCTCAATGTGGTCACAATCAACTCAATAATAAGTCTCAAGAGAACTCCCACATTCACTGCAGCTCTTGTAAATCATCACAAGGACACATAACTGTAATCGGAAAGATGCAGTTACAGATCATGGTGCCAAATTATGTGTCAGAGGCATGACACAGCTAAATTTGTTTCTTTGCTGCAAACAATAATGAAGCCATGTATATAGAGTAAATCTTTCTACTGTAGTGCACAGTAATTAAAGCTTATATATAGGTTGTTATTCAAAGGGCAAATTCTATATTTTTTTCTAGAAATTTCTAATTCTGTGTCTAATTAGTCCACATGTCCTTCCTGTCAGTTTATGCTAAGGTCACAAGACACAAGGGTTTTTCAGAGGCTGGGAACTACTGATTCCTGATTGGCAATTTCATTCCTGAGAGATATGAGAAAATCAGTCAAAGCAATCAGGACAGGTTTCTTACCAGAATTCACAGGTATTAGCTTAACAGGGAGTCCTTTCAAATCTTAGATATATGACATGTTTCCCAAGCCTAAAGTTTCAAAAGAAACATCCTAGAAAATAAAAGTTTGGGGCTGACATTTGTTTATTTCATGAATGACTGTGTGAGCATGCATTAAATACTAAACAAGCCTTCATTTATCCTGTAATAATAGACTAGCATGTAGCATTGTCCCATACCTCGTATCTGTCTGTGGTCTGTTGTTCCACACTATCAAAGCCATCATGCAACTTTGATCATTCTGCCTGCCTGGGAATAAAATAGATGGCTAAAATTGCATATACTATAATACCAACCTTTCCCCAAACAGCACTTTGTGATCCATAAAGCTTCATGTGTGATGATGTGCTATATTAAATATCAACATAAGGTCTGATTCAGCATGGGCCCATACTTTTATTGCTTCCCTTGGTCCAAAAGGCTAAATGTTTAGTCCTATACAAGACTGTGAGTGAAAATAATAGAAATAAAGGGGGGAAAACAGACTAGGAACTAAGGAAATATAGTCAATTATGATTTATGCTGACATTAATTAGTACTGCTCAATGACTTGAGAAGAGGCATGGCAATTTTTTTTAGCCATGATCTAGTTTTCCTTTCCTTTCCCTATGAATAACCAAACCATCTTCAATTATTCACCTGCTTTCCTCCTTTCCCTTTTTCCCTACATATTTCTAGGGTATAACGTGTCATATACACATCCAAAGACAGAAAGCAATCTGCATATAAATGAAACCATCTTTTTTTTTTCCTACTTGGATTTATTGGAGGTTAAATCCTTTCTATACATTTTCTAGGAACAATTGCAACTATTTAGTGAAAACCATAAATCTTTAGGTCAGCTTACCCCAACTTGGTGCTTTCTAGATATATTGGATTGCAATTCCCATTATCCCCATCCAATATGGCCATACTGGGTGGCAATTTACCTTAATGGAATTAAAACTTTACTGCAACTATGTACCGTATGAACATTCTCTTCTTCAAAATGAAAGATCTGAAAAATTTCCTTTGCTGTATCTACAAGATATTATTTGATTAGTTTAATTTAATTTATAAGAGCACATTCTTTATAACACAGTAAAGAACAATAAACCATAAAACAATAGAAAGGCCTTGCTGAAAGAAGCTGAGTCCATCTAATCTAACATTCTATTTCAAACGAGTGTGTTTGGAAAACTTATACGAATTTGTGCTGTTGGTCCATGACAGCTACTATTCAAAGTAATTGTTGTGATTGATAGCTGTTCATACGTTGAGCTTTTTGTCTGCCACCACATCTGATAAGCATGTGTTGTATGAAGAAATCCTGCCCTCAGTAATAAGGAAATTCCCCAGTCTCTTGGCCATCTGTAAAGGGGTCAACACTTGGCTCTACAATCTTGTGGGGGGCACAGAGGACCACACAACAGTGGGTCAACTAGTCTCCTATAATAATTCAAAGTTAAATGGCCATCATGAGTTTTTTTTTTACCCTTTGATGTTTAATTGTCATTATTCTATACTTTAAAATTTTTTAATCCTAATTTAATTTTTTTTAATTTTAATTTTTTAAATATTTATTTTTCTCTAGTGTTTTACTTATTTGGCTATATTATATTGTACACTGCCAGAGCCCCTCTTTGAGGGATATGGGTAGTTTAGAAATATGAAATATAAATATATAAATATCTTCTTTTATTAGACCTGAATTTCTTAGGTATTCCAATAAAACAGTTTAAGTCCTTGACTACAATCGTAAAGGATGGTATTCAAAACTTGCAAACATTGTTAATTTATGACCTTAATAACAGGGGGGGAAATCCATTAGGAAATCTACATGTTGTATAGATTTGTGTTTATTTTACAATACAATGCACATTGCATTGATGATATGCATATGTGTATAAACTTAATATTTCAGTACACATTCAAAATTTATATTTTCTACCGGAAAGCTTGAAATGTTAACAGTTACCTTGTTTTGTCAATTGACTTGCTTGGGAAACAAGAGTTGTACCTATTTTCATTAGTGAAATGTTGAATAAATGTTGATCACTTATTCTCAAATCTGAAAAAAAAGATTATAGTTGTTTATTCATCATGACTACAGGTAAATGCTTTTGCAGAATATTGCAGAGTTTTCAGACAAGCTGGGCAATTGGGAGTTTTCTCTTCCTAATCTCAAACTATAACTGCATATATTTTTTAATTTAAAAAAAAAAACTTTTGAGGTAAGAAAGAGAGAGCTGTTGAAAACAGAGGTGGTTTCCGATATCAGGATGAAAAGAGGTGGACTTTTAATTCTGATTTACAAATATCGTAATATAATATACTGGAAGAGATAGAAACTTTTAGGCACCACTGAAAAATGTATGAAGGTATAAATTTAGATATAATATTCATATTCAATTTGAAATATAGAGGGATGCAAATAGGATAAGACTTGACTGGGTAATATTTCAGAACAAGCTGTCCTCTATCCAAAAGAGCGCGCTGCTCTGTAAAATAGAGTAAATGTCCATAATAGTAGCGGATCACCTAAGTTTGCTTGTTTGTTTATTGCTTGGGCTCACTGAATTCCAGCCCTCTAGATAAAAGTAGCCAGAGTTGAGGGGCAAAGGGTGAAGAAAATAGTGTCAGTTTTAAGGGCTGAGAAAATGAAGTCCTAGAAGGAATTGGCTAACAATGTCCAAATGTTCAAAATCTGTTAGGAGGGAAAGCAAGAATGACTGTACATTCAATGCACGAAAAGCAGATTATCATACAAACATTATTAAAAGTTCAATGAGAGATGGAATTCACTCGATCAGTGTTGGAAAAAAATGAAGTTCAACATTACAAAGAGAAAAAGTAATGGTACTGTATAATGCTGATAGGTCACAATGGATGTCCAAACATAAATTCGCTAACTCCTCTTTTCTCTCTCAATGATCCTTTATGTAATTGCATAAAACCTGTGAACATACTGGTGTTCTTTTGAATATTATTAGTTCTTATTTAAATTCCTAGCATTTTTAATTTCTTAATCTGTACTTACACTTCAACATGTTAGGATGATATGCATACAAGAGAACCCTGTGAAAATGTTGCATTGAGCTGTTCTTTATGCCTGAGGGGGTCTGTTTTTCTGTGACCTTTGGAGACCTGGGTCCAAAGATATTCCCTTACATGATGTTCTGGGTAGTCTGCCAAGTTTTACTTGGTTCTTTGTTTTTAGGCAAAACTTTATTCTACTGTTTCTGCATTAACTGTGATTACATTTAAAGAAGCCTTCAAGAAAATGAACATAAGGGAATGGAATAGAAATTCTCTCTGTGTGTTTCTGTTTTTGTGTGTGTGTGTGTGTGTGTGTGTGTGTGTGTGTGTGTGCATGTGGATACCTTGCAGTACTTCATACTTTTGTCTTTATTCTTCTTGTATCCACCATTTTGTAGATTGTACGCTTGCAGATTGCATCTTCTTAATCATTGGACAAATGCTGATTTAATATTAAATTGTTTTCTGATTTGTGTATAGATTCAAGAAATGTGAACTAGGTAACTGCATGTTAATAGGTGAACTCATTTCTTTCTCATCTTTCTTATTTATTTATTTTATTTATTTATTTGATTTGCCAAAACAAGATAATAAGTATAAGTATATACATAGTTGTGAATACATGAAATGGGTACATATAAGAAAAATAAAAGAAGAATAAGAGAAACAATAGGACAGGGACGGTAGGCATGTTGGTGCGCTTATGCACGCCCCTGTGCGCTTATGCACGCCCCTCATTTTTCTTGAAGTCTATAAATCATGTCAGTACTGACTTCAACTGACAAATTGACATGGGACTTTTAAATATTCCCCATCTTTTTTTAGAGGGCGGGTTATTGCTAATTTTCTCTGTCTCCTTCTCTCCACTCTCTTCCTCCCCTCCCCACACGATTCTTTTAATCTTTGTATGCACAGGAAATGCTAGCACTTTTACACTTCTGAAAAGAAGAAAATCAAATCTACATATCTGTCTTCCTCTATCCTGCACCTTCTTTTTTCTAGGTTCTGATGAAAGCCTAAGTAACCTGTTTACTGATCAGACTATCGATTGTTTTGTCCCTCAGTACATTTCATTTTTGAAAAAAAGCCCCTCACAATATCTGTCTCAAAATTTTCAAGACAGGTAAGAGGATAAATAAATAATAATTAATAAAAGTGATGAATATCAAACAGCAACTAGAAGTCATGAGCCTAGGATGGGTTAAACTTACAATAACAAAAGAAGAAATGGGTTTGCAGCCATCTGGAGTACGTCTATATGCATAAAATATACACTAAAACTATATTGCAAAGCAGAGCAAATTGAATTTATTTATTTATTTA
Source organism: Notechis scutatus (assembly GCF_049901735.1). Lineage (NCBI taxonomy): Eukaryota > Metazoa > Chordata > Lepidosauria > Squamata > Elapidae > Notechis > Notechis scutatus. The sequence goes on along the minus strand of NC_142009.1, from coordinate 284,167,029 downwards.
TTTATTTATTTATTTATTTATTTGTTTGTTTGTTTGTTTGTTTGTTTATTTATTTATTTATTTATTTATTTATTTATTTATTTATTTATTTATTTATTTATTTATTTATTTATTTATTTGATTTGCCAATTGTTTACAAGATAATAACTCTTCCTCATGCAGAGCCCAAATGTTCTTAGGTATGGTGAGGTACCTATCTGAGGTAACACTGCTTCTGAATAGCTCAATGAATTCCACAGGAGAGATCAGACTTTCAGTACAGACCAACCAAGAAACAATGAGTGCTGAGTTTTTACTTTCCAGAAGTAGGAAGAGTCCCTTCTTAGATATTTCCCATAACCCTTTTCCTCATGTGGGCTGAGATACCTTCAGCATGGTGGTTGTCTAGACTCTGGTTTGTCCTCCTGTCTCCTAAAGTCATTCCTACATACCATTGAAAGGTTTTTTCCCCCCAAAAAAACGTAAGCAGCCAAGTACAATATACAGTTTAATCTTTTCTCCTCCACTTTGCGTGTTCCAGATATTGGGTAATATATACTTTCCATTTACTCCCATTCATCAGCTCTAAAATCAAAAACAATTTATATCTTCCCAAGAAGTGGCTAGGGCATTTGTTTCGTGCTTCTCTGAACTACTGTAGATGAACACATATCTTGGGCTATGAAGAAAGATAGTTGTAAATGCCCTGGAGATTCTTTTTCAACCTTTCTGGGATAGGAAGAAACAGGAAAGCAAGTCAAGTCAGTGCCTCTAAACTAACTTCCATCATTTCTTGTGAGAATCAGCACATTCTTCCCAAGAAACTGAAAGGCAAGTAAAAAAAAAAAAAAAAGAAATCATTAAAATACTGCTGAGCAGGTTTCAGAAAAGCAGTTTTTTTAGAGATAGCAAATGATACACAAAGTGGAAATAAACATTTCTTTTACATTCTTTACTAGAGGGAGAGGAACAAATGAGCATCTCATCAGTTGTAGTTGTTTATAATAACAAATGAGCCCTACACATGGCTGGTTAGGATAACACCTTGTCTGTAGAGTCTGACACTATGAAAGAAACAGTTTCTTAAATATGAAATGTCTTAAAATACTATGAATAATATGAATATTTCTTAAAATAATATGAATTTAATATTTCTGGCACTTTGACATGTCCTTACTCAACTGCATTGTTTGACAAGTGAGAGCAAATGCTTTTTAAATAAAAATAAAATAAAAAATAAACGACCATGCCATCACAGACAATACACTAATTATAAAATACTTAGCTGCATGAAGGGGTAAGAGAAAGAATATCCTGCCTATTCAAATGTATAGTTGTGGAGGAACATTGCAGTACCTAATTTGATTTCCCCCAGAGCAGTACATGATGTGTTATTTGATGCCCTTCAAAGGACACTATTAACCAAGCTATAAAGTGTCTGATTTTATTAGCTTTGCTGGGTTTTATCAGTTTGTAAATGTGTTATTTTCTCCATTTATTGTGCCTATGGGATCCTGAGATAAAGTGAGCTTCAACTTAATATGTTTGGAGAAGCAAACAGTGGCCTTACTTTTAACACTCTATGCTGTGTTTGTGGTGACATTGAAGGTGGAGTCATGAAAACTTTAATGTCAGGGCCATTTATCAAAGCAATTCTTCACTGCTATAAAATTCAGTTGTGACATTGGATTTAACAGTAGGGTTTTGTCTTAAATAGAACTGAGTGTTCCTGAGCTGTACAACTAACAACCCTTGGTAACTGAATAGCATGTAGTCAATAATGAGAAAATAGGTCAGACAAATGTTCAAAAAGTGAAGAATGTCTGTATGTTTTTTCCACTGCAGTGAAAAGATGTTTTGTATATTTTGCTGTTTTGTGGATTACTTCCTTCTTAAGTTTGGAATTTTCTTTATGCACAATGATAGACTTCACCTTAATTAGCATTTGTCTTAAAAGGCTAGGAGAAAGCATTCCAATTAGGAAGATAAACCAGAAGTGTATATTCTCCTAGGAAGGAGTGGAAAGGAAAAAAAAAATACAGGCATAAATATTTACTCCATCCAGTTATAATGTAGTGCCACCTAGTAGCTAAACTATATAATGGTATTATCCACCCAGCATGTCCGTTAGAGTGGGATGGTCAGCAGGGGACCTTTTTTTTTTTTTTTTTGCAATGCATTACCTTTGACAGAAGATAGGGTAACAGTAGTCCAAACAGCCCACCATGATACATTTTAATAGAATGCCTGGTGTTCTTGAAAGCCTTTTCAGAGTAACTAACAGGTGTGAAACAGTGTTTGTAGTGTAAATGTCCTGCTGGGTGTTCCTATTTTCACATCAGGCTGCTTTCCTGCTACATTACAGCTGCTAAATGAATCATTCATTTATGTAGTAAATATGTAAGTATGTTCAGATATACTGTATTTTAATCCAGCATTTGATCTGCAAACGCATATTAACATGAAACAGCAAGAAAGAAATCACTTCCAAATGCCAATGAACATTTATTTTCTTTTAAGCACACACAGACACAAATGCTGTACCTTTATATAGCTAATACTAATTTATAGAAGAAAACAAAATAATGAAGAGTAAACCTGTAAGGAAATAAGGATGCAAATTACTCACATAAAATATTTACAGCAAATGGGACACTAGTTAACACTATGAAAGCATAATCTAAAAAGAAATTACACATGAATAAGAATACATTAAATTTTGTTCAAAGCTACAGCATTAATGCAATATCAAGATAGTATAATCTTCCATTTAAATAGTTGTTTAGATCTAAATGATCTAAAGAAGAGAAGGGTTCATGCTTCATATCTACTTATCATCTATCTATTAATCTGTCTATCATCCCTATCATTTCACAAAGGCAGCTTTCTAAGCAGTCAGCTAGGAAAGAGGAAGGTCATTCAACTCCCACATTATATTTGCATGCATCTTATTATTTTGTTATATTACACCTCTGTAGTTTTCTGTCAATAAGTTTTTTTTTTTAACTCTACCCCTTCATAAGAGTGAAATTTAAAATAATTCCTGGTTAAGCACCACAATGGCTTCAGAACAATGAAACAGCCACTAGGACAACAACTGATATGAATTAAAACTGGATAGAACAACAAACCTTGCATGTCAACTAATTGATTATGTAACACAGAAATAGCTTTTGTCCACAGTAATCGGTCCCTAATCTGGTCCTTCAGCTGTTCCAATAGTTTGCCAATCCCCATTGTAATTGAGTACATCCAACTTGCTGCTGGCCTTCAACTTCTTTTTCCTTTTAACTTCCCCAACATCAGAATCTTCTCCAGAGAACTAGATTTTCAATGTGTTCAAAGTTGGATCATTTGAGCATGGTCATTTGTATCTTGAATGATAACTCCATGCTGATATTTCTGATGATCCCTTTCTTTTTTTACTTGGCTTCCCACAATATTCTCAGGAGTTTTCTCCATCACCAAAGTTCAAAATTGTCAACACTTTTATATTTCTGCATATTCAAAATTCTACTTTTGCTTCCCTGGAGTGTCACAGAGAATATCATTACTTGCACAATTCTATTGTTTATAAATATAGATACATCACAGCTTCTGAATATCTTTTCCAAGGCCTTCATGGCTCTTCTACCAAGTACTATTTTTCAGCACATTTCTTGATTGTTCCTTTATTGTTGATGATTGATCCTGTAAGGCAATAGCTATCTACTACTTCATTGTTGAGTCTAAGGCTGCTTGTTGTATTTGTTGTCATTAGTTTGATCTTCTTTATCTTTAATTTAGTACCATTTTTTCACTGTGCTTCTTGACTTTTGATATTAGAGTTGCAAATTCTTTGCAATTTCACTTTACAGAGTATGGAGATCTTTTTCCAGTTTTAAAATCATGTCCATCTTCTTCCAGTCCAGCTTATTTTAATATATATCCAGCATATAAGTTGAATAAATAAGAGGTACTGAGACAACCTTGTCTCTTTTGCCAAACTGAGTCTGTCTATTTCACCCATGTTCTGTCACTAGTGTGACTGCCTGGTCTATACTGAATTCTTTCTGTACTCCTGGGAGGGAGGGAGAGAAGAGGAGAGGAGAGGAGAGGAAAGGAGAGGAGTTCAGAAAATTAGCAAGATTGGACCTGGATGAGAGACTACCAGGAAATATTAGAACTGTAGGATGGGCTAAAATATTAAAAAGGAAAAAGAAACAAAGGAAGGAAGGATATTTTGGATAAAGAAGGTAAGGAACATTATCTTGTCTGGTATTACTTGGGGGAAAAAAACAAGGGTTTTCTTATTGCAGCACTGTGTTCTCTAGGGTTCTGTGTAGCTGTGAAAGGAATGGGTTACTTGGAAATTGCAAAGATTATGGTTGGTTGCCAGAAAAGGAAGAGAAAATTGAGATTTCACTATTGAGGAGGTCAACAAGATTTGGCTGGGAATTAATCATGACTTGGTTTTTAATATGTTAAATGTGTTTTAACATGTTTCCAGAAAAATGCATTAGGAATCAGCTTAATGCAAATCACTTAAGAACCAATTCAGATTCAAGATTTCAATCTAAATTCAATTTAGAACTATAATTCAAGATTAAATATAATGAAAGATTTTCACCGTAGGCAAACAAAGAGCCTGTGGGAGTTTCACTTTTTGCAGAATTGTGATGAAAATAAAAAGAAAAGTACTTTGTTTGGAATTCATTAATTCTGCAAGTGTTGAGCTGGCTACCTTCAAGGATTTCATTGCAATACATTTGAAGTATGTCTTTTCATCTTTTTAAAGATGTAGAAAGCAGGAATGAGGGAAAAAAATCCCTGTCCAGTGAAGTTGCTATAGAAAAACTACACTAATGCAAAATCATCCTTCAACTTAAAATAAAAAAAAAAAATCTTCCAAATTCTGGTTAAAAGCTAGGATTTCCCTAATGACTGAGGAATGTGTCATTAGCAAGGTGAGCCATTTTATGAGAGTTTCAAAGAAACAGCTACTTCAAAAAACATCATAAATAAATTCTATACAGAAATCTGCCTAGTTTAGAAAATTCAGTTCGTATAGAAACCTGGAACCAAGCTGGTCTCTGGAGGAACTCAAAGTAATTATATTTGCATTACACAGATGCCAAATGGTTTTGGCTAAAATACAGTGTTGACTATTATCATACTTACAACAAGTACTGTGAATTATCTGACCCTTTATATATGAATATATGAACTTGACCAAGGAGAGATGAATTGACTGATTATGTACTATCAAGTTGCTGATGACTTAGAACCATATGGATAGATTTTAGAACATAGAACATAGAGTAATAGAGTTAGAAGAGTCTCAGAGGTCTTCTAATCCAACCTCTACTTGACCAAGAAACTCTATATCAGTGATGGCAAACCTTTTGGGCCCCGAGTACCAAAGCGCATACCCATAATGCAAAGTGTGCCCCCTACGCATGCACATGCCGCCCCCACACATGTGCAGCAGAGACCTAAAGACCAGCTGGCCGGCGGAGGCATGCATGCATGCACCATGGAACTGAGCTAGGGCAACAGTGCATGTGCCCATAGAAAGCATTCTGTGTGACACCTGTAGCACGCATGCCATAGTTTCACCACCACAGCTCTATATCATTTCAGACAAGTGGCTATCCAATCTCTTTTTGAAAGCCTTCAGTGGTGGAGCACCCACAACTTCTAAAGGCAAGCTATTCCATTTGTTAATTGCTCTCAGTGTTATGGAAATTTCTCCTTAGTGCTAGGTGCTTCTCTCCTTCGTTAGTTTCTTGTCTTTCCTTTTGGTGCTTGTCTTTCCTTTTTAGTCCTTTGGAAAATAGTTTGACCCTCCCTCATCTTTGTAGGAGCCCCTCAAATATTGGAACGGTGCTATCATGTCCTTCCCCTAGTCCTTCTTTTCATTAGACTAATATACCCAGTTCCTGTAACCATTCTTTGCACACTGTAATCTCCAGCCTCCCAATCATTTTTGTTGCTCTTCTCTACATTTTTTTCTGAGACTCAACATTGTTTTTGTACTGTGATGACCAAAACTGGATGCAGTATTCCAAATGTGGTTTTACTAAGGCTTTGTAAAGAGGTACTAGAATTCATTTGCTCCTTGACAATCTGTCCCTGACCTGGTCTTTCAGGTCATCCAATGGTGTGGTCATTGCCACAGTAACTGAATTCTTTATCTTGCTGTTAGTTGCTTTCTTCTTACTTTCCTTTCACCTGTCCCAGCCTTCCTCCAGAGAGCTAAGTCTTTACATAATGTGTCCAGGGGTGGGTAATTTAAGCCACCAAAATTCCTTTTTATGGTTTTTTAAACTTTTTTTTAGAAAGATGATAAAAGCTACTATAAACTAATATAAGGTAAGAGAAAGAAAAGAGAAAGAGATCAAGAAGAAAAATGAAAATGCAAGAAAGAGGGGGGAGTATAAGAAAAAAAAAGATACAAAGATGTAGCTTCCAGGTTTGTTTATAGCAATTATAAATAAAATTAATTTATGATTACAACATAACTCTCTTTTTTCTATAATCTATGCTATGCAATCATCAGAACCATAAATCATCAGTTCATTTTTATGCTTCATACAAGTCTATAAGGAGTTCTCAGTCAGCAGTAAATGTTGATATTGTCTTCTCTCTGATCAAAGAAGTCAATGTTCTCTACATTTTTTTCAGAGACAAGTTCTATTATCTTTACTAACCATCCCTCTATTGTGGGCGATGCTGAATCTTTCCATCTTTGTGCATACAATAATCTTGCTTTATATCATAATAAAAAACAAAATTTCATTTTTTTCAAACCCTTTGCCCATCAATTACAAAAGAAACATCTCTGGGTCCAGGTGTACACTAACTTTTAAAATTCTCAGAATCAATCTACCTATTTGAATCCAGAGTTTTCTAGATTTTTTTTTTAATGTATCTACTAAACATGATGAAATGTCTCTTCTTTAAATTTTCAAACTAAATTTGAAGTGCCTTATGCATTCTAGACCATTGTATAAAAATTCTCCTTTTGGTCATAATTTAATCTAAATTTCAATCTTTTCAGCCACTTACTTTCCCATTCTTTCATTTCAAAATCAAAAGAACACCATCCAGTCAGAGCTGAAGAAACTTCTTGGATGAGAAGCAAAACATCTTCAAATAAAAACTAAAAAGTCCAGTTGACTCTTGAAAAAGCACCTCTTGGGTTAACCATGACATGAATGACTGAGAATCTCCATAGACAGTAAAATTAAAGATTTAGCCCACTTTTTATATAGCTCTCCATGATATTCTCAGGAGTCTTTTCCAACACCAAAGTTAAAAAGTGTCAATACTCTTTTTATTCTGCTTCTTCAGCCTTTACTCTTATTGAGTGTCACAGGGAATGCTTTCTAATCTGTCAGTTATCTGAGGAGAACAGCTGCAATTATCAAAGGTTCAACTACTGTTGATTAAAGTTTCTTGGATGCATTTCTGCTAGCCTCCTTGTACCTTTTTTTACAAAACCACATCTTTTAGAATAAGTTTTGAACTGCTGTTCTCAATTATTTCTAACGTGTTTTAATATTTTGAATTATTTTTTTCTTTTGGGAAATTACTAAGAAACCTCAATCACTAGATGTATTAATAAATAAATATGATCAGATGAATATGTGATAATTTAAATCAGCTGTCTCTTATCATACACAATAGTTTCATATGTGCATACTAAAATAAGCCCACTCATGCAATTAAGAAAATTTACTCTGTAAAAGTCATGATGGAGAGTGAGAAATTGTTTATCTTTAGAATAATTGAATAGGAAGAATGAAAATGAAATGGAATTGTGAAAGAGGTGAGCAACTCAAGATTGAACAGAATCACTAGAAGTGATTATATTAATATATATATATATATATATATATATATATATATATATATGTATGTATGTATGGCATTCGGCTTTGTTCGGGTATTTTCCACGTTGTATTGCTTAAGCGTTTCAGCAGAATCTCATCTGCCATCATCAGATTCTGCTGAAATGTTGCTACAACTTTAAAAGAACAACTACAATGACGTGGGAAAATACCCGAACAAAGCCGAATGCCATAAATGTAAGTACCATGAAAACTTAAGAAAACAAATATATATATATATATATATATATATATATATATATATATATATATATATATATATATATATATATATATATATATATATATTTAAGGAAGGATACAAATAAAATATTTTAGATTTGAAAAAAGCAAATAATTGCACAAGAAAGAGCAGATTCTAAAAGTGTAGCTGAATACATTTCAATTTCACACATAGCCTCTCTATTATTTTATCACTCAGTTTTCACCAATCTAAACTACTTGTAGCCAAAGAATGAGATTGCAAAACAGTATTTCTCCAAGTATGATGAAAGGCCAGATTAGAGAAAAAGATAAAATGTTTATTTTCAACATACCACTCAATCCTCATACTCATAAACAGCTATGTCTATTTACCTAAAATATTTATGTTCACATATTATATTTAGATAATACCTAGATGTGTGTGTTTGTGTATGTCTGCTTCTGTAGTGACTGAGCAATATTCAATATTAAAACAGCACAGAAAAATGGAACCTACTGTATATATTGATGCATGCATGCACTTAGAATGAAAAATAAATAAATAAGCATGTACAGATGTAAGCCAACTTATATCATATTCCAAGGGTGAAGAAGATATTGTCCATACCAGGCTGTATGGAAAGCCAAGTTTTAAAGACCTTTTGAACAAAGTCAGAATAGAAGCTATACAGCCACACGTGAAAGCAAAAGTGCAATAGCGTTTGAAGTTATGTAAATCTGAGAGTTTATTGAAACTGAATCATAGAACTTGTTCAGCTGTGAAGTAAAGCTTTGATTTGACAAAGTTTTGATCAAAGCATCCCTGCAGAATTCCAAATCAAAGTTGTGTTTCCCTTCAAAATGGCGGATCAGAGCCACTAACCAATCTGGATTCTGAAGGGGCTTCTGCATTTGCACAGCTCATAAGCAGAGTGTAAATCAAGTTAACTCACTGTAACACTTCTATTCAAGGCATCAAGGTGGAATACCACATTTTTTCAAGTTGCTTCAAAAGAGATCTTTGTGACAAAGGCAAAATGTCAAGGTAGAGCAGAGCTGTTTCACATAGGTCTACAGAATCTCTGTGAAGTGATTCAAAGGTTCAGTTTCAAAGGGTGTTTTGACTTTATCTCCTTTGAATGGATGTCTCCCTTTGAAAGCTTATGCATCTCTCACTTCAAGTCTCTGGACCATGTAAACTCTATGTGTTTAGTGTGTGGATCTCTCAGTTGGGAGAGACTATATCCAAGACTTCTTGGTGAATTGAAATACGTTCAGATGTGTATTAAGGATGTTTGCATGATTCTGCATACCAAGTATAGATTAGAATCAGTTGAGGCATGGAATATTTGGCTGTTTAGTTTTGTTTTCTTTTGCTTTTATGGAAATGGAAGATAAGAAAAAAAAAGAATTGGTTTGGTCAAATCCATGCTGGGAATCATTGTGGTATAAAATGGGAAGAGATTTGGATTAGACGAAAACTGCATATCAGATTAAGAATTTTTGGATTAAGAATTTTTCTCACTATTGTAAGGAAGATACAAATATGCATGAAAAGGGACCTCTAAGGTCTTCTAGTCCACACCCTGCTTAAGACATGAAATCTACACAAATACTTTTAAAATCTATTATTGAAAACCTCCAGTGATGGAATACCCACAATCTGGGAGGCAAACTATTCCATAGAGTAATTGTTCCCACAGAAAATTTCTCCTTACTTCTAGATTGGATCTCTCTTTAACAAACTTTCACCCATTACTTCTTGCCTTTGACGAATAAATCAATCCTTTCTCCTCTGTGACAGTTCCTCAAGTACTGATAGACAGTTATTATGTCCTCCCTAATTCTTCTGTTTTATAGGCTAGACATACAGAATAACAGAGCTGGAAGGGACTTTAGAGGTCTTCTAGTCCAACCCCCTGCTCAGGGATGAAATCCTATACAATTTCAGACAAATGGTTGGCCAATCTCTTCTTAAAGACCTCCACTTTTGGTCACAACTTCTGGAGGCAAATCGTACCTAGGCCACTCATTCAATACCTAGGTCCTTTATTCAATTTAGCTTCCAGATCCTTTCTCATCCGTGTTTCTCTTTTCTGCACACTTCCCGAGATCTTAACATCTTTTTTCTACCATGGTAACCAGAACTGGACTTAGTATTCCAAGTGTGGTCTCATCATTGTGGTGTAAAATGGTACTATTACTTCTTGTGATCTTGATGCTATCCCTCTGTTGATACAGCCCAGAACTGTGTTGCATTTTTTCCCTGCTTACATTATCCTCATATTTTCTAAGATGACTGCAGTCCATTATGATGTTCAGAAATGAGCAAAATGAAAAAAAAAAAAGACAAATGAAAACTAGGCTGACAAAAAACCATTTGGGACAATTAAAGAACTTAAGTAGGGAGATGCCTCATCAGTTACCTTAGGTGGATGATTGTGACTGTCTTCTTATCAGACTTTTGTCAATACACAAATCCCCTCTGTAGCAGTGTTTCCTCTGAGTTCCCACACTGAAGCCAGTGTAGCGTATTGATTGGGGTGTTAAAACAGGAATATGAAAAACCAGATCTAAGTCTCTCATCATTCATGGAAACTTATTACAAAGTGAACTTGGCACTCTTAATTAACTCAACCTAGCTCACTGATTTCCTGTTGTAGTGTGTGTGTGTGTAAAAAAGGATAATTATGTCACCTTGAGTTTTCTTTTTTGGTGATGGTGGTAAGAAAGATAGAAATCTAAACAACAACATCACAATTCCAAGGATGTTCACATCCAAAAGGTTGCTTAAGTACTGCTCCCTATAAGGGTGGTTTCCAGAGTTACTCATGTAATACAGTATATGTCAAATATAAAAACAATATTGTATAAATCCACTGTTTTCATTTAGACTTTTGACATATTTATATCTCTTATTAAGATTGGATTTACAATTACTGTTTGTAAGTAGAAATTTGTCTGAAAGAAAATGCCAAAACCAAGATTCTTTTCTGTAGCTCTGCATTTATTACAATACCAATAATAATGAAATTTCTGTTTGCTTTGATTAATATTGGAGAGAAAATTGAGGAACATCCTGGAAAGGGTAATTTCACCTTTTTGGATAAATGTCAGGCCAAAGAAGCTGAGTTATATTTTTTTTCATCTTTAGACAAGTGCATAGCCCTAAGTTTATATGAAATTTTCAGTACTACTAGTGTAGAGTTTGAATTTCCTGGAAATACATACATTGAAAGCAATTGCTTAAGACGGTTGTGAGATATAGTATATTTATTTGATGCTGTAAATATTAAGTAAAGTTTGGCCAATTATTGTATGACCACTGATGACCTCTATATATTTCTGTCAGTTTCTTATTGAATTTCCTTGTGGGAAGTGATCACTGAGCATTGGAAATCCTTTCTTCCTTCCTTCTTTCCTCCCTCCCCCCTCCTTTTTCTTCCCTTTCCCTCTCCTCTCCTCCCTCCACTTTCCACTTTCAGAAGGGGAAGGGAGCAAGTCATCAGGAAGCTCTCCGGGAATGTTAAAAATTAAAATTACAGCACCACAGTAACCATGCTGAAGCTGCAGCAGCCTGGTAGCAATGAAGCAGTTATAACATCCCCACATTTCAATCCCTTAGGAGTAATGGGTCCTAGCATTTGTAAATTAGCCCATTTGAAGCACCTTGGTGGGCATTTTTTTTGCCTTAACTTGCATCTCCCCCACCCAAAGACTACAAAGTATCAAATAGACACAAGTGTTTTAATAGTATGTAGTTAGGTATAAGACAATTTAAGTAGACTACTTCTCAGGACACTGCACATTTAAAACAAGAACACAGTAAAAATTAATAACAAATCATATAATGGAATATCAAAAAAAGTTCTGCTAAAGGCAGTCTAAGAAAAATGCTTATGGGTTAGTTTTAGCATGATTCTATCTGACCTAGAGATTAGCCCTATCTGATAAAGAAGTTACTACATAATCTAGTAATTTTAAAAGCGTTAATCACACTTTAGCAATATATATTCCACCAAGCATTGGTGTGTTCTAGAATCCCCAGTGTGGTACCAATACATCCACAAAGCTCTTCCTTTGTGATGACAAATGTCAAACCACATCCAACCTGGTTTTTTATGATGTCTACGGTCACATACCTTATGCCAATGATTTTGAGCAGTATACAAGAAGTTAAAAAAACAAGCAGAAATAAAATTGAATAACCAATGTTCCACATAACCAAAATCTAGGATAGAGAAAAATCATGCAAAATAAAAACAAAACAACCAACCAGTAGAGCATGTTTAATATCTGAGCCTAAATGCCTGGGAGAAAAACAGGTTTTAAGTGTCTTACAAAACTCTGACAGGGGTCATATTTGGATAGCTGGCAAAGCTTCCAACAACTTTATTTCCAAGAATATTCCTATGCTTTTTCAGAAATGATGGGCAGCTGCCACCCAAAGTTTTGTCTGGAGGTGTGCTCACCTGCCTGGAAAAGTAATGAGATAGTAGTAAATGTCCCTGATTCCAGGAGACAGAGTGGAAACAGCATTCTGGATAATAATTTGTAAAATACACTTCATGGCAAGATCACCACCATTTTGTGACTATCTAACCCAGGAGTTCCCAATCCCAGGCTGTGGCCTATTTGGAACTGGGTCATGCAAGCAGCAGGTAGATGTGCATGCACACGTAACTCAATTTGTGTGAGTGGTGCATGCATGTGAACACTGCTGGCACAAATGGAGTTGTACAAGCTCATATGTGCATTTGCCACTAAGATGGAACCATCCCCTCTCCCCCCAATGGGCTGCCAAGCTGGAAAGGTTGGGGACTGCTGGTCTAGCCTAGGGGTCCTTAACCTTCAGGCCGCAGCTCACTACTGGGACACAGCCCATTCAGAACCAGACTGCTCAAGTGGGAGGCAAACATGTATGCATGCATAGCTCTAGTTGCATGAGAAGTGGGTGCTCACATGTGAAGCTCCCTTTCCACAAATGGAGTTGTACATACTCAAAAACATGCCTACCACTCACAGGGACCAATCATCTCTTGCCCCCACCAGTTTGCCAAGTCAGAAAGGTTGGGAATCACTGGTCTAACTCTCTCCTATTAATTGCTTTAGTACGTGAATGATATATATGTAAATCATATGTTATTCCATATGTTTCATTGCTTCTCTAATCTGCCTTTTGAACTATTATTTTAATACCAAGAAAATGTTTAAAATTAATTCCAGAATTTGCTTCTGATCCTTTTTCAAAGAAGACAGGATATGGACCATAGTTTCAAAGGAAGTTGGAAGCACCAACTAAGGTAAACTATAATAAAAGCTGTTCAATAAATTTATCCTCTACAACTTTTGAGTGTTTTCTGAGCATCCATTATATAGCCCTTTCTAAAGCGTAACAGGTTTTTGAAAAGCCAAGGAGGAATCTTGGAGTGGAAGGTCACAGATTGATTTTACAGAACCTCTTTCTTTGCCTATTTGTGGTAGCTAGGATGTAAATTAGAAGGCAATAAATCTGCCACAGCCAGAAATAAGCACACTTGGGCAATTTCACAGTTGGTAGAAAATAAGCAGCCTTTGAAAAAGTCCTTCCATGGTACTTTTGAAGTTGGACTATACTCCCAGTCAAATAGGTCAGGCACGGATAGAGACCAGTAAACAAACAATCAGGAAGAATCCAGAGGAGACATAAGAGGCAAAGTGAGGCAAAATCTGAGGTCCAATATACGACAAAGAAACATAAGTGTAGGTCAGAGTGGAGTTTTAAGAGTTCTTCTTGGCACTTTTAACAGGGGGGAATGCAATAAATAAGCCACATTGAGAATCCACATAATGCACAGCTGAGGCACATCACAAAATAACTGTTCTCTTAGCACTCTCATGTCTTTTGCTAGCCTCTTAGATCTGTGGAGAAGATTCTGCTCTTGAAACTTAGATGACTCTGCCTAGGATTAAAGAACTGAAATCCTGAATCTGCTAGACTATCAGTGTGTATGTATGTCGGGCAGTGGGGTGGGGATAAATTGGCTGGATCTGTAAATGTCAATGAAGGGTTATTGGCTACATTTTTTTTGTACCTTCAAGTCAGTGTTGGCTCCTGATGCCTCCCTGGACTGGTCCCTGCAGTTTTCTTGGCAATATTTTGAAAATGGTTTGCCATTGCTTGTTCCAAAATAGGCTTCAAACATTTTCCTAGGGTTGAGAAATAGTGACTGTTTCAAGGTCGCCCAGCTAGCTTTGTGCCTAAGGTGGGATTAGAATTTATGGTCTCCCAGTTTCTAGTCTGGTGCTTTAATCACTATATCAAACTGGGTTTCTATTGGTTCCATTACTGCTGGAATATTAAAAAAAAACTCTTGTTAAACTACACCATCTACTTCTCCTGTTTTCAGGAGGAAAGACATGGGATCATGTATTGGCATAGAAACAGTGGACTTCTAAAAATTAGTACAGTTTTTAATGCTGGTGAAAACAAAGAAAGAAACAAACAAACCCTGATAACTGTCCTCTCTCATTTCAATTAGCTAAATAGATGAAAGATATTGAATTCTTCTTCCCTATCCTTTGTCTTGAGTCACTGGCTTGCAAAAGCAATAGATGATCTTCTTCATTGTACATCATATTATCCACCCCTTGAGGAAGAAGTTGGCAGTAGAGAATGGCATCTCCATTTGTTTTTCCAGCTAGGTTGGAGATGCTTCTCCTATCCCAGAGAAGCAATCAAGAGTACCTTATGAAAAACAGCAGCAGCAGTTCTTCATCAGTTCTGGAAAGTGTTTCCATAGGGGAAAGAGGGTTCAGGGTGGGCAGTGTGGACATTAGGATTCTTTTAACTCCATCTCTGAGATCCCTAAATCAATGAGGTTGAACTGTAAAATGGTAAACATTAGTAACACCCTATTTCTGTGACACAACACCAGATATGTACAGGTAGTCTTGACTTACAACCTTTTATTTAGTGACCATTCAAAGTTACAAGTTGTCCTGCCCCACTCACTCACACATACATGTCACTGTGGTTTATAGAATAGAATAGAATTCTTTATTGGCCAAGTGTGATTGGACACACAAGAAATTTGTCTTGGTGCAAATGCTTTCGGTCTACATAAAAGAAAAGATACATTCATTAAGAGTCAAGAATCATCAGGTACAACACTTAATAATAGTCATAGGGTACAATAAACAATCAAATCATACTAGGAAACAATCAGCATAAATCGTAAGGATACAAGTGACAAAGTCATACAGTCACAAGTGGGAGGGGATGGGGGATAAGGAGTGATGAGAAGATTAATGGTAATAGTAATGCAGACTTTGTGATAGTTGGGCAGTGTTGAGGGAACTATTTGTTTAGCAGAGTGATGGCATTCGGGAAAAAGCTGCTCTTGTGTCAAGTTGTTCTGGTGCATAATGCTCTATAGCGTCATTTTGAGGGTAGGAGTTGAAACAGTTTATGTCTGGGATGTGAGTGGTCTGTAAATATTTTCACAGCCCTCTTTTTGACTCGTGCAGTATACAGGTCCTCGATTGAAGGCAGGTTGGTAGTAATTGTTTTTATGCAGTTCTAATTACTCTCTGGAGTCTGTGACTGTCCTGTTGGGTTGCAGAACCAAACCAGGCAGTTATAGAGGTGCAGATGACAGACTCAATAATTCCTCTGTAGAACTGTATCAGCAGCTTCTTGGGCATTTTGAGCTTTCTGACTTGGTGCAGAAAGAACATTCTTTGTTGTGCTTTTTTGATGATGTTTTTGATGTTAGGTGTCCATTTTAGGTCTTGTGATATGATAGAACCTAGAAATTTGAAAGTCTCTACTGTTGATGCTGTGTTGTCTAATATTGTAAGAGGTGGTAGTATGGGAGGGTTTCTCCTAAAGTCTACCACTATTTCTATGGTTTTGACTGTGTTCAGTTCCAGATTAGTCCAGTCACACCACGAGGCCAGTTGTACAACCTCCTGTCTGTATGGGGATTCATCATTGTCTCGAATGAGACCAATCACTGTTGTATCATCAGCAAACTTCAGTATTTTAACAGATGGATAATTTGAGATGCAGTCATTTGTATATAGGGAGAAGAGAAGTGGAGAAAGCACACAGCCTTGGTGGGGGGGGCTGTGCTAATTCAGGTATCAGATGTGATTCTGCCTAGCTTCACCTGCTATTTCCTGACTGTTATGAAGCTGATAATTCACTTACAAGTGTGTTCAGGTACCGCTAGCTGGTTTAATTTAGTTAGAAGAATGTCTGGAATGATGGCATTGAATGCTGAACTGAAGTCTACAAAGAGGACCCTTACATAGGTATTTGGAGATTCAAGGTGTTGTAGGATGTAGTGCAGAGCCATATTAACAGCATCATCTTTTGACCTATTTGCTTGGTATGCAAACTGCATGGGATATAACAGCAGATCCGTGATGGTTTTCAGGTGGGACAGCACTAGCCTTTCAAAGATTTTCATAACTACAGATGTTAGAGCAACTGGTCTGTAGTCATTCAGTTCCCTGATGGAGGGCTTCTTTGGCACTAGGATGATAGTAGAGAGTTTGAAGCAAGAAAGAACATAGCACATCTCTAGTGATTTATTGAAGATTCAAGTGAAGATGGGGCCCAATTGGTCAGCAAATGGAGAGTTGTATTGGTATTCTCCAAAAGTTCTCTTAGCCCAGCTTTAAAACTGTTCCAAACAAAGCCAACCACAAGAAAGCCCAGATTAATGTCCAAGACAATGCCCATAAAACAAATAGCAAGTTGCCCAAACAAGTAAGTCTCATAAACAAACACAAAGCCTCCAAGCAAAAACTGAAAGTGCATCCACATTAGCTCACTGGTTATAAAAATTCAGCATCTCAAAAGTCAAGTAGGAAATATGAACAAACACATGGCCATGACCCACACACATTGTTCCCAATAATGACTCCCTCTGTCTGCCATGCTAATAACTTCCTGGTGCAGCCCATCAACAGGAGCAAGGCCTTCATCCGAGCAACCTGGCAGACCTCCGTTTCTCTGCCCTGCATACTCTGAGATCCACCATGGCAGGTGTTAGGGATAACATTGGTTACCTAACTTAGTTTGGCTAAATATAATATATGTTTGTTAGTTTAAATGTGTGTGTCACTTTAAACTGTAAGCCAAGTATTTGGGTGCGGTTGTAAATCGCCATAAGAGGGAGCAAGAGAGCTCACTTTTTGCCGGCTTTTACTGGAATGCTGACAGAGAAGGATTGATGGTAATTACTGCGTGCGTTTGCTGAGAGAAGAAAAGAAGGTTTCAATTTGCTTCATATCTCTGACTGCAAAAGAGATACATCATTGGACTGATTGTGAGTTGAACGACCTATTTTCTACACTGGACTTTGCAAACTGAATAACCCTCGGACTGTCTGAACTTAGTGTATGACATATGGACTGCTTTGACTATGCTATAACTCTTGCTGGAATAAAAACTATTTAATTGCACAGTGTATCTGTCTTACTGATTGTAAAGCTACAACAACGCTTTATCTCACACACACTCTCTGTCTGCTAGACTGCCGTTGCACATTCTGCTAGGGTGTTGTATCCCTAACACTGGTTATGGGCCCAGGTGCACAGTCAGTCTAACCAGTATAATAGGCTTGTGAGTGAGAGTTTGTGTAGCATCACAATATTGTAAACAGAAAGCTGTGTTTTTAGTTAATATAGTTTTATATCCAGTTAAATGATGGCAGGAGTCAATGTACAAAGTTTGTCTCTCATATCCAAGCTGGATGGAACAAACTATGTTTCATGGTCCATGAAATGTAGCCTACTTCTACGAAGAGAAGGTTTGTGGGATTTAATACAAAACCCACCAGAAGTAGATGCATGGGATCCGGAGGATGAGGAAGATGCCCAGAAGATAAAAGAATATCAAGTGAAGAATGAGCAAGCTCTTTGCATAATAGGACTGACTCTCTCTGACCAACAGCTTGTCCATATACGTGGGGAAGAGACAGCTGCGAAATGTTGGGAGAACCTAAGGAAGATTTATGTTCGGGACAGTGTAGGAGCATATATAAATCTTACACGGAAACTGTTCAGAACACATCTTCAGAAGGATGGAGACATGCTAAATCATATAAACTCAATGAAGAGAATTTTTCAAGAACTGCATGAAAAGGAACTTATCTTCACTGAACTGCACCAAGTTTATATCATTTTGTCTTCATTAGACCAGAGCTACGATGATTACGTAACTTCGCTTGAAAGATAGTTTATCTTTAGGATGATTTCCGGTTTGTCGGCTTTGCGAGCGGTAGGGATTTGCGAAGCTGCGCGATCCCTGCCGCGCTAGCCGCTTTTGGGGCTCCGATCCGAAAGGCTGTGGAGCAAGGCTGCCCTGCAGGGGCAGCTGAAGGTAGGGGGGATCCGGAAAAGGGTTTGGGGGTGTTGCAGACCCCCTCCCTGGCCGGCAGAACCCCCTTTTACCAAGACGGCGTAGCGGCGGTCCGCAATGGCCGCCACAAAGAAGCCGGCAGCTGGGCAAGTATGCGCAGGAGGAAGAGGAGAAAGTTTTTAAAAGTGAAAGTCTTCTTGGTCGATCCAGGACTCTGAGATATATTTAATTTAATTCCTGGAAGTGATGGCTTTTTGGATGATTCTTTCCACAAGAGAAAGTAAGCGGCAATTCTGAGGTGCTGAAAGGAAAGTTTACTCTCCCTCCCGACGGAATTAACAAACGGATATTGAGAAACCTGTTTTTTTTTTCAGGGTAAACTAGCTTTATGGGATAAGTCAGAAGGGAGAGGACAAAAATATATTTATCTGGTTGGATTTTGTTGGAGGAGATGCCTTAAGGATTTGGAGACAGAAATAAAATTTTAATAAGGCTTCAAAACACAGATTTGGATTTTCTTTTTCCTTTGTCTGATACTACCCCTGGAAGAGAAAGAGGAAATTTTGGCTTGGCTTGGATTGATTGAGGATTGTGGACTTTGGGATTGTCTTATTTTTCTTTTGGAATATTTTGGTTGGAGTGAGAGGAAAGAGGGAAAAAAAGAAAAGAAAAGATTTATAATGGCTTTCTCCCTTGAGGAACTGAGGGATGAATATGAGCAAACAAAAGCAGCCTGTAAAGATGGTATGGAAAAAGCTTTTCTATTTTTAGAAATGGCGCTGGTTAACTATGAACAGACAATGCGACAGATGGAACAACAACAAGAAGAAGACGAAGACACCATCTTTAATGAATCCCAAAATTTATCTAAGAAAGAAGGAAGGAAGAAAGCGAGGAAAATGAAGGACTTAAGATCTAAAAAAACATTTAAGAAAGAGAAAAATATGATGCAAAATAAATACAATGATAACAAACAAGAGAAAAAGGGAATACAACAGAGAAGGGATGCCAGCAAGACAGAGGTTAGAAGAAGGGGGTAGGAAGATCTGGTGGGGGAAGAAAGAAAGGGGAAAGGCGGAGAAAAGCCACAAAGTTTTAAAATTGGATGGGAAAAGAGGAATCGTTTTTAGGGATAAAGGGTGAAGTATAAATTTTCTTTAAAAAGATTTTGCAAGGTACATAAGACGGTATTGTAATATTTGTATTAGAAATAGAAAATCAGAATGGCTTAAGAGTTAATAAGAAATTAAAATGTTGAAATGTTTAATAATGATTGATTTTTAAAACGTAATAAAATATTGAAGGGGAAGGCAATGAGAATGCTACAAGATTTGTTATTTAGATTTATTATTCAACTACGTATTTAGGAGGATACTATGTATTTAAACATTTTCGATTTATTACTCTGTTTTTATTGTTATTAAAAGTAAAAATTAATAGATAGAATGTACCAAGCAGAATCAGATTGGGTATTAGGTGTTATTTTAAATGTTAATCTAATATTTAGGGAGAGGATAGAAAGGCATCATACTCTGATTAGAGATTTCAGGAGAAATTCTTTTTTTTTCATTATAAGGAATGAGATAGAGGGATAATAAAGGATGGGCAAAAGATACAAATATAATGATTTAAATTAAGATGAATTGAATAAGATAGAATTATGAAGAGTGAAATGTGTGGAGAAGTATATATAGAAGATACAGAATGGTAAACAAAATAGGTAATGATCTGTAAGATGAGCATGAATATAATTAAAGCCCATATAAAGAGAGGTACCGGGGGCCAAGTTACTTTACTAAAAGATTTTTTATATGTTTGTTTGTGTCTGTTTATGTTTTTGAGAAGTATTGGTGAAACCTTCTAGAAACACAGAAAGAGAATGACGATAATCAAGTCAGAAAGAAATAGAGGACAAGAGATGTTTTTATGCTTATTTAGAAATGGTTTAAAATAGAACTGTATTGTATAAGATAAGGTTTATCTGACTTGTAAAATTTATAATGGAAAAAGGTTCAAATATGTAATGGTTGATGATGTTTTGTTTGTTTTTGAAATTAATAAAACTTGTTTTTTTTTTTTAAAAAAAAAGATAGTTTATCTTTAACTGACATTACTGGCAGATTAATTGAAGAAGCCAGGAGACGGCATGAAAGGGATCAACTCAGAAGTGAACCATCACAATGTGAAGAAGAGAAAATATCTCCGTCAGCGTATACAATTAGAAAATGTTTTAATTGTGGAGCAAAAGGACATTTGGCTAGATTCTGCAAGAAAGCAAAAGGCCAAAGAGCCAGCCAGAATGCTAAAAAGCATCAAAAGAATAAAGAAGGAATAGAGTTAGCCATGTATAGCAACGAAACTGTGAATAGTAATTTATGGGTGATAGATAGTGGAGCATCTCACTGCATAACAAACGATAAGAAAAAAATTGTTAAGATGTCCACAAGTTCACAGCAAATATCGTTAGCTAATGGATGGAAACTTAAGGCTAAAGGTGAAGGTATAGCATATTGCAATAGCATAAGAGAAAATGTAAAAATGTTATATGTACCACAACTTAAGTTTAATTTACTTTCGGTGAGAGTTATGGTTAAACTAGGTTATGTAATTACCTTTAGGGGAGACAATTGCATAATTGAAAAAGATGATAAGAAAGTGACTGCAACTTTAAGAGGTGACTTGTATGTGTTAAATGATAGTTTAGAGGTGGCTAACACAGTTTATGATAATGTTAAACCTCACAATGAGTGCATACATCTGTTACACAGACGTTTGGGGCATATAAATTTTAAAGTGCTTAAACAAACTGAAGAACAATCTAAGGGTATAAAACTGAAACCTTGCAATAAGTATTTGCAATGCAATGTATGTAGTGAAGAGAAAAGCAAGGTGATATCACCAAATAGAGTAAATGGATTCAAAACCAAGGAACCTTTAGAGGTAGTATTTGCTGATATTATAGGTCCTAAAAAACCAAGTGTGGGAGGTGCTCAGATATATTCTTAGTATAATGGACCATTATTCTAGATATGGTTTCTGTTATCTAATGAAAAGTAAAACTGAAACTTATCAAAATTTCTTTAATTGGCTTAAATTCGCTGAAAGGAAAACTAAAAGGAAGTTAGTTACACTTATTACTGATAATGGTACAGAATTTACAAACAATAAATTCCAAGATAAGCTGAAGTTGGCAGGTGTAGAACATAAAAAGTCTGCACCATATAGGCCACAGCATAATGCCTTTATAGAGAGACGAGGCCAAACATTACAGGCAATGGCTCGTACGATGATCTCAGATTCAGGATTACCTGATAATTTGTGGGGAGAAGCAATAATGTGTGGGAATCATATACTGAATAATGTGGTTAATTCTACAACTGGTGAATTACCATTCACACGGTGGCATGGCAGAAAACCTGACCTAAGCTACTTGCACACATTTGGAGCACCAACATGGGTGCATATTCCTACACAACTGAGAAAGAAAGGGCAACATAGGGCAAAAAGATTGATTTTTGTAGGATATGAATCTAACCATAGATCATACAGATTCTGGGAACAAGGTACATCTAGAATTTACTGTAGCGCTAGTGCACAATTCCTAGAACATGTAGGATGGGATAAACTGGAACAAGATTCAAGTAAGGAAGTAATTATAGAATCCTACAAAAGGCCAGAGAAAACCAGTAATAAGAAGAGAGCAATTAAAGAGGAAGTAAAGGAAGAGCATATAGGACCAGAGCAGGAAGAAATACCAGAACAGGAAGAAGTAGATAATCAGGAGCAGGTAGAATATGTAAGTCCACCTGTAAGCCCTGTAATACCTAGACGTTCTACACGTGTAACCAGACCACCTGATAGGTATCAAGCCAGTATAGTTTGCCAAGTGAGTAAAGTTCCTACTAGTATAGATGAACTTAGGATGTATCCTGCAAAGGATCAGGAGAATTGGAAAAAGGCAATGGAAAAGGAGTTAAATTCATTAAAGGAAATGAAGGTTTATGAAGAAACCAAATTACCTCCAGGTGAAAAGTCCATTGGTTGCAAATGGATATTTAAGTTAAAAACTGGTAAGAATGGGACTGTTACCCATAAGGCAAGGTTGGTAGCTCAAGGATATAATCAAACGGCATGTGATTATGATGAGGTATTTGCACCAAATTTAAAGGCTACAACTTTAAGAGCAGCGTTAGTGTGGGCAGCTAAGAAGAATTATATAGTTAACCATTTAGATGTGGAAACTGCCTATCTGCATGCACCATTGCAGCACACTATATATTTAAGAAAACCAGTAGGTATTAAGGATGGTAAAAATAATAATGACTATTGGAAACTGAATAAGAGTCTCTATGGATTGAAACAATCTGGTTATGAATGGAACCAATATATTGTAAAAGAGCTAAACAATATTGGATTTAAGGCAGGTTTAGCTGATCCATGTTTATTTAAGAAAGAGACAAATGGAAAGGTATCATTATTATTGTTGTTTACAGATGATATTGCTTTAATAACTAAGACTAATAATGAAGCTAGTGAGATTATATCATTATTAAGTAAGAGAATAAAATTAAAGCATTTAGGAGAAATCAGACAGTATTTAGGATTGAAAATAGACAAAACCAATAGTGGATTTAAGATATCACAAGTGGATAAAATATACCAATTGCTCAAAATGTATAAAATGGAACTGTGTAAACCGGCAAAGACTCCAATGAGTCAGGAATTTTGTCGTACTGATGCTCAGAGTTCAAAATTTGATAAGACTATTTATCAGTCATTAATAGGAAGCTTATCATATATAAGTAATTGGTCAAGGCCAGATATTGCATATGGAGTTAATCAACTGGCAAGATTTAGTGCTGAACCAAATGAACGTCACTGGCAAGCGCTAAAGCGTATATTAAGGTATCTTAAAAAGACAATGAATTATGCATTGTATTTAGAGCCAAAAGATGATTTGATTTTGAGTGCATATGCTGATGCAAGTTTTGCAACAGATATAAAAACAAGAAAATCAACTTCTGGTATGGCTATACTATTTGGTAAAACACTGATTGGTTGGAGGTCTATTAGACAGCAACATATTAGTATGTCCACAATGGAGGCAGAATTTTCATGTTTATCATTACTATGTACTGATATAATTCTGTATAAACAGTTATTGTTAGATATGGGAGTAACTGTTAAGAATGCCATTGTTGTGTATGAGGACAACCAAGTAGCCATACGGTTAGCTACAAATATTGCTGTAAAGACTAGATCTAAGCACACTGACCTTAGATATTTGAATGTTAGACAATCTGTGAAAAATAGTCTGATAATATTGGAATACTGCATAACTGAAGAAAACATTGCAGATGGATTTACAAAAGCCCAAGGTGCAGTAAGGCACAAGGAGAATTGTGAAAATTATGGGTTGAAATTGTAAATAAAGATATATATTATGATGTTACCCAAAAGGGGAGAATGTTAGGGATAACATTGGTTACCTAACTTAGTTTGGCTAAATATAATATATGTTTGTTAGTTTAAATGTGTGTGTCACTTTAAACTGTAAGCCAAGTATTTGGGTGCAGTTGTAAATCACCATAAGAGGGAGCAAGAGAGCTCACTGTTCGCCGGCTTTTACTGGAATTCTGACAGAGAAGGATTGATGGTGATTACTGCGTGCGTTTGCTGAGAGAAGAAAAGAAGGTTTCAATTTGCTTCATATCTCTGACTGCAAAAGAGATACATCATTGGACTGATTGTTTGTGAGTTGAACGACCTATTTTCTACACTGGACTTTGCAAACTGAATAACCCTCGGACTGTCTGAACTTAGTGTATGACATATGGACTGCTTTGACTATGCTATAACTCTTGCTGGAATAAAAACTATTTAATTGCACAGTGTATCTGTCTTACTGATTGTAAAGCTACAACAACGCTTTATCTCACACACACTCTCTGTCTGCTAGACTGCCGTTGCACGTTCTGCTGGGTGTTGTATCCCTAACAGCAGGCAGCTCTTCTCCCATCTTTTCATTGGCCTGCAAGCTGTCCCCAGCCAAACCCTGTAATTCTCTTTCTGCTGGCTATTCAGGATAAGTAATTAAAGCTGTCCCTGATGTGTTAGGAATGGGCTCATTCTCCCTCCAGCCAGCCTCTGAGGAAGAGTCAGAGGAGGCATCCAAGAGAGATATCACACAAGTGCACTGAAAAAAAAGTGACTTATGACTCTTTTTCACACTTGCAACTGTTGCAACATCCCCATGGTCATATGATCAAAGTTCTGATGTTTGCCAACTGGCATGTATTGAGGTCATGTGATCACCTTTTACCACCATCTAACAAGCAAAGTCAATGGGGAAGCCAGATTCACTTTACAACCATATTACTAACTGAACAACTGCAGTGATTCACTTAACAACTGTGTTAAGCCTGGATTCCCCAATGGGTGTTAAGGAAAACAAACTAAACAGAATGTGCAGCAAAGTCAGATAGGAAGGCAGGTAAATGTGTGAGATAAGTTTTCTAGTTAACATGCAGTAAAATTACAGATACGCTTGTGCTATCAAAAATATAGTTTATTTCATTTAGATGTTATAGCATAGTCATAATAAACAGTCCAGTAGTCATATATCATATCAGTCAAGTCTTGTCAGGGATACTCTATTTGCAAAGTCCGTGTTGAATAGCCAATGTCAGTACACTTACTATAAATCAGTCCTATCTTATTTTCTCTCCGTTGAGAAAATATCTTCAAAGTAATCCAACACTTCTTCTCCTCCCCGATCCAGCAAGAACTCAGTCTTCAATAAGCCAGCCAGTAAGAGCCAGAGAGTGCCTTGCTGCTTATATAATACTTTTACAGCTGCACCCTTAATTACATTCCTTTAGCTTAAAGTCACATACACTTTATCTGACAAACCATGATTCATCATTTTATTATCTTTACCCAAAACAGTTAGGGTAAAACAATGTTATCCCTAACAAACTGTATCAAGAAAGTTGTAAAATGGGGCAAAACTCATTTAACAACTGTCTTGCTTAGCAACAAAACTTTTGGGATCAATTGGGGCCATAAGTCAAGGGCTACCTATACTAATAAATGTAGTACTGAAGTAAAATGAAATATATGGTGTTGGTTTTATGATGATATTGATGCCACAAGGGCATAGCTTTATGAATTTATTTATCAAATTGTTTGCTGCCCATCCTGCCATAAGATGACTCTAGGCATCTTACAAGGTTAATAATGCTGGAATAAAGTCAACGTTAACAGTTTTAATTTTTCTCCGTGCCTTGTTTCACTGTTTCTCAGTTATGATGCTAAATTTCTCTGGAGGTTGAGCTCAGGTTCTTTGAGCCTTTCCTCATTCCCAGCATTTGATAGTTTTTCCCTTGGACTTGTGTCCCAAACATTTTCCAATTTGCAATGCAAATTAAAATCATGTATAGCTAAAGATAAATTGAGCTTTTTTTCCATATTGCTGTACCATATTCTGTCTAGTTGCACTGTGTAATATTTTATTAGTGATAGTAAATATAGACTAAATGGCAGAACAATTATGGGGATATGTAGCTGGCTCAGAAACCAATGTTAAAAAGTGATCATCAATGTTTTCTCATTAAACTGAAAAAAGCTATTAAGTGGTATGCTGGCTATGTTCTGAACTTTATCCTGTTCAAATTTTTATGAATAACTGGAATGAGTAGAGAAAATACTTCTCAACTGTGCAAATGATAAATTTTAATTTCCTGGAAGACAGAAATAATATATGAAATTGGTTAGAAAAAAATAGGTCTGCCTCAAATAAAACATTTAAGAAGCTGTAACCTTTACATAATAAAATATTTGAATAGGAACAGAGCCTTTTAATAAAGAGCAGATACAACACAAATTTGTGACCAATTATCATGAGTTTTTTAAGTACCTTTCTTTAAAGTATCAAGTTAAATCACTATTGGCTACCAAGGATATTAGAACTTCTGCAAATAGCCCTTATACCATCTTTGATTATTTATTAATTATTTGGGACAACCAAAATAATCAAGTGAAAAAAATATTGGAACTGAAATTAGGAGGTCCTAATTAGAAGACACTTGGGATACTAACTTTGGTACAGCTATAGAAAAGATAAAATGGCAACCATTATGAAAATCAAGTGGATTCATTTCAGCTTTTCAGAAAAATACTTCAGTAGAAGATCTTACACCATTGGAATCTGACCTTGGTTAGATCATCATACATCTAAATCTCTATTCTAAAACCTAGAGAGGATATTCACAAAAAAAGACATTTTTTTCATATGTGGTTGTCATGAAATTATACCTTCTGGCATAAAATTTTCAATGAGATAATTACTAAATGAATTGAATGAATTCCAGAGTTATTTATTTATCCAATCAAACTTTTAGCTTAAAAATAGGAAACCATATTATTTACTTAATAATTAAAATTATAAATAGGGAACATTAATTACACAAACGTGATGTGGATCAGTATTGCTTCTTCAACTTCCATCCTAGAAAAAAATTACACATAAAGTCAGAGAGTTGAATCTTCAGATGTAGGAACTAAAAATTTACAAGTCTGAATGGATTTTATGCGCTATTCTCATAACAGACTTACTAGTAATATTGTTAACATAGGTAAATATAAAGACATTTATTATTGGTTTCTCTCTAGTTTTTATTTTCTAGCATAAGTCATTTCCTCCTTTTTATGCGTTATGGATTTATGTTATTCAGTTACTTATACATGTTTGCTCATTACTGTTGAAGAAAATAGAATGAAATGTAACAGAAATTAATGTAAACCTATGCAGGTAGGAAACAGAAATAAAATGCATTTATAAAGAATGAGAAATATATCTTGTTTGAGCATAGTACTTGTGAAAGAGGTTGGTATGGTAGTTAATTAAAAAAACAAAATGAGTGAGCAGTGTGGAAAATGGAAATATGAAAGTATAATTTCAAACTTGCAGGAATTGTTCCATTTTCTTCTGCATTGGTCAGATCCTATCTGAAGTATGGCACCAGTACAAGGCAATGCAGTTTGAGAAGAACTCAGAGATATTAGAACAGATTCTCCGAAGGAAACTAGATTATCAGAGGAAAATCAATTCTTATGAAAAGTTATTGAATAAACCAAAGAAGTGTAACTTTGAGAAGAGAAAACTGAGGGGAGATTAAGATAGCAAGTCATCTTTTTTCTCCAAAAGGGCATCACATGAAATAACAGATTTAAGTTATAAAGAGATAGGTTCCAACCAAACATTAGGGGTAGGGAAAAAAAAAACCCAGCCCTTTCTAACAGTCAGAACGGTTCAACACTGGAGCCAATTACTCTGAGGGGTTGTGGGATCCCTTTCACTGAAGGTCTTCAAGCAGAGGCTGCCATCTGTCAGAGATGCTTTAATTTGAATTTTTGCATTGCTACTATTATGCTCTGATTTTCTGCTGCTTAAAACTGTCAGCCTTTTAATGACCTAAGACCCAGCACGTTCTGAAGACAGTATGAAAAATCCTGAACGAGATAGATAGGTAGTAAATATTTTACATATAACTAAGACAACAGTATCCCCCTATACATTTCCCTACTTCCAAAAATAATGGAATGTGTACTATAAATTTCATAAATAAATTTATAGAATGTGGGTGTATGTGCATGAATGTGCATGTGTTCATACACAAACACAGATGTAATCTCCAACCACCAGTCCAGTCACCCATCCTTCCATCTATCTACAGTACACAAAAATAATATAATTGTGCTTTGTATTCTCTTGCTATCAATTTCCTGACAAAGAAAAGCCAGGCTTCAAAGACCAAGGAAAGAAGTTTTATCTAAATTCTTTGTCCAGTTATTACAGTGTAAAATGTTTGCCATATTTTCCATTTTAGCAATTGAGTTACAAACATAAGGCAGAAATTTTAGAGTTAAGCATGAGGCAACCATAGTATAATAAATTTATGAAGATTGAATTATGTGTGAGTTATAGAAATAATATACTTTCCTACTGAGAAATTAATTTTGCATAGTGCTTCTATTAGTGTTCTCTAAGACACAGATTATATTTTACCAAAATAAGAAATAAGCATCATATTGATTATTAAAAATCTTGCTTGTTTTTAATTGTAGAAGGCTCTTAATTTTTTGGTTCTCAATTCCTCCTGACTATATAGCCCAAACTCCTTGGGACCAAGTTGCTTGAAACTTCATTTCCTGCAGTATGTTCCACTTCAAAGCTTGATTTCATCTTTAGAGACTTGTTTTCATCTCTACTTAACAAGCAAGAAGCAATGAAGTGTGATTTGGGAGAACTTTTTATTATTATTAATATGGGTAACATGATTGTAGGATGTCCTTCTAAGAAAAGACTAGGAAATGTGTTTATGCATATTTTGTCATCTTGGTCCTAGATGGAGTTCTTTTTATTCTTCTAGGTTCAAAGAAACCTTCTTTGAAAATATGTATTTTTAAACAAGATAAGAAAGATATTCAGACTGTACCTTCTCGGATTCTTTCTTTGCCTCTCAAAAGCAACTCCATCCTAGGTCACATGACTAGAAGGGAAGAGGACATAATATTAGGAATGGAGCTGCTAGAAATATTTCCATTCCTTCCTAGCAACCTTTCCCATAATGGAGGGGATTTTTTTCTCAGTGTCTAGATTCCACTAATTTTCCAACTCATCTCTTCTGCTGGCTTCTGCCCCTGTGCAACCCTAATACTAAAGCATATGAAGAACGGTTTCAGGAACTGAGGATGGCTGGTCTAGTGAAGAGAAGGACCAGGGGAGACATGATAGCAGTGTTCCAATACTTAATGGGTTGTCACAGAGAGAAGGGGAATCAACCTATTTTCCAAAGTACCTGAAGGCCAGAGGAAGAATAACAGATGGAAACTGATCAAGGAGAGAAGCAATCTAGAAATAAGGAGAATTTTTTGACAGCATGAACAATCAAACAGTGGAACAGTTTGGCTTTGGAAGTTGTGGGAGCTTCATCACTGGAGGCTTTCAAGAAGAGATTGGAATGCCATTTGTTAGAAATGGTGTAGAGTCTCCTGCTTGGGCAGGGGGTTGAATTAGATGACCTACAAGTTCCCTTCCAACTCTGTTATTATGTTGATTTACTATGTTTCTAATTAGATAAGTATATAAATAGTGATATAGAAATGATAAACACCATTCAGTGACTTTAATATATAGGAAAAAAGTTGATGCAAATTCATTTTCACATGCATGGATGTAAATATACGCTACTTGGGATCTATGAAAAAGACACATATTTCTAATAGTTGGCCTTTCCTTATTCAGAATACATAATAATACAGAATAACCAAGTTGTAATTGGAGGATTCCAATAAGTTTAATATACCTTTATTTTTTTGAACAGCTTTGGCTCTTGATTTCTTGAACTTTACAATGCTTGGGATAAATACATGTCCATCAAAAATTAAGAAATTAAAAACAAAACAAACATAATAACATAAAAACTAAACTAAACTTTTAAAAGCCCTCAAACGGTAGACATGATGGATCATTAGGTCTTTTTCTGTTTTCTATGTTTCTATATTTCTATAAAATATACAACCAAAGTTAACTAGACTGCTCAGCAAGTTTCCATTCCATCAGTCCTGTTCCCCACAAAGAAACATAATAATATGGGGTTATCCTGCAGGATTGGATCTATCTTTATATGCTCTATCACTGTCTCCATAAAACCTTCTGTATTTCTTCCAAGTTTTTGTCTGGATTTCTGAATGATTCTTTGGGAACAGCAATCACTTTCCACTGGGAAGATTATAGTAACAACAACAAAACTCTTTCTTTTGATTGTGTATGTTCATTGTTGGAACTGTTTGTTCTGTGGTTAAAAACACTAAAAATAGCACTAGGTTTTCTCCCATGCTGTATATCTCTTCTAAAAGCTGCTCTTTTTTTTACTGTTTGGTTAAAACTTGTTCTGCTTTTTGGATGGCCATGTTCAGTACACCTGTGAAAAGCTATAGGGCTACAAAACATTCCTTCAACACTTCTATTACATGTTGTTGAAATGTGTTTACTAGCAAGTGATATAGGATTAAATTGTAAAGAAAGAAAGGAAAATGGTAATAAGAATGTTGGCATTATTGGAAATCAAATATTAAGAGAAAAATCAGAAGAAATTGTATATGTTTATCTTTGAGAAAGTACTTTTCAAATACCTGAGAGTTTCACAGACTTTTCAGTTTGGAAAAATCCCCAAATATAGGACTACCAGATTCTGTATGTTCCCTATGCCAGGGGTGTCAAACTGGCAGCCCACAGGCTGGATGCATCATGTGCAAGCCATGCCCACCTGGCTCTGCAAAGGCAAAAATTGTCATGATACATCACATGATGCGATCGAGTTTGACACCTGTGCCCTATGCCATCTGTCTGGTAAACATGCAAGATTCATTTTTCTCACCATGTACATGTATACATCCGAACTAGACTGTGTTGTTTTTCTGTGTCATATAATATATGTGGGTATGTGGATATATGCATTTTATTATTTATTTACTTGTTTGTTTGTTTATCATGTTTATGTAATGCATATTGGAGGTGGTAACCCTTTGAGAGCTATATGCAACAAAATTTCATTTTAATGTATGCCAATTAGTGTACATTTAAAGTGACAATAAAGTTATTCTAAGTCTAAATGAAATTAAATTACTAGTGTAATTTTAGTAGAAAAATTGAGCAAGGATTGGATGTAATAAGCTATGTGGCACTTTCCAAATCTATGTGTATGCAGAGAAGTTATTTATTTAGGAGTATCAGAACCATGTTTCTAAGAATCTGAATATCTTTGGTGATCCTCCTCCAAAGGTCCTGCTAAATGCTATAGAAGGATGGTTTCAAAAAGGAATATTGCACAGCAATAGAACACAAAGGTGCTTTTTTCCCCAAAAGGCAACTGGACTTTCTTGGTTTTTTTTTTTTTTAAACATTTAGCTTTTCATCCAAGAAGCTTCTTCAGTTTTGAGAACCTTCCTGGATGAGAAGCTATATGCTTTCAAAGTGGTGGTGGGATTCAAAAAAAATTTACTACCTAATTTTTTTTTACTTCTATGGGTGTGGCTTGGTGGGCGTGGCAGGGGAAGGATACTGTATAATCTCCAGTCAGAGGTGGCATTTGCCGGTTCTCTGAACTACTCAAAATTTCTGCTATCGGTCTCCAGAACTGATCAGAACCTGATGAATACCACCTCTGTTTCAAGGGAAATAAAACCAAGAAAGTCCAGTTGACTTTTGGGAGGAAAAAGTACTTTTGGTACAACCTTGTTCTGGATTATTGAGAATCCCCATAGATACAGCAATGACATTTTAACTGTAAAAGGTCAAATGATCCTACACAGAATTCTTTCTGGCATTAGCTTTTGCCATTCAGGCACCAGCTCTACCCCTTTCTATTCTACTAGGAATTTTAAATTCTAGTAGGTGAATGATTGTATTATGTTGAGAAGGCTGCCTTTTCTGTTTATTTGCTCTCTGTTCTGTTTATTGCTGTACTTTAGTGTAAATAATTTAATTTAAAATTGGAAATAACTGAGTTATTTAAATAATATGTAAGCCACTCACTCTATTCAGAAGTATATCTCTGAGAGTGGGTTCATGTGTGTGTCTGTAGCTTTGTTGTCTTCCTAGGAATAAAATAAATAACAAACAAATAAATAAAAAAGCAATAGGAAAAAAAATAAACGATAAGGAAGAAAATATGTTTCTCTGTAGGTTTTAGCTTCCTTTTAACAGATAATCTGCCTTTGTGTTCTACATTCTTTATTTCTATCAGCTAGCTCGATCTGTTCCCTATTAATAGAAAAAAGATTGAAACTGGGCACCTGGACTGTACAAGATTAATTTTGTAAACACTAAATTGGAGACTAGGTTGTGCTTTTTAACAATCCTGAGAAAAATATGGTATGGTCTACTAGCTACATTTCCAAATGAATTTAATCCATTAAACACTGGAAACCTCCTCTAAAGCATTATTGTATAAAATCTGGAAATGGATATTCAACAGAAGGCTAACCAAGATTAGGAACAGACAAGTGTTTGGCTCATTATGAAGTCAGATGTGTTCTATGGCATTTGAGTGGACAACAGAGACACTGACATTAATGCATGGCTCATTAGAAATGAATTTGAGTTTGGCCTTTTATTCTACTTACTTCACTTAAAACAAAGCACTTAATATCTACTGGAATCTCCTTCAAAATGCCAATGATGTGTCTTTTTTTATGCACACTGCCGCACTTTAAGGTAGTATATACATGCTACTTTTGAACTAATAAGAACTTGGCTTCCTTTCAGGCATGAATCCATTACCTAACAAATGAAATGATCAAATTCATTTTAATTTCTTCTGTCCCTGACACCAAAAAATGCGGAATGTTTCAGATTCCTCTTTGCCCTTGGCACTTATCACATTAACAAAACTGATAGCGAGGGCAATGATTTTTATCCTGTCAAATTTAAAATTATTACATAGTATTTTTAAAATCAGCTACCAACTTTATAATAAATAATCAGGGGACTTTTTGTAAAAACATTACACCTTTTATGTTTTTTGTTAATCCTAAATATTAATCCCTGTTGAACTAGAATTCAACATTTGGAAATTACTACTATATCAATGACTCAGAAGTATACCTATTTTTCATTTCAGCTAATGAAATAATAGTTGTTATGAATGCAGCAGCTGGATTGTGTCTGTAGCCTGAATGGTTTGTCAGGCTCAAGAGAGACTGAGAGATATAGAGATTGCTGATTGTTTCAATACAATATGCATGCCTCTACATCAAAATGGGGCATTGAAAAAGGACAATTTATCATTGTAATTTCTATGGTCACCCACTTATTATTTCCACTTTATTCCCTGGACAATTGCTCTTCTTTGATTAGGCTATGGTGGTCTTAAGCTAGAATGTTTAGAGAAAATCTGTCTAGGAAGAAGGACATTGAAAAAGTACCTCTTGTAAACCGAATTATTTTCTTAGGCAAGGAATATCTGAAAACAAAACACATTTTACCATTATAGGAAAATAGTCTTAGCAAATATAAAGCTCTCCTGAATTGTGCTTCCAAACTGTCAAGATGAACTTTTGCTGAATTGTGCTGGGACATGTTATTTCTGCAGTATCAAAACTTGATGTAAGAAAGATCTGTTCTTTGTTCTGCTGAAAATTATTTTATTTTGGTAAACCTCTTTGGGTAAAAATGGATAGAGAAGCAATATTTTGGTACCATTAAGTCCTAATTCATCGAACCTTTGTCTTGGCCATACCATTTTGGTCTGCAGCTCTCCTAACAGGAGATAATGAACTCTTTTTGACATCTGGAGTTTCATGCAGACTCTGTGGAGGTTTAATTCATTTGAACTAATTTACATTAGTCATTTACTTAGAGGCAGAAGGCTGTGACTCTGGAATGGAGACAGATAATGGAAACTGGATAGTTGTCTTTCTTAACAATGTGAAAAAGAATGGTGTGAAATGATGCAGTATATGGGCACAATAAGTCATTGTTTATAAAGTAAATATTACAATTC
The DNA here is from genome assembly GCF_049901735.1 of Notechis scutatus. Lineage (NCBI taxonomy): Eukaryota > Metazoa > Chordata > Lepidosauria > Squamata > Elapidae > Notechis > Notechis scutatus. Next base: position 284,133,049 of record NC_142009.1, on the reverse strand, counting down.
AGCAATGTAGGATTTGAATAGTGCCATAGTGAGATCATCCCCAAAGGTTTCATCAAAGGCATTTCAATTTAGAGGTCATACTGAAATTTATAGTATTGTCTTTCATTGTTCCTATGTAACAAACCAACAATATAACCTGTCACTTTGCTATGTTTGGGACTTTTCTATTGTTCCTTTATCAAGGGATCCAGTGATCATTGTACTTGTGCATGCCATAAAACATGTTACCTATCTCCAATTGCTTTGGTCCTCATTTAAAGTGGGCAATTTTTTGAACAGTCAACACAAGTCTTGTCTACAAACAGAAGACATAGAATTGGGCCTTTATGAGAGTCCCAATTGTTTGGAAGAATTTGGTTAGCTCTTTCTATTTTGCCAACAATAGACGGGGGGGGAGAAGACCTAAATATCACTCCTATCAGCATTGAAAATTAACTCATTCGATATCTATATCAAATCATTGAAATGTTCTACTATTTACATTGTTGGATATGCTTCATTGGATAGTGTGTTAGAGAGCATGGAGACACAAACTGGTACATCTTATACACATTTAACTTTAAGAAACCTTGGGATCAGGAAAGATACTTAAGTATGAAATATGAACAAAATATTATATTCAATAGTCTTGAAAAGACCTCTGCCCCAGGGCTTAGAATAATATCCTTTGGTTTTTGCAATAGAATCTCAGTCATTTTATATGAAGGAAAAGTAGCAAGCAAATCTAGATACAACAATATTAAGCAAACGATTTGATATATTTACATTGGGAAAACATTTTATGTTAGACTATTGCAAAAAGTCCTATTCCCCCACCCACCCAAAAAAAAAAAAAGTTAAAAAGAGCAAACTGTCTTTTGGGATAGGACAGGTGCAAAGCATAAGTTTTAACAGAAATACAATATAATTTAATTTAATGCATAGAATTTATAATTAAGTTGGGCATAAACTTGTCTTTTGTTTGAAATAGAGACTTTTTTCATTTACTGGAGAAAATTTTTAAGGCCCATTCTATATATGTATATATAGGAATGAAGGGGTCAAGAGAGATTTTCCAGATTTGTTTAATCTTTAAAAGCCTGGAAAGCTTACAGATATCAGCCTCTTTTAAAGAAGTTTATTTTTTTTCTAGCACTTTCTCAATTCTTTCATTTTCTAGCATTTCCTCAATTAATATTATGATATGCAACTTTGTTGCATGGCCATTCCAATGTCCAGGGTTGCTGCATCTGCACCAGACTTTTAAAATATTAAACAGAGATGAAATACCTACCATGGCTACCATGTACTTAAAAAAAAAACCTTACGCTTTTCTTAGACCACATAGTATGTAAAAACTGCTTTAATAGGGAGTCAACTTATTTTCCAAAGTACTTGAATGCAAGACAAGCATCAATGGATGAAAATTGATCAAGGAGAGAAGCAACCTAAAATTAGGGAGACATTTCCTGACAGTTAGATCAATTACTCATTGGAATGACTTGCATCTAACACTGGATGCTCCAACACTGGAAGATTTTAAGAAGAGACTGGACAACCAGTTGCCTGAAATGATATAGGCTTTCCTGCCTGAGCAGGGGGTTGGACTAGAAGACCTCCAAGGTCCCTTTCCAACTTTGTTATTTTGGCTGTACAGTAAATGAGTGCCCTTACCTGATATCTAATAATTTCTGAATAGGAAGACTTATCTTGTTTTTACATTGAGATCTTGTCTGGTGTGTCCTTTGTTCTTCGATCATCTCTTTATAATTTCAATTCTTCAGATTTTCACCATTTTTGTTCTACTTTTATTAAGCTTATACATGTTTTTATTGGTGCTGATGGTGGTAGCCAATACTCTATTCTCCATATACAATCATGTCAGTAAACCCCTTAGTTGGATGTACGTGCAGCTTCCCATTATTTATTGCAATTTTCTTTGAGGAATGTTTTTTGACCGAGCACTTTTCTAGCAACATTTATGTCAATCATATCTAAATAAGCTGCATTAGGTCTTTATGCAATGCTGTAAGTTCAAGCCATAGAAAAGAAGCTTCCTTGCTGCTACTTTAAAGTATCAAAGCCCTTATGTGTCTTGTGTAAAACCATCAAGTTTGAGACTCTGTTTAAATTTCTACCCATTCTGAAAATTCAGTGTGTGACTTCAGGCAAAGTAGTTAATTGTGTCCTAATCCTCCCACAGGAATTGGTTGTGAAGATAAAAACAGATAGCATTATTTTTTACAATGTGCAATAGAATTGGTTCACCAAGCAATCACATCAAAAATTTGCGATATGATTTTAAAAATGTCACATTCTCCCACTCAATCCCCCTTAAATGTAAAAGTCATGAAAAAGGGCTCACATTTCCGACTTTTTCTTAGACACAATGGGCAATAGTAATTCAGAGTAATAAAATGTCTCTTTTTTGAGAGAGAGGGAGAGGGAAAGATGAGGTCCATAAAATGTCTCCAAGATTAGTTCAACAAATGGGCCATATATTGATTTTTTGTTATAAAAGTGAGCTGTCACTTTTCCTATAACATAACAATGTAAAGCACAAATGGGGACAATAAAACAGCACAGGTCAGAAATTTGACAGCACAGCCACCTTAATAGCTCATGTTCTACTCCTTCACTGGTAGCCATTTTGGTATAAGGCATATTTTCAATTCATTCAAAACTGATTCTAGAAAGAACCTCTTGTTATATCAAAGTAGTCAACCTTGAGACTTGGGCTGCTGAGCAAGGCAGGAATACTAGATGAAATATAGATACTTCTTCCCATTACATATTAATCAAATATATATGTCCAAGACTAGAAGTGGGTAATGTGTGGTTCTAGACCATGCTCAACTTTTTAAGCCCTTTGGTGTGATCCATGGAGCCTTCCTGTATACACTATCACATTTCCCAAACAATAGCAGTTCTTTTCAAGAAATAAAGCAGTGGTTAATATATATGTTTGGTCTGTAGAGATGCAGCTTCTATTACCAATTCAGTCACAGTGCTCATTCAATAACTTTGACTTAATTACTCTCTCTCAGCCAATCTTGTTTTCTTGTTATGAAAATAAAAATCAGACTTCTCTTTAAGCTTTGTTGTATGTTCAAAGAAATGTTGAAAATGTAGTAAATGAGTAAATAAAACAGAATTATTTAAACAAACAAACAAAATCATCCAATCCAATCACCAACAATTCTGAAATTTAAAAAAAATGACTCCTGTGCCATCTTCATGCTCGTTTAGCACCACCTCTTCCCAAAATGTGCACCAAACTTGATGTGTTCAAACATATCTTAATTCTGATTGTTATAACTGTTATCATAAACACTTAGCATAGAAATACATTTGTTGGCAATACATATAAAATATTGATGAGTCCATTCAGATTCCTAGGATTTTTATTTTTTTTAATATAGAGATTGTAATAGAACACCTGCAATAATACGGTATGGATAAATTGTTTGTTTAACATCAACTGCCAACTCAACTTCCAGTTCATTACACAGCAGACCTATGGGAGAGAACCAATAAAAGTGGCAGACTTTTGTTTTCTATTTTTGGGGAGGCAGGGAAAGTAAAGGGAATTTTCTTCTCTTCTTACTATTTATCTGTCTTACTTCCTTCTTTCCCCCTTTAATTCTAGCAGAAAATAAGTGAACAATGCTCAATTAACTATGGTCTAGGGTTTTTTTTTCCCTCTCATTCTGGGATCCACTGGAGTTATGGCATCAAAAAAGTTTGCTTCTGTCTTTGGAGAGGGAGTTTTAAAATAACCTGAACTGTTGTCCTCCTAAAGGTCATAGGCAGGGGTGGGCTGCTGGGGGTTCGCAGGGGTTCGAGAGAGCCCCTAGCTAAGATTCTGTGCAGTTCAAAGAATCCCCAAATCCCACTGCTGGATGACCCTGCCCACCCCTCTCGCCCCTCCCAGGAGTCCCCACACGGCCCATTTTGGATGCAGGTAAGTGCAGGGTGTGTGTGGAAGCTCGGGGAGGGCAAAAAATGGGCCTCCTGGACATCTGGGAAGGCCGAAAATGGGCCTGTTTCCGGCTTCCAGGGTGCCTCCAGAGCCTAGGAGGCTGTTTTTGCTCTCCCGGAGGCTCGAGGAAAGCCTCCGGAGCCTGGGGAAGGCAAAAATGTCCCCTCCAATCATGGTACAGGAGGCCAACTAGGCCATGCCCACCATGGCCATGCCCACCCAGAAACCGAACAGAGAATAGGTTGCCTTTTGTCTATGGGGTGGGTTTGGGTTTGAGTCTGGTGAGGGAGATTGGTGGTGGCGTCATGTGTTGTTTTGGGTCCGGTGTTGGTTTCCATGGCTGGGACTCGTTTGTTGATAAGAGCTAGTTTCCAGATGTCTGGTAGGCGGGAGGTATCATCCCATTTATTCACAGCCACCTGCTCAAGATATCGCATCATGGAACTCAGGAGGTTATACCACAAAATCTCAGGATGTCACAACATAGCCAACGACCCAGGAGATTACAGCACAAGACCCAGGATGTCACAACAATAGAACTCAGAAGGTCATCACACAGCCCATAACCCAGGTCTTTACAACCCAGGACATTACAGCACAAGACCAAGGATGTCAAAACAATAGAACTCAGAAGGTCATCACACAGCCCATTACCCAGGTCGTTACAACATAGGAGGTGGATAGATACACAGCCAATACCTCAGCCACACATGTTCTTACAAAAAAGCCAGCCAATCTGCAAACATCAACTCCATCAACCAATCAAGAACTGACAACACAGCCAACCTCTCCACCAGTATATATAGGGAGATGGCAGCTCCGATCACACTTTGCTCACAGAAGCACGAAGCCGAAAGCACGAGCCTGAAGATGGCGAGTGGGACCTCATCAAAACGTTGCCAAGATACTTTCAATCTTACATGGGAAAAGATCCGAACACGTCATTGTAGTTGTGCTTTTAAAGTTGTAGCAACGTTTCGACAGAATCTCATCTGCCATCATCAGGCTTCTGTATTGTACATATAATTTAATCAGGTTACTTAAGAAACCTGAAATAAATAGCAGGCCATAAATTTATTGCTTTCTGGTCACTGAAAATGATTCCACTCACTTATGATGATAGACAGTCGCTATATGTTTTATTTTTGACTAATTTTACATGAATCTATCTATCATATTCCCATGAAAATTTAAACCCCAAAGATAACCTTATTGGTCCAACTGCAGTCAATCTAGCTTGTCATGAGGACAGAAAATGAACAGAATCTATTGTTCTAATGAGAGCACTAGGGAGGCCAAATTTAGCCAGTGAATGGATGCTGTTTCTTAAACTGTGTCCAAGCTACAGCCAGGACGGATGAGTTATATTAAAATTAATAGCTTGTTTGTACTTTTTAAACAAAAACAAACAAACCTCAACTTATTAACAAAGCAGCATTATTTCACGGCTGTGCAGCTGCTTCACTTCTGTTTGTGTTTTAAATCAGAATAGATAACGAAATGAGATAGGAACTGGCATTAGGTTATGCATGACAGAAAAAGGTGCAAGGAAAGTTATAATAGTTACACCACCACCACCACTATCACTATTCAAATAAAAACAAATAGAAGGTGGAGGAGAGGGAACAAAGATAAATTTAGTACATTTAGCTCCCAGCTTTTTATTTCTCAATCAGCAGGAAAAGAAAAACTCTGTTTTGTTTTACTTTATAAAGCAAAAGTAAATTAATATTCCTGCCATTCGTATAGTCAGTTCTACATGTGAGTCTTGTCTTTTGTCTATTCATCATAGACAGCTGTTTCTCTTGGCCAAAAAAAAAAAAAAAAATGGTTTGTATTTGCCAGTAAACATGATCTGTGTCTTGACCTAGCAAGAGATAGCAACATTATGTGAAAGCAATTTTATGTTTTCTTTTCTCTTTCTTTTAACAAGCAGATGTAGGAAAAAAATGTCTTTTTCTGCATATCACTTCACATTACAATGATTATCAAGGCTCTGCTGAACTGACTAGATGCGTCTCTTCATTGGTTGTTATAAAATGAGGTAACTGTATCTTATGACAAATGATATATTCTTTTTTTGTACAGTGCATGGATAGACACCTTGAAAGCTAAGCAGAAATGTTTATAAGCAGCAGATTGAACTATAGGAGCCCTGATGGCACAGTGGTTAAAATGCAGTATTGCAGGCTAACTCTGCCCATAACCTGGAATTCGATTCTGACAGGGCTCAAGATCGACTCAGCCTTCCCTCATTCCAAGTTTGATCAAATTGGGACCCAGATTGTTTGGGACAATATGCTGACATTGTAAATCACCCAGGGAGTGCAGTGAAGGGGTGGTATATAAGTCTAAGTGCTATTGCTATAACCCAGTTAAAAGTGACAAACCTAGATTCATATGAAAATACATTACTGGTAATCCTTGACTTACAACTAGTTACTTAAATGATAATTTGACCTTATGATAGACTTTCAAAAAGCTACTTATGACCCATACTCAAAGTTATGATTGCTGCAAACCTCCCTGTAATCAAATGACCACTGTTTACATACTTATCTGCTACCTTTCATCTATGACCAATAGCAGCATCCTGACATCAAGTGCCTGCAGTTTTTGACATTTTTTTGCCATTTTCTGGCAGAAAATAGCAAAAAATGTCTATTGGATATGCTTGACTTTTAATGACCATATGGTTTGCTTAATGACTATATGATTCACTTAATGACCACAGTGGTTCACTTTATTACTGTTATAAAACAGTTGTAATATAAAATCTGATCATATGGTGTTTTGACTTATAACTGCAAAGACTTATGACCAAAATTTCTGGTTCTATTGTAGTCATAAGTCAAGGACTACCTACAACTTCTCCAGCTATGCTTCTGGAACTTATTCACAGCCAATAAACTGTTTCGTCTTGTAATTCTCCTTCTTATAATTTCCCCCATTCTTTTCCATTCTTTATTCTATATGCAGATTTTGGGCCTTCCCTTCTATTTATCTAAATTAAATCTACTCAGATTGTTGACAAATAGGTAGCACAAGTTTGGAAATGAGGTGGTTTGGCATAGTGTTACATTTTAAAGCAGGGCTCTCCAACCTTGGCAACTTTAAGACTTAGGGACTTCAACTCCCAGAGTTCCTCAGCCAGCAAGGAGTTGAAGTCCATAAGTCTTAAAGTTGTCAAGGTTGGAGACCCCTGTTTTAAAGAACAATATAATAGAGATGGTGCTAGGTTGGAAGATTCCAGAATGGTGCTAGAAGATTCCAGAATTTTGATAAATGTGCTGGGAAAGTCCTTTCTCTAATGCGGTGTAATTCTTACAGGACTCTAACAACATCATCCTGCCTGCAGGCATCCAGACATGTTCATAGGTTAATTTTTTTTAACAAAAAGTATCTAGGCTATTGTGATCCTAGCATGAAACACTTGTTTGGGTACCAGGTATTCAGGTGCACAAGTTTGCAATGTATTCCCAAAGATTGTTCCTTGGTCAATTTGCTTTTCTGCTTAATCTATTAATTGTGCTGCAAATACATTTGTGGGAAGTTTGAGGGTTTTTTTTACTGAATGAAACACTTGATATTCAGTTTGGGTGATAATAAAGTCCTCAGCTCTGATATATAATAATAGGATCAGTGCCATGTATTAGAGCCAAGTGCTATTGCAGCACTTCCTGACAATCTTCATTCCATTCTTATTTATCGATGTTTTGCAATGGAAAGTGAGATAACACAAAAGACTCCTGGAAAACATTATGATGTTTCCATTGCTAAATTCTTCTATATGCTTTTACAAAAAATAGTAAGGAATACTTAAAACTATGGGAAGCCTGAAACGTCTTCCAGTCAGAACTTGGCAATAAACCATAGACTTCTTAACTTTATACAGCTTTAACCCTAGGCTAAAATTGGGCAGAAATGTCCTAGACATGATTTGGAATCCTTACTGCAAGCAAGAATGAAAGGAAGGAATTTACACTCACTTAGTAGACAATCAACTGTTTAATTTGCTTCATCCTTGCTTGCAATGCTTGTTGACCTTGAACAATTAAATTTTGCTGGAACTTTCACAAGAATCATGGGAAGCTGGGAAGTTTTTTATATGAGAGAATAGGTGGAGGAAAAGACAGATTATAGTAACTTTCTACAGTCTTCAGTAAATGGATTTTGTATTGTGGAAGTGGTACTGATACAACATTATTTAACACTGTTTTTCTTTTTTTAACTTTTTAACTTCCTTCTTCAGATGAGTCACCTAAAACAATAACCATGAAAATCATTTAAATAATGTCCATCAATAAAAAAATATAGTAAAACAATACAGAGATGCACATCTCAAATAGATAAAACTGTTTGAAACACATAGTATAAAAGTTGCAAAAATAAAGAGAAATGTTTACTTGGTATTGACAGAAATAGTGAGTCAGTTTCCTGTAGTGGTTAAGGCATCAGGCTACAAACAAGGAGACAATGAGTTTTAGTGTCTCCTATTGCACAAAGTAATCTTGGGCTGGTCACTTTCTCTCACCCCTAGGAAGAAGGCAAATAACCTTGCTAAGAAAATTGTAGGGATTAATTCAGGCACTCTTTGAGAATTCAACAAAATTGAATGGGAGAAAAACAACAACTAATCTAACAACAATTAAAAATTATTGATACCAGTGGAAGAGAATATTTGAATCTCAGGGACGAACCAAGGGGCCTTGGTGCTCTCTGAGCTTGGTTGTTTTCTTGCAGATGTTTCATTACCAGACTAGATATCATCAGTGTCCATCAATGCATTAGTGATAAATTAGCCTCCCTAAAACACTTCCATAAGTGGGATGCCATTATAGAAACAGACCTGTTGTAGGTCATTTTCCATCTCTTTTCAAATAATAATTAGGAATCTCTAATGAAGCTCTTAAAAGCTACTGAGGAACATAGATGATATGGTCCTGTTATCTCAGCTTGTACTTATTTTGCACTCTTTAATAAACATCAATTTTACTATGTTCCAGTTCAAAAAGTAGATTCTAAAGAAAACGAAGTAAATAGCATCTACTTCTGTTTATTATCAAAAAGTTCTCTGCTTCTGATTTTAGTTAGATAAAGAAAGCTTAATCTACAATATTCCTTGAATGTTTTTCCAATCAGAATGCTGTACCTCATGGAACATCCAAGGGAAAAGGCTGTACTAATTCTCTACTGAAGATTGAGGATTCCGCCCATGCTCTTCAGAAATTCCAAACCCTTGGCTGGAACAGACTGCTAAAAGAAGTGGTATCATACAGAGAAATGGGAAACGAGTGAAAATGGCTTCGTCCTTGTTTCCATAAGCAGAAATGTTTCCTTTCATCAGCAGCCTAGAGTCATTATTTTTTAAACAGTTCCTATTAGAATAAGACTTGGAAGTTAAGGTAACTATATGAAAGTTATCAATTTAGAATCTTATTAAAGTACATCGACAAGTAAATTTAAAATCTTGTAGAACCAACTGGCCCAAAAAAAGAGTTAATTACAGAGTATAATCCTGTACACCAATCTTCAGTTCTTATAATGAGCCAGGGGTGAGATTACTACAATGTGAATGCAAGTTTGGATTTATAGTGATACTTTTACTTAATCCTTAACAATGTAGTCACTAATATACATTTTTCTAAACATCTTTGTCACTATTCATGCATTATAAATAGATGTTAGCAGCAGAAAGTTGTGATAGTAAAAGCGATGCATTCAGCAGAAAAGTAGCTTTGTAGACTGGCACACCAGCAGATCTTTCCCAAATGTTTGCTGTTGGTTGAGAGAGAATCTTAATAGAGTATAACATCTATTGACATGAATCAAATGATTTCAGCAGTGTATCTGCATTGAAAAGTTGTATCTTGGCACAAGGGAATGAAACTAGTGATCGAATATATAACTCACAATATTTTCCATTGTTCATAAACTGCTTAAGATCAATGCCTGGAACAGTGGCTCTTCATTGCAGAGCTGAATGAGAATTGGGTCTGAAAATTATGCTTTTAAAAAATTAGTTTTATAGCTCCTGTAATGGTCTTGGAGCAAAATTGGTTCTACAGCATTTTGCTGAGCTTACCGGTGTTGTTCAGTTTGTCATAATATATAAAATATCATTGTGCTGATAGCCCTGCATCAGCTTTTTCAAACTACTGCACAGCAGACATAATTAAGAATAAGCTAATGTCCTCAGGCTCCCTCTCTCATTCCCTCTCTCTCTCATTTTCTTGCGCCTGGTTTTTTTTTTGTCTCCATGATCTCAGCTAATAGTAGTATTACCCTCAGTGTATTTGTACTTCCAGCACATTTAATCACCATTTAAACCTAAAATTAATTTTTAGTATCCAAGATAAGCAACCTCCCTCACAGACAGGAACACTCATATACTGTTTAAGTTGGGCTATGTCTGCCTTCACCACTTAAAAAAAAACATGAGATACTTCCATGATGATTAAACTGATGTGATGAGCTGATATGGAACTGCTGGTTTCTCTTTCTCATGTATAACTGACCTTCAGTTCTTCTTCCTCCAGTTGACTGCATTTTACTACTGTAATGCATAGCTGGGATTTGTGGAAAAAAGCACTCTGCAGATTTACTGTTGCAATGTTTCATGGATAGTTAAGGAGAGAAGCTTTGAAATTTGAATGGTTTATGATGATGTATCCTCTGAAATTATCTATACTTTCATTCATTAATTATGTCCCATAATATTAACAGTAATTTACAGTTTTATAAGAGTTCTGAAAACGCTGTTCATCAGGCATTATTGCTGAGTCCTAGCCCTTCAGCATCCAAATATTCCTGGCAAAAGCATTAATTAATATTTGTGACAAATCTCATGGTGCTGTCAAAAGTTGAATGCCATTTTAACTTGATTATCAATATTCAATCTCCCTAAACCTTTGCTCTGACTAATTAATTATATCTTGGGGCATTTTTTTTACCAAGGTATAAAAGGTAATTAGGAAGTTGGGTGCATTTCTGGATAGGCAAAAGGGGCTAATTGCTATATAATGTTAATCTGGTATGTTTTTACTTATTAGATATTGACAAATATCAGAGTCACCTATATTTGACTCTTATAGAGAGCCATAACTTGTTTTCTAAGAAACTTTTAATCTGACATAAACATAATGGATAAACACTAGCATTTGCACTACTGCTATAGGTGTACTTGAATTCAACCCATCATAAGCCTAATGGTTAGCAAGAAATAGTGCCCCCAATACAGACATATATTCTCTTTAAGACCATCAAACACATATATATATTTCTGAACAAACAAGTGTTCCAAATAAAATCTTAAGTAAAAATAGAAATTTTCTTTTATCATTTTATCTTTACAGTACATAGCATATTGGCATAGGTGATTATTAACATTCTGAATTCAGACTCTCTAGAATGCACAAACATATTTCTACCCAATTAGAACTGAAACTCCTGCCTTCAGAATTAAATAATCTGTAAACACCACTTTGCTTCATGATGAATAGATCATTTAGAACACTTTTTAGTTCCTTTAAGACATCTATTTGGAAAACAACAAGCAACTGCTTATAGGGAGTTAAAAATAATCCAAGGAAATAAATCAGGAATCCTGACTCTAAAACATCCTGTTAATTTATACTACAAGCTAATCCACATTCAGTACAAGAAATTATTTTAAATCTTGTACCTTCTTTGGTACCTGTCTGTAACAAAACTTGACAACTACTGATAAAGCTGTAGAAGGACCTTAATCCACTAGTGCAAATTTATCTGCGAGAGTCCAGACTGACAGTTTTTACTGTTGTTCTTTTATTACATGCATTATATTTCTGTTGATGCACTCCTATTTTATATTGTCATGCCACCATGAGAAAGTTTCTTTGCAGGACAGGCAGGCTATAAGTAACTGAAATAATAGTGAGGGATGTATGGCTTCATGAAACAATAAGCAATTTTTCTTCAAAGTCTTTTAAGCAAGCATGATGAAAAGCCAAAAGTTTCATGAAAGTTCACCATTTTTGTTGCTGCCATAGGCATTATGGTCCCTGGTAGTTTTGATAGCTGGTGAGCATAAATTCTTAAATATGAATCAGGCACTGATCATGAGAACATGCCATATCATAATGTAATATCATCCAGAAGCTACCATATGAGCAAACTTGTCAGAGAGTTCTGAGGAAATATGAAACAGAGAGTAAGCAATTCAGTAACTCTTTGTAGTGACATAGTTTTGCAGCCCAGATATGGTATTGTTAGCATAATCCAATATTGCAAATATAGAACATAACTTGTATTATATTCCATTCCTTTTAGGTCTCAGCACTGTTATTCCTTAATCCCATGTTTGTTAAAAAAACAAAAACAAACCCAAAGCTTAGTTTGGTAATAAAAATGTATTCATTACTGAATCAATGGACAACTTTCATAAACTCAGTTCTACTTATTTCTTCTATCCAAATAGTAACAGAACATATTGCAAGCTTTCACAGTATGTACACTACTCAAAAAAATAAAGGGAACACAAAAATAAGACATCCTAGATCTGAATGAATGAAATATTCTTATTAAATACTTTGTTCATTACATAGTTGAATGTGCTGACAACAAAATCACACAAAAATTATCAATGGAAATCAAATTTAGCAACCCATGGAGGTCTGGATTTGGAGTTACACTCAAAATTAAAGTGGAAAAAAACACTACAGGCTGATCCAACTTTGATGTAATGTCCTTAAAACAAGTCAAAATGAGGCTCAGTAGTGTGTGTGGCCTCCACGTGCCTGTATGACCTCCCTACAACACCTGGGCATGCTCCTGATGAGGTGGCGGATGGTCTCCTGAGGGATCTCCTCCCACACCTGGACTAAAGCATCCCCAACTCCTGGACAGTCTGTGGTGCAATGTGGCATTGGTGAATGGAGCGAGACATGATGTCCCAGATGTGCTCAATTGGATTCAGGTCTGGGGAACGGGTGGGCCAGTCCATAGCATCAATGCCTTCGTCTTGCAGGAACTGCTGACACACTCCAGCCACATGAGATCTAGCATTGTCATGCATTAGGAGGAACCCAGGGCCAACCGCACCAGCATATGGTCTCACAAGGGGTCTGAGGCTCTCATCTCGGTACCTAATGGCAGTCAGGCTACCTCTGGAGGGCAGTGCGGCCCCCTAAAGAAATGCCACCCCACACCATTACTGACCCACTACCAAACCAGTCATGCTGGAGGATGTTGAAGGCAGCAGAACATTCTCCATGGCATCTCCAGACCCTGTCACATCTGTCACATGTGCTCACTGTGAACCTGCTTTCATCTGTGAAGAGCACAGGGCACCAGTGGTGAATTTGCCAATCTTGGTGTTCTCTGGAAAATGCCAAACGTCCTGCACAGTGTTGGGCTGGAAGCACAACCCCAGCCTGTGGACGTTGGGCCCTCATACCACCCTCATGGAGTCTGTTTCTGTTGTAGTCCACATGAACATTTGTGGCCCGCTGGAGGTCACTTTGCAGGATCTGGCAGTGCTCCTCCTGTCCCTCCTTGCACAAAGGTGGAGGTAGTGGTCCTGATGCTGGGTTGTTGCCCTCCTACGGCCTCCTCCATGTCTCCTGATGTACTGGCTTGTCTCCTGGTAGCGCCTCCATGCTCTGGACACTATGCTGACAGACACAGCAAACCTTCTTGCCACAGCTTGCATTGATGTGCCATCCTGGATGAGCTGCACTACCTGAGTCACTTGTGTGGGTTGTAGACTCCATCTCATGCCACCACTAGAGTGAAAGCACCGCCAGCATTCAAAAGTGACCAAACCATCAGCCAGAAAGCATAGGAACTGAGAAGTGGTCTGTGGTCACCACCTGCAGAACCACTCCTTTATTGGGGATGTCTTGCTAACTGCCTATGCTTTCTACCTGTTGTCTATTCCATTTGCACAACAGCATGTGAAATTGATTGTCAATCAGTGTTGCTACCTAAGTGGACAGTTTGATTTCACAGAAGTGTGATTGACTTGGAGTTACACTGTGTTGTTTAAGTGTTCCCTTTATTTTTTTGAGCAGTGTATATGTATACAATGAAATGCATCAAGTGGGTTATGGCAATAGAGCTCTCCAGTAGACAACAAAAAAGTTCTTCTGTCAAAATACTGAATAAACAGCATAATTATTATTATACTTATGCAGTAGTCTTGATATTATGCATGGGTGTTTTCTACCGCCCCAGGAATATGTCTTCTTCATGCAAAACAAGTAACAGAATAATGGGAAGGATGGGACCTATCCTTTAAACCAAGGCTGTCAAACTCCGCAGGCCAGATGCTTCACATGCTGGCCATGCCCATGCCCAGTTTAGCAAAGGGGAAAAAATACATCATGTGACAGCATGAGTTTGACAGCCCTGCTTTAAACAGTGGGTTTTTAATCCTAGTTTTTGGCAGCTGTGCCTAACAATAATCAAGTCTGGTTAAGAACAGCAGAGGAACAATTCTCTAAGTTTGATTAATGGAATTTATTAGGAAAACTGTGATGTGAAAACATAAGAATTCTGGCAAATAACTTCTGTTTCCAAGTGTGCAACCCATTCATAGGCAATTCAAAGTCTTTTTTTTTTTTTTTACTTTCTTCCTCCTGTATTTTAGATTGCAACAAGGATCTTCTGAGGTGACAGACTAGCCTTTATATCTCGTTTACATAATGGTCATTGTCTACATTGACACTACGAGAATCCTTTCTTCTAGGAGAGACTTTGTGCAACCTTGTGCACTTGAAACAATCTGATATGAAATTATAACAAACATGCTCCACATGCTTTACGGTTATGATGAATTTGATTCCTCATGAATCATTCCCTTCTCAGTGTGTTTACTCTGTTTATTGTCTTAGTGAATGAAACCTAAGACCTTTTGAAGAATATTTGTGGAAAACATGCATGGATATCTGAATTAAAAATGCAATAACCTTAGGAGCTTTTGCAGACAAAAATGATTAAAGAGAAGAGTAATCCATTTAATACATATAGAAGATTGGATTTTAACAACTATGCTTCAAATAAATGTTCCAGCCTCTTCACATCTGACCAGCATTTAAGTGGTTTGTTTGGGATTCTTATTTATAATGAGCTAGTACAATTGCCTTAATTGCAAGTTGTACTGACTATAAAGCAAAATTAATGTGTTTCTGATCCTGAAGGAAATCATGGAAAGCACTGTAGCATGAGAATAAAATCCCAATGTATCCAAGCAGAGAAGTTAATCATCATCATTAGCATAAACACTGTGTTGTGATAACTTGCTGAGTGCCTTAGCAATAAATTACCTGATTCAGTTAAAGCTTCAATGACAAATTTCTAAAAATCTCTGTTCAGAAATAAAAAGGGTGAAATGGTGCAGCAATCTTTGTTAGTATACTGCCCTCAAGATATTTTGGACTACAATTTTCCAGAAAAAGAAACACAATCTTCAGTTCTTATAATGAGCCAGGGGTGAGATTACTACAATGTGAATGCAAGTTTGGATTTATAGTGAGACTTTTACTTAATCCTTAACAATGTAGTCACTAATATACATTTTTCTAAACATCTTTGTCACTATTCGTGCATTATAAATAGATGTTAGCAGCAGAAAGTTGTGATAGTAAAAGCGATGCATTCAGCAGAAAAGTAGCTTTGTAGACTGGCACACCAGCAGATCTTTCCCAAATGTTTGCTGTTGGTTGAGAGAGAATCTTAATAGAGTATAACATCTATTGACATGAATCAAATGATTTCAGCAGTGTATCTGCATTGAAAAGTTGTATCTTGGCACAAGGGAATGAAACTAGTGATCGAATATATAACTCACAATATTTTCCATTGTTCATAAACTGCTTAAGATCAATGCCTGGAACAGTGGCTCTTCATTGCAGAGCTGAATGAGAATTGGGTCTGAAAATTATGCTTTTAAAAAATTAGTTTTATAGCTCCTGTAATGGTCTTGGAGCAAAATTGGTTCTACAGCATTTTGCTGAGCTTACCGGTGTTGTTCAGTTTGTCATAATATATAAAATATCATTGTGCTGATAGCCCTGCATCAGCTTTTTCAAACTACTGCACAGCAGACATAATTAAGAATAAACTAATGTCCTCAGGCTCCCTCTCTCATTCCCTCTCTCTCTCATTTTCTTGCGCCTGGTTTTTTTTTTGTCTCCATGATCTCAGCTAATAGTAGTATTACCCTCAGTGTATTTGTACTTCCAGCACATTTAATCACCATTTAAACCTAAAATTAATTTTTAGTATCCAAGATAAGCAACCTCCCTCACAGACAGGAACACTCATATACTGTTTAAGTTGGGCTATGTCTGCCTTCACCATAAAAAAACATGAGATACTTCCATGATGATTAAACTGATGTGATGAGCTGATATGGAACTGCTGGTTTCTCTTTCTCATGTATAACTGACCTTCAGTTCTTCTTCCTCCAGTTGACTGCATTTTACTACTGTAATGCATAGCTGGGATTTGTGGAAAAAAGCACTCTGCAGATTTACTGTTGCAATGTTTCATGGATAGTTAAGGAGAGAAGCTTTGAAATTTGAATGGTTTATGATGATGTATCCTCTGAAATTATCTATACTTTCATTCATTAATTATGTCCCATAATATTAACAGTAATTTACAGTTTTATAAGAGTTCTGAAAGCTGTTCATCAGGCATTATTGCTGAGTCCTAGCCCTTCAGCATCCAAATATTCCTGGCAAAAGCATTAATTAATATTTGTGACAAATCTCATGGTGCTGTCAAAAGTTGAATGCCATTTTAACTTGATTATCAATATTCAATCTCCCTATACCTTTGCTCTGACTAATTAATTATATCTTGGGGCATTTTTTTTACCAAGGTATAAAAGGTAATTAGGAAGTTGGGTGCATTCTGGATAGGCAAAAGGGGCTAATTGCTATATAATGTTAATCTGGTATGTTTTTACTTATTAGATATTGACAAATATCAGAGTCACCTATATTTGACTCTTATAGAGAGCCATAACTTGTTTTCTAAGAAACTTTTAATCTGACATAAACATAATGGATAAACACTAGCATTTGCACTACTGCTATAGGTGTACTTGAATTCAACCCATCATAAGCCTAATGGTTAGCAAGAAATAGTGCCCCCAATACAGACATATATTCTCTTTAAGACCATCAAACACATATATATATTTCTGAACAAACAAGTGTTCCAAATAAAATCTTAAGTAAAAATAGAAATTTTCTTTTATCATTTTATCTTTACAGTACATAGCATATTGGCATAGGTGATTATTAACATTCTGAATTCAGACTCTCTAGAATGCACAAACATATTTCTACCCAATTAGAACTGAAACTCCTGCCTTCAGAATTAAATAATCTGTAAACACCACTTTGCTTCATGATGAATAGATCATTTAGAACACTTTTTAGTTCCTTTAAGACATCTATTTGGAAAACAACAAGCAACTGCTTATAGGGAGTTAAAAATAATCCAAGGAAATAAATCAGGAATCCTGACTCTAAAACATCCTGTTAATTTATACTACAAGCTAATCCACATTCAGTACAAGAAATTATTTTAAATCTTGTACCTTCTTTGGTACCTGTCTGTAACAAAACTTGACAACTACTGATAAAGCTGTAGAAGGACCTTAATCCACCAGTGCAAATTTATCTACGAGAGTCCAGACTGACAGTTTTTACTGTTGTTCTTTTATTACATGCATTATATTTCTGTTGATGCACTCCTATTTTATATTGTCATGCCACCATGAGAAAGTTTCTTTGCAGGACAGGCGGGCTATAAGTAACTGAAATAATAGTGAGGGATGTATGGCTTCATGAAACAATAAGCAATTTTTCTTCAAAGTCTTTTAAGCAAGCATGATGAAAAGCCAAAAGTTTCATGAAAGTTCACCATTTTTGTTGCTGCCATAGGCATTATGGTCCCTGGTAGTTTTGATAGCTGGTGAGCATAAATTCTTAAATATGAATCAGGCACTGATCATGAGAACATGCCATATCATAATGTAATATCATCCAGAAGCTACCATATGAGCAAACTTGTCAGAGAGTTCTGAGGAAATATGAAACAGAGAGTAAGCAATTCAGTAACTCTTTGTAGTGACATAGTTTTGCAGCCCAGATATGGTATTGTTAGCATAATCCAATATTGCAAATATAGAACATAACTTGTATTATATTCCATTCCTTTTAGGTCTCAGCACTGTTATTCCTTAATCCCATGTTTGTTAAAAAAACAAAAACAAACCCAAAGCTTAGTTTGGTAATAAAAATGTATTCATTACTGAATCAATGGACAACTTTCATAAACTCAGTTCTACTTATTTCTTCTATCCAAATAGTAACAGAACATATTGTAAGCTTTCACAGTATGTACACTACTCAAAAAAATAAAGGTAACACAAAAATAAGACATCCTAGATCTGAATGAATGAAATATTCTTATTAAATATTTTGTTCATTACATAGTTGAATGTGTTGACAACAAAATGACACAAAAATTATCAATGGAAATCAAATTTAGCAACCCATGGAGGTCTGGATTTGGAGTTACATTCAAAATTAAAGTGGAAAAAAACACTACAGGCTGATCCAACTTTGATGTAATGTCCTTAAAACAAGTCAAAATGAGGCTCAGTAGTGTGTGTGGCCTCCACGTGCCTGTATGACTTCCCTACAATGCCTGGGCATGCTCCTGATGAGGTGGCGGATGGTCTCCTGAGGGATCTCCTCCCACACCTGGACTAAAGCATCCCCCAACTCCTGGACAGTCTGTGGTGCAATGTGGCATTGGTGAATGGAGCGAGACATGATGTCCCAGATGTGCTCAATTGGATTCAGGTCTGGGGAACGGGTGGGCCAGTCCATAGCATCAATGCCTTCGTCTTGCAGGAACTGCTGACACACTCCAGCCACATGAGATCTAGCATTGTCATGCATTAGGAGGAACCCAGGGCCAACCGCACCAGCATATGGTCTCACAAGGGGTCTGAGGCTCTCATCTCGGTACCTAATGGCAGTCAGGCTACCTCTGGAGGGCAGTGCGGCCCCCTAAAGAAATGCCACCCCACACCATTACTGACCCACTACCAAACCAGTCATGCTGGAGGATGTTGAAGGCAGCAGAACGTTCTCCACGGCATCTCCAGACCCTGTCACATCTGTCACATGTGCTCACTGTGAACCTGCTTTCATCTGTGAAGAGCACAGGGCACCAGTGGTGAATTTGCCAATCTTGGTGTTCTCTGGAAAATGCCAAACGTCCTGCACAGTGTTGGGCTGGAAGCACAACCCCAGCCTGTGGACGTTGGGCCCTCATACCACCCTCATGGAGTCTGTTTCTGTTGTAGTCCACATGAACATTTGTGGCCCGCTGGAGGTCACTTTGCAGGATCTGGCAGTGCTCCTCCTGTCCCTCCTTGCACAAAGGTGGAGGTAGTGGTCCTGATGCTGGGTTGTTGCCCTCCTACGGCCTCCTCCATGTCTCCTGATGTACTGGCTTGTCTCCTGGTAGCGCCTCCATGCTCTGGACACTATGCTGACAGACACAGCAAACCTTCTTGCCACAGCTTGCATTGATGTGCCATCCTGGATGAGCTGCACTACCTGAGTCACTTGTGTGGGTTGTAGACTCCATCTCATGCCACCACTAGAGTGAAAGCACCGCCAGCATTCAAAAGTGACCAAACCATCAGCCAGAAAGCATAGGAACTGAGAAGTGGTCTGTGGTCACCACCTGCAGAACCACTCCTTTATTGGGGATGTCTTGCTAACTGCCTATGCTTTCTACCTGTTGTCTATTCCATTTGCACAACAGCATGTGAAATTGATTGTCAATCAGTGTTGCTACCTAAGTGGACAGTTTGATTTCACAGAAGTGTGATTGACTTGGAGTTACACTGTGTTGTTTAAGTGTTCCCTTTATTTTTTTGAGCAGTGTATATGTATACAATGAAATGCATCAAGTGGGTTATGGCAATAGAGCTCTCCAGTAGACAACAAAAAAGTTCTTCTGTCAAAATACTGAATAAACAGCATAATTATTATTATACTTATGCAGTAGTCTTGATATTATGCATGGGTGTTTTCTACCTCCCCAGGAACATGTCTTCTTCATGCAAAACAAGTAACAGAATAATGGGAAGGATGGGACCTATCCTTTAAACCAAGGCTGTCAAACTCCGCAGGCCAGATGCTTCACATGCTGGCCATGCCCATGCCCAGTTTAGCAAAGGGGAAAAAATACATCATGTGACAGCATGAGTTTGACAGCCCTGCTTTAAACAGTGGGTTTTTAATCCTAGTTTTTGGCAGCTGTGCCTAACAATAATCAAGTCTGGTTAAGAACAGCAGAGGAACAATTCTCTAAGTTTGATTAATGGAATTTATTAGGAAAACTGTGATGTGAAAACATAAGAATTCTGGCAAATAACTTCTGTTTCCAAGTGTGCAACCCATTCATAGGCAATTCAAAGTCTTTTTTTTTTTTACTTTCTTCCTCCTGTATTTTAGATTGCAACAAGGATCTTCTGAGGTGACAGACTAGCCTTTATATCTCGTTTACATAATGGTCATTGTCTACATTGACACTACGAGAATCCTTTCTTCTAGGAGAGACTTTGTGCAACCTTGTGCACTTGAAACAATTTGATATGAAATTATAACAAACATGCTCCACATGCTTTACGGTTATGATGAATTTGATTCCTCATGAATCATTCCCTTCTCAGTGTGTTTACTCTGTTTATTGTCTTAGTGAATGAAACCTAAGACCTTTTGAAGAATATTTGTGGAAAACATGCATGGATATCTGAATTAAAAATGCAATAACCTTAGGAGCTTTTGCAGACAAAAATGATTAAAGAGAAGAGTAATCCATTTAATACATATAGAAGATTGGATTTTAACAACTATGCTTCAAATAAATGTTCCAGCCTCTTCACATCTGACCAGCATTTAAGTGGTTTGTTTGGGATTCTTATTTATAATGAGCTAGTACAATTGCCTTAATTGCAAGTTGTACTGACTATAAAGCAAAATTAATGTGTTTCTGATCCTGAAGGAAATCATGGAAAGCACTGTAGCATGAGAATAAAATCCCAATGTATCCAAGCAGAGAAGTTAATCATCATCATTAGCATAAACACTGTGTTGTGATAACTTGCTGAGTGCCTTAGCAATAAATTACCTGATTCAGTTAAAGCTTCAATGACAAATTTCTAAAAATCTCTGTTCAGAAATAAAAAGGGTGAAATGGTGCAGCAATCTTTGTTAGTATACTGCCCTCAAGATATTTTGGACTACAATTTTCCAGAAAAAAGAAATCACAGACCTAAGATGGCTGCACAAAAAGTAGAGCAGGATGAAGCCAGGGAGTAGACTGGCTCTTCAAAACCTCTTTGAATAAGGAAGCACATAAGATTGCCCACAAGTGGTCCAGATATCTTTTCCTCATAACAAGTTTGTAAGAAATAGTATCTCTGGTGGATTTAGAGCTTTGGGAGATCAAGAAATACCCATCTTGCTCAAACTTTAATATGTGACTTTGAAAGGACACTAAGTTCATATGCTTCCTTTTTAAATCACTTTTGGAATTTCTTGTTAACTGCTTTCCAGTTATTAGAAACCTTTGGATTAACAAATTTGACAGCACTAGGTCACTTTCCTTTCATCCTTAGCAAAATATTTTAATTACAAATTTAAGAACTTACTTTTTTTAATAAACGGCAAAAGGTTGATTAAAACTTCAATTTTAGAACATTACACCAGACTAAGAGTCCAGATAAATAATTAAAAAAACACGTTTTATACTTAATTATAAAGAATCTTTCCTGTGGGATAATGCTTTTGTCTTGATTTTTCAAACATATTTTAAAAATCGGATACTAGAGGGATCTAAATATTATAGTCAAAGGGAAAAATACATAGACTCAACTTACAATGACAAAATGAAGCAAAAATAATTTAACATTGGACATAGTGAAGAATATTTTTTTGAAAAAATGGACTCAGAAATTATTATTAATATGTCAGCAGAGACATCTATCTCCTTGGAATGACTATGTCTAAAAGATGTTATTGAAGAGAAAAAGGTTTTACCTGATAAGATCAAAATCAAGTTAAAAATGGATTTACAATTGACAGGATACAAGAATGACATTGAACAACTGTTACATTGGAACTATAAAAGACACTACATAATGTTTTAGCATAGCACTTAGACTTATATATCACTTCACAGTGCTTTACAGCCCTCTCTAAGCAGTTTACAGAGTCAGCATATTGCCCCAACAATCTGGGTCCTCATTTTACTGACCTCAGAAGGATGAAAAGCTGAATCAACCTTGAGTTGATGCAAATCGAACTGCCAAATTTCAGGCAGTTAGCAGTCAGCAGAATTAGTCTGCAGTACTGCATTCTAACTACTGTGCCACCACGGCTTGTTTGCTATTGTTATTATTTCAGTGGACTAAAGATTAAGATTTTTTGGACTAAAAGAGATAGTGAACTACAGACACCAGCATTCTCAACCATTTTTCAACCATTTTTAGGTTTGAAAAAAGATAAAATATCAGCCCACTGATTTTATTAGGTTCGAAGAATGCTGTAAAAACACTAATATGGGGCTAAATAGCTTTTATGATTTTTCCAGTGAAAAGACAAACTCTGCAACAATTTATCCAGGACAGGATTCTCCCTTAATGAGTGCAATAGAACACTACTGGGGGAAAAAAGCTCAATAGGAGAAATTCTGCTATGATTCCTTCTCATTTTTGAAATGTAGAAAGCTACATTATATTGGTGGAGAGATGGAAGAGACATAACAAAATAAGAACAAAATAAATCTACCCATAAGATATCTTCAGAGTTTTCTTCTACTTTTATTTTCTGAAAAGAAAATTCTTGTTCATTAAACACAATAAATGAACTGATTAAGGACTGCCAGGGGAAAAATCCAGAAAAAAAACCTCTTTCTGGTCTTAAATAAAATAATAGAATTACTTTTCAAATCATGGATGAAATTGACATGCTGTTCATGACCTTTTGATATATGTAGTAAAAGTTATTAAATACTAAATAATCAGAGGCTTTTTGTTCACCAAAAGAGAAAATAATAGACATTGGTGTCTAAGATCCCTTTTTAAAATCAAATTATATTCTTTGTTGCAGGTCAGCAACCAAGACTAAATGAAACGTCAATAAAACCACAGTACAGCTACAAAACAACATGCATTACATGCACCACACATGTAAAAAAGAGGTAAAGCTTCAATCCTGCAATCTGGAACTTTTTATTGTTCCCTTGTGGATGCCACCAGCTATATCCAACCTTTCTCAAGCAGATCAGCAACTTTTCCAGAAGACAATGTTCTTGGGAAGAAAGACTGTTATGCCTAACTCTCTCATTGAAAATAATGGAATTTCTTTATAAATCAGTATGCGACTCGTAATTTAAGGGCAAGTTGCTATAACATGTTCCTTCAGAATGATGTCTGATTTAATTTAATAGGCATAATTTTATTTTTTAAAATTATTTTAATGGGTCTTGCGCTTTATCAATTCAATTAGCACCGTGCCTCAATATCTAATTTCATTTCCCTCAATAACAGTGTATCCATGCTTCTATATTTAATTGCAAGAAGCAAGAGATTTCCCTTTCCAAAAGGGGGGACATTAAATTGTGCAGAAATAAAAGGAATTTTGCATTTTATTGAATATGATTAAACATTGTTCATTTTATTTTATTCATATTAAAATTATTTTTATATGGTATAGGGACCATTTTTGATTCCTTCTATAGCTTAGCAATTAATGCACTGTAGTCCAAGTGGGTCTGATACTTACATATGTTAATTGTTTGGAGGGAAACAGTGCTGTACTGAATTGCTGCAGAAATCTCTAAGTTAATTCAGTATTCTTTGACCAGTAATCTTTGATTTGGCATTATCTGCTAATGAAAATGAAGAATTTTTTTTAGCTTTATCTGGAATTTACTGATATGCTGTTCATATAACTTTTGATTTTGTTGCAGTATGCCATAATTGTATCATAAAATGAAAGTTGCATGGGGTTGTTTTATGTTCTTATGTTGGACATAAAAGAAATCACAAAAGGAAAAAGTAGAGACAACTACTCTAAATATATCATCAGGGATGTCATGAAGTTTACTTCCTGAAATAGTTTACTTCCGGGATGTCAAACTCATAATGACATGTCATCACATAATGTATCACAACTTTTTTCCCCTTTGCTAGAGCGGTGGTGGGTGTGGTCAGCATGTGATGCATCTGGCCCATGGGCTGCGAGCTTGACACCCCTAGTTTGCTATTACTACTACTACTACTACTACTACTATTACTACTACTACTACTACTACTACTACTACTACTACTACTACTACTACAAACCACGACATCAACAATCAGAAGAGATGATTGAGTTTCATCCTCAAATGTGAACACAAGTTTAAGAGAGAAGTCTCTCTTGGATACAATACAGTTTGAACTGGGTATGGGAGCAGTGAGAACACAAATTTTATTAGGTTTCAATAGTAGAACTAAATTGAATAGTAGCCACAATTGTCCCTCCTAAGCAGACAGTAAAAAGTGGATAGTCTACACACACATAGAACATGAGATAAAATGCAGAAAAAATAATCTTTATTGCTTTGAAATTCAGCATGATGGGGAAATTAAATTCAGGATACTCTCTCACTCTGTCTCTCTCTGTCTCTCTCTGTCTGTCTCTCTCTCTCTCTGTCTCTGTCTCTGTCTTTCTCACTCTCCCCCCCGCCCTCCCTCTCTCCCTCCCTCCCTCTCTCCCTTTTGGCTTTGGAAATACTCTGCTGGTTGATGAATGTCACTAGAACACACTTTTTTTTCAACAGTTCATGGGTAATTAAAATATGATAATGTATTGAATATTATTTTTACAGTATAATCTATAAAGCATGTGTATAAAGTGACTTGTCATGCAACAATTTTAGAGGTATTTTCCTCAATTCCTTTTATTAGGATTCAGTGTTCATTTCACAAGACTTTTTTTAAAAAAATAGTTATACTCATATGAACCCAGACTCTTTTTGTTTCTTTTAAAGAGTCAATTTAGCTGTGAAATCACTGAGGAACCAGTGGCAGAGGAAAATAACATTTTCTGTTCAAATAGACAACCAGAGAACTGAATTCCACTGATACCTGAGGAAAAAAAATGCATCTTGAGTGATTCAACACAGCAAAATCAATATCTTTTTGACAGTTTTATAGCAATTTTCATGGCCATGTGGACCACTGCAAAACAGAAGGCCATTTTGGGTGCCATAAGATCATCTGTGCATTGTAGCAATAAGTACCCACAGCTTCTTTAATGCAAGGCTTTAGTAAATGTAGTTGCTGAGAATTTATCAGTGCTACAATCATGCACATAATCACTTAATACTAAAGTGTATTATCCAATTGATCACACCTGCATCTACATGAATACAGTGCATAAACATTTTACTAAGTAATAACACTTCTGAAATTCCAATGTTATCTTACAAAGGTCACTAAATTCTATGCTCCCCCAGTGGACCCTAAGAACCAGATTCTATTTCCAACCAAACAGGTCAAAAAATAGGAACTGTCTTCTTTTTAACACTGCCTATATATTTCAAAGCCAGAGATATGCCCAATGTTGAACACAAGACTAGAGAACAAATTATTGCATTTTAATTTCAGTCTATTCAGTCTGTAGCTAATTTTAGCTATAGTCATAATTGTTCAACAAATAGCAATGTATTCTAGTGGAAAATGGAAATAAACTAATTCAATCTGTCTGTTGTCTCTGTCTTTTCTCTAAACTGGGTTTACCAATGGAAAGTCACCCCATTTTTATTCCAGTGTCCTTTAATCTAGTTCTAGAGATATCTTAAAGCATTTTTTAAATTATTCATTAGGGAGTTTTTCCTCTATTTTCTTTTCCTTAAGGAGGAAAATAACTTAAAATAACTGAATTGTTGTTTGCATAACATGTTTCAGCCATTAACTTTATATCCTTTAAAATGTTGTGTTTAATTGGATCTAACATATATTGTGTCTTCTATTTCAATATAAATATATTTTGGAGTTTGTAAGTCATCTTTTCCCTATAATTTAAAACAACACTATAAGAACATATTTTCCATGATGGATTTTTAAAGGATAGGTTGCTTTTTTGTTCATTAAATTAATCTAAAACTTTTTAAAACGTGGATGTTTTAAATCCTTCCATATATGAGCATACAATATTTGATCTCACTGAAGAAAAAGACAGAAGACTCCACTTTAACTGTGCATCTTTGTACATCTCCTGTCAAAAAAACAATGTTTTTCATAAAAACAAGACAGATCCTCAAAAACAACCACACACTCACAAAGCCATACACACATTGAAAAAGGTCATATAGATATTTCCTTTATATTTTTGACACCTATGTGAATTGGTCTAGTTCCCTGGTCTGTTTATACATTTACTCATGTTTGATCTTTGGGTATCGAGAAAGGATCTCTCCCAATTTAAAGTTCATTTTTGTTTTAATTAGATTGACCTTTCAGTCCACTTGAAAGCCCTCTAAATGACTGATAATGACTGTTCTTTTGGAAAGAGGGACAAAAGACTGTAGACAGTCAAAGGAAATAAAATGATTTGATAGAGTGATCCTGGTGATATAAGGATATCATCATTAGTTTCATCACTGCTAACACAAAGAAAGACTACCCTCTGCAAATTTTGTGAAGATTTTATGACAAGTTATTTCTCATCTTCCTGAATGGACATTTTATAGCTCACTTCATGACTAATATGTTTAAGGGACTTTTTAAATGGTTTTCTTTTTTCTACACTTACAGAGTTACAAATGGTAAACTTTAAGACTAAAACAGTTTCCAACTCTGACTTCAGCTGGAGAACTATCAATTTGGGAAAACAAGCTGCAAACATACACAAATACTATATGCACTAACAACGTGTTTCAATTGAAAGCTGCAATTTCATGATGTGTTGAAGTTTTTCAACCAGTCAGATTTTTTTTTCTTTTTACACCACACCAACATCACTTATTTTTAGTTCCCATCAAAAAGAGTGCAAACACATTACATTTGGAAAATGTGACAAACAAAAACAAATTTAAATAAATAAATGGTGATAGCATACAATACAACAGTATATTTTTAAATGTCTTAGGTTGCAATTATTACTTGCTTACCTGAACATAAGCTCACCAGATGTAATGGAGCTTATTTCTAAGTATATCTGCATAGAGTTGAGCTTCTAGGAGAAGAAACACTTTAACCTTCTTTCCCATCACTTTGCTGGGCCAAACTGTCTAAAATTCCACTCCATTTTCCATTTAGAACCCAACTCTATTTCCTTGATGGTGTTCAATGGAGCTGAAGTCAGATATAACATATATGGTGCCATCAAGCCAAGGGCTATTACTCATAGAGCTGCCTGTTTTCTGCTTCAGTAGTGCAGCAAACTAATTGAAATTAAGAGTATCTCAACATAAATTTTGCAATGCTTGGGCTTCATTTTCTCTATTAACACTCGAATGAACTAAAAATTCATTAGGTACTGAGTCATTCCGAACTCCTTTAAAATCTTGCAAGAGCTTTGTGCATTTTACCCGTCTACTGCAGGAGCAATATACTATATGTTGTAGATATGAAAGATTTAAATAAGTCTCAAAACCATTTCCTATCTTAGATTACATGGTTTTACTTATACTTTCAAAGATTTTCAAATATGGTTAAGATAACATTACACAGAAACTGATATATATTCCACAGACAGATTTGGCTACATAGTAGCCAAATATTATCCATAAATATTTTAATAAGATCCAGCAGGTCTACTCAAATATGTAAATATATCCACTGGCATTCCTTAATAGTTTGCAAACTGAGACTGTTCTGCTTTAAGCAATACATATCTACAGAATTGCTGATGCATTAAGCATATTAAAATATTGGACCCCAGCATCAGTTATGCAGAGATTCCAGGAAGAATACCCTTGTGAGAAGGTACTACTCATATGGATAACAGCATTGCACTGATCGGGTGTATACAATAGGCTAGGCAGGTGGTCTAGCACCACATTAAGTTCTGTGATGTCCTTAAATAATGTTTTTCAAAGATATTGCAGCAACATAAATATTAGCAAAATGTTACCCTGTCCCAGTATTGGGCATAAGGAGAACCCAGCCAAGGAAGAGTCAAAGTTGACACATGCTAGTACATTGGAGCTTTAGCTGGTGCCCAGGAATCCCAAATAGTTGTTTTTACACTGCTTATTTTTGAATTATACAATACTACAAGTCTTGAAAATTTTAACACATTCTAGGACTGAGTTAGCAATCCTAGATTGTGTTAACTGAGTTAGTTATTGAGTACAGTAAACCCCCTGATATAATTTAATGTCCAAAATAATGAAAAGCAATGTTTAAAAAAATCCTTATGTATTAAGCTAGGTAGTATAATTTGAAGACGATATCAGTGATTGAAATTGCTGTAAAAACTCTGCTTCATCAAAAATGTCATTTAGTAAAAATTGCTTAATTGGGCCCTCACTGGATTTTGAAAGAACTGATACACAAACGTCAAAAGTAGATTTTTTTAAAAAAATATAATTTTTAGATTAAGTATATAAATGCTATTTGTGGCCCTGTTTTAAGCATAAGAAAATTGTTAGGTATAACATTGATACCAAATATGGTTTGGGTGAATAAATATATAAAACTTAGATATCATGGTTTAAGTGCTTATCACTTTAAGCACAATGCAGCAGGCAATTAGCCGATTAAGGGTGCGGTTAGAAGTTACAATATAAGGAAGCATTAGAAGCTGGAAAGTTTACTGTAACTGTAACTGTGTCTGTCTGTAACTGTGTGCTGACTGTAACTGTGTGCTGCTGCGACTTACTGTGTGCTACTGCGACTAACTGAGATTACTGACTGTGAGTGCCTGTGACTGAACTGTTATTGTTTGCTACTGTTTGCTGATTACTGCGTAATTCTACTGAATATCCAGCGTTTGTTTCTCTGGAGAGTGAAACCGAGGAGGAAGGAAGATATCTTTATCGGCTGATAAAGATATTGCAAGGACTCTTAACTTGGACTATACTAGTGAGTCTTACTGGATGGAAATACTGTGAATGACTTAATGGACTGAATGACAATGCTTAAACTCTAACTGGATTAAAAACTATTTAAACTACAAACAGTGTTTGTGTTCAGTGTGTGTATACTCTGGGCCCTTCCGCTCTCCGTTTGGTTGCCTGGCTTGACTACTGCTGCAATACTCTTCTAGGGGTTAATTCCCAAACCCTAACATTGGTTATGGGCCCAGCAGCATAGTCTAACTAACCAGGATATAGCAGAGAGAGTTGGTGTGAGTTGCACATTACTGTAAAAACAAACTGTTTTAATTAGTTTAAAATAGTCAAAATATCTGAAGAGTAATGGCACAAGTAAATTTGTCACAACTGTCCATGATATCCAGGCTGGATGGAAAAAACTATGTTTCATGGTCAATGAAATGTAGTTTACTTCTACGCAGAGAAGGATTGTGGGACATTATAGCAAACCCACCAGATGTGAGTAGCTGGGATCCTGCTAATGATGATGATAAAGAAAAGTTACAAGACTTTAAACTGAAGAATGAGCAGGCTTTATGCATCATAGGACTGACTCTCTGTGATCAGCAGCTTGTCCATATTCGTGGAGAAGAAAATGCTGCAAACTGCTGGGAGAACCTCAGGAAGATTTATGTTCGGGACAGTGTAGGAGCACATATAAATCTTACACGGAAGCTTTTTCGAACGCATTTTCAGAGGAATGGAGATATGTTAGTTCATTTAAACTGTATGAAGAGCATTTTTCAAGATTTGCAAGAAAAAGAGCTTATATTTAATGAACTGCAACAAGTCTACATAATATTATCTTCATTAGATCAAAGCTATGATGACTATGTGACTTCGTTAGAAGTATTGCCAAAAGAAAGCCTCTCATTAACCGAGATTACAGGCAGGCTACTAGAAGAAGCCAGAAGAAGGCGTGAGCGTGACGAGCTGAGAGAAGATAAGAAAGAAGAGAAATTATCTTCAAAGCCTGTAAGAAACCAGCAAAGCAAAGTAAAGCACCTGGAAGAAGAGAATTTATCTTCGACAGCATACACAATTAAAAGTGTTTTAATTGTGGAGGCAAGAGGACATTTGGCAAGGTTCTGCAAAAAGAGAAAAAGCCAGAATGTAAAAAGCCAAAGAAAGCATTTGAACTAGCCACGTTTAGCAACTCTGATGTGAAGAATAATTTATGGGTGGTTGACAGTGGCGCATCCCACTGCATCACAAGAGATAAGACAAAATTTATAAAAATGTCTACAAGTTCTCAACATATATCACTTGCCAATGGCTGGAACCTGAAAGCGAAAAGGTCAAGGTTTTGCACGTTGTCCGTACATAAACCAGGATATAAAAATGTTGTATGTACCGCAACTAAAGTTTAATTTGCTTTCAGTAAGGGTATTAGATAAATTAGGTTATGTAATTACTTTTAAGGATAATAATTGCATAATTGAAAAAAGATAACAAAAGGGTAACTGCAGCTTTAAATGGAACATTATATGTCTTAGATAATAGTAAGAAAGGGGAGGCTCAAACTGTATTTAATAATATAAAGCCTCATGATGAATGTATCCATTTATTGCATAGGCGTTTGGGGCATGTAAATTTTAAAATGCTAAAACGTACAGTTGAGTTATCTGAAGGAATAAGGTTAAAAACCTTGTGATAAATATTTGCGTTGTAATGTTTGCTGTGAAGATAAGAGCAAGGTATTGCCTGCAAATAGGCTAAATGGTTTCAAAACAAAAGAACCTTTAGAAGTAGTATTTGCAGACATAATAGGTCCAAAGAAACCCAGTATGGGGGTGCTAGATATATACTGAGCATTATGGACCATTATTCTAGATATGGGTTTTGCTATTTAATGAAAAGCAAAACTGAAACATATCAACATTTTTCAATTGGCTTAGGTTTGCTGAAAGAAAGTCTAAACGTCAACTGATAACCCTGGTGACAGATAATGGCACGGAATTTGTTAATAACAAATTCCAGAACAGACTTAAGGTAGCTGGAATAGAGCATAAGAAGTCTGCTCCATACAGGCCAGAACATAACGTTTTTATTGAAAGAAGAGGCCAAACACTACAGGCAATGGTTAGAACAATGTTAAATGATTCTGGGTTACCTGATTCTTTGTGGGGGAGGCTACAATGTGTGCTAATAACATATTGAACAACGTTGTTAATACAACAACAGGTGAAATTCCATTCACCAGATGGCATGGCAGGAAACCTGATCTAAGTTACCTGCACACATTTGGTGCACCAGCATGGGTGCATATTCCTGCACAACTCAGAAAAAAGGGCAACATAGAGCTAAAAGATTTTCTTCGTTGGTTATCAGGCAAACCATAGGGCATATAGATTTTGGGAGAAAGGCACATCTAAAGTGTTATGTAGTGCTAGTGCCCAATTTCTAGAACATGAAGGATGGGAGAAATTAGAACAGGATGCCAATAAAGATGTAATTATTGAATCCTATAGAAATCCCATTAGTTATCCCTGTAACTTTAAAAATAAAGTAAAGAGACAAATACAGGATGAAATAGTGCCCATAAAGGAAGAAACAGATTCAATAGCTGAACAGGATGAGGAAGATGAACAGATAGTAGTTCAACAAAGTCCTCCTGTAAGCCCTGTAATTCCCAGAAGAACTACACGTGTATCTAGACCGCCTGATAGGTACCAGGCTAACACAGTGTGCCAGATTAATCAAGTTCCTAATTCTGTAGAAGAAATTAAAAGTATCCTAATAAGGAAAAAGAAAGTTGGTATGCAGCAATGAATAAGGAACTGAATTCATTAAGAGATATGAAGGTGTATGAAAATGCCAAATTACCTGCAGGAAAGAAATCCATTGGCTGCAAATGGATATTTAAGGTAAAAACAGATAAAGATGGTAATTTAATCCATAAGGCAAGGTTAGTAGCCCAAGGTTTTAGGCAGAATGCTAATGACTACGATGAGGTGTTTGCACCTAGTCTTAAGGCAGCAACCTTGAGAGCAACCTTAGTGTGGGCAGCTAGTAAAAACTATATAGTTAACCATTTAGATGTGGAAACTGCTTACTTGCACGCCCCATTAAAACATACTATTTATATGAAAAAACCTGTTGGTATTAAAAGTGAAAATAAGAATAATAATGATTGTTGGTTGTTAAAGAAAAGTCTCTATGGTCTTAAACAATCAGGCTATGAATGGAACCAGTATATTGTAAAGGAACTAGACAATATAGGATTTAAAGCTGGTTTAGCCGATCCATGTCTGTTTAAGAGGGAGACAAATGGGAAAGTATCATTATTATTACTATTCACAGATGACATTGCTTTGATAACTGAAACTAATGATGAGGCAAATAAAATAATAGCATCATTAGGAAAGAGAATAAAGATCAAGCAATTAGGGGAGATAAAGAAGTATCTCGGTTTGAATATAAAGAAAACACGGAAAGGTTTTAAGATATCTCAGGAAGATAAGATAAGTAAATTGCTAAAAGATTACAAGATGGAGCTTTGTAAGCCAGCTAAGACTCCAATGAGTCAGGAGTTTAGCAACACTGATGTACAAAGCCCTGAGTTTGATAAGGTGATTTATCAATCTTTAATTGGTAGTTTGAGTTATATTAGTAATTGGTCTAGACCAGATATTTCATACTGCGTGAATCAGTTGGCTAGATTCAATTCTGCACCATGTGAAAGACACTGGATAGCAGCTAAGAGGATATTAAGATATCTTAAAAAGACAATGAATTATTCATTGTATTTAGAGCAAAGGGTGATTTAATTCTGAGTGCTTATGCAGATGCTAGCTTTGCATCAGAAAGAGACACTAGAAAGTCGACTTCAGGAACAGCCATAATGCTGGGTAATACATTAATAGGCTGGAAGTCAATAAGACAACAGCATATAAGTTTGTCTACTATGGAGGCAGAATTCTCCTGTTTATCACTGTTATGTACAGAATTAATAATGTATAAACAAATGTTAATTGATATAGGTATAACTGTAGATTATCCTATAATTATTCATGAAGATAATCAGGCAGCAATTCAAATGGCCACAAATATTGGAGTAAAAACAAGGAGCAAGCATACAGATCTAAGATACCTAAACGTGAGACAATCTGTAAGAAGTAAGATGATTCAGCTAGAGTACTGTATGTCGGAGGACAATTTAGCTGATAATTTTACTAAAGCCCAAGGTGCCAGTAAGCACCAGGAGAGTTATGAAAAATATGGGATAAGATTGTAAAGGTATTATATATTTATTTCACCCAAAGGGAGTATGTTAGGTATAACATTGATACCAAATATGGTTTGGGTGAATAAATATATAAAACTTAGATATCATGGTTTAAGTGCTTATCACTTTAAGCACAATGCAGCAGGCAATTAGCCGATTAAGGGTGCGGTTAGAAGTTACAATATAAGGAAGCATTAGAAGCTGGAAAGTTTACTGTAACTGTAACTGTGTCTGTCTGTAACTGTGTGCTGACTGTAACTGTGTGCTGCTGCGACTTACTGTGTGCTACTGCGACTAACTGAGATTACTGACTGTGAGTGCCTGTGACTGAACTGTTATTGTTTGCTACTGTTTGCTGATTACTGCGTAATTCTACTGAATATCCAGCGTTTGTTTCTCTGGAGAGTGAAACCGGAGGAGGAGAAGATATCTTTATCGGCTGATAAAGATATTGCAAGACTCTTAACTTGGACTATACTAGTGAGTCTTACTGGATGGAAATACTGTGAATGACTTAATGGACTGAATGACAATGCTTAAACTCTAACTGGATTAAAAACTATTTAAACTACAAACAGTGTTTGTGTTCAGTGTGTATATACTCTGGGGCCCTTCCGCTCTCGTTTGGTTGCCTGGCTTGACTACTGCTGCAATACTCTTCTAGGGGTTAATTCCCAAACCCTAACAAAAATCATAGTTCCAAAATTAATACACACATTCCCCAGCATTAGAACTTTCTGCAGTTCAGTTGTGAAGCACAATTTGAAGAATCCTTTAGCTTTTAGAGTAGTATTTTCAGTTTTTCAAAGAATACATTTTTGCCTAATTTGCATGATAATCATGATCTGGATGTATCATTAATGGAAGCAATTTCAAAGAAAGTTTCCTTGAAATTTGAGCACCTTATCTAGTTTTATATCTGATGGCTTTTGGAATCATTTTGCTTTACTGTTTTTCTAGTCATATCCCCCATTTGCATTTACCCAATTATTTGTATCAAGATAAAAATAACAGCAAAGGCCAATGAGTCATAGAAAATTTAATTCATCCCTGGAGTTTAAGCTTTTTTTCAATCCAACACTACCAAATGTTTTAGATCACAACTTCAATCATTGTTGATCATTGGCCATAATGTATGGGGCTACTGACAATTGACATTCAGAACAGTTGAAGAAAGTTAACAGGATAGAATAATCTGTGGCTCCAGCCATGAATTGGGAAAACATGGTTAAAAACCCATGACATCAATGAATGACTGTAATACTGGAAGTTTAATATTGTGAAACACAACCATGAAAAGAGAACTTACATTGAATTATGATGGTTACAGTGAACATTTTTTTGACCTTTAATGATGAATACTGCCAATTTAACAACACTGGAACAAAGGAGAAATAAAAAGAGATTTGAGGAAGAAAGGAAGGAAAGAGAAAATAAAGTTATCTTGTTAAAAAATACTAGTATTGAAGCCACAAGGTTAAGCTTTTTAGAATTCCATCAGTTTCATTTCACTAGGCTTAATACCTATTTTCTCTATAAAATAAAAAAGAGAAAACTCAAACTATCCTAGATGGATTGAAAAATTGTGCTTTTTTCCTATTTCAGGGGCTTCCTGTGAGTATTGTCTCCCCTCTGGCCCTTTTAAACTGGATTTTAAAAACCGGGATGATTCTTGGTGGCAAAGAGATTGTCTGTTCCTGAGTTCAAGGCAGAAGGTAATTAGACTTATTTTTAGAAATGTATAAAGTGGATGAGGATGCTGATAGATTCTTAGACTTCTTTACAGCACTTCTTGGATTGACTATGTCACTATGTGACCATGCTAGGCATTTTGGGATTAATTTTTTTTTAAAGAGCTAAGACCCCATCCATCTTTGGTAAGTATTTGGGCTGCACTGAATCCTTGAATCCCAAAACTTCTCCCAACAAGATCTTGATTCAGTTCCCTGGATTAATAAATGCTGCAATCCTTTGGATTTCACCCTATTCTTAGAATTAAATAAAGGCATGTAAGAAGTGGAGATTTATTTCAGCAATAGAAAAAGGTGTTGTAAGGTCTTTAATTAGATATGAAGTTCCAGAGTGACAGACCCATGTATCACTTTCTCTCTGTCTGCCTCTGGATTT
The DNA here is from genome assembly GCF_049901735.1 of Notechis scutatus. Classification (NCBI taxonomy): domain Eukaryota; kingdom Metazoa; phylum Chordata; class Lepidosauria; order Squamata; family Elapidae; genus Notechis; species Notechis scutatus. The sequence continues at coordinate 284,097,557 of NC_142009.1, read as the reverse complement.
GACATTTAACTAAAACTCTGATGGATTCGTCTATTCTGGAAATGCATTGCTTTTATATTATGGAAAATAGTCACCCACCCACAGGCACAAAATGTTCCTTGTGCATACAATACAGAGACAAAATGTAAACAACCACAGCAAATGCTTACTAGTGCCAACAATGTTATTCATAACAATATTGGGAAGTGAACTTTCAGGTTGCTTTCATTAAAAAAAAATTTTTTTTTCTAACTATATGGCTCTCATGAGTAGCAGAGTGGAGTAAAAGAGATTTCATAGAAGATTGTGAGCACTGAAAATCCTTATCAAAGAATCCCCTTGATACATAGTTGCTTCTAGCTTTCCAACTGATATGTAAAATTTTATGCATAATTTAACAGTGAAAAGGGTTGCCATAGAATACAGCTTTTCATTAAAAAAACAAAAGCAAATATAGCCATAGAATAACAGATCCAGAATACTTACATACATTATACATACATATATAATTATGTACCTGAGTTTGATTCTGAATGTTTATTGTCAATCTATAGCTCAGTGAATCAAGCCATAAGTGTGTTAGGTTTAATCCTTGGCAATTTCACTTGAATCCATATGAAATTCATGATGTTTTGCAGCACAATGAAACCAGGCAATGCTGTTTAATGCTGTGATCAGAAAATCCTAAATTAATTGATTTTGATGCCATCCACATGGACATACCAATGATGTAAGACTAAGGGCTAAACTAAATACTTTATTTTGAAGTTAATCAGAGTGAATGAAGAATAGGGGATTAATTAATCTGCTTGCATTGTCAAACCAGAAAAAAATATGATGGAATGCTGGATTGCATTCCAATTATTAATATTAATTAATAAATTGGCAAACATGCTGTAAAACAAAATAAATTAAACACATTTTTAAAAATTGTATTATTTACAGTATTAGCATTGAACCAATATTGAGCTATGTTGTTTGCAGGCTATGAAGAATGTTGGAAATCTTGAGCAATAAATATAGCAAGGAAAGGTGAGAGCTATTTAAAGTTATCATTTGTTATCTGGGCCTTGATTTACCTAGATACAAGTAATCAAATAACTATCAAACATATACTTCTAGTTGACAGCTGAATTTTAAAGCAGACATATGGGATATATATTGTATGTTGCATTCATTTCTGTCAACACCAATAATTACAAATATTCTGAGATACACATACTCTTGAACCTAGATGAAATCATTTACAGATAACACTCCCAGATAGCCAAAAATGAAAGGGTAGAGAATGAACTACACACTTGAATGTACCAGACAATTTTGATATTTTCTTTGTCTTTGACTTATTTTCAGACTGATCCAATATAGGTCTTGTATGGTGGACTCTTATTTTGAATGCATGGACCAAAAACTCTTTATCCAGAGAATTTTTATGAAGAAAAAAAATGTGTATGCTAAATTCCTTTTTATTTCTTTGATTCTTAAATACAAATGTACAGATAAACTTTTAATTAGAAGTAATTGTATAATTTTAGCTGGATTTTTATATAGTTCTTTTTCATTTCCACAAAATGATCAAGATTATCCTTCTTTTGCCAGATTTCCAGTTTTATTTCAACTGAGTTTATCTCTGATTTAAATGTATATGTTATTGTATCATCCCATCCATACAGCAGAAAATTTTAAGTCTTATAAACTAATAAGATAGCAATATAATATTCCAAGTGACTTAGATACATCAGATTTCCAATATTTCACCTCCCATTTCCCTTTCCTTCCCATCACTGGTTTCTTTTAATTTTTGAAATTCCAAAATTAGAAATCCTCAGAACAGTTGTGGAAATTAGCTATTTCTAGTATAGTGAAGAGAAGGACTAGGGAGACTTGATAGCAGTTTTCCAATATTTGAGAAGAGGGGTTTGAACTATTCTCTAAAGCACCTAAGTGCAGGACAGGAAGTAATGGATGAAAGATCATTAAAGAGAGATGCATCCTAGAATTAAGGAAAAAAATTTTTGACAGTGAGAACAATTAATTAGTGGAATGACTTTCTTCCAGAAATTGTGGGTGCTCCAGCACTGAAGATATTCAAGAAGAGATTAGACAACCATTTGCAGGGGATTGGTCTAAAAGACCTTCAAGATCTCGTTTAACTATGTTATTCTATTATTTTAAGAATTAATCAGTTTAAAGGGTGAAAGGAATTTGGTACCTCAAATCTCCCAATCCCCTATCATACCCTGCTAAGTGGCTAAGTATACCATCCTACTAAGTTTACATAAACACATGGATTATTTTTATTAGGTTACACAGGACATATTTTAGTGTTTCATTCCTCATGGTGCAACAGGCATAGATGAATGTTTTAAAGAAGAAAGGAATGAAATAACAGAGCAAATGACCTTTTCAGTCTGCGCAGGGATTAAAATTATTACCTAACTACACTTCTAAATGTAACCTACATTATGTCTAAAATGTAGAGATAAACAAAACAGAATGAAAGGAACAAATTAATGCCCTTTTCTAACAAACTGCAGCAGTTCCACTGTGTATAGCTTGAAATGTTTAATGAAGAAAAGAATTGATGGCTTAAAATAACTGCAATTAGAATTAAAAATTAATTGATTTTGAAAAAGTGATTCAGAGGAGTATTAAATTATTTCTGCTACAATCATTAAGCCCAGAGTTGAAAGGAATGAAGGAGATTTACCTCTACTCTTGCTTCTTTATAGTACACTATACACAGAGACACAACACACACACACACACACACACACACACACACACACACCTATATGGAGGTTATGAATAATTCTGTGAGGTAAATCATTAACAGTCCTCCTTTTCACATTAGAAAAACAAATGGAAAAAATGTGGAACATTTTAGCACTATTCCTTCCAAAAAACTGTCTCCAGTTCAGTGTCATTATGTCCTGTTAACTTCACCCCATCATGGCACCTATCCAGAGTTGACTTGACTGCTCGTTTTTGGAAGTTTTTGTTTTTGCATTGAGGGCAGGGCAGGGCAGACTCAAGAGATATTGCTGCTTGAAGTAAGGGGGAAAAATGATACTCACTATGCTGTGTGCCAAAACCAACACAGACAGGCAACCGATGTTCAATTTTGCTGACTTCCAAAAGACAGTCTATTTAAGACTCTGTCTTCCAACAAGATCTGTTTCCAAGAAGATCATGTCACTCAGTTTAACAAATGCTCAGCCTTGACTAGAAACAAGGGTGGAACTTGTGGCAATAGGTGGGAGAGCCAGAAGCCACTCTTATACTCTTGCATATTTTCTTTTTATCTACACCTGGAATTTGGGAGGATATTTTTCAAAATAGGTAATGGAATTTAGATAACTTTCTGTATATACCCCACACACTACATTTTTTTCTTCTCTTTAAGGATTTTTTGGTTCATAAAACCAAATGGTTTTGAATTTTACATTATACCTCCCCAGTTAAGCAATTGTAATTCCTCACCCTTCCTCTTTTATTTAGGAGACAAAAAGGTACAGATATCATTTATGTTTTGAAGTTTCTCACATTTTCTATAATACTGTAACCTGTTCCCTATACTCATGAAACCCTTCATTTTTGTTTAAAAGGGAGAAGGGGGGGTCCCTTATCTTTAGCAGGGAATAAAACTTGTTATTTAATAAGTCTCTCTGCAAAAAGATCAATCTACCATATAAGTAGTCTCTCTCTCTCTCTCTCTCTCTCTCTCTCTCTCTCTCTCTCTCCCCTCCTTCCCTCCCTCCCCCCTCTCTCTTCTATTTATTCTTATTTATGTTTCTTCCTCACAAATGCTCTGCACATTATATTCATATTTATCTAGGACAGCATAGGAATTCTTCCCATTGTAACTTCTGACAATGGCAATTCTTGGCATGGCCTGTTGATGATTCTTAGACTGGTCAGGCACTGGGCCATATATCAGACTAGTCATTTAGCAACAACACAATATTTTATTAAAATTCTCAACCCTCAATTTATCTTTCCCAAACATGGGGAAATGAAGCAGAACAGACAATTCAGCCCAATTGTGTAGGTTATATCAGCCTAAAGATGTAAATGGAGCTGACAGAGGCTACTGTCTCTATATATGGGATTGGAAATAAGTTCCATTCATACCAATGCTCTTTAAGATTAACTCATGCATGGGTTAATTGTTTTACACTTGAGTGGTACCAGAATTTGGAAACTAGCTTAGGGTAAAATAGTATGTCTGAGGAGTTATGAAAGTCTGTGAAAGATTAGTGTTGTATTTATTATCGGTTGACAAATACGCAGATCTGAATCCAATGCTGTTTCCATGTGATCATGCTTACAACTGGGAGGCTTCTGAGGTAAATCCCAATTAAATTCAGAAAAAAAGTCATTTTACTTTGAAAGGCAATATTTAGAAGCAAATATTCAGGTTCTCATCTTGAGAGAACTCCTAAGCTATTAAGAATTGACTGCAGGTACTGAAGTTAATTTAAAAAAAAATGGAAAAATCTTTCATAAAGATTTTAAAAAAATAGCTACTAGCAAGCAAGATCTGCTTCTAGCACTTTTCAGAAGGATTAGAAGCATTTTCAGTATGATCTCATATCCTTTGAACTTTAGTTTATTTTAACATGCTTTTCTATTAGTCCTCTAAAGAAAAGGAATTGGCATGTGTCATGTTGTGCACCATGTATAAGAAACAACAAGTATTGACCTTTTAACTATTCAGTAAGATACAGGAATATATATTTCTGTTTTGTATGCTGTCTGGACCAGTGAGGCATAACAAGGATAGAGCAGCTGGCTTGGAATACCTTCTATTTACATCTTATAACTCTTAGAAGCCTGTAAATCCAAGTAGTCCTCAAATTATGATGGGAACTGAGACCAGAATTCCTGTTGCTAAGAGCTATGGTGGTGCAGTGGTTAGAATGCAGTATTGCAGGCCAACTCTGCCAACTGCCAGCAGTTCAATCCTTACAAGGCTCAAAATTGACTCAGCCTTCCATCCTTCTGAGGTAAGTAAAATGAGGACCAGATTGTTGGGGGGCCCAATTCTGACATTGTAAACCACTTAGAGAGGGCTGTAAAGCACTATGAAGCAGTATGCAAGTCTAACTGCTATTACTATGCAGCTGTAAGGCACAAATCACTGGATTGCATTGGTTATCCATAGATATCTCAGCAAATTAACCAAATCTCATAAACTGTTAAGTGAGGAGCTATCCCTTGGTCCTTCCCATTCTAGAGCCTTGGTAAGGTAAGAAGCTGTCTTCTCTTCAATTCCCCGCTTCACCTATTACTTCTCATCTTTCCCCTTTTGGCCGTCTTGCTGCATTTGCTGCCATTCTGCTCACCTTGCTACCCTGCCAGTCCTGCTGGCCTGCCAGCCTTGCAGGCCATCCCATTGGTTTAAAAAAAACAATAACCCCTATTCTTAGATAATAATTGAAATTAATCGGTACAGAAAATCATTTGCTAAAGCCCTCATGTGGATATTTCAGCCAAAGACTGATTCACAGCCATCTGAGAACAATCTGGACATGTTTCTTTCTTGCTGAAAATATAAAAATGAGAGAATGCTGACTCTAGCTATCTCCTATGTGTTACTGTACTCTGAAATAAAAAAGTCAAGCAATTTGATACTGTAAATTTAAGCATTATTTTTTTTTTAAAGTTGATAGTTTGGAAAACAGGGAAAATCAAATTAGATAATAGCTGCCGGTACACAAGAAAAACTTCAATCATCTAACCTTGAACTGAGTTATTAATATTCAGAAATAGTTGCTACCTTTTAAAAGAAAAGTTAAAATACTCTGGTATTCTCAGCAGAGACTGAGATGTAACGATAATTTAGAATGCCTCTGTTCTCTCTCCAAAGACAGAGGCATTTCAGTGTCATCCTCCCTCTTTTGAGACCTGCATTATTAGTTCATCCTTCCTTTGCTTCCTAGTATGAGAACATGGCAATGTTTTATAGAAAAGCACAAAGTTAAATAGGGTCTAAAAATAAATGTTTAAACATTTTTAAAATAAACTTTAGAGATAACACAGAAAAAGTTCTTGAAAACATTTATTATGTTCCTCCAACCAGCCACAGTTCCCATACCCACTAGATCTTTCTGCCAATCTCTATCTTCAAGGCTTGGATCTGCACGATTGGCCTTTGAAGTAGTCTACCATTGGCCGTCTTTTCCTGATGGTTTCCTCTTCACTAATCCTTGCATTTTTCTTTCGCTTTCCCAGATGTTTGCACACATGGATGCCTTCATCCCTCCATTTCCATATTATCTACTTTGACACTAACATTATTTTTTCCTCTTTTTTTGCTCATATGACACCAACCTAGTTACAATGCTATAATAGTTAAACAATAGCTAAAGTTGTTCATTTGCTCTTATTCATCTGTAAGTCCATAGGAACTTTGTAGCAAGAACAAACTGATAATTCAGCTTCATAGAGACTAAGTAACAGAATTACTATGTTGCAATGTAAGACATTAGTGGGAGGGAGGGAAGGAGGAAGGAAGGAAGGAAGGAAGGAAGGAAGGAAGGAAGGAAGGAAGGAAGGAAGGAAGGAAGGAAGGAAGGAAGGAAGGAAGGAAGGAAGGAAGGAAGGAAGGAAGGTTTTACAATACTGTCAGATGGTGGGAAAGAAAAGGATGCACGCTTCATCCTGCCTAGATAAAAACTGATAAGGTACCTTTTTACAGACATAAGGGTTACATGAAACATGAGCTTCCAGGGTTAAAAATAGTTCCATGACTAAATGGGCCATTATTAAATAATGATAGGATTATTTAAAGATTAAACAAAATGAGCAACTGCTGATTACTAGAGAATGTAGCAGCCCAGAATGAGGGTGATTATTAGATTTTGGAGGGGTAGTCTCATGTCCAGCACAGAAACCAATAAATTCTGGGGCCACTCATAGAATGAAAAGAAATATTGGAGATCATCCATTCTGGAGAGTTTGTCGGCCTGGGTCAAAAAGCGGCACTTTCTTTTTTAAATTAAAATTAGAAAACATGGCCACAGACCACATTTCCAATGGGGTGGGAGTTAAAGGAAATTGTCACCCTCTGTACCTGCACTCAGAAATTAGTGAGTAACTTATATAGATATTGGGCCAAACAGAAAGTATGAATCTGTCAAAAGAATTTTGCACAGGAATTTTTAATGAGAGCATGATAATCTACTGGCATAGAGCACTAAAAAAGTCCTACATGCATTTACATGCATCTACCCAAAACACTTACACCTATCATGTTAGCCATCTATCCAAAAGTCTCCAATTCAATCTTCACCTTCCATTAAGGGGAGTATTTTGTAGATATGTTCTTGTCAGCTGAAGGCATTTGGAAGGAGAAAAAGACAATAGACCCATAACAATATATTATCCATAAGGTACCCTGTATCCAGTACATAAGAACATCATTTGGCATCATTCTGCCTATGGCAAGATCAAGATTGGCAAGGAGAGTAGCAAGGTTCATGCTTGTATAGTTTTCTGGTAGGAAAGGTGAACCGTATTTTAACTTGAATATAAGGAATATCCTCCCTCCTCGTCTTTTTTATAGTTGTTACATAGAACAACTTGGTCTCCATCACATATCTGGACAGCTGGTGAGGCAAGTGATTTAGATGTCACATCCAAAATCCTTCCTGCCAGTTCTCCTTTCTTCTTGTTTTAATAGAGCCAGTTTGTAATATGATGAAAATACTGGACTGGAAATTGTAAGTACTAGTCTTCCCGTAGGCATGAAAACATTCTAGATGGCTTTGGATCAGGGGTGGGATGCTACCAGTTCTGCCCAGTTCTATAGAACTAGTAGCTCTGAAGAGCAGCAGACACCAAACCAGTTCTGTATTTGCTGCTGTTTGGTCAACCGGCCTGCCCAGGCTCTTACTGGTCCTTTATTTCCTGCTTTTTCAACCTCAACTGCTTTGCGCGGCACAGCCGATGTTGAAAGAGCAGGAAAAAATAGGCTTTTCAAATACTGTGCACCTGTGCGCAGCGTTTTTCAGCTGTCTGGGTGGCACAGCTGGTGTTTTTTTTACACGTGCACACAAAACATAGTCACCAAACCGGTAGTAACACTGGTTGAATCCCACCCCTGCTTTGAATCAGTCAATATCTCTTAGCCTCCCAAGGTTTTTGTTATGGGGACAATAATGAGGCAACATTATGTAAGTGGATGGAGTTGTACAAAACAAATGCAACATATAAATCTAATTATTAATAAATCATGCTATAACTTTTTCATGGAAAACTATATATTTCTATTGCAGAAAAATAACAAGCTATTATTTATATTGAAATTGAATTTCTATTTTTTTTAGTTTCATGTGACTTTACTTTGATACTGTGTGAATAAGCCTTAAGCTTGCTCTCTCTCTTACTTCCACTCCAGGACTATTTCTTACACAGCAAACCATGGATGAGCTGGGCTTGCAACAGCAAACTCTAGTTGATAATGAAATATAATAAAAAGCAAATATCTCCACCAGGTTTTATTTCCCATTATACTTCTATTCAGAGATGAGTAAGAAAAGATGTTTTCCCTTCTGCATCATAGCAAGACACACTTCTGTATGTGTTTAGATTATATTCTTATAGTTAAGTTAAATATATTTTCATTAATAGGACATCATCCTTGACCCAGAAAAATTTGAGTATTCTATATTATTATAATTCACTATAATAGTTTTGGTTGCCACAATGTAAAAAAGATGTTGAGACTCTAGAAAGAGTGCAGAAAAGAGCAACAAGGATGATAAGGGGACTGCAGGCCAAAACATATGAAGAACGGTTGCAGGAACTGGATATGTTAAGTCCAGAGGTCTGCAACCTTAAACACTCAAATTTGGACCCATTTCTCACAGAAAACACTGAGAGCCAATAATTTAACAACCAGTGTGACTGGGTGGGCGTGACCAACTCGACATCACTCACTCCCACCACCTACTCTGGAATATGGAGTTAGTCTCCATCCCCTGCCATCATGCTTACTTTCTCAGGCCAGGTGAAGAGTGATGGGGAGGGACCATCCAGTGGTGGGTTCAGCTGACAGAGAGCCACAGCAGAGGGTCAAAAGAGCCACATGTGGCTCCAGAGCCGCAGGTTGCAGACCTCTGGTCTAGTCTAATTAAAAGAAGGACTAGAGGAGACTTGATAGCAGAGTTCCAATATCTCAAGGGCTGCCACAAAGGAGGGTCACACTCTTCTCCAAAGCACCTGAGGGCAGGACAAGAAGCAATGGGTGGAAACTAATCAAGGAGAGAAGAACTTAGAACTAATGAGAAATTTCCTGACAGTTAGAAGTTGTGAATGCTCTAACACTGGAAGTTTTTTTTAAAAAAATGTTGGATAACCATCTGTCTGAAATGGTATAGGGTTTCCTGCTTAGGCAGGGGGTTGGACTAGAAGACCTCTACGGTCCCTTCCAACTCTGTTATTCTATACACATGTGTTATACAAACGAACTGCTTACTTAAACAAATGAAGTTATTCTATCTCTTTTATTGACAATAATGACCCTTTTTGAAAACAACCTAAAGTTTGTTCCTGGGGCACAGAAGGCCCATACATTATTTTTAGAGCCAATTTCCATAGTGTTTCATACATTGGTGTGCTACCATACCCCAAATTTAAACCTATACCTATAATAGAACAGTAGTACTCAAGCTATGAGCATACCAATAATAGTCTCTGACACACTCATCTGGCAATTATGTCATATTAGCTGACAATAGCATGCTGACATTTCAAGCAGAAATATCAGCATCGAGTTAATATCAGGCTGAATATTTCAAAATAGTAATAATACCTTGATTTTGTGCAACCTTAGTACTGCATTGTTGTTATCCTAATATGTATTCTATCAGCTTGAACACTGGCCATTCTTGAAATAAATATAGGACTATTGTGTGCAATTAATTCTTTCTTCTGCTCTGCTAGAGAATGTCCCAGAACAAAACAGATCCAGACATTTCCAGATTGGTTGCTCTATATGAGTCACATTTGTGTTTTATGGATACTCTTCAGATCCAATTGTTATTCTCTGTAATGCTCTTTGTTTATTCAAAAAATATCTCTCACCTTTCAAAACAAATATTTATCCAAGGTGATTTACCAAAACTTGTATTTAAAATGTTAAATTAAAAGCAGCAGCATAACATATGTCACAAACCTTTAAGTTTACATTAAAATAATTGATAGAGGAAACAAATAAGATTAATTTAGAATGATCATTTCAGCATCAATGTTAGATGTCAAAGACCTTAGTGATTTCATCTGATACTAGAAAGGCAGTGAAGTAGAACTCAGACTTGTGGTGAGGATAAAATAGAGAAGATATGTCCCATCTCTGTTTAACTCCTTCTTAAAGCATAGGTAATGTGTAACAATTAATCAGAAATAAACCAAGGTCCACTCAACTTTGCATGGAAGATAGATCAGAAAATAGTTTCTAATCTGTATGCAAATTAGTTTGAATCAAAGTATTGAAGCTTAACAAAGCAGTCTAAATTGTCTAAATCTTTGTGCCCAGGTGCTATGATTTATTCACTGTTGTGACAAGATGGTGAGATGCTGTATATAAACATGAAAAAATCTGCTAGATCAGTCCACACAGTTATCATAATGATGTTTTATCTCCCTTGTTGGCTGCCTAGTTATTGAAGTTTGCATGGCAGAATGTAAATAAATTAATAAAATATGCTACACAAGAAAAATACAGTACATAGCAAAAGGGGAAAAAAATAGCAATGCTATATGTGATGTAGTATAACTAGAATCAGCCCAGAGCTGGAAGGAACCTTGGAGGTCTTCTAGTCCAACCCCCTATAGGATACCCTATACAATAAAATCAAAAACAGAACAAGGGGAACATATATTTTAAGAGACCAAGATTAAATGCTAGTTTAACATCAACCATGATCCTGAAGGTAGGTTCATTTAAAATGAACAAACAGGCATCCCACTATTCAGCAACAAAATTATAACCCATCGGCTCACAAGAAATCAGACCATGTCTCAGTAACAGCCAGCTACTCAAACTATCAAACAAGCCAAAACCAGACCATGACTCAGAAGCACCCAGATAAACAACTCTAATCCTAATCTGCATCACACAGACAGTACTTAACTACAGCCCAGCAACAACAGCCAGCCAACCAAACAGTCCAAAATCAGACCATGTCTCAGAAATATCTGAACAAACAACATCCAGACTAATTTGCATCTCATAAAAAGGTATTTAAAGACCTGTGTTCTGACAGATGAGCACAACTCAAAATGCACTGACAATGTCTCCTCGAATGGTGGCAAAATGTTTGCAACCAAATTGCCAAGCTCAGAGCTCAAACCAGTAGCCTAGCTAGTTTAACTGTTTGTTTAAATCAGGGGTGTCCAACCTTGGCAACTTTAAGACTTGTCGACTTCAACTCCCAGAATTCCTCAGCCAGCAAAGCTGGCTGAGGAATTCTGAGAGTTGAAGTCCACAAGTCTTAAAGTTGCCAAGGTTGGACACTCCTGGTTTAAATCTTTCATATAGCTGTCCATCTTACATCAGTAGTTCTCACAGTGAACAAGCAGATACCAAGTGAAACTCAGTGGTGCTATTCTACTGGATCGGCCTGGTTCTGGCATACCGCTGGTGCTGAAGATCAGCCGAGACCGAACCTGTTCTCTCTAATGAGCTGCTGTTGGGCCCACCTGCCCACCTGGGCTCCCATACTGACCTTTATTCCCTGTTTTTGAAGGTGCAGCTGATTTGCACGGCACAGCAGATTGCTGCACATCAGCTGTTGAAGCTACAGGTATTGCAGGTGGTGAGTGGGAAAGCCTCTGCATGTGTGCAAAGTGTGCGTTTGGCACGCGCTGAAAGTGTATTCATGCACACACAGAGCATGCCCACCAAGCCACTCCCACTGAACCGGTGGTAAACCACTTTGAAACCCACCATTAGTGAAACAAATAAACAGATTATAAATATAACAGGATTGTCCAAGTCATCTCTCCCCACAGTTCATATGCCTCTGACTGTAAAGATAATATATAATGATAAATGACCTCATGTTACTGTCAAACATAATCAAAGTAAATACTGTAGTAATAAATATTATAACTCCTATAATATATAGTAACAAATACTATATAATAGTGCCACCATTATATTCATATTTTATATTAACATTTTCTATGCCTTAGGTTAAGCATTTTATCATTGGGCTGGAGAACCTTGTGTGAAACATCCCATAAGCCTGACCCTGGAAGCTAGTTTAAATATTTTTTTTTTATCTCCTTTTCCACAAAAGATACCCGGAGCAATTCAGGAAAAAAAAAGTCAAGCCAATATCAAAGCACAATTAATTATGCATTAGCTGCAAACAAAGAACTGAAATAATGACAAAACCTCCAAATGTCAATCACTGATTAAATGTCTAGGAAAAAAGACCAGTTTTCATAGATTGCCTGCATAGAGTGAGACAATCAATGAGAGGTTGTCAGTACTAGACAATCCTGAGGAATTGGTTATGTAAATGGCATTCTGCACCTTCTTTTCTGAAGTAATCCTCAAGAGTGGTTTCAAAAATGTATCTTACCTATCAGATTGAAGGCACGCACACACTTTGCATGCCTGTGTGGCTGATTTTGCCTTCTCTTTCAGAGAGGACGTAGCAGAGGTGGTATTCAGAAGGTTCTAACCAGTTCTGGAGAAACGGTAGTGGAAATTTTGAGTAGTTTGGAGAATACCACCTCTGACTGGCCCCGTCCCCATCTATTCTCTGCCTCCCAAGTCTCAGCTGATTGGCTGGGTCTTCGCTTGTGCCCTGCACAGGAGAACGGAGCTGGAAAGCAGGTTAGTGGGGTAGGGTGGGAATGGAGATTTTGCAGTATCCTTCCCCTGCCATGTTCACCATACCATTAATATCAGGCTGAATATTTCAAACATAGGAATACAAGGGTCTGGTCATCCAATGGGAATCACTATTCCTTACTTGGCTGACTCTCCACTCCTCCCTCCATAAGGGGACAAATTAGCCACTTAGCAGGAGCTGCAGATTAAAAAAAATAGAATATCTCTATTGGTTTTGATGGCATTTTTTTGAAAAAAAATATACTGTCTTCCCCATTCCATTATGGTGGTGGCTCCAGTTCTATTTATTCAATTTTTAATGATTTTATTTTAGTGAACTTAAGGATTAGTTACTGCATTGTTGTTATCCTAATATGTATTCTATCAGCTTGAACACTGGCCATTCTTGAAATAAATATAGGACTATTGTGTGCAATTAATTCTTTCTTCTGCTCTGCTAGAGAATGTCCCAGAACAAAACAGATCCAGACATTTCCAGATTGGTTGCTCTATATGAGTCACATTTGTGTTTTATGGATACTCTTCAGATCCAATTGTTATTCTCTGTAATGCTCTTTGTTTATTCAAAAAATATCTCTCACCTTTCAAAACAAATATTTATCCAAGGTGATTTACCAAAACTTGTATTTAAAATGTTAAATTAAAAGCAGCAGCATAACATATGTCACAAACCTTTAAGTTTACATTAAAATAATTGATAGAGGAAACAAATAAGATTAATTTAGAATGATCATTTCAGCATCAATGTTAGATGTCAAAGACCTTAGTGATTTCATCTGATACTAGAAAGGTAATGAAGTAGAACTCAGACTTGTGGTGAGGATAAAATAGAGAAGATATGTCCCATCTCTGTTCAACTCCTTCTTAAAGCATAGGTAATGTGTAACAATTAATCAGAAATAAACCAAGGTCCACTCAACTTTGCATGGAAGATAGATCAGAAAATAGTTTCTAATCTGTATGCAAATTAGTTTGAATCAAAGTATTGAAGCTTAACAAAGCAGTCTAAATTGTCTAAATCTTTGTGCCCAGGTGCTATGATTTATTCACTGTTGTGACAAGATGGTGAGATGCTGTATATAAACATTAAAAAATCTGCTAGATCAGTCCACACAGTTATCATAATGATGTTTTATCTCCCTTGTTGGCTGCCTAGTTATTGAAGTTTGCATGGCAGAATGTAAATAAATTAATAAAATATGCTACACAAGAAAAATACAGTACATAGCAAAAGGGGAAAAAAATAGCAATGCTATATGTGATGTAGTATAACTAGAATCAGCCCAGAGCTGGAAGGAACCTTGGAGGTCTTCTAGTCCAACCCCCTATAGGATACCCTATACAATAAAATCAAAACAGAACAAGGGGAACATATATTTTAAGAGACCGAGATTAAATGCTAGTTTAACATCAACCATGATCCTGAAGGTAGGTTCATTTAAAATGAACAAACAGGCATCCCACTATTCAGCAACAAAATTATAACCCATCGGCTCACAAGAAATCAGACCATGTCTCAGTAACAGCCAGCTACTCAAACTATCAAACAAGCCAAAACCAGACCATGAGTCAGAAGCAACTCTAATCCTAATCTGCATCACACAGACAGTACTTAACTACAGCCCAGCAACAACAGCCAGCCAACCAAACAGTCCAAAATCAGACCATGTCTCAGAAATATCTGAACAAACAACATCCAGACTAATTTGCATCTCATAAAAAGGTATTTAAAGACCTGTGTTCTGACAGATGAGCACAACTCAAAATGCACTGACAATGTCTCCTCGAATGGTGGCAAAATGTTTGCAACCAAATTGCCAAGCTCAGAGCTCAAACCAGTAGCCTAGCTAGTTTAACTGTTTGTTTAATCAGGTGTTTTTTTTGTTTAGATCTCAGCCAGCAAAGCTGGCTGAGGAATTCTGAGAGTTGAAGTCCACAAGTCTTAAAGTTGCAAGGTCACTCCTGGTTTAAATCTTTTATATAGCTGTCCATCTTACATCAGTAGTTCTCACAGTGAACAAGCAGATACCAAGTGGAACTCAGTGGTGCTATTCTACTGGATCGGCCTGGTTCTGGCATACCGCTGGTGCTGAAGATCAGCTGAGATGGAACCTGTTCTCTCTAATGAGCTGCTGTTGGGCCCACCTGGGCTCCCATACTGACCTTTATTCCCTGTTTTTGAAGGTGCAGCTGATTTGCACGGCACAGCAGATTGCTGCACATCAGCTGTTGAAGCTACAGGTATTGCAGGAGGTGAGTGGGAAAGCCTCTGCACGTGTGCAAAGTGTGCGTTTGGCACGCGCGGAAAGTGTATACATGCACACACAGAGCATGCCCACCAAGCCACGCCCACTGAACCGGTGGTAAACCACTTTGAAACCCACCATTAGTGAATTATAAAACCCACCATTAGATTATAAATATAACAGGATTGTCCAAGTCATCTCTCCCCACAGTTCATATGCCTCTGACTGTAAAGATAATATATAATGATAAATGACCTCATGTTACTGTCAAACATAATCAAAGTAAATACTGTAGTAATAAATATTATAACTCCTATAATATATAGTAACAAATACTATATAATAGTGCCACCATTATATTCATATTTTATATTAACATTTTCTATGCCTTAGGTTAAGCATTTTATCATTGGGCTGGAGAACCTTGTGTGAAACATCCCATAAGCCTGACCCTGGAAGCTAGTTTAAATATTTTTTTTTATCTCCTTTTCCACAAAAGATACCCGGAGCAATTCAGGAAAAAAAAAGTCAAGCCAATATCAAAGCACAATTAATTATGCATTAGCTGCAAACAAAGAACTGAAATAATGACAAAACCTCCAAATGTCAATCACTGATTAAATGTCTAGGAAAAAAGACCAGTTTTCATAGATTGCCTGCATAGAGTGAGACAATCAATGAGAGGTTGTCAGTACTAGACAATCCTGAGGAATTGGTTATGTAAATGGCATTCTGCACCTTCTTTTCTGAAGTAATCCTCAAGAGTGGTTTCAAAAATGTATCTTACCTATCAGATTGAAGGCACGCACACACGTTGCATGCCTATGTGGCTGATTTTGCCTTCTCTTTCAGAGAGGACGTAGCAGAGGTGGTATTCAGAAGGTTCTAACCAGTTCTGGAGAAACGGTAGTGGAAATTTTGAGTAGTTTGGAGAATACCACCTCTGACTGGTCCCGTCCCCATCTATTCTCTGCCTCCCAAGTCTCAGCTGATTGGCTGGGTCTTCGTTTGTGCCCTGCACAGGAGAATGGAGCTGGAAAGCAGGTTAGTGGGGTGGGGTGGGAATGGAGATTTTACAGTATCCTTCCCCTGCCATGTTCACCATACCATGCCCACCAAGCCATGCCACACCCACCAAACCATGCCCACAGAACCAGTAGTAAAAAAAATTGAATCCCACCACTCGGACATAGGAATTGCTGACAAGGGTCTGGTCATCCAATGGGAATCACTATTTCTTACTTGGCTGACTCTCCACTCCTCCCTCCATAAGGGACAAATTAGCCACTTAGCAGGAGCTGCAGATTAAAAAAAATAGAATATCTCTATTGGTTTTGATGGCATTTTTTTTGAAAAAAAAATATACTGTCTTCCCCATTCCATTATGGTGGTGGCTCCAGTTCTATTTATTCAATTTTTAATGATCAATGCTGATATTTTAGCTGAACTTAAGGATATTATAAAAATATCTTGAAACATCACAGGGAGAGGCAGTAGCACATTTCTGAAGCTCAAAACAACAACAATGAATACTTTATTACAGTCAGAGACCCCAGTGGTGGGATTCAATTTTTTTTACTACCAGTTCTGTGGGCGTGACTTGATGGGCATGGCAGGGGAAGGATACTGTAATATCTCCAGTCAGAGAGATTTCATCAAGCCATGTGGTATTTGCCAGTTCTACGAACTACTCAAAATTTCCGTTATTAGTTCTCCAGAACTTGTCAGAACCTCCTGAATACCACCTTTGAAAGACCCATATAAGGAAAATGGGATACAAACAATAATTTTAAAAGCTAAATGATGTACAACCAAAAGTTACAAAAGGTTAAAAAGCATAAAATACAACATATAGATGGTATATTAGATGGATATGGAATAGGCATATGAATAAAGATACATATATTAAAGATAAAAGTCTATAAAAATCTATAAGGAAAAGTTTAAAACATTAAACAAATACAGGGGAATATATTTATCTGGCAGGAGAGATATCATGGAGGAAGATAGGATAGAAGTCATCTCTTTTTTATCCAGCAAATTCTATCAAGCAAAAAAGCTTCAACCTTCTAGAGTAGGGGTGTCAAACTTGTGTTGTCATTGTCACATGACATATCATGACTTTTCCCCCCTTCACTAAACTTGGTATGGGCGTGGCCAACACATGACACATCTGGCCCACTGGCCATGAGTTTAACACCCCTATCCTAGAGACTCTTTCAACCTTCAAAGTAGGATGGCACTTCAAGAAGATAATCTGACTATATAAAGGACTTGCTTCATAATCTCACAGTGAAATCACTTTCAGCCCCATTCAGGTATCTATTATCCATCAAAAAAAATTGGAGCAGACAGTCTCCTCTGTGTTTCCATGTACTGTCCCTCATTGCAGATCCTTTACTATTTTAATTAATATAAATTATGATCAATTTTATGTCATCTTCATGGTATATGGACAGATAAACCAATGGATGATGCATAGTAAACTGAAAATATCTGATTTTAGAATCTATGAAGAACTCCTGGTATTTTTCAGCATAAAACACAATTATTCTTCATTTGCTCAAAATTGGGGATGAGGAAAAGATATTTATTTTATTTATTTATTTATTTGATTTGCCAATTGTTTACAAGATAATAAGTATAAGCGTATACATAGTTGTGAATACATGAAATGGGTACATATGAGAAAAATAAAAGAATAAGAGAAACAATAGGACAGGGACGGTAGGCACGTTGGTGCGCTTTATGCACGCCCCTACAGACCTCTTAGGAAGGGGGTGAGGTCAATAGTAGACAGTGTAAGGTTAAAGTTTTTGGGGTTTGGGGAAGAGACTACAGAGTCGGGTAGAGTATTCCAGACGTTGACCACTCTGTTGCTGAAGTCGTATTTCCTGAAATCAAGTTTGGTGCGGTTTACTTTGAGTTTGTATCTATTGTGTGCTCTTGTGTTGTTATGGTTGAAGCTGAAGTATTCATTGACAGGTAGGACATTGCAATGTATGATTTTATATACCATGCTTAAGTCAGACCGAAGACGGCGTAATTCAAGGTTTTCTAGTTCTAGAATTTCAAGTCTGGTGGCATAAGGTATTCTACAACGAGTAGAAGAGTGGAGAACTCTCCTTGTGAAATATTTCTGGACTTTCTCAATTGTGCTAATATCAGATACGTAATGAGGGTTCCAGACTGATGAACTGTATTCGAGTATTGGTCTAGCAAATGTTTTGTATGCTCTGGTTAGTAGTGTGATATTACCAGAGAAAAAGCTACGTAGGATTAGGTTAACAACTCTTAATGCCTTTTTGGCTATGTAGTTACAGTGGGCTCTAGCACTTAGATCATTAGAGGTGAGTATTCCAAGGTCCTGTACAGAGCTTGGGTCATCAACAAGTTCTTGACTATTCAGCTTGTATTTTATTTTCTGATTTTTTTGCCAATATGTAAGACAGAGCATTTATTTGTTGAGATTTGAAGTTGCCATTTGTTTGACCATTCAGATACATAGTCGAGATCTTTTTGAAGGGTAGCAGTATTGTCTGTGGTATTGAACAGCTTTACATCATCAGCGAAGAGAACGCAATTGCTCTTAATATGATCGCAGAGGTCATTTATGTAGAGTATGAAGAGAGTTGGTCCTAGAACACTGCCCTGGAGGACACCACTATTGACAGGTACTGGATTTGATAGGACGCTCCCGATTTTGACCATTTGTTGTCTGTTTGACAGGAATGCTTCTATCCAGTTATTCAGTTGTCCAGAGATACCATAGGATTTTATTTTTAGCAGTAGTTTGTCGTGTACCACTGAATCAAAGGCTTTACAGAAGTCTATGTAGATTAGCGTCTATTGCTTTGCCCTGGTCGAGTTGTGTCGTCCATATGTTTTTGCAGTGTAAGAGTTGCAGATTACAGGATAGTTTTTTCTGAAACCAAATTCTTTATTGGAGAGTAGGTTGTTTGTCTCTAAGTGGAGGATAATGGATTGGTTAATAATTGATTCCATGACTTTACAGGTGACGCAGCATAAGGAGATTGGCCTGTAATTTTCAACTAGGCTTGGGTCTCCCTTTTTGAAGATGGGGATGACTGTGGCTTGTGACCATAGGTTAGGCAAGGAGCTGGTTCTGAAAGATTTTTCAAAGATTATGCTTAGAGGTTTGGCTATGGCAGTGGATAGCTTTCTTAAGAAGTAGGCACATATTCCATCCGGTCCAATAGATAGAGATGGTTTTAGATTGCGTAGTGATTTTTCAACATTGTCTTCTGTGAAATCGATATGTATTAGATCATTGTTGTTATCTGTGGTACGGCTAGGAAATACTGGGCATGATCCATTGCTGTTTACAAATACTGAGCTGAAGAATGTGTTAAAGATGTTGGATTTAATGGTGTCGTCATAGCAGTCTTTACCATCAGGTCCTATCAAGGGAGGGATGGACCTTGAGTCTTTTAGTTTGTTGTTTACAAAATTGTAAAAAGCATGGGTGGAATTGGTGCTTAGAAGGTTTTCCTCTTGTTTAATGTGATAATTGGTGCATTCGGTCTTTATCTGGTGGCATAAATTTTTGTATCGGTTTTTGAAATTGGCAACGTGACCAGATTTGTTTTTCCGCCAGAGTGATCTCTTTTTGGATTGAAGTTTCCTTATTGATATGGGTAATCTGCTTTTTTTGTTTTGTTTTGGGAGTTGTTGTTGGAACATATAGTTTGATGACTCTTTTGACTTCAAGTAAAAATATGTTGTAATGGTCTTCAACAGTATTGCATCCAGTGAATAGAGATTGCCAATCAAGGGATGAGAGATCGTTGTCTATAAGATCATAGTTGCCTTTTTTGAAGTTACAATTGGGGATTACATCATTGTGGTGATTTTGTGTGGACGTATGTTGAGACAAAAGTCAATCATATTGTGGTCACTACTGGAAAAGGGTTCTTTAGTTTGTATTCCGTAAATTAAATTCAAACTATTGCAGAAGATGAGATCAAGGCAGTTGTTTAGTCTAGTGTTGTTGGTTACTAGTTGTTCCAGTCTCAGATTTGTAATAGCATTATAGAAGGTTGTGTGTATGATTTCAGTTGTACAGTCATTTATCATTTGGTTTGCATGTTCAAACAAATTTACATAAAAATCATACTTCCCAACATGATTTAATAGAAGCTAGATGCAGTTGAGGGTGGGGATTCATTCTCCAAGCTTGTGGGTTGGTTTCCAAATGTTTCATTACCAGGCTAGGTAACATCTTCAGCAGAGCTTAGGGGATGTCTGTGTCTGTATTTTTCTGCTTATAAAGGCTTTGTGTGATCAGTAGGTCACATCAGGTGAAAGAGGTCACATCAGGTGAGGGTCTTCTGCTGGGTCTTGTGCTGGATCAGGTGTGGATCTTGTAATGAGTCTTGTGATGGGAAGGCCATGTCAGGTGAGCGTCACTAGTTGGAAAGGTTGAGTGGGTTGGTTGAGAGTTAGTGCTGTCATTGGTTAGTTTGAATTCTGAAGGGTTTATACGGTGGTGGTAGGTCAATGTGTCTGTTGATGGAGTGCCAGGCTTTGATGAACTCACACATATGGTGGGTGATATCATGGCCAAAGATTCTTGTATTGCCAACTAAAAGCTTGGAGAATGAACCTTCACCCTAATCTTACACCCTGAGCTACAGATATTCGACACTGTCACATAGCTATAGTTGTCTTGGAAATAAATGCATTTATTAGAAGAAAGTGTATACAAAAGCAAATACTTTTGAGAGAAAATGTAATATACAGTGCATTATAGATGGAGAAATGGATTCCAAAATGTCATATGATGTTTTACAAAAATATTGACTGATATAGTCAGTAGAACCAAGTTGGCACTGAGACATATAGTACCACTGAAATAGGCCATAGAAAAAAGAGACTGGCATAGGACAGGTGGCATTTCATACTTTGCAAGTCAATTTTTAGATCAGTGTCTGTATCAATAAGGCAAACTTTTGGTCACTATTCAGACACTAATATCAACAAATTCAACAGGAGCAAACCCAACCAAAGTAAATGCTTGGTAGATGCATCAGAAATCCTGGTTCAAATCACATTGGGGATTCAGAGAGAACATGATCTTATTCAAGATTATTGGGAATAAATATTAGTTTGCCTTTGCGAAACTGCATGCTTTTGATGTTCAAGCAGGTTGACAAGTAAGACAAGCAGGACATATAAACATGAGGGGAAAAAATAAAGACTGGGATGGGAATTAATAAAACCATCAAGAATTCATCCTGATTTAAAGTTACATTCTTCAGAGCAGGGTGCAGTCCCTAAGAAAGTTAAACATGTGCTGAAAAATTTTTCCCATTAACATTTTTCAGACCCAAAACAATAGAGTTATGCAAAGCTTTAAAGGTGTGCTTCAATTCAATGAAGCTTTGATCTCACCAGAAAGAGGACCTGCTTCAAAGCTGTGAATTGAACTAAGTGGCTTTACTGTCTTTTGAAGAACTCCATAGATTTGATGGCTCCCCTTCCCTGTCTTTTACAGTTGTTACAGGCAATATACAGTGCTGAAAAGTCTCTTCTCTGCCAGCCAGTGAATTTCATCATTTTTTAAAATTCTCTCACTATGATAACAATTTTGGAGGTGGCAAGGATAATGTCGCCCTGGGCGTCATCATTTTCTCTTTTCTCAACTTTTTAAAGGCAGCCAGCCATAAATCTTAATTTTGTTTTCTCTGATACTAATGGAACAATACATGTCTATACTGTTCCTTACAACACAGCTGGGAGCTCAATTCAACTTTTGGATGTAAGCTCACGTTTGATCAGCCCTTTATGTACAGTTGAGCCCAGCCTTACTTTTAAATTCTGCATGATTATGTCAGGTTTAAGTATTTTTTTAGTATTGTTTAGTATTTATTTGATTTGTCAATCCCTTACAAGATACAAGTATAAAAATAAAGATAGTTTTGAATACATGAGATATATACTTATAAGAAAAATAAAAAACAATAGGACAGGGATGGTAGGCACAATTGATGCGCTTATGCATGCCCCCTACAGGCCTCTTAGGAAGGGGGTGAGGTCAACAGTAGACAGTCTAAGGTTAAAGTTTTTGGGGTTTGGGGAAGAAACCACAGAGTCAGGTAGAGTATTCCAAACATTGACCACTCTGTTGCTGAAGTCGTATTTTCTGCAGTCAAGTTTGGTGCGGTTAACCTTGAGTTTGTATCTATTGTGTGCTCTTATATTGTTATGATTAAAGCTGAAGTATTCATTTGCAGGTAGGACATTGCAATGTATGATTTTATATACTATATTTAGATCGGACCGGAGGCGGCATAGTTCTAGATTTTCTAGGTCTAGAGTTTCAAGTCTGGTGGCATAAGGTATTCTGCAATGAGTAGAGGAGCAGAGAACTCTTCTTGTGAAATATTTCTGGACTTTTTCAATTGTGTTAATATCAGATACATGATATGGGTTCCAGACTGATGAGCTGTATTCAAGTATAGATCTAGCAAATGTTTTGTATTTATGTTAGTCTCTGGATATCGAGCAAAATTCTGCTGTAGTAACACAGACACTGATCTAGAAACTTACTTGCAAGGAATCAAATGCCATTTGTTCTATGCCAGCCTATTTTTCTGTGGCCCATCTCAGTAGCACTATATATCTCAGTGCCAGCCTGGTGCTACTGCCTTTGCTAATTAACTGTCACAGAGTATTGTCAGCCAGCCACAATCCTGATCCAGCCTAGTTCTTTCACTGAATTGCAGGAGGTCTTCCTTAGATGTGAACCCTGTTTGCCTTGCTTGTCCTATGGTACTTGTCAACCTGCTTGGACATGCAATTTCCAACAGGCAAGCTAATATTCATTTTCAGCTAAATTTGAATCAGGTCGTGTCTTCTTTAAATCTCCAGTCTGATTTTAATCAAAGCTTCTTGTCCATTTACTAAGCATGCATTAACTTTGGCTGGGCTCTGCTCTGTTGAATTTAGCAATAGCAATAGCACTTAGACTTATATACCACTTCACAGTGCTTTACAGCCAACTCTAAATGGTTTACAGAGTCAGCATTTTGCCCCCAACAATTTGAATCCTCATTTTACTCACCACGGAAGGATGGAAGGCTGAGTCAACTTTGAGCCTGGTGAAGTTTGAACTGCCAAACTTCAGACAGCTGAAAGGCAGCAGAAGTAGCCTGCAGTACTGCACTTTAACCACTGGGCCACCATGTTCATTTATTTTTGTCATACATGTTTAATAATAAAACAATAGTTGTCTTTGATTGTCATCAGATTTTTTACATTTGTATATATTGAATTAAGAATTCTAGATACGACAAAATTTTGAATGTGTATAGTAACTTTTGTTTTCATTGTGACAATTAGGAGGACATATATATAGAGTTTATAACAACTCCCATAATAGACTTTATTTACTTTTTTATAAGAAATACAGTAAACAATAATCACAACATATTGATCTTTCTAAAACCCTTACAGAAACAAATTAAGTATCTGCATTTAATTTTAAATCATTCATAAATAAATAACAAAGCAATTTAAGAACCATTCTCCTAATCTGGAAAATGAGCCATTTATATTTCCTTTATGATTTCACAACTTTTCGAATACAACAATTTTATCATATGTATCTCTTCTGCATTGTTGTTTCTTTCTTGAGTTCAAAAGGTTTCTGATTGAGTAATTTATTGTAGAAAACTGCTTACCTGGTCTTGTCAGTCAACTAAGAAATTAATTCAGTGGTCATTTACTAGATCACCATAAGATATTTATTCAACCTTTAGTGTTTTTCTTCATTTTGATAGGTACCCAAAATAAGTGTATTTTTTTCTCTTCATGATTATATTTGTATGCATATGTGTATTTTGTATCTCTTTGTGTACATTCTGTGTACATTCCCTAATTACAAATTATTTCATTTTGAGAATATAATGAACCATCCTATTACTTTCTATGACAACATGATTTAATATCATCATCATCACCATCATCATCATCATCATCATCTTCTTCTTTTCTTCTTCTTTTTCTTCAGCGTTTGTCTCGCGCTCTGGCGAGGTCCGCTAATGTCCTTGAGTATTGCTTCCACGCCTCTCTGTCTGCCACGTATGTCGGGTCTGCCTTGCGATCTCTAGATCGGCCTTGATCGTGTCCATCCAGCGTTGCTTAGGTCTACCACGCGGTCTCGCTCCTCCGACAGTCACCTTCATCGCAGATTTGATGATGGATTCTTCCTTAGCGCGACTCACATGGCCGAACCATCGTAGCCGGGACTGCCTCATGACCGTGGGGATGGGCACGACGTTGAACCGTCTACGCACTTCTTCGTTCCTTCGTTTCATCATCATCATCATCATCATCAAAGTCGTTATCTATCCATTGCAGGGTGAAGGCTTCTTCCCCATGTTTCCATTTAATTTAAAATTCAATGTACATTATTTAAAATACATACTTTACATATACTATTATTACAGGATTGTGGTATACTGAGTGTGTCAGTACACTGCATGTACTTCTGAGTTGATGGGGTGCAGACAACGTTATATTAAACTGAGAAGGGATTAATTAGATTACTGATTCTAGCTTTCACAGAATAAGCCTGGGGAAAAATCGGGCTTTGGCTCAGCTGTTCATCTATTGGCTGAAAATGTGTCAAAGCTGACTAATACTGCATTTAGCACTGTTTGGAAATTCTGACTGTGTCATGTGTACAACTAAATCTGGGGACATAATTTGCATCTTTTCTATATTACTAAAAAGTATTATTTGAAAGCTATAGGTGACCTAAACCATGATGACATGCAAAATCCGTATTAATGGGCCTAACGGGTGAAAACTACAGCATGTGGAAGATTGTGAATTAGAATGTAAAAAGGGTAGAAGGAAAAATCAATAAATGGAATGAAAACAAGAAAGAAAACTATACATGCTTTTAGGCTATATAAAACAAAGAGAAAGGAGGATTTGTTAGAACTGAGCGAAAGTGGTTTCATCTTGTGGAATGGCGTTGATGAATTACCGAACTGATGGATTAGAAGATTCCTCTATGTTAGCTCCTTTCCAATGCGGAAATTTCAGCATCTCCAAGAGATGGCCTTATTGTTTTTCTTTAAAACCTCCAGTAAAGGAAAGTCCACTTCCTTCTATTTTTGAACAGTTCTTATATTTAGGAAACATTTCCAATATCCAGTTGAAAATTACATCCTTGTAATTTAAAGTCATTGTTTCTCATTCTGGCTTCTGGAACAACATAACAATTATGTCCTGGGTTCTATATGTCAGTTTTTCAGGCATTACATGGCAACTATAGGATTTCTTTCTCCAGAGTGAAAATATCCAGCTCCTCCCCTATTGTCTCCTATACATTTTTCCTCTCCCATCCTTTATCATATCTGTTGCTCTTTTTGGGGGGCAAACTTTAGTTTATCAATGTAAGTAATTTAACTGCAGTGCAAAAAATGTCACTTAAAACTATGCATAATAAAACAAGAAGAGATGGGGTCAAGAACAAAGAGACAATACATTCATTTGCATTGTAAAAAATATACACTGACAGTATAAAATAGAGACTGTATGTTGAGGTAATTTAATTCCATGGAAAAAATGAGGAGTATTCTTTATCGGCCAAGTGTGATTGGACAAAAAAAGAATTTCACTCCAGATGAGGACCATGTTATAAAGGCTAGTAGAAACAGGAGGGGAAAGAAAGTAAGCATTCAGATAATATCATCCTATTATTTCCCTGCAATTCTAGTGTTCACCTTCCCTAACATTGCTAGTCTTCTTTGTTCATTCATTGGTCATAATCTGTACCAGTTGTTAACTGATGGGCTAAATGAAGGTAAACTGTATTACTATATACACTATATGGTATACACTATATACTATAATTACAATACATCTTTAAAAAATATATGTCTGAAACAATGTTGGGATTCAGATTTTTTTACTACCGGTGCTGTGGGCGTGGCTTGATAGGCGTGGCAGGGAAAAGATAATGTAAAATCTCCAGTCAGAGGTGGTATTTGCCGGTACTCAAAATTTCTACTGCCGGTTCTTCAGAACTGGTCAGAATCTGCTGAATACCACCTCTGGTCTGGAAATGAAGACCTGAAATGAGAAACTTCAGGGACAGACCTTAAAGAAATTGTCCTGGCTAATGTTTATCACTATTGGTTGGAAGGATTTCATTCTTCATATGGAATAGCAAAACAAGAGACCTCCACTTTCTCTAATCTTCATATGTTCTTCATTTCATCTTGGCTCCCAAAGTTCCTTTCTACCCCTTCCAGCCTCCTTTATTGATTACACTCAAACATAACAGATGAATCTCTAAGAACAAATATGAAATGTTGGCAAAGCTTCTTTCTCTTCTGATATAACATAAAAACAGCACAGAGCCTAAGCTTATCCAAATGATTGTTAAAAATGGATCTAAGTCAGGACTATTATATTAAATTGATATTAATAAGATGAAGTATTGAAAGGATCCCAGAGATTTGATTCCATATAGCTTTCGAACTATAGTCCTTGAAAAGGTGTCTCAGGTACATTTCTTTCCCTAAGACTAAAGAGAGGAATCATGCTTTAGAAAGGAATACCCAATGTTGGATTCCTTTCCAGGTTTCCATGGATCTTTTCATTTTGATGCATTTGAAACCAGAAACAAAACAAATCAAGGAGAACCAGAAAAAAGTGCATTGGATACTTTGGGAGATAATTTGGATTGCTATAGCTTTATGTTTTCTAGTTTCAAACATATATAGGGTGAAAAAAATGCCCTAATGAAAATATACGGTGGTAAAGGGAACAAAACATCTAACTGATCCATAATCTTTCATTCAAATAAGCATGAATAAAACAACTGTACATATTCATGGCAATTCTAAATTTATCCTTTCAGACCCCTATAACAACAATTATGGATTTCAGTGTATTTGAAAAATCAATAGCTGGCTGCACAATAATTCTTCCTTCTGTATATTGGAAATATAGTTCTATTGAATCTGTTTTAGATTCTGGACCATGTAATTCTTATATCCCAATTCAAAAGAAATAATTTGTTCTACAGAACTTTACCATTCTGCACTTGCCAAGTCTCTTTGCCAGGGGCCTGGCTTTGGTGAATGCAATCCCCAAACTTTAATATCATGTCTGTAATTATTTTTATTTTAAAAGGGGAAAATTGTAAATGGTGGGTATATGCCAGCAGAACAAACATTTCTTTCCCTTTTTTAAAAAATGGGTCTCATCAGTCAGAGAGTTGCATTTTAGAATTATGAAAATTAAAGAGAAGAAGTGATCCACATGCAAGAAAATATTTTTTGTTGTTTGCATTCTAGAAAAGTTGAAGCTAAGACTCAAGCTAATTTTAAAAAGTATTTTTATATTCAGGAGACTGACTGAAGCCTTTTTACACATGAAAAATCTTGCTTGTACCATTGGTTTACAATAATTTATATATTATGTATCACATTTATTATGAACAATGCTGGGTAATTGTTACACAGAGCCAATAGAATGCCATACTTTTAAAGTGTGGCAATGCTGGGATAAGGAACTTAGGCAGTGGAGCATAAGTTGGGTGGACCAGAGCAAATTCACACCCCTCCCCCATTTTTATGTACACTTTTTTAAAATGACATTTCATCATTGTCTACACTTTTTCTTCCTTCTATATATACAATAAGCTGCCAAAGAAGAACCTTTGCCAGAAGTCTAAATTGTTTGTTTAATGAGGGCTTTTCAATTTAACCCAAGGTCAATTGAAATATGGTCATGGGCTGAAAGTGGCCCTTTGATTGCAAATTGCTAGTCCTTATTTTAAACTGTATGGTTGCTAGTTCATTTCTTGTTCCCCTTTGGATGCCAAATGAAAGAACTAATACATTTGCTTTGGAAAGTTCATAAGATGTGCAGTCCTACCTACACAAACTTGCACACTTTCTTTAAAACTCAAGCAAGGAGTTAATTATGGCACAATTCTAGCAATAAGGGAGCATATTATTGATTTTTTTTCCAAATCACTGATGCCAAATGTGAAAATTATTTAAAATGGCCTTTCTAATAAATGAGTGAGGGTTAGGCAGTAGGAAATCTAGAAAGCAACAGTTATACACATGCAAAATAATAATATAAAATATAAAAATTATATATAAAAAAAGAAACTTCGGAATAAGAAACCTCTGAACTCAATATAGACCTACCATATATTCTACAATCTGAATATAGCAGAAAGAAGATGTGCCCAATTAGAACTGTTTGTTTTCATCTAATGGTTGTCACAATCAACAAATAAAGTGGTCACCAACCTTTTTTGTACCAGGGACCAGTTTCAAGCACAAACACTTTTTCAAGGACCGGGGGAGAGAGAATCGAGTTTGGTGGTTTGCTTGCAGACGCTTCATTACCTGACTAGGTAACATCTGATGTTGTTACCTAGTCGAGTAATAAAACGCCTGCCAGCAAACCACCAAGTTCAGGGAGCGCCTCGGCCCTGCCTCCTCAGCCCCATCCTCAGGTGTCTCCCTCCCTCCCTCAGGTGTCTGCCTGTTCTGCTCTCTCAGTCGCTCTCTCGCTGCTCCACCAGCCCAGGAAGAAACTGCTTTAAAAGAAGCCGGGTGTGTGTGGCTTTAAATTCCGCAGCTCCTGATTACCTCTTTGCCCGCCCGCCCGCGGTAACCCAGTGCTCAGTTTTGCCTGCCTGCCTCGTTTGGAGCAGCTTCGGCTGATAAAAGAGGCGATTTATTATTTCAGCCGAAGCTGTCCCAAACAACCAGACAGGCAGGCAGGCAGAACGGAGCACTGAATTGAAGCACGCGGGCGGGCGGGTGGGGGTAAACGGGCGCTAGGAGCTGCGGCGACAGGAAATTCTTTGAAGCAGAGGAGCGAGAGAGCGACTGAGTTTTGAATACATGAGATATATACTTATAAGAAAAATAAAAAACAATAGGACAGGGATGGTAGGCACAATTGATGCGCTTATGCATGCCCCCTACAGGCCTCTTAGGAAGGGGTGAGGTCAACAGTAGACAGTCTAAGGTTAAAGTTTTTGGGGTTTGGGAAGAAACCACAGAGTCAGGTAGAGTATTCCAAACATTGACCACTCTGTTGCTGAAGTCGTATTTTCTGCAGTCAAGTTTGGTGCGGTTAACCTTGAGTTTGTATCTATTGTGTGCTCTTATATTGTTATGATTAAAGCTGAAGTATTCATTTGCAGGTAGGACATTGCAATGTATGATTTTATATACTATATTTAGATCGGACCGGAGGCGGCATAGTTCTAGATTTTCTAGGTCTAGAGTTTCAAGTCTGGTGGCATAAGGTATTCTGCAATGAGTAGAGGAGCAGAGAACTCTTCTTGTGAAATATTTCTGGACTTTTTCAATTGTGTTAATATCAGATACATGATATGGGTTCCAGACTGATGAGCTGTATTCAAGTATAGATCTAGCAAATGTTTTGTATTTATGTTAGTCTCTGGATATCGAGCAAAATTCTGCTGTAGTAACACAGACACTGATCTAGAAACTTACTTGCAAGGAATCAAATGCCATTTGTTCTATTCCAGCCTATTTTTCTGTGGCCCATCTCAGTAGCACTATATATCTCAGTGCCAGCCTGGTGCTACTGCCTTTGCTAATTAACTGTCACAGAGTATTGTCAGCCAGCCACAATCCTGATCCAGCCTAGTTCTTTCACTGAATTGCAGGAGGTCTTCCTTAGATGTGAACCCTGTTTGCCTTGCTTGTCCTATGGTACTTGTCAACCTGCTTGGACATGCAATTTCCAACAGGCAAGCTAATATTCATTTTCAGCTAAATTTGAATCAGGTCGTGTCTTCTTTAAATCTCCAGTCTGATTTTAATCAAAGCTTCTTGTCCATTTACTAAGCATGCATTAACTTTGGCTGGGCTCTGCTCTGTTGAATTTAGCAATAGCAATAGCACTTAGACTTATATACCACTTCACAGTGCTTTACAGCCAACTCTAAATGGTTTACAGAGTCAGCATTTTGCCCCCAACAATTTGAATCCTCATTTTACTCACCACGTAAGGATGGAAGGCTGAGTCAACTTTGAGCCTGGTGAAGTTTGAACTGCCAAACTTCAGACAGCTGAAAGGCAGCAGAAGTAGCCTGCAGTACTGCACTTTAACCACTGGGCCACCATGTTCATTTATTTTTGTCATACATGTTTAATAATCAAACAATAGTTGTCTTTGATTGTCATCAGATTTTTTACATTTGTATATATTGAATTAAGAATTCTAGATACGACAAAATTTTTGAATGTGTTATAGTAACTTTTGTTTTCATTGTGACAATTAGGAGGACATATATATAGAGTTTATAACAACTCCCATAATAGACTTTATTTACTTTTTTATAAGAAATACAGTAAACAATAATCACAACATATTGATCTTTCTAAAACCCTTACAGAAACAAATTAAGTATCTGCATTTAATTTTAAATCATTCATAAATAAATAACAAAGCAATTTAAGAACCATTCTCCTAATCTGGAAAATGAGCCATTTATATTTCCTTTATGATTTCACAACTTTTCGAATACAACAATTTTATCATATGTATCTCTTCTGCATTGTTGTTGTTTCTTTCTTGAGTTCAAAAGGTTTCTGATTGAGTAATTTATTGTAGAAAACTGCTCACCTGGTCTTGTCAGTCAACTAAGAAATTAATTCAGTGGTCATTTACTAGATCACCATAAGATATTTATTCAACCTTTAGTGTTTTTCTTCATTTTGATAGGTACCCAAAATAAGTGTATTTTTTTCTCTTCATGATTATATTTGTATGCATATGTGTATTTTGTATCTCTTTGTGTACATTCTGTGTACATTCCCTAATTACAAATTATTTCATTTTGAGAATATAATGAACCATCCTATTACTTTCTATGACAACATGATTTAATATCATCATCATCACCATTATCATCATCATCATCATCATCATCATCAAAGTCGTTATCTATCCATTGCAGGGTGAAGGCTTCTTCCCCATGTTTCCATTTAATTTAAAATTCAATGTACATTATTTAAAATACATACTTTACATATACTATTATTACAGGATTGTGGTATACTGAGTGTGTCAGTACACTGCATGTACTTCTGAGTTGATGGGGTGCAGACAACGTTATATTAAACTGAGAAGGGATTAATTAGATTACTTGATTCTAGCTTTCACAGAATAAGCCTGGGGAAAAATCGGGCTTTGGCTCAGCTGTTCATCTATTGGCTGAAAATGTGTCAAAGCTGACTAATACTGCATTTAGCACTGTTTGGAAATTCTGACTGTGTCATGTGTACAACTAAATCTGGGGACATAATTTGCATCTTTTCTATATTACTAAAAAGTATTATTTGAAAGCTATAGGTGACCTAAACCATGATGACATGCAAAATCCGTATTAATGGGCCTAACGGGTGAAAACTACAGCATGTGGAAGATTGTGAATTAGAATGTAAAAAGGGTAGAAGGAAAAATCAATAAATGGAATGAAAACAAGAAAGAAAACTATACATGTTTTTAGGCTATATAAAACAAAGAGAAAGGAGGATTTGTTAGAACTGAGCGAAAGTGGTTTCATCTTGTGGAATGGCGTTGATGAATTATCGAACTGATGGATTAGAAGATTCCTCTATGTTAGCTCCTTTCCAATGCGGAAATTTCAGCATCTCTAAGAAATGGCCTTATTGTTTTTCTTTAAAACCTCCAGTAAAGGAAAGTCCACTTCCTTC
The DNA here is from genome assembly GCF_049901735.1 of Notechis scutatus. NCBI lineage: Eukaryota > Metazoa > Chordata > Lepidosauria > Squamata > Elapidae > Notechis > Notechis scutatus. Next base: position 284,065,692 of record NC_142009.1, on the reverse strand, counting down.
TATTTTTGAACAGTTCTTATATTTAGGAAACATTTCCAATATCCAGTTGAAAATTACGTCCTTGTAATTTAAAGTCATTGTTTCTCATTCTGGCTTCTGGAACAACATAACAATTATGTCCTGGGTTCTATATGTCAGTTTTTCAGGCATTACATGGCAACTATAGGATTTCTTTCTCCAGAGTGAAAATATCCAGCTCCTCCCCTATTGTCTCCTATACATTTTTCCTCTCCCATCCTTTATCATATCTGTTGCTCTTTTTGGGGGGCAAACTTTAGTTTATCAATGTAAGTAATTTAACTGCAGTGCAAAAAATGTCACTTAAAACTATGCATAATAAAACAAGAAGAGATGGGGTCAAGAACAAAGTGACAATACATTCATTTGCATTGTAAAAAATATACACTGACAGTATAAAATAGAGACTGTATGTTGAGGTAATTTAATTCCATGGAAAAAATGAGGAGTATTCTTTATCGGCCAAGTGTGATTGGACAAAAAAAGAATTTCACTCCAGATGAGGACCATGTTATAAAGGCTAGGAGAAACAGGAGGGGAAAGAAAGTAAGCATTCAGATAATATCATCCTATTTCCCTGCAATTCTAGTGTTCACCTTCCCTAACATTGCTAGTCTTCTTTGTTCATTCATTGGTCATAATCTGTACCAGTTGTTAACTGATGGGCTAAATGAAGGTAAACTGTATTACTATATACACTATATGGTATACACTATATACTATAATTACAATACATCTTAAAAAAAAATATGTCTGAAACAATGTTGGGATTCAGATTTTTTTACTACCGGTGCTGTGGGCGTGGCTTGATAGGCGTGGCAGGGAAAAGATAATGTAAAATCTCCAGTCAGAGGTGGTATTTGCCGGTACTCAAAATTTCCACTACCGGTTCTTCAGAACTGGTCAGAACCTGCTGAATACCACCTCTGGTCTGGAAATGAAGACCTGAAATGAGAAACTTCAGGGACAGACCTTAAAGAAATTGTCCTGGCTAATGTTTATCACTATTGGCTGGAAGGATTTCATTCTTCATATGGAATAGCAAAACAAGAGACCTCCACTTTCTCTAATCTTCATATGTTCTTCATTTCATCTTGGCTCCCAAAGTTCCTTTCTACCCCTTCCAGCCTCCTTTATTGATTACACTCAAACATAACAGATGAATCTCTAAGAACAAATATGAAATGTTGGCAAAGCTTCTTTCTCTTCTGATATAACATAAAAACAGCACAGAGCCTAAGCTTATCCAAATGATTGTTAAAAATGGATCTAAGTCAGGACTATTATATTAAATTGATATTAATAAGATGAAGTATTGAAAGGATCCCAGAGATTTAATTCCATATAGCTTTCGAACTATAGTCCTTGAAAAGGTGTCTCAGGTACATTTCTTTCCCTAAGACTAAAGAGAGAAATCATGCTTTAGAAAGGAATACCCAATGTTGGATTCCTTTCCAGGTTTCCATGGATCTTTTCATTTTGATGCATTTGAAACCAGAAACAAAACAAATCAAGGAGAACCAGAAAAAAGTGCATTGGATACTTTGGGAGATAATTTGGATTGCTATAGCTTTATGTTTTCTAGTTTCAAACATATATAGGGTGAAAAAAATGCCCTAATGAAAATATACGGTGGTAAAGGGAACAAAACATCTAACTGATCCATAATCTTTCATTCAAATAAGCATGAATAAAACAACTGTACATATTCATGGCAATTCTAAATTTATCCTTTCAGACCCCTATAACAACAATTATGGATTTCAGTGTATTTGAAAAATCAATAGCTGGCTGCACAATAATTCTTCCTTCTGTATATTGGAAATATAGTTCTATTGAATCTGTTTTAGATTCTGGATCATGTAATTCTTATATCCCAATTCAAAAGAAATAATTTGTTCTACAGAACTTTACCATTCTGCACTTGCCAAGTCTCTTTGCCAGGGGCCTGGCTTTGGTGAATGCAATCCCCAAACTTTAATATCATGTCTGTAATTATTTTTTATTTTAAAAGGGGAAAATTGTAAATGGTGGATATATGCCAGCAGAACAAACATTTCTTTCCCTTTTTTAAAAAATGGGTCTCATCGGTCAGAGAGTTGCATTTTAGAATTATGAAAATTAAAGAAAAGAAGTGATCCACATGCAAGAAAATATTTTTTGTTGTTTGCATTCTAGAAAAGTTGAAGCTAAGACTCAAGCTAATTTTAAAAAGTATTTTTATATTCAGGAGACTTACTGAAGCCTTTTTACACATGAAAAATCTTGCTTGTACCATTGGTTTACAATAATTTATATATTATGTATCACATTTATTATGAACAATGCTGGGTAATTGTTACACAGAGCCAATAGAATGCCATACTTTTAAAGTGTGGCAATGCCGGGATAAGGAACTTAGGCAGTGGAGCATAAGTTGGGTGGACCAGAGCAAATTCACACCCCTCCCCCATTTTTATGTACACTTTTTTAAAATGACATTTCATCATTGTCTACACTTTTTCTTCCTTCTATATATACAATAAGCTGCCAAAGAAGAACCTTTGCCAGAAGTCTAAATTGTTTGTTTAATGAGGGCTTTTCAATTTAACCCAAGGTCAATTGAAATATGGTCATGGGCTGAAAGTGGCCCTTTGATTGCAAATTGCTAGTCCTTATTTTAAACTGTATGGTTGCTAGTTCATTTCTTGTTCCCCTTTGGATGCCAAATGAAAGAACTAATACATTTGCTTTGGAAAGTTCATAAGATGTGCAGTCCTACCTACACAAACTTGCACACTTTCTTTAAAACTCAAGCAAGGAGTTAATTATGGCACAATTCTAGCAATAAGGGAGCATATTATTGATTTTTTTTCCAAATCACTGATGCCAAATGTGAAAATTATTTAAAATTGCCTTTCTAATAAATGAGTGAGGGCTAGGCAGTAGGAAATCTAGAAAGCAACAGTTATACACATGCAAAATAATAATATAAAATATAAAAATTATATATAAAAAAAGAAACTTCGGAATAAGAAACCTCTGAACTCAATATAGACCTACCATATATTCTACAATCTGAATATAGCAGAAAGAAGATGTGCCCAATTAGAACTGTTTGTTTTCATCTAATGGTTGTCACAATCAACAAATAAAGTAATGCTAACAGAGTCCATTAGATCAGTGGTCCCCAACCTTTTTGTACCAGGGACCAGTTTCAAGCACAAACACTTTTTCAAGGACCGGGGGAGAGAATCGAGTTTGGTGGTTTGCTTGCAGACGTTTCATTACCTGACTAGGTAACATCTGATGTTGTTACCTAGTCGGTAATAAAACGTCTGCCAGCAAACCACCAAGTTCAGGGAGCGCCTTGGCCCTGCCTCCCTCAGCCCCATCCCTCAGATGTCTCCCTCCCTCCCTCAGGTGTCTGCCTCGTTCCTCTCTCAGTCACTCTCTCGCTGCTCCACCAGCCCAGGAAGAAACTGCTTCAAAGAAGCCGGGGGGTGGCTTTTCCTGTCGCCGCAGGTCCTCCGAAGCGCCCGTTTACCCCCACCCCGCCCGCCCACGCGCGGTTCAACCCAGTGCTCCGTTCTGCCTGCCTGCCTGCCTTCGTTTTGGAGCAGCTTCGGCTGATAAAAAGAGGCGAATAGTTATTATTCTCAGCCGAAGCTGCTCCCAAACAACCAGACAGGCAGGCAGGCAGAACGGAGCACTGAATTGCCTTATGGTAACCAGGAAAATGCCTGCTTCTTCTTCTTACAATTGCAATTTATACTTACAAAGGTCAAATAACTCAAGCAGTTAGTGAGAGTTTGAAGATTGACTCCAGTGAGTATCTCTAGAAATATTTGTTTTCAATTACGCAGTTCAAATGTTGTAGGACCAAAATGCTGCCAGCACTTCTGAAAGCCAAGGAAATGTCCAATGATACTTCAGGAGAGACCAAAATTATATTAAATTTAATGTGGACAATATATGGTTGTTCTATTTAGCAGTGGAAATTATTCTTTCTTATCTTCATTTTTCCCAAAATTGTCCGGAATTAATGTTTATACAATGAGGCCAAATACTGAACGTTCAAGTCCTGTGGTTCTTTTTATGACCAAGTCAGATGGTCCATTTTCAAATCAAAGTTGTTATTATTTTCTTCATTCAGTTTGATGCCCTGTCATTTGTTTCTTCAGGATTCTTTCATATCTTCAATCTTCTGAAGCCACATAAAAACACCAGAAACTTCTATATGGGCCAGGATCCAAACCAGAGGTGGTATTCAGCAGGTTCTGACCTGTTCTGGAGAACCGGTAGTGGAAATTTTGAGTAGTTCAAAGAACCTGAAAATACCACCTCTGACTGGAGATTTTACAGTATCCTTCCCCTGCCATGCCCACCAAGCCATGCCACAGAACTGGTAGTAAAAAAAATTGAATCCCACACTGATCTATACAATAATGCATCTTCAAGAAATTAGCCATAGTTGCATTAGTAACACACTACTTACAGTTTCTTGAATTGACTGCTGGAAAATGCAAAGTTTCTGGAGTCACTGTGAAAATGTGATTGGGATTCCTTTTGTACTCAGTTGGTTTCATGATTCACAACCTGATCAAGCATCTCTGGTTTTTGATGTTGGGTAATAATCCATTTGATACTCTAGAAACAACTATGCAAGCAGAATTAGAGGAAAAAGACTTCACATGAAACACACCCTTATAATGAACATACTGTGTAACCTTTACCAAGTAATCATCCTTCAACTTCATATGTTTCTATAAAATAAGAATAATCACAGTTAAAGAAGCTGCTGTTTTAATATTTTACAGCTGCTATACAAAGTGAGAAATCGTATCACTAGATGCATGAATATTTGGGTAAAAAAGAAGAAAAATATTATTTAAGGATGCTGGGAATCTTACACTTCTTTCAAATGGCACTAGAAAAAGAGAGGATGAGAAGTAAGAAAAATATTTTTGTTGCAATGGAAAGATTTTTTTAAAAATGAACATTCTTTAATTTTTAATAAAATATGTTTATATTATTGCAGTCATAACTGGAGGGGTGATTGTACTGAATACTGATGAGCATGATATTTTTTTTTTATTAAGCAACTGAAGAGAAAAAGAGACATAATGATGAAGAGGGCCTTTAACAACCCATAACGAACAAGAAAAATGCATCTGAGATGTTTCTGGAAGGTAATGTTTCTTTGATTTGGGAACATTCTTTATAAATGCCACTATTACTTTCATGGTTGTTATGTCTGACATCAGCTAGTTTTAAGATTGTGCTAACATCACCCTTAATGGTCTTCCTGCCTCATCAGTGGGGGGCTGTTCAAGTAACAAAGGGCCAATCAGCCGCTCTTGTTCCTCTTTAGTTCAAAGACATTTAGCTGAAAGACTGGTGAGGGTTATTCTTTTTTCCTTTTCTTTCTGAGACATTATGCTCTCTCGCACTTTCTCTGTGCTTGCTGTGTTCTTTATTATAGTTTCAGTGGAAGGTCTCTAGAATATCTATTATAAAGGACTAATTCTCCCAGGCTGTGAAAATACACTCCTACATAAAGCCAAGCATACTAAGAGCCTATCCTTAATGTGATGTGCTCACATGATCTCCATTTGCTTTAATAGGCATTCTTTCCATTTCCCAGAAGCACTTGAAAAAGAGAGGTGAACCATCTATACTGGCTTGAGCTATATTTATGAATAAAAATAAGCTTCCATACTGACTAGCTCATATGATAGCTTTCAAAGGCAACAGGTATTTAACACTAAAATAGTTCATATTTCCAACCTCAGAAACAAAACACTGGAGAAACAGGCTGGAGAAAGGGCTGTGCAGGTTAAAAAAGCTTTCATTATATAATATTGCTATGCAAAGCATTTGAAAAAGGATCCCGACAAAGCACATTGCACTGAGGTTGGCATTCCTCTGAAGGTGAAAACAGTCACATCCCTTGTGTGATTCTTTCAGGCATTTTGAAAACTGTTACAAGCTCTGTCCACCTTTGTGTAGGAGTATTTCCACTGCTAGTAATCTTAGAAGGACTGCCTGGAGAGAAAATACCAAATCCTTCAAATAAACCCTCAAACCTTCCAAGGGATTCAATTATTTTAATGCTTCAAGAAGTTGTTGAGGTATTCCCCATTAGGAGAATGAGTGCACTCAGGGAAATGTAGTGAGAGTGGTGAGGAATAACACACAACCAGCATACAGATACACTGAATAGTAAAATGTAGGTTTTACTTCCAGTAAATGGGTAAACAAAGTCCAATAAACAGTCCAAATCATACACGGTTAAAGCAGGTAGTATTCAATATAATCAGTCCAGGGATAATCCAAAAACGAAGTCCAGTATCATAAACAAAGTTCAGTAAACGGAGTTTGCTAACAGTTTGCAAGACTCACAGCATTCTAAGAAGAACTACGATCAGGCAAAAGGCAATAGGGAAATGCAAGAAGAGAACAAACCAGGTTTCTGGCTCCATCTTATGGCCGTCGGTGGAACCTCAGCCAATCACAATTACAGCACTCTCTTAAAGATACAACAGTATTAAATAACTATCCTGGTTTATATATTGCCAACCCAACTGTTAGGTGACTATCATTCCTAACAGAAGTGCTCTTGAACTTTGTGGAACACCTCTGTCAAATATTTTGTACAAGCTCACTTGCTACAGTAGTGGTTTCCCTGTCCCTAATAGGACCGATCCAAATTTTTCAATCCCTGAACTTCTTAAGATTATACTTTTTAAATTTTGCTTATTTAATTGATCCCATTTTGGCACCACCAGAGTGATTCTGGGCAGCCAAGAAGGGGAAAAATAGAAATATAATAACTTAGACATAACAGGGTATCTCCAATCTAACAAAGAGAAGGACCAAGGATGAATTGAGACTAGCAATCTTCCAATATTTGAGGGGCTGTCACAGAGAGGAAGGGGTTAACTTATTCAGCAAGGCACCTGAGGGCAGGACAAGTAATCATAGGAAAGTAATTAAGAAAAGATCTAACTGAGCATAAATTTCTTGGCAGTGAGAACAATTGATCAGTGGAACATCTTGCCTCCAGAACTTGTGGGTACTACATCACCAGATATTTTAAAGAAGAGATTGGACAACCAGTTGTCTGGAATGGTATAGGGTGTCCAGTTTGAACAGGGGGTTGCAACAGAAGAACTCCAAGGTCTCTTCTAACTCTGGTACACTGTTGCTGTTATAACAGTACATAAAAATACAACAAGAGAAATAACACAGGTTCAGCACAAAACATAAAGAGTTCCAATCATCTCTAACTTGTCTGTGTGTGTGTGCGCGCACACATGCCTTCATGCATGCATGCAGGGGCCATCTAACATTTATTCTACCATAAAGCCTGGAAAGTGAAGTCTTTAAAACCTTCCAGAATGCCATGAGTATGAGAACTGACTGGATTTAAGGTGGATTTTATTCCAGAAGCAGGAGGTTTTTCAGGAAATCATTGATTTTCAGAACAATAATTTTTAAATCTCCTGGACTAGGATATGTAGAAGAGAGAGAGACATATCTTTGTTATTCATTCATTCAGTTTGAATTTATTCAGTCAATCAGTTCTCAATTCCAAACTGACTCTGGGTAACTCAAAATAAGCCAAACAGATAGAAAGTACAAGATAAAGAAGAAGGAAGAAAGGAAGGAAGGAAGGAAGGAAGGAAGGAAGGAAGGAAGGAAGGAAGGAAGGAAGGAAGGAAGGAAGGAAGGAAGGAAGGAAAAGATGGTAGGTCTGTCCAATAATATCAATATACAGAAACATATCCACCATATTGAGTAGCCTCAGCTACTCAATCCTATGGCCTGGGAGAACTGCCAAAACTTTAAGGGTTTCCAGACTATTTCAGTTAGATTACTGCTCTTCACTTAACTAGTGATGGAGGGTACAGCTGATACAGTATACAACCTATGGGCCATTAAGTTTAGAAGAATAACACCAATATTGCAAGAACTGTACTAGTTCCAGAAGAATTCTACACCTAATTCAAGTTGCTGAACTATGAAGTCTCTAATGGATTGGGCTTTATTACTTTGAAATCATCTACTACAGGTAGAATTTGTCTGTCCTGCATAATCTAAAAGACAGGGGATGCTCTGCTACTTATCTTAAAAGAGAACATCTTGAATAGCTTCCCCCTGGCATTAGATGTACCCTAGTATGAGGTCTTTCTATAAAATGGCAAAGACATTAGTTCTCTTTAGGAGGCATTAAAGAAGAAGACTAGGCTACTAGTAGCCCTGAGTATCACTGCAGTCTGTATTAAAAATGTTTATAGTTTTTTGACTGCCAGTTATATTTATGAATATTTCATGGATTGTTTTTTAATTTACCATAACCAAAAATTGCTTTAAGTATTTGCACTGAATTGGGGTTCTTTTATAAACTATTTTTAAGGTATTCATATTGCCTTCTTCAATAATTAAAATAGCCTGAAATGTATCTAACAGTCTTTGGGGAAGATGTGATTCATGTTCCAACTCATATGGAGGGTACAAGCTTGAGGAAGATTAATGTATGCTATAGAAATAATAATGGATAGCCTGGTCTTATGATTAAAATCTATATGGTAAAGCTTCCAGAAGATTCCAGTTCTTTTTTTTTCCTAGAAAGTTATTACAAGTAACTGATCTTGATGAAATTGTTTATTGTTGTGTTGCTCTAGAATGATCGACTAAGGATGAATCCATACTAAATTGTCAAATTCAGCAGCTATCTGGACATGCTTCTCTGAGTTAACAGCATTGTGTACTGTACAATTCTATAAAATGAAAATTGATACTGGCAAACCCAACTCCCAAATATCAAGTAATTTACTGGAGTTCTAAACAAGCCACTTGTAAGTAATCTAAGAGATACATGAAGTATTCAGAAAATTGGGGTCAAGTGTCATGAATATGTTGCTGACATTCAGTATATTTCTCCTAGATAAGGAAGTTTAATTATATTGAGTCAGATTATTGGTTCACCTGGAGTTTTAATGGTGATTTTAATCTCTATTTTGCAATCTGTGATATATTGCATATTTCCACAGCTTCTGACTCCTTGCCATCCACAAAAATCCAATTGCATTTTTTTTTGTTATTCTCTGTCTTAGGTAATAGATGAAACCCATGTCCCAAGAGCTCAATATAATAAGTTAGTATAATTCTGATGGTATTTTTGGCAATGATCTTGGATTACTAACTTTAATTTTCATATATTTTAGGGTAGCTAGGGAATTTATTTTAAAGAAATGATCTTAGTAAGCACTTATGGTCTATAGTTTACTTAAAGACTCCTTTATGAATTTGTAGCATCCCTGCAATCATTTTATTGTGTGGTTTAATCGGATTCGTAGAACAAGCCAAGTTATTTGGAAAGCTAACTTTCCCAAATGTCCCAAAGGTGCTTTTTCAAAAGGCAACTGGACTTTATTTTTCTTGGATGAGAACGAAACATCTTCAAGGAAAAAGAAAGCCCAGTTGCCTTTTTTAAAAAAGCACCATTGGGACAACCATGACCTGGATGAGAATCTCCATAGACATCTAACTTTAAAATCTTCATCTAGTATAGCAGGATATATACTTTATACTAAGTAAACCTTTTGCCATACCTAAAAAAGACTATTCATTATGTGTGGGCAGTTCTCATGCAGTGATTGTGAAATGATATGTTAATTATTCTTTAGTTCTGATTTAACTGACCCAATCTTATAGATTTTATATATACAATGTGAGAGTCATTCTCATAATGGTAAATGAACTGTTTATCTATTTTATGTAAACAAATCCTTTTTTGAGTAGCTTCAATGCACACAATATTGTTCTGACCCAAGCTTTGTTCAAATTAAACAAACACAAACTGTGTATAAAAGCAAACTTTTTTAATGTGGCGCTGGGAATTCTTTGCATTCCCAGCCAAGACTCATTTAAACCTAATTGTCCATGATAAAAACAAACCCTTTCAAGGTTATAAAAGGCTGCCAAGAACAGAAGTCTAATTATTGATAAATATCAACCAACAGAAGTTTCAAAAATAAACCGGAGTTCGCAGGGCTTCAACGAGGACTCACAGTCTAAAGAACTTCTTTGCTTCCTGCAAAGAGCACATCCCCGAGGGTTGGTTTTTATCCCTTATGGGAGGGGCAATCACCTTCCAGCCCTACTCCAGAGTTGCTGTTGCTGCTTCAGCTGCTCTCTCCTTTGAATAGCCCTGCGCACACATGCACTGGGCACAGGCTCCCCGGAGTCTTCTGCTTCCCTGCTGCCAGATTTTAATAGCTCTGAAAGCAGCACTCAACCATCTGATAGTCCTGGCCCCATCCCTGCATCAGATGGAGGACCCTCATCCACATCCTCGCCAGGCTCCCTGACTGGTTCCCTTTTGTCCTTGCTGCCAGAGACCTTTGCTGTCCTCACCTGCTGCTGGTGAACCACAACAAATATGTCTTACCCATTTCATTATATTCTGTTGGGACAGTATGAGAACTGTAACTTGCCTGCTATTAAAAAAATGAGTTAAATGTTATAAAATGTGTTAAAATATCATAAAAATAAATATACAAACTTTAGGCAAAACGGAGGATAAGAATAGCCACCTCAGTGATTTTTAAGTAGATTAGTAAGTAGGTAGATCATCTAAGCATGTTCCAGTTGAAAGCCTCAGGCTTCATCATATAACCGGGTCTTAAAGAGAGTTCCAAAATGTTAAAAGTGATGGTGCTAAACTAATTTTGGTGGGGAAAACATTCATAAGGCAGACACCACAATAGAGAACGCCTGCTTTCTGGGACCCCTCCCTCAAAGTGAAGATCCCACCTGATGGCACCTACAGTTTGCCTCTTCTGCCAGATCTAATGGAGAAGGTTGATGTAACCAGGAAGAGGCGATCCCCATGCCAGGAAGGGCTTTAAAGTTTAAAACTAGAACCTTGAATTGGACCCAGATGCAAACTGTCAACCAATGCAGCCTGTGAAGCTGAGGTGCAACATGCTCTGTTTTAGGAGCAGATATAACTGCCTGCCCCACTGTATTCTGTCCTAGCTGAAGCTTTTGAATAATCTTCATTAATCTTTTTATGTAAAATGCATTTCAGTAGTCAAATCTGGAGGTGACACTCTCACACTTTGGAAAAGTGTCTTGGAAATAGCAATAGCACAGAATTCTATAACACTTCCCAGTGCTTTACAGCCCTCTCTAAGCAGTTTACAGAGTCAGCATATTGCCCCCAAGGATCCTCATTTTACCCACCTCAGAAGGGTGGAAGGCTGAGGCAACCTTCAGTCGGTGAGACTCAAACTGAAATAGCCTATATATATTCAGATACATTACAATTGATTAATTTCCATCCACTGTTTCTTATCTTGCATTCTGGTGCTTTGGAAAATAGGTTGACAAATAGGTAGAAACAACAACTTTCAAAATTTAGGAAATGACCATTCTAAACACATTCAAATATCAGAAGCTTTTGAAATGAGTTCTGTTGTTTTAATAGTAGAGGGCATTACTTTCCTGCCTGCCATTATTAGTATGTGCTCTAAACTGATATTTGAAAATTGAGGCAATAAGCCATTTAACATGACTTTTTTTTTTTTTAAATACTCTGACTCAATTGCAATTACCATCAACAAGAATATTTATTCAGGAAAGCCAAATTGAATGCATGGATTATTTGGGGGAATAACATTATAATATCTTCTCATATTTTCCAAAATATAATTAACTGGCAAAACACAAAAGTATATGTGCACACCCACACCCATAATACAACAAAATATTTTCTTATTCTGCTGAATAAAGTTGTAGATTTGTTTTGTACTATGTTATTTTTGAATTTACATTAGGATTAGATCTCATGAAAACCAAGGAATTGCCAAGTGAAAGAAGAGAAATCTGTTTACAAATGCCATCTGGGTTCTAAGTGTTGAATTAAATAAAAAAAGTAATCCAAATTAGTGCAGCCGTTGTCCTTGTTAGAGTTCATACAAAAAAATGTTCCATAAAGACTATTTTAAAATAACAAATTCTGGAGGACAAATCAAAGAGTTGATTGTATTCATTTCCTTCTTGTAAGCTTCTGGGAATACTAAAACTAACATCTGGCTGACCTAGATGCTCCTTTGATGTTCCAACCAGAACTGTTTTGGCTTTTTCTTGGGCCATAACACTAAATAGATTTGCATATTTCAGCCCTTATCTGACACTACATGATTCTGAAGCATCCATTTTAATTTTCTTAAATTATGCATGAAAAACTGAGCTGCCAAAAGTCAAATTGATTGCAGTGGAATATAAATACAATAAATAAGTAAACAAATACATAAAACCCAATCTTATATAAGGTTAAAAATATACGTAGCACAAACCTTAGTGGGAGACTTGAAGAATAGTAATTCAGCTTCCAATGAATTACTCAAATGTTTGTATCAAGAAAATGGAGGGACAAAGGCAGGGGTAGGATGCTACTGATTCTGCCTGGCTCTATAGAACTGGTAGCTCTGAAGAGCAGTAGACACCAAACTGATTCTGTGTCTGCTGCTGTTTGACCCACCCGCCTGCCCAGGCTCTTACCTGTCCTTTATTTCCTGCTTTTTCAACCTCAGCTGCTTTGCGCAGCACAGCTGAGGCTGAAAAAGCAGTTAAAAGGTGCTTTTTCAAATGCTGCGCACCCACGCGCAGCACTTATCAGCTGTCGGGGGGGCACAGCTTAAGGTTTATTACACGTGCGCGCGTAGAAAAATGTACCAAACCAGTAGTAACACCGGTTGAATCCCACCCCCGGACAAAGGTTATTTCAGTGACATTAAATTGGCCCTTTGGTTAAAAAGCAGACAGAAGAAAGAATCTTCAAGGAAGAATTTATCATACACATTGTAATATTCCTCTTAGTTGCTCTACTATTATCTGCATAATAGTCTCTATTTACTCTATTTTTTATTTTGAATTTAAAAAATACTTTGAATAAAGCAATCTAAATTGCAGTTCTGACAGGTACCAATCACTTTCTGCACAACTTCTCTGAAAAGCTAACAGGTGAGGGGTTTTTCATTTGTGGGTTGTTGTTTTTTTTTTGATATCATTAAAACTATATGGGATGATTTAAAAAAGTATTCAGGATTTTCTTTAGTCAAAATACACCAGACTGTTTAACTAAAATACTGAGATTAGGGAAATTTATTTATTTATTTATTTTTATTTATTTGATTTGTCAATTGTTTATTGCAATGTATGATTTTATAAATTCAAAGAGCATACAATTGTATTAAGGAAAGGGAGAGAAAAATCTGGAATGTTGAACATATCATTGAAGATATGTTCAAATGAGAAGGAAGTAGATTTGGAAATATTGGTAAATATCTGGATTTCCATCAGCAGCTGCTTCCAAAAGCAATTTCAAATCAGCCAGGTCTGAATTAAAATTTTCAGTGTGACTCAGAAAGCTGAACTGATTCAATATGAATCGTCTAGTAGATCCAATTCAATGCATCATTGCATGCATGTGCCAATTTCCACCAAACTTTTGAATATTTTTCATCTTTTTATAAAATGTATATTGGGATATTAGTTGAATTACTATAATCTGAAATGGTATTTTTGTCTCTTTTAGGAGCCCTGTAGGCATGAAAGAGAGAGCGATGATTGTTTATTGACACTGCCAGCTGGAAGCGATGCAAGAGGCAAACTTGAAGTAGCTATCAAATGCTTTAAACGACAAACAGGAGATGAGATTTTTAACTAACATGATTAAATTTAAATTAAATTTGCTGACACACTCAAATTGTCTTGTTCTTTTTAAAGTCTCCCTTGTAAGAGTAGTAGTAGTTGTTGTAGTAGTAGTAACAGTAGTAATTCTGCAAACAAATATTATCAGAGCTGCAAATTAACATATTTCAGATGATATCAAATCCTAACACTATATAAAATAAAAGATGAAACTGTCAATTATCTAATTAGTGGTTGTAGTAAAAGTATGCAAACCAAGAATGATCTATGCAATAATACAATTGCAAAAAAATTTCACTGAAATTTATATCAGAAGTTTGGCTTTACTGTTAACAAAAACAATGGGAACTACAAACCTGACATTTCTTAGGAGGTCAAAATTTTAAAATGCGGACTGGCAGTCACCTGAAACACTGCAAACCATTACTATTATTGAAAAGAAAAAGTGTAACTCATATATGTCATGGCAAGATGGGCAGCAAGCAAACAAATAAACAAATCAATAAATATTGAATTTATGAAAAGCAAAATGAAAATGTAATACTTAAGACTTAATATATTATTTGCTGGACTGGATCCCTAATCATCTAATCCAGCAGTCTGTTCACACAGTGGCCAACCAATTACACTAATTTCGAAGCAGTCCAACGCACCCAACGTGCCTACCGTCCCTGTCCTATTGTTTCTCTTATTCCTCTTTTATTTTTCTTATATGTACCCATTTCAGCATATTCACAACTTATGTATACACTTATACTTATTATCTTGTAAACAATTGGCAAATCAAATAAATAAATAAAATAAAATAAAAATAAATTGCCATGAAGACTAATAGACATGCATTCCCTGGTGGTGCAGTGGTCAGAATGGAGTATTGCAGGCATTCAGGAGTTTGATTCTAATGGACCTTGAGCCTTCCAGCCTTCCAAGCGGAGTTGGTATTCAGCAGGTTCTGATCAGTTCTGGAGAACCGGTAGCGGAAATTTTGAGTAGTTCAGAAAACCGGCAAATACCACTTCTGACTGGAGATTTTACAGTATCTTTCCCACCAAGCCACGCCCACAGAACCAGTAGTAATAAAAAATTGAATCCCACCACTGCTTCCAAGGTTGGTAAAATGAGGATCCAGATTGTTTGGGGCAATATGCTGACATTGTAAACTGCCCACAGAATGCTGTAAAGTCTAAGTGCTATTGCTATTGCTATTCTCATGACTATCATAATTGGTCCAAACCATTTTTGAAGCCAGCCACCTTAATAGCCAGCACATCTCATGTGACAGGATTTCAAAGTCAAATCTTCTATAACAAAGTTCCTTTTGTCTCCACATCAGTGAATACAAACTCTATATTGTAAGGTTACATTAAGAAAGTCATCAATTTTGAAAGTATGCATCCTATCCTTCCTTTTACCCTACAGAAAACTAGGGAGGGTCACTTCTGAAATGTTTTCCAGATCACTTTGCTTCCATGGACAGAGATACCTTTTGCATGAAGTGTCTGTTTTTCCTCCTGTCTTTCAAGGTCATTCCCATATAGCATTACACACAAATGTCATAAATAATGGGGAGATTTTTTTTCCCATTGCTGTTTTCTGTGAAGCCAAAAAATAGAATAAAAATCTGTCCTTGATCACTATGGAAATTATCTCTGTTGCTTGAAATCCCAGTGAGCCTGCTATCCTTCAGTTGAACATCTTACAATGCTTGGCTTGTATGTTCCTGGAACAATATTATCTTACTAGGAGTAGCAAAAAGTTAAGCAGCTAATAGACTGCTCAAAACACTCTCATTTCTTCCACATCTCATCAGTCTTGCCACCATTATTGTTTGTGACTGGCCTCCATAGGAATGAGACTGACTTGATTACATTGTCCATTTCTTTGAAAGACAGTGCATTCATATGAAATGACCATCATGTATCCATAAAGTACCTTCATTTCTATACATGTATTTGTCCATGAATTTAGAGGAACTGAAGGCCTTTGGGTTAGGGATGTATCTATAGCGTATTGTATTATTTTGATATTGCAGGGGTGTCAAACTCAAGGCTCATGGGAGCGATCCGGCCCATGCAGTGCTTAGATCTGGCCCATGGAGCTTGCCTGGAAATAGCAAAAGATTGGCCCATGATGCCTTTGCTAGCACAAATGGGGCCAGTTTTGACCGCCAGAGTGCTGCAGGAGGCCATCCAGGCCCAAAATGGGGCCTCCGGAGTGCTGCAGGAGGCCGACCTTGACTCAGAAGGTTATAAAAGGAAGGATTTTTTTTAAACTTTTCAGGCTTGCAGGATTCTGCTAGTATAGCCTATGTCAATAATTTATAGTTTTAGTCTTCCTATGGATCGGGTCTCTCTCTCTCTCTCATAAGATGATCAAGTAGATTAAGTAAGTATTAAAAAAAACAAAATCACAGAAATGTATGCCTCTGTATTTTTATAAGTGTATAAAACCATGTGTGTGGAAGTGCAGTCCCGTGTCACACTCACCTTGGCCACACCCATCCTGCCCACGCCCACCCACACTGTGGCCCTCCGAGGTCAAACACAACCCTGATGCGGCCCTCAATGAAACTGAGTTTGACATCACTGTGTTACTGAATTATTGGAAGAAATGTCCCTCTGGGTTCAGTTCCAAGTGGGAAGAAAGACACTGGAAACATGGAGGCTGCTTGCAAGGATGAAGGTGAAGTTTAACGGTAAAGCAGAACCCCCAAGCACATGTGATTCTGGATAGATGACCACATGGAGTGGAGAGTGAGATACATTTAAACCCTCTCTTAGGCCTTGCAAGAAATATATCCTATTGGTTGTCAGACTCCCAGGGGGCTATGTGGGGGTCCAGCTAACCTTGTAAGCTGTCTGTGTCCCAGACTTGGTTGAATCTTGCTAGGTAATGATGTAATGAAGAGGGTTGTGTTGGGCAATTCCTATTATGGCTTAATGGCTTTGTCCTGGTTTGGATCTTGAGTGAGGGCTAATCCCATCACCCTGGAGCTGAAGGCCTTTGTCTTATAGATAGGATGGCCCAGCCTTTCTGGGGCTATTATCAAAGGTGGGGGCTGCTTTCCAAGAGCATGTTTCTCCTTCTCTCATCCAGAGAGGTATAATATTCTGCTTTTTAAATATTTCCAAGAATATTTCATTCTTCTAGGAGGGGGGTGGGTGCTCACTTTCTACAATATTATTGCAATTAATGATTGATTTAAAATGTCTTACATGTTACTCAATGACCTTGTGTCCATATATTGCAATTTTTGCAGAATTATACTGGAGTAGCAAAGATGCTTTTTCAAGAGGCAACTGCACTTTCTGTTTTTTTGCCTCTTGAAAAAGCACCTATGGCACAACCATGACCTGGATGACAGAGAATCTACATAGACATACACTGGAGTAATTTTCAGTAAAGCAAGCATCAAAAAAGCTTTCTTCCAACTCTAATGTCTTCTAGTGGATCTGTAGAAAAAATAAAACAGTAACCCCATTTCCTTTCAATTTTTAGCATAATAAAACTGGGAGGCAGTGTAAGAGGGATTGTTGTTATTATCATTTTCAGTGTTGTTGGAATTATAATGATGCAGCATATAGACTGTATTTTGTGACACATGAATGGATTCTGAAATTAGTCAGAAACCTCATTAAAAAATAGATTCACACCAGCAAAATATAGATTTATACTTTCTGCTTTCCTCACTGTTAGACAGCTCATATTTTTCTAAAGAGATTTATATGCCCCAACAAGCTGAGATAAAAACTGTTTTGATGGGTTTATTTCTTCTTCCTTTTAGATTTTGTCTCACATTTTTCCATGGCCTCCTTAGATTGTGCAACTATTTAAAATAAACATGTGTATAGAATGCATATAAAATATCCCACAAAACTGTAGGAAAGTAATACAGAATATCTTCTATCATATCCAGTTATGCTTTTAACTTTAAGCATGTTGTTCATATATTTTACAATGAACTTTATATTGCTGTGACCAGTGATGGGATTCATTTTTTTTTACTACTGGTTCTGTGGGCGTGGCTTGGTGGGCGTGGCAGGGGAAGGATACTGTAAAATCTGCAGTCAGAGATGGTATCGGTTGGTTTTCTGGACTACTCATAATTTCTGCTACCAGTTCTCCAGAAACGGTAAGAACCTGCTGAATACCACCTCTAGCTGTGACTGAGACAATGCATCTTAATGCTTCAAGACTGTAGAAAATCCAAAGATACCAACATTAGCAAATGGAAAGTAGTTCAGACATTCAATTGCTGCCCATTAGGATTTAATTAGCTCAAATGGCCTGAGAGGAATTGTCAATCTAACAATTGTAGGAAAGGTTAATGAAATTCCCCAAAGAGAGAAATTGTGCCCTCCTCCTATACCACTTGATCCTTTACTCAGACCACAAGGATTTTATTAACCTATTTTACCCTGAAAAGGAAATCCTTGAGTTCAAAACCATTCTAAAGGAGAATACCATCCACAGTACTCCTCTATATCTATTTGTGAATTCTCATCAAGCAAGAATCCTTGTCTTTTTCATCTTCAAGTCTTTTTTTCTTTAGGAAGTTATGCATTACCTTCACTACAAGTCTGCTTTTAGCCAAATCCACCTAAGTTCTCCTAGCTCTCCACTTGGAATCTCTTAGCTCTCCCTGCTTTACCCACCTAATATATCTTGGATGTTTTATTGTTCAATATAAATGTTTTAAAGTTATAGTGGCAGAAATAGTAACAGAATATAATTACCTGAACAGTATTATGAATGTTTCATATCATAACAATTTCTAGTGTAATGGGTAATTTAAATGATGCATATTTATATGCAGCCAGAGTCAGGCAAATACTTTGTTAGTGAAGGATCCCACTGGCTACACTCCTCAAAGTCACTAAGCAAAGCATCCATTCAAAAATTCAATGTGGTTCTTAAGTGAACATCAAATAGAGGCATTGAAAAGCAGGTCTGGGTGGCCTTCTACAGAGGTGTAGGTACAGAGATGAGACAAAGGCAGGGTTTTATTTTATGACAAAGGGTTTGCTTGCATGATAGTGGATAGAATCCATTGACCTCAACTAGTGCACAAGTGCATATGTGTCAGTTTGTAATTTACTTATTGAGTGAGTCTTACATGCTGTATTAATGAAAAAAAGTCTGAATGAATTACAACTCTAAAATATAGTATGTGGATTAAAACATATAACTAAATATAGGAAGGTGTAGCACCAAGGAAACCAATAAGAGTTAACCCAAGAATCATTCTATAGGAGAAATCAAAACTTCAAGTCATCCCCCAAAATCATTTTGGAAAAGCCAGATCTTGAAGACTTCCTGAGATTTTACTAAAATCAGGATGGTTTTAACCTCTGGAGGTGTAATAATATATTGAAAAGACTTTAGGTGATGAGGCAAAGAAACATTGCCTAAAGAACAGTTAGGTAAGGGACAACCTAGCCCGGTACTGAATAAGAAACTCAGAAGAGATTTTTCCTAGTTAGTGTAAACAAGATGGGAAGACATTTGTATTTTCAAATTTACAAGATTCAAGTAATGTAGCTTTACAATAAAGTAAAATTAGCTCATCTGTTCATGTTCCCTATTACGTCTGTCCAGGCATGACATGTAACCCCCCCACACACACACAACTAGCATGGGAAATACAAACAAACTGGGTAAAGGCACGGCAGGCACCCCTTATATAAGGGCTGCCTACCAGGCATTACGTTGTTGTGTGTATTCCATACTTAACCAAATAAACCATTGTTGTGGATCCCTGGCTCTGGATCTTCATTCTGGCAGACTTAACAATTGGCGATGAAGGTGGGATCACCAGAATAGACAGCCTCAGATCGCTGCAAGCCAACTGATCAGAGCCAGCTGATCGGAGCCTCCATGGAACTGCCGGAGCCAGCACCGATCATCGAGGCAGCGTCGCTGAACCAGCTGAGTAGAGCCATGGAGCCAGCAATCAATCACGGAAGGCAGCATCATGGAAGAAGAACCAGTTGACTGGGAGCTGCTGCTGAAGCCACAAAAGCCAGCTGACCAGGAATCATTGCCAGATTACTGCAGGAGACTCCGAGAGTGATGAAGAAGCCACCGCCGAGCCACGAAGGTCAGCTGGCCAATAGCCATTGCTGCAGGAGATGTCGGGAGCCACAAGGGGCAGCCAGATTGAGCGCCATCACCAGGTCACCATGGGAGATGCAGGACAGCATCCAACAGTTGGATCACCTGAAGAAAAGATGGGGAGTACTCAAATATTCACCCCATTTGATCACAAAATGGAAACATGGGACTCTTATTTGATGCAATTTGATTGCAACTTACAAGCAAATGACAACATTACCGACAATCGAAAAAGGACACTATTCCTTAGCAAATGTGGCAGAGAGGTCTTCAAAATGGCTTGTGCCATCATTGCTGCAGACTTCCTGCAGACAGTCCCATGGACCACGCTAATAGAAAAGCTGACCCAACACTACGCTTCCAGATCTTCCTGCATCGCAAGGTGGAATTCATTTTACCAGAGATATCAGGTGGACCAAGTCCATATGCCATTATATGTCTGCACTCCAAAATGCTTCCTTGTATTGTGATTTCCACGACCTAGACGAGGCCCTCCGAGACCAGTTAGTGAGCAGCGTGAGGGCTATAAGATTACAAAGGTACTTACTTGTCGGGGCCACCCTAACACTCCTTAGATGAGGCCATTGCTGCAAAGCAGTCTGGCAGGTCTGTGGAAGAAATCCAAACATGAAAAATGAACAGTCCAAGAACTGCCAGGCAGGGCACCACAGTCCATTGTGAAGAAACCGAGGACATGGAGGGAGATGAGGACAAAGATGACAACGAGGAAGATGTACATAGAATGAGAATAGCAGCCCCCCCAAGGCATGACAGAGAAGTAGAATGGAAGGCAGCCCAGGGCATGGGGTGCAGGGGAAACCCCCCGAGAGTGGCATGCTGACATAAGAACAAGGTCTACAGGCGGTGCAGAAAAAAAGGACACTTAGCACATGTCTGCCATGCAGCTTTTCCCAAAGCTACCCCCCACTAACACCAAAAAAGAAAGGTCGGGCTGTCCACACAGTGGAAAGTGGAGTCAAACAAAATGGAAGAATAGAGAAGAGGACTGTTTCAACATTTGTACAGACCTGCGACTTGCGGAAATAGTTAGCCACCAATCCGGGAGCCTTCCACACAAGAAAATACATGTGACTGTTAGCATTGAGGGGGCCATGAAAAATGGACGTAGACACATAGTCGGCCACAACCATCATATTGCAAGCCACATTAGAAGAGATCATGGAAAAGAAGAAGCATCAGAAGCTCAAACCCAGCTGTGTGAGGCTCTGGGACTACCAGAGAAACAACATTCCTATTGTAGGCAGTGGACAATTCTTCATAAAGTATGGACAGGGACCCATGCCTATTCTTTTAGGACTACATCCCTAGGGTTAGGAGTTACGGTTATCCATGCAACAATCACAGAGACAGCCAAGGACTTGAGTAAAGAGTTCACAGACGTATCCGATGGCACATTGGAGGAATACAAAGGCAAGCCAACATCCTTCAGCCTAGACCCACAAGTGGCACCCATCAGACTAAAACCTAGATGGGTGCTATTTGCATTGAAGCCCAAGATCAACGAACAGCTGGACAACTTAGTCCAGCAAGGAGTCCTAGAACTGGTAGATCACGCATGGTGGGAGACCCCAATCGTGATTCCCATGAAGCCCAATGGGTCAATATAAATTTGTGTGGATTACAAATGCACAACAAACAAAGTGCTACATCAGAGTGCGCACCCTGTCCCAGTGGTACAACACCTACTACACTCCTTGGCAAGATCTTTGTGAAACTCAACCTCACCCAGGCCTACCAGCAACTCCCCATGGATGATGAGACAGCTGTGGCTCAAACGATCACCACACACAGGGGGTTTTTCGGTGCAGATGACTACAGTTTGGGGTAAGTGTTGTCCCCAGACTTTTCCAAGGTCTAATAGAGAGGATGTTGCATGGAATCCCTGGAGTCATCCCATACTTTGATGATGTCCTGATCTCCACTGCAAACAAACCAGAAATATTTGAGTGCAATGCACTCAAATAGCACTCCATTTCACCCTACAGGAAATGGCCAAGCAGAGACGATGGTGCACACAGAAAAGAAGGTTCTCACAAGAATGGGGCAAGGAAATATACAAGAGAAACTAGAGAAATACTAACACAGCATGTCACCTTGTGTGTGGCTACAGGCAGGAGTCCTGTGGAGCTATTAATGTGGAAAAGACTGAGAACACACCTGGATAGAGTACACCCTGACTATGGGACAGATATTCAATGAGGAGACAATGACAAGGTCAGAAGATTCCAGCAAGGTGAAAGGGTGTACACAAAGAACTATGCCGGAAAACCTAATTGGGTACCCGGCCACATATTGGAAGTCATGGGCCCCCGGTCATATTGGGTGGAACTTGGTGATGGTAAGGTGTGGTGCAGACACATCAACCAACTGGGGAATGACAGGCTGAGAGCGAGTTGGGGGACACCAAATCACAGGGGGATGAGGACAGAGACAGACATGGAAAGGGAAGCACAGTGCCTGAGGTGACAGCTGTCGCAAACGCCCACTGGTGGGAATCCAGAGAGAGACATCCAATGACCCTGAAACAAGACAAGGTGACACCAATGAGAGGGATGAGCAACCCAGAATCCAGGAGGATCGAAGGTCGACTCAGAACCGCAAATGACCCACATACTTAAGAGACTATGACTGTAGCTAACCATAATTAAAGTTCCAGCTGGATGGTGAAGGGTGTTGTGTCTGCGCAGGTGCGACACATAATTGCCCCCCCTACAATTAGCATGGGAAATACAAACAAACTGATTGGATAATGGCATGGCAGGCACCTCCTATATAAGGGCTGCCCCCCAGCCATTACCGTTGTTGTGTGTGTTCCATACTTACCCAAATAAACCATTGTTGCAGATCCCTGGCTCTGGATCTTCATTCCGGTAGACTTAACATTCCCTGTCTAGTCTATCTAGTAAGGCTAACAATTGTCTTGTTTCATATGGAGACATGACCTAAAAAGTCTGCATCAGCAGTCCTTGATGGCAGGTATCCTGAGAGATGAAAATATAAAGTAAGTCCAATATTTCTGATCATATCAAGTAGACGAATGCCATTTGAAATAGTTTATCTCTGAGGTACGTAGGTCAGGAGCTCTATAGGATTTCAAAGATAACCACTAGCACCTTGAATTTCATCCGAAAGTCAATGGCAATGATTGCATGTCTCAAAGTAATGGTATCATATTGGCAAATCAAGTTACTCCTGTAATTATTTGAAGCATTCATTGTAGACCAGCAGACATTTGTTCAAAGGCCGCCTCAAGCAGAATGAATTGTAATAATCTGAGAGGTGGTCAAGGGTGGAATGACATGTACAGTCTCCTTATTGCATAAGATCCTCTTGATCAAATTTATCATCAGATCTTTAAACAGGATCTGCAAGCTCAAAGGCATTGAGCACAAAATGAGGGAATCATTTAGGTTCTCTATTGGTTGGCTTCTAAATTTGCTGAGATTAGGACTAAACCTGTGTCTGTATTCCACCATTTGGATCCTAACAGATTCCAGGTAACAGGATAGAATCTCAATTTATGTCCTTATTTCACCCACGGTCAAGATGTCACCAATATGCTGATAATACGTGGTGTTTAAAAAAGGTGCCCCATTTTAATATCCCCAGAAATATGAGAATATTGTACCATTAGAAAGTCAGAGATATATGTGCAGATAGTCCTTGACTTACAATCATTCATTTAGTGTCAGTTCAAAGTTACAACAGCACTGAAAAAATGACTTGTGAGGAGTTTTCACTCTTACAAATGTTGTAGCATCTTCTTGGTCATGTGGTTCAAAATTTGGTTGCTTAGCAACTGACATGTATTTATGACAGTTGCACTGTCCTGGGGTCATGTGATCCCCATTTATAACCTTCCCAGAAAAACGGCATTTCTCCTATAACCTTCCCAGCAAGCAAAATCAATGGGATAAACCAGATTCACTTAATAACCAATTGATTTACTTAACAATTGCAGCAATTTGCTTAACTGTGGTAAAAAGGTTGTAAAATGGGGGGGGGGGACCTCACAATGACTACCTTGTTTAGCAATAGAAAATTTAGTTAATTGTCAAGAGAAAATCAAGAGCTGCCTGTAGATTGAATCATGATTGCTGCTGCTGCTGATTTTATCTGGCAAATTTTTCCCTATGTAAGTTCACTTGCAACATAACATCTATGTGTCAGGGTTTCAAGTAACACACCTAATGGAATCAAAACTCCAAGTCAGACATATTATTCAAAGTATAGATTTATTAGGCATGTCATATTGGCAAAACTAGGGAAACCCAACTCTAACCCCCCCTTGAGTCTTCCCCCTAGTTAAAAGTATATTTTTCCCCCTGCTCATGTAGTCCATCACATAGTCCAATCCAGAGGTGATATTCAGCAGGTTCTGACCAGTTCTAGAGAACTGGTAGTGGAAACTTTGAGTAGCTTGGAGAACCAGCAAATATCACTTCTGACTGGTCCCACCCCCATCTATTCTCTGCCTCCTGAGTCCCAGCTGATTAGTTAGGTCTTGTTTTGTCTATTCTCTGCCTCCTGAGTCCCAGCTGATCAGCTAGGTCTTGCCCTGCATAGGAGAACAGAGCTGAAATCAGGTTAGTGGGGTGGGGAGGGAATGGGATTTTGCAGTAACCTTCCCCCAGGAGTGGGGAGGGAATGGGGATTTTACAGTATCCTTCCCCTGCCATGCCCACCAAGCCATGCCCACAGAACCAGTAGCAAAATAATAATAATAATAATAATAATCCCACCACTGGTCCAATCAGGCCATAGTCCAAGGGTTGCTTGGTCACAGATCCCACCTCCTTGCACCTGGTGGAAAAGTTCCTGGTTCTCAGAAGAAAGAATTTTATTATTGCTACAATCCTTTAGCTATCTCTTTCTCCCCCTTCCCATTCCCACAGTTTGACTCACTTCGCTGCGGCAACCCTGAAAGTGCCTGGGGGGGAGGATGGTTCCAGGGCTGAACTATGAATGTTTAAATCATTATCTGTGCATTTTTATTTTGTGGTAATCCTTTTCATCATTCCAATTAAGGTGGTTGTTGAATATGTGTTTATATTATGGCACTTGATTATATTTTTAACGGAAAGCAAATAGCACATTAATACTTTAATATGACATAAGTACAGTGTAAGATTAACATTGCCAGACTATCAATGGGGGGTATCTGAAAGTTTCCTTGCATAGTGAGAGATCAAACTGCATTTGGATTATAGCACCCATTTAAGCCATTTAAAAAAAATAGAAGAAAACTTTGGCTAATTTGTAGTTATTAACAGCAGGAAACATAAAATCAATAGTATCTAATGTTGGTCATCACCAGAAAACATACTGTTAAAGACTGCTTTTCTAGAAACCATTCTAATTGTGTTTATATTCCCATGGCTTACTGAGCCATGGTATTTAAGTAAAGAATTAAATAATCATAAGCATTTTGTAATTTTGCAGAGATATTTTTTTAAAAAAAACCCAAAACTCTAATTTACTGGTCTATGGGATGTGAACATACTACAATGCAAGATTTGGTGAAGAATTTCTATTAAAAGCAGAAGACAAAATCCCATTGTAATAGCTTGTGAATCCATACAAAGTTTATAGATGTACAACATCAAAGCACATCAATTGATTCCCCTGCATAGTTAAATGAAATCTTGAAGTGTTAGTCCTCATAGGTATCTTCACCTATGAGGATAGACATGATGGAAAATGGAGACAGTTTCTCCCATTGCCTCTGTTCCTTGGATATCATCTACACTTATGCATCTGATCATCTTTCTTTTTATTCATTGTTGAATAAAACTATTTTTTCCTGCTGTGTTTTATGCTAGCCTTGTATTATTTTTTTAAGAAAGAATTACTAGAAACCAGATGATGAATGTTACTACTTAATTATTTAAGCCTCTTCAAAGCCATCATTAAGAGCAAAGGTGCTTGCACGCTGCCCAAAGATAGATTGCACAATTAGAGAAAGCCTGTACAACAATAAATAATAATAAAAACACAAAGTATGAAGACCATCAGATAGAAATAGAATGAGTGTGGCAAAAGAAAGCAAAGGTAATGCTAATGATAATAAGCTCTTTTGGTACAGTCCGAAAATAAATTGAAGACCACTTGAAGACTATCAGCGTTGACAAAATAACCACCAGTCAATCATTAAAAGCAGCTTTATTTGGAAGAACTTACATCTTGTGACAATACCTTTAATATCAGCAAACAACTTCTGTCTATCACAGATACTTGTAAAGACTCAATAAGTGGATAAAAATGCCAAATAAATCAAAATCCAGTAAAAATGCTAAACAACTGGTTAACTATGCAATGAACCTTAATAATAATAAATCCAAAAATACCCCCCTCCCTGATTCTGCTAAAACTTAAAACATGGTTACAGCCAAAACAAACAACAATACAATAAAACCCTTTTGCAAAATATGAAAGAGCAAAGGTACTTAAAAATCTTATCGCACTGGGCCTGGGAAGATGTGACACAACGACTTGTTCTTCTACATTTTCCCTCTCTAGGAATATATTACTTTGTGGTCTTTAAATTTCTATCCATTCATTTAATCTTCATGACAGTCAAAAAAAAAAAAAAAGCACCAGGCCCTGGCTTGCAGAACTACTGGATGAAAATATACCCAGAGGTAGTAAGAAAAAGTCAAGATGGTGTCTGCATAGTTGAAATCACCCCCTCCCCTGACTTTTTTTTACAAGAACTGCATGAACTGGAGGCTTGATTTGTAAATGGTGACCACTATACTAACTTGTTTTATATTTCTCTAGATTCCCTTGAATGCACTGTAAACTGTGACAAACTCCAAGATCTGGTAGTGCTGTCAGATCCTGTCTGGTGTAGTAAACGTGCCTACCGTCCCTGTCCTATTGTTTCTCTTATTCTTCTTTTATTTTTCTTATATGTACCCATTTCATGTATTCACAACTATGTATACACTTATAGTTATTATCTTGTAAACAATTGGCAAATCAAATAAATAAATAAAATAAAAATAAATAAATATCTCCCTTTGGTCAGTAGGGTATCTGATGACTGGCAAGGTATACATGCTGATGCCATGTATCTTTTTCTTCTTATTGAACTGGGTCTTCAGGACTATCTTTGGTGATACTTGGATATTGGTGCCTTCCTTCTCCCCTCAGAGTGGTTCCCCTGTATCTTCAGTTTACCAAGGTCTTTGTAGCTGTTCTGTAGATTTGCTATGTAGCCCGCTGGTAGGTCTCAACTATCTTCCCTCTGTGATGTCCTTGGTGCTATCTGAGCTTGGTTGTTTTCTTCCAGATGTTTCATTACCAAAGTAGGAGGCATCATCAGTGCTACAAGGGAGTGGGGTTTGCTCTCTGTTTATGTAAAAGCTCTGTCAGTGTTTGTAGGAGTGTTCTTAGTAGTCCTTGATCATCAGTTCTAGAAGGGAGTGGAATTTGCACCTAGTTGAATAATGAAAGCCCACAGCTCAATCCTAAACTACAAAATTTCTCTTCTATTAATACATTTTTGAAGCCAAGGGTCTTAGTACTCTGGTCTAGGCAAGGCTTCTCAGATTTGTGGGGATGAGGTAGGAGAAATAAAAAATAATTCTTTTATTTTACAACATTGCTGATTATTGTAATCTAGGAGTTTTCTGTTTAAGACAAGAAATTGCTTTGCTATTTGAGAAACTTAATAATTTGAGAAACTTAATACAACATATAGCCCATAACACATAACATTATATTGTGATTATTCATTACACATATAACACAATTAATGAAATTAGAATTGGTAGATTATTACAGAGATATCTCTCTCTGACCATTTTCTCCTTTTTGGAAAGTTCAAATGTGGTAATCATAGTCCTGAGCAATTTAACAGCCTTCAAAGATAGACTAATAAAGATCTTCATTACTGATTATAAACAGGCTGATATGTCAGAAAGGAAGTCCTTCAAGTAATCTGCTGTAATAAAATTAGAGTTCATAAAATCTGATACATAGATCAAAGTTAAGGAAGAATCAGATTAACTCATTAATTTCAGTATGCATATAGAACAAATTATATATTCTAGAAAAGGGGTTGCCAACCTTTTGGACCTCAGGGACCATCAAACTCATAATTTTAAATCCTGTGGACAGAGACCCTGGGAAAATCCCCAAAAAAGTCTGCAGGAAAATTCCCTACCCTGTTTTCCTACCCTAACAATCATTCTTTATTTGGGATTGCAGGATACCGTCTCCAGCTCCATTCTCAGGGGGAGAGACAGACAGACAGACAGACAGACATACAGACTGACTTTTGGCTTCATGCAAGAAAAGCAGCAGAAGTCTTTCTTTCTCTCCCCCAAACTCCACCAGAAATGAGTCTTTGTGAGACTTGTCATGCTGGCGCAGCCTCTTGGAGCAGGATGCTTTGCTGGGTCCCAAAGACTCATTTCTGATGGAGTTTGAGGGAGAGAAAGAAAGACTTTTGCTGCTTTCCTTTCATGGAGCCAAAAGCAGAAGAAGAAAGAAGCAGAAAGAAGCAGCCCGGTGGCCAGGTCAGGCATGTGGGGCAAGTTCCCCCACTCTGCCCTTTCCCCCCTCCCCGCACTACCTTGTGTTTTTTTTGCAATGCAAATGACGCAAGCCTTATCTTCCCATGGGCCACCTGGGTGGCGCACCCTTGTGTTCCCATGCAGCCTGGATTAATTGCTTTGGGGGGTGCTTTGGGGGTGACATTTATCTGTGGACCACCAAAATTTTCTCATGGACCACCAGTGGTCCCTGGCCCACTGGTTGGTGACCACTGTTCTAGAACAAGGTTCCCCAACCCCTGGTCTGTGGCCCAGTACCAGTCTGTAGCCCATTGGGAACCAGGCTGCATAAACAGCGGGCAAATGTATGAAGCTCCAGTTGCACAAGGGGCAGGCAAAACCATCCTATCTCCTCCTCCTCCTCCTGCCACCACTGCCAGTCTGCAGAACTAGAAAGGTTGGTGACTGCTATTCTGGAAAAACGACTCTGGAGAATGTGGTGGGAAGGAGATGGATAGTGATTTCAAAACGCCAAAGGATTTTAAATCTTAAGTCATCACCAAGATCGTACTGCCAAATTCAATATAGATATTTTACATACATTTGCCATTTTAAATTGTATTTATTATTGAATACTTTTCTACATCATAAATTAATCATGAGAGCTGATCTAGTGGTTAAGTCATCAGGCTAAAAACTGGGAGTCTTTGAGTTCCAGTTCCACTTTAAGCTAACTGGTTAACCTTGGGCCATTTACTCTCTCTCAACTCTAGGA
Source organism: Notechis scutatus (assembly GCF_049901735.1). Lineage (NCBI taxonomy): Eukaryota > Metazoa > Chordata > Lepidosauria > Squamata > Elapidae > Notechis > Notechis scutatus. The sequence continues at coordinate 284,036,556 of NC_142009.1, read as the reverse complement.
AGGAGAAAATAGCAAACCACTTCTGAAATCTTGCCAAGGAAATGACAAGAACATATCCAGGCAAACACCAGGAGTCAATGCTAATTAATTACATGCTACACAATATTTCACCTCCTTTTGTACCCAGTTTTGATCTCTACAAAACAAGAAAGTCACTGAATGTCTATGGAAATTCTCAGTCATCCAGGTCATGGTTGTCCCAAAAGTGCTTTTCCAAGAGACAACTGGACTTTCTGGTTTCCTTTGAAAACATTTCACTTCTCATCCCAGAAGCTTCTTCAACTCTGACTGGATGTTAGAGAATTGAAGGATTTATACTCCTTCCAGACCGTTGGTCATTTGCATTCTTTTAGTGAGTCATTAAGGCCACATGGAGGTTTATCTGTGTCATCAGGGTCACCTGAATGGTGCAAATGTCCACAACACAGTCCTTTCAACAGTTCCACGTAGGCTCCACACCCATTTGCCCCACTCAGATGACCCTGATGACACAAATAAACCTCCAGGTGACCTTAACAGCTCACTAAAATAATGCAAATGACCAGCTATCTGCAAGGAGTATAAATCCTTCCATTCCTCACCATCCACTCAGAGCTGAAGAAGCTTCTTGAATGAGAAATGAAATATCTTTAAATAAAAACCAGAAAGTCCAGTTGCTTCTTGAAAAAGCACTTTTGGGACAACCATGACCTGGATGACTGAGAATTTTTATGGACAGTTGTCTCTTGAAAAAGCACCTTTGGGACAAGCAAGTCACTGAGAAACTGGAACATTTGCAAAAAACAAAAACAAAAAATGACAAAGAGAGTGAGAGTCTTGGAAACTAAATCCTATGAAGAATAGTTAAGAAAAGTGGGTATGTTTAGCCTAGAATAGAGAAAGCTAAGGGGGAAAATGATTGCAGTCTTCCAATTGTTGAACAACTGTCACAATCCAAGAAGTATAGATTTAGTCTCCAGAGCTTCCAAGAGAAGCACAAGAACCATTGAGTGAAAGGGAAAATCCAAATGCCTGACTTTAATTGCTATTGATCCTGGAAACCTGCTGGAGTTGTGACTATTCCTTCACTGGAAGTTTTCTTTTGTTTTTCTTTTTCTTTTTTTTTTTTAGCAAAAATTGGATAGCCATTTGTGTGTGACAGCATAAAGATTCCTCTCTTGATATATATTTTTCTGATAGTGAATTCAGAACAGAAAGACTTTTATTGTATGAAGTGTGTGAGGGCAAAAAGAAAAAAAATCGAAAATAATGTGCAATTATACACAGGTGTACGAGACATGAGTGTATGCAACAAAATATGAGCCAAACATAAGCAATATTTTCCTTTTGAATTTTTGATTTGAAATGTAATAAAGTAATCCAATCAAATAGATGATTTCTAGGATTATTATTGAACTCTTGGCTAATATCAAAATGACCACCAAGATGACAGCATCTAATATTTTAAAATCAGGGTCATTCTGACATCAAGCAAGCAAATCAGGTTCATTCACTTTTTCAATGGCAAGGGACTAAGTGTGTTGCAATCCAAAACATCTAGATAAACATCAGGCTGCTTGTTCCCAATATAAAATCCCTGGAGTAGCAACATTAGATGCTGCCTGAGAGATTTTTGCCTTCCAAACATAATAACACCTTTTCATGTAAAATGAACAACCATACTTCAGGGCATCATTCCATTATATTTATAACTTTGATATAAAAAGAACCTATCCAATTTAAATCTGTCATTTTGTAAAATGTGCACTAAAGTTACAATGTATTGTAATGCTTCCTTTTCATTTGCAAAGACAATTATTTCCCGCACTGATTTCATTTCACCATGCCTGGGATAAAGCACATTTGTTTTCCTGATTTATGTTTTGTGATGAGTTACTTCAGACTAACTTGGCACAACTGGAAAAGCTAAGAACAAAACAAAACACCTTTCTTGAACTACAGAAAACTCTTCCTGGTTCACAACAGCAACATAAGCTAAACTATACAACACATAAAATATATAAGTCAAAGCAAGCTTGGTGTTCCAACCATTGCTTTGAGATGCCCCAGAGCCAACTTTTGACATCCTTATTCTGCCCCAGTGCCTACGTAAAAAGCCAGGTCTTGATGGCCTTCTGAAAGGCTAAAAAGATGGGATCTTCTTTCTTCCAGCCAAAGAAGATATAGAAGCAACCACAGAAAACATACATTTCTATGTCAAGATTTCAGGAAAGATACCTGGAGTATGCCTATGCATCTGAATTGGTAGAATGGGCAGATCTTTCAGGGAGAAGTAGTTTCCCCACTCCAAAATAACATGGTCCTATGCCTTGTAATGCTTTAAAGGTAATAACTAGCACCGTGAATTACTCCTAGAAGAAAATTAGGAGCCAGTGCAGTTTATACAAAATAGATGTGACATGGTTGAACCTAAAAATACTCGATATTGTGCATGCAACTATTTTTGGATTAGGTAGTAACCTCAAGGGCAGCCCCACATAAACACATTGCAGTAATCCAAACTGGATTATTATCCAAGAATCTTTTAATTCTATTTTGAATTTTATCTGAATGTGTTTGAAGAAAGGAAATGGATAATTACTTTCCCAAAAAGAGTGGGGAAATGTAAAGAGAACTTGCCATGTTTTCAATTTTTGCAATATATTGTATATTATTTTGAAGTTTTTGTATTTTGAAGTTTTTGCAATATACTGTATATTAGTTGCTGGTAGACAAATTGTTTGATTTATATTTTCAAACACAGAGAGAAAAATTGATGAGCATTTTATCTTGTTATTCTAATTTGAAGGCAGCTGAATTTTTAAGGTTAACATTGTCAATATATTAACTTAATTAAAATTAGGCAAATATACTCACAATATGAATGCATGCAAGTTAACTCTCCTTGTTGGAACAATTTTCAGAAGTGCTTCATCAGGAAAAAGATGGATGCCAAGAAAATCCTGTTGCACTGATCATGTGTCCATGTTCTCTTTCCTTTCAGAGATATTTATTTTTATTTATTTATGTAGCAGTCCATCTCACCAAGGTGATGTTGTGTGGGATTCAATTTTTTTTACTACCAGTTCTGTGGACATGGCTTGCTGGGTGTGGCAGAGGAAAGATACTATAAAATCTCCAGTCAGAGGTGGTATTTGCTGGTTCTCCAAAATACTCAAAATTTCCACTACTGGTTCTCCAGAACTGGTCAGTACCTGCTGAATACCACCTTTGGTATACCACCTCTGGTATAACAAAATAATTCAACATAGAAACAAAATTAAAAATGGCATCCAGGGATAATTCCTCAACAATAACAGTACCGTAACCCACTTTGTTAACTTTCCAGTTGGCATGCCTGGGAGAATAACCAGATCTTAAGCACTTTCCAGAGGCCAGTAGGAATGGAACCAATTCTAATCTTGAGTTGAATGCTGTTCCAAAGGACAGATTTCACAACAGAAGAAACATATTTCCTGGATTATTCTAGATGGCATTCTCTACTTAATGAGACCCAGAACCTGCCCCTCCTGCCAGTTCTAATGTGGTGGATAGAGCCAATCAGAGAGAGGTGGCCCTCAAATATCCTGGTTCCATGCCATGAAGTCCCTTTGTAGGCAATAACCAGAAGTAAAAGTGTAACAATGACTAAACAGAAGATGCCTGTAACTACCTCTATTACCACATTTTGAACCAATTAAAGCTTCTTGACCTTCTTCAAGAGCCATCCCATGTAGAGTACCTGTTAGGTATAAAATTGATACCAAATATGGTTTGGGTGAATAAATATATAAAACTTAGATATCATGGTTTAAGTGCTTATCACTTTAAGCACAATGCAGCAGGAAATTAGCCGATTAAGGGTGCGGTTAGAAGTTACAATATAAGGAAGCATTAGAAGCTGGAAAGCTGTCTGACTTACTGTGAGTTACTGTTACTGTCTGTAACTGTCTCTGGCTGTAACTGTGTGCTGCTGCGACTAACTGTGATTACTGACTGTGAGTGCCTGTGACTGAACTGTTATTGTTTGCTACTGTTTGCTGAATATCCAGCGTTTGTTTCTCTGGAGAGTGAAACCGGAGGAGGAGAAGATATCTTTATCGGCTGATAAAGATATTGCAAGGACTCTTAACTTGGACTATACTAGTGAGTCTTACTGGATGGAAATACTGTGAATGACTTAATGGACTGAATGACAATGCTTAAACTCTAACTGGATTAAAAACTATTTAAACTACAAACAGTGTTTGTGTTCAGTGTGTGTATACTCTGGGGCCCTTCCGCTCTCGTTTTGGCTGCCTGGCTTGACTACTGCTGCAATACTCTGCTAGGGGTTAATCCTCAAACCCTAACATTGGTTATGGGCCCAGCAGCATAGTCTAACTAACCAGGATATAGCAGAGAGAGTTGGTGTGAGTTGCACATTACTGTAAAAACAAACTGTTTTAATTAGTTTAAAATAGTCAAAATATCTGAAGAGCAATGGCACAAGTAAATTTGTCACAACTGTCCATGATATCCAGGCTGGATGGAACAAACTATGTTTCATGGTCAATGAAATGTAGTTTACTTCTACGTAGAGAAGGTTTGTGGGACATTATAGCAAACCCACCAGATGTGAGTAGATGGGATCCTGCTAATGATGATGATAAAGAAAAGTTACAAGAATTTAAACTGAAGAATGAGCAGGCTTTATGCATCATAGGACTGACTCTCTGTGATCAGCAGCTTGTCCATATTCGTGGAGAAGAAAATGCTGCAAACTGCTGGGAGAACCTCAGGAAGATTTATGTTCGGGACAGTGTAGGAGCACATATAAATCTTACACGGAAGCTTTTTCGAACGCATCTTCAGAGGAATGGAGATATGTTAGTTCATTTAAACTGTATGAAGAGCATTTTTCAAGATTTGCAAGAAAAAGAGCTTATATTTAATGAACTACAACAAGTTTACATAATATTATCTTCATTAGATCAAAGCTATGATGACTATGTGACTTCGTTAGAGGTATTGCCAAAAGAAAGCCTCTCATTAACCGACATAACAGGCAGGCTACTAGAAGAAGCCAGAAGAAGGCGTGAGCGTGACGAGCTGAGAGAAGATAAGAAAGAAGAGAAATTATCTTCAAAGCTTGAAAGAAAACCAGCAAAGCAAAGTAAAGCACCTGGAAGAAGAGAATTTATCTTCAACGGCATACACAATTAAAAAGTGTTTTAATTGTGGAGGCAGAGGACATTTGGCAAGGTTCTGCAAAAAGAGAAAAAGCCAGAATGTAAAAAAGCCAAAGAAAGCATTTGAACTAGCCACGTTTAGAAACTCTGATGTGAAGAATAATTTATGGGTGGTTGACAGTGGCGCATCCCACTGCATCACAAGAGATAAGACAAAATTTATAAAAATGTCTACAAGTTCTCAACATATATCTCTTGCCAATGGCTGGAACCTGAAAGCGAAAGGTCAAGGTTTTGCACGTTGTCCGTACATAAACCAGGATATAAAAATGTTGTATGTACCGCAACTAAAGTTTAATTTGCTTTCAGTAAGGGTATTAGATAAATTAGGTTATGTAATTACTTTTAAGGATAATAATTGCATAATTGAAAAAGATAACAAAAGGGTAACTGCAGCTTTAAATGGAACATTATATGTCTTAGATAATAGTAAGAAAGGGGAGGCTCAAACTGTATTTAATAATATAAAGCCTCATGAAGAATGTATCCATTTATTGCATAGGCGTTTGGGGCATGTAAATTTTAAAATGCTAAAACGTACAGTTGAGTTATCTGAAGGAATAAGGTTAAAACCTTGTGATAAATATTTACGTTGTAATGTTTGCTGTGAAGATAAGAGCAAAGTATTGCCTGCAAATAGGCTAAATGGTTTCAAAACAAAAGAACCTTTAGAAGTAGTATTTGCAGACATAATAGGTCCAAAGAAACCCAGTATGGGGGGTGCTAGATATATACTGAGCATTATGGATCATTATTCTAGATATGGGTTTTGCTATTTAATGAAAAGCAAAACTGAAACATATCAACATTTTTTCAATTGGCTTAGGTTTGCTGAAAGAAAGTCTAAACGACAACTGATAACCCTGGTGACAGATAATGGCACGGAATTTATTAATAACAAATTCCAGAACAGACTTAAGGTAGCTGGAATAGAGCATAAGAAGTCTGCTCCATACAGGCCAGAACATAACGCTTTTATTGAAAGAAGAGGCCAAACACTACAGGCAATGGTTAGAACAATGTTAAATGATTCTGGGTTACCTGATTCTTTGTGGGGAGAGGCTACAATGTGTGCTAATAACATATTGAACAACGTTGTTAATACAACAACAGGTGAAATTCCATTCACCAGGTGGCATGGCAGGAAACCTGATCTAAGTTACCTGCACACATTTGGTGCACCAGCATGGGTGCATATTCCTGCACAAATCAGAAAAAAAGGGCAACATAGAGCTAAAAGATTTTTCTTCGTTGGTTATCAGGCAAACCATAGGGCATATAGATTTTGGGAGAAAGGCACATCTAAAGTGTTATGTAGTGCTAGTGCCCAATTTCTAGAACATGAAGGATGGGAGAAATTAGAACAGGATGCCAATAAAGATGTAATTATTGAATCCTATAGAAATCCCATTAGTTATCCCTGTAACTTTAAAAATAAAGTAAAGAGACAAATACAGGATGAAATAGTGCCCATAAAGGAAGAAACAGATTCAATAGCTGAACAGGATGAGGAAGATGAACAGGTAGTAGTTCAACAAAGTCCTCCTGTAAGCCCTGTAATTCCCAGAAGAACTACACGTATATCTAGACCGCCTGATAGGTACCAGGCTAACACAGTGTGCCAGATTAATCAAGTTCCTAATTCTGTTGAAGAAATTAAAAAGTATCCTAATAAGGAAAAAGAAAAATGGTATGCAGCAATGAATAAGGAACTGAAATCATTAAGTGATATGAAGGTGTATGAAAATGCCAAATTACCTGCAGGAAAGAAATCCATTGGCTGCAAATGGATATTTAAGGTAAAAACAGATAAGGATGGTAATTTAATCCATAAGGCAAGATTAGTAGCCCAAGGTTTTAGGCAGAATGCTAATGACTACGATGAGGTGTTTGCACCTAGTCTTAAGGCAGCAACCTTGAGAGCAGCTTTAGTGTGGGCAGCTAGTAAAAACTATATAGTTAACCATCTAGATGTGGAAACTGCTTACTTGCACGCCCCATTAAAACATATTATTTATATGAAAAAACCTGTTGGTATGAATATTAAAAGTGAAAGTAAGGATAATAATGATTGTTGGTTGTTAAAGAAAAGTCTCTATGGTCTTAAACAATCAGGCTATGAATGGAACCAGTATATTGTAAAGGAACTAGACAATATAGGATTTAAAGCTGGTTTAGCTGATCCATGTCTGTTTAAGAGGGAGACAAATGGGAAAGTATCATTATTATTACTATTCACAGATGACATTGCATTGATAACTGAAACTAATGATGAAGCAAATAAAATAATAGCATCATTAGGAAAGAGAATAAAGATCAAGCAATTAGGGAGATAAAGAAGTATCTCGGTTTGAATATAAAGAAAACACGGAAAGGTTTTAAGATATCTCAGGAAGATAAGATAAGCAAATTACTAAAAGATTACAAGATGGAGCTTTGTAAGCCGGCTAAGACTCCAATGAGTCAGGAGTTTAGCAACACTGATGTACAAAGCCCTGAGTTTGATAAGGTGATTTATCAATCTTTAATTGGTAGTTTGAGTTATATTAGTAATTGGTCTAGACCAGATATATCGTACTGCGTGAATCAGTTGGCTAGATTCAATTCTGCACCATGTGAAAGACACTGGAATGCAGCTAAGAGGATATTAAGATATCTTAAAAAGACAATGAATTATTCATTGTATTTAGAACCAAAGGGTGATTTAATTTTGAGTGCTTATGCAGATGCTAGCTTTGCATCAGAAAGAGACACTAGAAAGTCGACTTCAGGAACAGCCATAATGCTGGGTAAGACATTAATAGGCTGGAAGTCAATAAGACAACAGCATATAAGTTTGTCTACTATTGAGGCAGAATTCTCCTGTTTATCTTTGTTATGTACAGAATTAATTATGTATAAACAAATGTTAATTGATATAGGTATAACTGTAGATTATCCTATAATTATACATGAAGATAATCAGGCAGCAATTCAAATGGCCACAAATATTGGAGTAAAAACAAGGAGCAAGCATACAGATCTAAGATACCTAAACGTGAGACAATCTGTAAGAAGTAAGATGATTCAGCTAGAGTACTGTATGTCGGAGGACAATTTAGCTGATAATTTTACTAAAGCCCAAGGTGCCAGTAAGCACCAGGAGAGTTGTGAAAAATATGGGATAAGATTGTAAAGGTATTATATATTTATTTCACCCAAAAGGGGAGTATGTTAGGTATAACATTGATACCAAATATGGTTTGGGTGAATAAATATATAAAACTTAGATATCATGGTTTAAGTGCTTATCACTTTAAGCACAATGCAGCAGGAAATTAGCCGATTAAGGGTGCGGTTAGAAGTTACAATATAAGGAAGCATTAGAAGCTGGAAAGCTGTCTGACTTACTGTGAGTTACTGTTACTGTCTGTAACTGTCTCTGGCTGTAACTGTGTGCTGCTGCGACTAACTGTGATTACTGACTGTGAGTGCCTGTGACTGAACTGTTATTGTTTGCTACTGTTTGCTGAATATCCAGCGTTTGTTTCTCTGGAGAGTGAAACCGGAGGAGGAGAAGATATCTTTATCGGCTGATAAAGATATTGCAAGGACTCTTAACTTGGACTATACTAGTGAGTCTTACTGGATGGAAATACTGTGAATGACTTAATGGACTGAATGACAATGCTTAAACTCTAACTGGATTAAAATCTATTTAAACTACAAACAGTGTTTGTGTTCAGTGTGTGTATACTCTGGGGCCCTTCCGCTCTCGTTTTGGCTGCCTGGCTTGACTACTGCTGCAATACTCTGCTAGGGGTTAATCCTCAAACCCTAACAGTACCTGTACATATTCTAGTAATTGACTGTATTAATACCAATTAATTCTACGTGGTTATTAATAGATCTCCAGTGGATGATTTTGTGCATTCTTTCTCCAACCTCGATGGCTATGAGCAATGTCTGGTTTTGCCAATATACTCTCATTTTTGACACTGAGTTGACCTTAAAAAACTAAACTTTAATTAGTTCATTTTATTAGTTTGCTAAAGGTCTTCCGTTTAGTATGCTGAACTCCTGGTCACTATGTGGACATGGAAATGTTATCTAATAACAGCAATATGGAAATGGTATGCTATTATATTCCTTTGGGATTTTTTCTTTAACTTTACAATCTAATTTACAGTTTTGATAGTTTTTGGAAGATTCTGATCCAAGTATTGATAAGGCCTGACTGTGCTTGGTTTCAAAGCCAGGTAATGTCAATAACTTACTTTAAAAAATGTAAATTACAGCCCAGGTTTACTAGACATAAGTACTTTTATTTTAACAAAAGTAAAAATGTCCTTCAGTGCTAAATTAGAGGAAAAAACCCAAAAGTTAAATCCTCTCTACTGAATTTTTATTTTTTTCAAATCATTGTAACTGAGCTTTCTGTGAAAAATATCAAAAAATAAATGGGAAATTCTAAATTATTAAGAATGGGTTAAACTGTCCATAAATGATTATTATCCTTAGCAAAATGTAAAACTCTTGAAAAAATTTTATAATCCTTCTGCTTGCCTTCATTGGGTAATAAATGAAATGGGTTTCCAATCTCCCTTTGTAGGAGCTAAACATATTTCTTCATATATGAACTGGGGAAAAAGCACTGTAAGAAAAAGTAGCTTTTTATTTATAGGAAACAAAATTTGAAAGAGTCTTCTCTATTCTAAAAGTTTTCAGAAATACATCTTAACTGACTCTGGAGGTGTAATACAATATTATACACTATGTTTCAAAGGGAAAAATTGTTTAATTTGTCTCTCTTTTTGCAAATGTCAGTGCATTACTATGACTATTACTATTACTATTGCTCCTAATATATCTCTCTTATCCAGAATGGAATTATGTACTCTGAATCATTGCAAAATCTATCTTCAAACACCTGCTTGTTTCTACTACTTTGTGAGCATTTAAACTAATATTACCATATTGATCTTTGCTTCAGTGGTACTTAATCATGCAACTTAGTAAGCTACAATCTTATAAGCCCTAAGAGAGTATTCAAGGGTTGAGAAAAATCTCTGATCTCCAAACAAACAATAATTCATTCTCAACCTCCTTCAGAAAGTTCCATAAATCTTCTGGTTTTGATACCAGAACTCTAGGATTTACCAAGTAGAGGTGAAGCAAAAGACATTCTGGTGGGTGTCTGGGATTTGGGTTCTGGAGCAAACAAAAAAGGGATCAGTGAAATAGCCCTTGTTCCTATATTTTTAATGTACTCTTTCAACTGGAAGAATTTTAATAGCTCTGGGAAAGGTGTACATTTTTTTCACTGAAATCAAAATAAAAATCTTATTTTCTAAATAAAAAGTGAGAGGAAATGGTTTTAAAGAAAGCTAAAACTTATCTGGCCTCCATTCTGCTTACTGAACAAGCGTCAATCTTCCCAGGTAGAGCAAATAGCAAACACAACCAGATTGCAAGTTCTATTTTATTGTAAAGCTACATTGATAGAATCTTGCAAGTCTGAAAGTACAAATCTTCCACTGTCCCTTTTTACAGCCTAATAAGTTACAGATATTCCTTTCTGAGTTTTTTCCTCTTGTCATTTGCAGCAGTGGGCTCCACACTCCTCTTATCCAATCATTGCCAAGGCAACATTTTCCCCATCTCCCACATATCAATACAACAAGCCAAAAGAACTCCAGATAAAACTCCAGATCCTTTATCTTCCAATCTCATTTATACCCCTCCAATCAATTCCATTGTTATTCCTTAACTTTATCTTTGCTGTTCAGAATTCTGTTAATTTGATTTAAAGATAGTAGTAAAGTCATCAACTATCATAAACAACTATTTTACAGAAAATAACATTTGAACAGTTATCAGAAGGCACCACTCTGTTATAGCAAGAGAGCCACTTAGTATATGGTGGAAAAAAGGTACCAGATATCTTTTTTTGCTGTGCTGTGTTGTAATATCCTCAACTGGGATGGTTCCCAATTCTTTTTGAAAACTAAATCAGCAAAGGAAGATTTTGAAAAAAATTATCAATAGGTAACACATGAGTAATGATTAAATAACCATAATTTAATAATACTAAATTATTAAACTTTCATGCTACCCAACCCTCGGTTTATTTTATATATTTGTATCCTACCTTTATTATTTTTATAAATAATTCAAGGCAGAAAACATATCCAACATACCTTCCTCCTCCTACTTCACCCACAACTCTATGAGGTAGCTTGGACTGAGAGGGAATGACTGGACTGGTCATGCAGCTGGCATCCATGGCTAAGGAAGAACTGTAATACAGTCTCCCACTTTCTAGCTTGGTACCTTACCACAAACTGGGTAGTGGTTAATGCCTCTGAGCAGCCCATAATAACCCAAGGAATTACAATAAAATGAACAGAATATAAAATATAAAAGTAAAATATAACAAGTGTAATGAAGCAGTAGTCTCATTATTCCTGGAAAAGGTCTGGATGAAGTCTTCTAAACCAGTGGTTGCCAACCAGTGGGCCAGGGACCACTGGTGGTCTGCAAGAAAATTTTGGTGGTCCACAGAGAAATGTCACCCCCAAAGCACTGCCCAAAGCAATTAATCCAGGCTGCATGGGAACGCAAGGCTGCATCGCCCACATGGCCCAGAGGAAGACAAGGCTTGTGTTGCTTGCATTGTGAACAACATGAGGTAGTGAGGGGAGGGGGGAAAGGATGGAGGGAGGGAACTTGCCCCACGTGCCTTGCCTGGCCACCAGGCTACTTCTTACCACTTCTTTCTTCTTCTGCTTTTGGCTGCACGCAAGGAAAGCAGCAAAAGTCTTCCTTTCTCTGCCCCAAATTCTGCCAGAAATGAGTCTTTGGGACCCTGCAAGGCATCCTGCTCCAAGAAGCTGTGCTGGCATGACAAGTCTCACAAAGACTCATTTTTGGCGGAGTTTGGGGGAGAGAAAGAAAGACTTCTGCTGCTTCTGCTGCTTTCCTTGCATGAAGTCAAATATCACTCTCTCTCTCTCCCTCCCTCCCTCCCTCCCTCCCTCCCCCCTGAGAGCAGAGCTGGAGATGGTATCCTGTGATCCCAAATATAATGATCTATCGCTAGGAAAACAGGGTGAGGAATTTTCCTGCTGACTTTTGGGGGGGATTTTCCCAAGGTCTCTGGTCCATGGGAATTAAAATTATGAGTTTGGTGGTCCCTGGGGTCCAAAAGGTTGGTGACCCCTATTCTAAACAACAGCAGAATGAGGGACATTCAGGATGAATCCCATTCCATAGGAGAGGTGCTGTAAAACAATAACATACTTGTCTTTTCCCTCAATATTGCACAACTTCTGCATACCAACCAGTCTCACTACCCAGAAATATGTACCCTGGGGCAATTCATGAGCAGCATCAATCAATTAGTCAATCAATCTTGCTGGCAGCTTTGAAGTTCAGCTACCACATTTTTTTTTTAAGGGAGTTGGAGGAATTGAAAAGTTCAAGGTTATTCTGTATGTCATATTAAGAAATTCCAGTTGCAGTTAATTGGTTCTCGTGATTTATGAAGTATAGAAGTGGGACGAGAGAAGGGAGGAGAGAAGATGGATTCTGTGTAATGTGTGAAAAAAATTTCACTTTGGGAAATTGCTTTAGACATACTAGGTCTGTTTCTAAATAAATCAATTGGAGAGAAAATGTCTTGGAGTGACTGATATCATGGATACTTTCTAGATGCCTTACATTTATTTCCCAAAGTCCACTTTTATTTTTTGAAGGGGCTTGGCTGATACCCCGGGATTATTTTCCCAGAGATGGAAAAAGATCAACAATCAGCTGAAGTTGGAGATGTGCAGGGGGGAGCGTGTGGGGGCCCTCCCTCCGGAGTATTAATTGAATCTGGAGGAGATGATGGATGCTTTCAGAATGGCAGTAGGAGAAAGAGATTTGGGAGTTATACTGAAGCATTTCAACTCAAGTAGTTGTTATAACCCAGATGTCTGAAGAGAAATGTTTCTCTAGCCGCAGGCATATTGCTATTCTGTCAGATTGGAGGGAAGAGAGACAATTGGGGTCAGAATTCTTTCATGAAAACACCCCCCAGATTTATCCTGGAAGTCCATCAAGGGTAGATTTACATCAACAATTCCAGAATTTAAAGGTGACAGGTTTGGTCTCACAGTCTGTTTAGACGGGTAGAAGCTTGAGACCACCCATATTCACTTACCCAAGTATCGTGAGGAACAAGGAGACTATACAGGTGCCAGTTGGAGGAAGCCAGAAAGAAGCATCAACTGACAGAGGTATGTTGCAGCCTCTGAGGCAATCCCCTCATTTTCCAGAAAGAATTTTGCCCCCTGCAGAGAGTATCCCTCCAGGGTGAGGATTTTATCCAGGCCAGGGATGGATTCAATGCCAATGGCAGCCAGAACCAACACATCCCTGGTCTGAAGAGGGGTTTCCCCTCCACCTGACCAGGGAACCAGGCCACACCCATCTTCCTCCTGGCAACCACAAATGCAGCCCCAACTGGCAGCAAGACCACAGGGACCTCTATTCCAGAGAGGCACTACCCAGCCAGGATTCAGGGGGCCTACCCAGCCTACGTATGCCACCCAGCCTGTTCCTTTCATTCCAGTACAAGATTTGAAAATCTAGATAAGGTAGCAGAGAATGAAGAGAAGTTAATGGAAATGAGGCAAGGCAAGCAACCCTTGTCAGAATTCATTTGGGACTTTAGAAGGGTTGCAAGCCACCTCATGGATTGGCCTGAAAGAATGACTTTACACTATTTTTAAAAAGCCATTGATCCAGAAGTAAAGAAGGTCTGTGAAATTAGGGGAATCCCAGAGACCTTACAATCATGGTATGCCACCTCCCTCAGCTTTGATTGCAGCATCAACCCACACAGGAAACCCCTTCCGGCAGCCCTGCCTAAGAGAATTGTGGCTAGGAGACCACTGACCGGACGAGCTGAAACTGCTTGTACCCGACCCACTAGGGTGCTGAAATGTTACAGATGTGGCCAAGCTGGTCATAGAGCAGCAGACTGTCTGTCCCCTGCTCCTGTACTACAAACACCGCAGTCAAAGTCTAATCCAGCTGTTAGAGGTTGGAAGAATCAAGTAAGACCTCCGGGCAGGGGCAGATTCACCAAACACAGCTGGGAAAGCCTCCTCTGTGCAGATGGGAGCAGCGGACCACTGGACCAACACCACGTCCCCAAGAACCCGACCTGCGAAGACAACCCATTGGTGAGTGATCCCATCATACCTTTTACAGTCAAGGTCAAGTTAGTGGTACCAAACACGGGGGAGGCCAGGGACTTAGAAGCTGTCATTGATACTGGGTGTTCTAGATGTCTTATTGGACTCCCCATTGTTGAACAATTGGACATAAAGACTAACCCACTAAAACACCCAATCAGATTTGAGCAAGTGGATGGTACCTTAATTGGGGGGGGGGAGCAGCCACTCAAATGACAGGATTGATCAAGATGGAATTAGGGCCCCATCACAAACTCATATGCTTCATAATGGCCCCCAAGATGTCAGAATCAATTATACTGGAACTTGCTTGGCTAGACTAATGGGCCCTGATGATCAAATGGGAGGGTGGATTCAGAAAAATCCTCATTGGACCGGGCCCATTGCCCTCTCTTCCACCCACTACAAAGCCACCAGTCAGCTTGAACCCAGAGCCTGAGCCAGCATCCATGGCATCCCACCTTCTTCCAGATAACCACCAGGTACCTGACCAATACAAAGATTTGGCTAAAGTATTCAGTGAAGAAGAGTGTAATGTTTTACCTCCCCATCGAGCCACTGATTGCACCATAGAATTAGAGCTTGGGGCAAAATTACCAAAACCAAAGATGTATTCCATGACGCCTGCTGAAATGACTGAATTAAGGAAATACATCGACAGCAATTTGGAATGAGGTTTTATTGAGCCTGCCAAATCAAGATTAGCTGCCCCCCATGTTGTCCAAGGAGAAGAAAGATGGTGGGTTGAGATTGTGTGTTGACTTTAGAGGCGTGAACAGCATATGCATCAAAAACATGTATCCTCCCCCTCTTGTGAAGGACTTATTGAACCACCTGTCAAAGGGCAAGGTATTCACCAAGCTAGATCTCAGGGAAGCTTCCTACCAGGTCCGCATCAAAAAGGGAGATGAGTGGAAAACTGCTTTTAACTGCCCTCTGGGTAACTTCCAATTCAAAGTCATGCCTTTCGGACTTCAGGGGGCTCCTGTAGTGTTTATGCAGCTCATCAATGAGGTGCTGCACCTGCACCTTTACCAGGGGGTCCTCCTGTACCTGGTTGACATCCTTATCTTCAGCAAAACCATGGAAGAACATGTTCAATTGGTCCGACAGGTTCTAGAAAAACTTCTAGCCATCAAATTATATGTGAAACTCTCAAAATGCAAATTCAACAAAGAGTCACTGGACTACTTAGGCTACCGAATATCCAACCTGGAGATTGAAATGGACCCCGGAAAGGTGAAAGCGGTGCTGGACTGGCAACCCCCCAGAACCCAAAGTTTCTTGGGGTTTGCCAACTTCTATAGACAATTCATTCTGTCCTTTGCTGAAGTTGCCCTCCCGTTGACAGAATTATTAAAAACGGGCCCGTCACCCAACAAACCAAAGCCGAGTCAACCCCTGGCTTGGACTATGGACTGTCAGAAAACTTTTGAGACCTTAGAATGCCTCTTCACAGCTGAGCCCATCCTCCAGCACCCAGATGTGACCAAGCCTTTTATTCTCCAAATGGATGCAAGTGATGTAGCGGTGGCAGCCATTTTGCTGCAGAAAGACTCTCAAGGCCAACTGATGCCATGTGCTTGTGTGTCCAAAAAGCTGACAGACACAGAGTGAAGGTGGGAGGTCTGGGAGAAAGAAGCATTCACTGTACGATGGGCTTTATTGACTTGGAGGCATTTTCTAGAAGGGGCGCCAGAGGCCTTTGTGGTATGGACTAATCATAAGAACCTCGAGGCTCTAAAGACCCCCAGGAGATTATCGCCTAAACACTTCCGCTGGGCCCAATATTTCAAGCGATTCAATTTCAACATTAAATATATCCCAGGAGGGAAAAACGTATTGGCAGACGCTCTGTCCAGGAAACCTCAGTTTGACAGCCACTGAAAGGAAATAGTACAAGCCTTAATTTCAGACACTCAATCAGCAGGGCAAGTGACCACTCGAGCCCAAGCCAACTGCAATTCCAAACACCTGGAAGATAAGCTGACTGCGGAATTGAAAATCGACCTATTGACTGATCCTTGGTTCCTGGACCATCAAACTGAGTTGATAATGAATGATGGACTAGCTTGGAAAGGGACTAAGCTTTATGAACCCACCACCCTAAGACTACTGGTACTAAAGCGTAGCCATGACTCCTGACTGGGAGGCCACTTAGGATTCCTAAAAACCCTACATTTATTGAGAAGCAGTTCTGGTGGCCAAAAATGAAATCTGATGTCAAGGACTATGTAAAAAGTTGTTCAATTTGTGCCACAATGAAACACAGAACTGGAAAAACCCCTGGCCTCCTGCAACAAGTTGCTGAACCAACCCAACCTTGGGAAGAAATCGCGATGGGCTTTATTATTCAATTACCTAAGAGTGAAGGGAATATGATCATTTGGACTATAATTGACTTATTCTCAGGTCCATTTTATAGCCTGCAAAGGACTTCCATCTGCGAAAAAACTTGCAAAGCTTTTTGAAACATATCTGTTGACTACATGGAGTACCTCGCAGATTAATATCAGACAGAGGGGTACAATTTACCACAAAATTTTGAAGAGAATTTCTGAAATCCATTGGTTCCCCTCAAGGGTTATCCTCAGCTTTCCATCCTGCTTGTAATGGAGCAGTGGAGAGGACTAATGCCATGATTGAACAATACATTAGATGCTATGTAAATTATCTGCAAGAAAATTCGGCTGAGTTATTACCTTTTGCAAAGGTTGCTTACAATAATGCAGTACATAGCAGCACGGGATTGACTCCATTCCAAATCAACACTGGAATGGATTTTTTCCCAATGCCAGAGTTACCTAGACAACCTCCCTCATCCATGTCCCTAACAGAATGGATGAACTTATTAAAGAAAGGATGGGAAGATACAAAAAAAGCTTTGACCAAAGCTGCAAAAAATTATAAAAAACAGGCAGATAAACATAGATCCGTTCAACCGCCTTTTAAAGTAGGGGACAAAGTATATTTGTCGACCAAGTATCTTAGGTTGAAACTGCCCAGTAAGAAGCTGGATCCAAAATTCTTGGGTCTATTTCCAATTTCAAAGATAATCAATTCGGTCACTGTCCAGTTAAGTCTTCCTCGACTATTGGGGAAAATTCATCCAGTGTTCCATTATAGTTTACTAAAACCCAGCTACTACATCAATGATAAGACCACTGCCAATTGCTCCCCCTAAATGGTTAACAGTACAGGGGGAAACACATTATGAAATTCAAAAAATTCTAGATTACACCGTGGCCGATTGCAATATTTGGTCTTATGGAAAGGATACCCCCTCTCAGATGCTAGTTGGGTAAAGAGTTGGGATGTTCATGCTGATCAATTGGTTAACCAATTCCATGAGGATTTTCCCCACAAACTGAAGGGTCCTCGTGGAGGGGGGAGAGGAGGTTAAGGACAATGTATTAACCCCTGTATGTGTTTTTTTTTTCCTTTTCTTTTAGGAGGAGGAATTTTCAAGCGGGGACACCTGTCACCTTTGAAATTCAGCTGCCACATTTTTTTTAAGGGGGTTGGAGGAGTTGAAAAGTTCAAGGTTATTCTGTATCTTGTATTAAGAAATTCCAGTTGCAGTTAATTAGTTCTCATGATTTATGAAGTGTAGGAGTGGGAGGAGAGAAGGGAGGAGAGAAGGTGGATTCTGTGTAACGTGCGAAAAATTTTCACTTTGGGAAATTGCTTTAGACATACCAGGTCTGTTTCTAAAGAAATCAATCGGAGAGAAAATGTCTTGGAGTGATTGATATCATGGATACTTTCTGGATGCCTTACACTTGCCATATAAAAGGTAGCATAGTATTTGCTCTTTTTTGTCTTCTTTTAGTTTCATATAAAACTGGGAAGTAGCTAGAAATACAGTACAATCCTTCAGTATAATGAGGCTCTCTATACAATTATTGCATGGGGAGGACTAGAAGGGGGGAAACAGCCCAATAGAATTGTGTAAGAGTTTGACATAGTCTTATTCCTGAGTATATTTTTTGTTAAATAAATGTGTTATAGGATATTTAGTTCTAAACTATCCACATGCACACAGTCTCATTTAGATCTGTTGTTTGATTCCAAATCATATTGTTAAAATAAAAATTTCAGTAATGCTCAGTTTTAATTGCACCTAAGAAAACCTTAAATTCATGTAGATGTTTCACAGACAACTATTTATCAGTAGGGATATTTACAATACTGTTAAAGATCTATGCAAACAAAATTAGAGTCAACATTAAAGTGGATTTGACAGGAGGCTTTGCTTGCTGTGAAACCATTGACAAATACAGATGGTAAAAGATCAGCATACATCCATTCCTTGTTTCTGTTGGACAGATGGCCAAATAGGGTAGCTATTGAAATGCCTTTCTTTTTCCTAATCTTAATGAAATGACCTGTGATAACTCTACCATTAAGTTGGCTTTTTTGTACATGTGTGTTTAAATCTGTGCCAGGCTGGAGAAGGGTAATGATGCATGCATCACTTCTTTCTTTTTAATATTATTTAGCACTTTTCATGTGAATTCCTTGCTTTATTGCCTTCACCTAAAATACCAAGACATGAAATAGATACTTTTATCAAATGTAACAATAAACTGCTTTATTAAACATGTTATTTGAAAACTGAGATAGGGTAATCAAATCTGTACATTTCCTTGATATACTAGTTATGAGATTCTAATAGAAGTCTCAAGACCCAGCATCACCTTGTAGGGGAGATGGGTGGCATAGAAATTAATTAATTAAACAAAGAAACAAATAATGCAGAATTGGGCTAAAGTGAGGATTTCATGTTGAGGAAAAAAAGTGTTGTTGTTTTTCCGGTGCAAAACAGCCTTCAGATGAAAATTAGCTGCTTTCCAGTTCCCATTTTTCTACAAGACATTGGAAGAGTCCTTATCGCCAGGAAAGTTTTTTTTTTTTTAAAAAAAAAAACAATCCTACATAGTCTCTTAACACCTGAGCATTTCAAAGGAAAAAAGGGAAAAGGAGGAATTTTTAGAAAAAGGACCAAATCCAGCCAAACAATGTGTTAAGATGGAAAGCACTTTTCTCTTGTTGCTGGGCTCTAGTCCGTTTCTGCTCCACATTTTTTCTTAATGGAAGGAAATATAATTTATCATCCCTTTAATGCTGGTCAGGAGTCCAAAGATCAGGTGATAAAATTCCAGCATGTATTTTCTTAAGGTCAATGATGTCTTCAATAAAATCAATAAGAAAACTGATACAAAATGTGCAAGATTAGACCCTTTCATGTAAAACCTGAAGGACCTCAACCAAGGAAAATATATTGATGTGTCTTTCAGGATTAATTGGAAATTTTTGGTTTTTACAAAGTGAAAAGTATACAAGCAGATGCCCAGATTAAACAGAACTTCTTCATGAGATTATTTGCTGAAAAATAAGTCTATTGGCATCTGTAGCACCAATCCCTACATAAGAAGCAAGTAACCCTAGTAATTCTTCTAGCTGAAAAAAGCTTCCATACATGGGCAACTGGAAATAATTCCTAGATAATGAAAGAACTATAGGTTAATAAAATCTGAGGAGTTGTCCTTACCTCTTCAACTAGACTCACCATTGGTTAACTAAATCTTCTTCATGTTGGGATATAATTGAGGATGAACTGGTAGCCTTTCTTCATACTCCTTGTCACTGTTGAATGTAGTTTTGAGTCTTTTAAAGCCTTTCCTCTCAACTGTCATGTGATCCACCAGGATAAGGAGACTGAAGGAAGATGGCTGGCTACTAGCTTATGACTTAGCTTGCTTTCCATCTCTTCCTAACATCAGTATGCCCTGTAATTGAAGGTTCAGTGAAAGGTCATAGGAGAAATCATAGTCATTCACAGAACTATGTCAACAACCTTTTGCACAATGATTAATAAGTTGATATAAGTTCAAATAATGTGTTCTGATTTTGTATCAGTGTGTGCTTCCATTTCCAGTATTTCCTGGGACTTTTTATAATCCTACAAAACTGCCAGTCGCAATAATAAATTAGCCCATGCCAACCCTCTACCCACCAAACTACCCCAAACAAAACAAAACAAAACAAAACAAACCCTGTGATGGTATTAACTTTTGTGACCTTTAACACTGCCCTCCATACATTCCTGACTCACAGTTGTTGATAGCTTTTTGTGTCAGTTGGTGACATTGGGCAGGTATATCTGCAGAAATCAGTGGCCTTGAAGCATCCCTCACCAAACAGCAATAGAAGTGAAGACATTCTTAGGCATGATAAATATAGACTATGGAAACAGATCACTTTATGTCAACATACTTCAACCAAAGGATGGCAGGAAAAACAATAAAGTGGTTGTCTGGATGACCCCTGAAAAATACTCTAGTCATACTCTAGAAAATGTTTAATAAGGGTGCAAAACTTCTAGGAAGAACGCACTTAGAGAATCATCAGCAATTGATTGCTGATTGTATCACTGAAGTTAAGAACCATGATGCCCACATTAAAGAAAAAGTCTCCTTTTCAAAATTCTAGAAGCTCACATTTTCCCCTTAAGGATTCCTAGACTGTTCCTCTGGAATTGGATCCAGATGGATACCCCCTCTGCCAAGGTTTCATCTGGAAGCTGTGCAAGAAAAATAAATAGCATTTATTTTAGTAATGTTTTTCCTTTAAGCTCAATAATATTAGAGATGAGCAAAATTTTGGGTTGGGACACAGATGAATGGATAATAACACAAAGTAAGTAAAGTCATGTTACTTTTTCCATTGTTTATTTTCTATTTTAGGAATATGCTGAGACTTTAATCTTTTATTTTTAACTCTCTTACAGTTATTTTACAGTACATTTTTTGTGTATCCAAATTGGAAGGCAACTCTGGACAGGTTTCCAGCAATCATGCTATTTTAATTCTTCAGCACAGATAAGAAAGGATTGTTTTAGTCTACACAAGTCACAGGTTGTCCACTCCTTATTTAGAGTCTTATAAATCTATAAATATTTAGACTATAAAGTCTATGATTCTTATAAAATACAGACTGCACACATTTATTTTTGAATTGTGCTGTTTAAAAGTTAAAAAATTCAGAAATAAATTGTTTCCATTCATTTGGGCTTTGGAGAAAACCACAGCACAAAATTTCTGATTCAGTAGCCTCAATCCTCTGAAAATCAAAGAGAATATTAATAATTCTCCACATTCTCTGCAGAAGAAAGACATTTCTTCTATTCTTTTCCAACCTTGCCCGGGAAGGGAATGGGTCGCATTTCACAAGGTTAGCAATATTGCTGGAGAAAGCATGGGTAGAGGGAATCAGCAAAGAATGATTGCCAATCCCATCTCATTAGCTAGATTATTTTGAAAAAAAAAATTGATCAAGATTTTTCTTGATCCAATCTCCCTTGAAATCCCTTTCTTCAAAAGTAGGCATATGTAAACTGAACAATAATCTTATATTGTTGTTGTTTTTTGAATTTAGATTACCTAGCGTATTTTATGGCAGTAGCAGCCATGTATGCCATTCAATGAGTCAGCCATTTTAGCATGCAAACAGAACAATGAGTACAAAGTTTAAAATGGCTGATGTTATGCCAAAACTAGGAAAATGCTGAAATAGAGAAAAATAATAATGATGGGAAAAAAGCAAATGCTTTGAGAAAATAATTGTTTGGAAAGGCTTCTATAGCTATTATCATGGGAAAAGAGCACTAATCAGAAATATAATATAAGCATACAGACATAACTTTATAAAAGCAACAGATTAGAAAACAATATCAACATCAAGCAACCAAAGAAAAATCCCTCTGGAACTATGGGACAGTGGGACACCTTAACCCCTAATACCTCAATCCTATATTTATTTGAGGCTAGTCCCCAAATTGTGGTAATGTAAATATGTAAATGATTAAGTTAGTGAATAGGGATATATATGATTAGTTGCAAGTGTAATAAACATTGCTCATACTTCATTCTTTGTACTCAAATTTAGCAATAAAATTATAGACTCTGCAAACTTTCAAAAATTAGTAGCCTGATTTTGGTTGCCAAGACTTCTCCTATTAGTTTTACAAAGGGAAATCCATGGGAAAATATGGCTGCTTTAAGGAGTGGAAGTTCATTCATCTGCACATTCCAAATAATTTATTTTACCTTTGAATCTGAAGCTCCACATAACCCTTTTAACTAAACAAATATGTGCCTCAGCACTTTAAACAAACAGTAACATCCAGACTTGCCAAAGGTCAAAAATGTAGTGCAAAAATATGCAAAGCTTCAAAAGGGCAATTTTATTTGATTCAAAGTTGATTCAATCATAGCAGTCCTTTGAACTGAATCTTCAAATCAAATCTTCAGATCAGTGTGAGGCAGGGGTGGAATTCAAATTTTTTAACAATCGGTTCTGTGGGCATGGCTTAGTTGGTGGGTGTGGCTTGGTGGTCATGTGACTGGGTGGACGTGGCTTGGTGGTCATGTTATTGGCTGGGCGTGACCAACTCAACATCACTCACATCGAGGCACACATCTCCTCGCCTGGCCTCTAGTGACTGTGGAGATGCTGCAAAAGTCATAAGTGTGAAAAACGGTCATAAGTCACTTTTTTCAGTGCCATTGTAACTTTGAATGGTCACTCCACACAAGCAAAGTACCAGCAAAGGAGGGGAAAAAACTCCAGAGAAGTTCCAGAGACAGGAAGTCTAGTCCTGCCAAGAATGTAATAAAGGTTAACGGAGAGGCAGTTTCTGTAAGCAACACCAGAATGTTTCCTTCCTGCCTTTCTTACAGGATTAGGCCAGTAATTTCTTCTAACAACTGGTTCTCCGAACTGCTTAGAATGTTAACAACCGGTTCTGGCGAATAGGTGCGAACTGGTAGAATCCCAACCCTGGTGTGAGGCATCAAACTCAATTGGGCACATTCAAATAATTTCACAGAGATTTAAAGGTGATTCGGAGAATTAATGGACTTTTTGGTTTTGCAAAGTGTCAGATGTAATTACAGCTTTCTTTCCATATGGGGAGAAAACAAAGGGAGGCTGATACTGATATGCTTCCTCATTCCTCATATATTTCCTTGCATATCAGAGCACTTAGGAAGTGATTTTTTTTTTGTATCTCTTGTTAAAACTTATTTAGACAGGTTTGCTTAGAGGGAAGGAGAAAGAGATAGAATGAAATGTAATTGTCTTTGCTAATGTCCTTCATTAGTGGAAAAGGCACAGCATAAGGTAAACTGATAAATAACATGTGCTTCTATCACTACAATCAACTGAACTTCCTGACACAATACACATTTTGTCTTTTCAACTGGAAAGCCCTTAGCCCTTCCTTGAGCTAAACTTTAGGAGAAATGGAAAGGAAGATGCTTTGGATTGTTCCACTGAAAATCAGCAATGCAGACTTTAACCAATTTTGTGCAATTCCTGAAAAACAAAGGTTCCAAGCCATACCACCAGGCAGGTTTTCCCATGGGAAAGGTTTTAATGAGAACTCTTATTAATCTAATAAAGTTTACATATTAAAAAGAGTTTCTTGTAAAAAGAGGAAAAGTGGAGAAAAAGAATAACTGCACAGAAAGATGTCAGTTGAAGTGAAATAATTACTATTTGTTTATGGAAGATCACTGGATTCAACACTTGTGAAACATTCACTGCAGAAGGAAAATGGTTAAAATAAATTATCTGAACTCCTTATTTAACACATTTATGCAGGGGCCACTTGTATTTTTTCCCTCTCTCTTGAGCAATTTTATAGTAGAAAAATGAAAGCTATCTTCTATGGGGACTGTGATTGTTTCTTTCTCCTATCCAGGCAGGTATTCATGCTCTGATGGCAAAGATCTAGTGTGCAAATCAGGAAAAGGGAAAAAAATATTGATGACAGAGGCCACATCCCTAATGACACTGTGGAGAAATGACAACAATATCTACAAAATTTCAGCAGTTGTGACATTTGGTAAAAAGAATTATATGGAATTAGACTTTTCCCTTTATAAACTAAAATGAATTCTATGTGTTCAGGTCTCTTCACATGAGGTCGATTTACCAAATGCTTTAGGGGGCAGGGAAAAAAACTAAGGGTTTGTCACAGTTACCCACAAATTAAACATGAAATGTGTATCTAGTGGAATCTGTGCAGCCATTAGCTCCAGATGGCTAAAGAGAGTGGTGTTTTAATGCCAGAGGCTAGAGTTACAGGAAAAGAACAGATTGACCTTGGTTTAATAGAGTGCAATGAAGGAATAAATATTTTTAAAGGTATTTGTTATTCATACACATGTTCTATGTAATACTAACTAGAAGAGCAAAAGAGATGATAAACTGAAATGTTTCAGCTGTTTTTAAAATTGTCTCATAAAAGAGCAAGAAGAAAAGTTGAGGAAAATAATAAACATGCATTCTATCTAGCAGTAAAAATAATGTCATCAGCACCAGAACATTTTGGCGAAATTCTCTTCTGTTTTCAGAAGGATGAGTGAACCAAAAGCATTATTCAGATAATGAAATTAAGGCTTAGCATGTTTGACTTATGAGTAAAAGTAATACCTTCAGTTTCTGCCATTGGTATTGTTTTTCTTCATGTTTTGCTTGAGCAAGGATTGTATCAGTATTGTGAGGACAGATGAAAACTGTGTGAGAAAATGAAAAGAATAGTAGTAATAAGGCAAGATATACAAGTCTACATGATTCCATGTCAAGGTATGTTAAATGCTTAATTTGAATGAAATATTAGATAATTTAGAAAAAAAATTGAGTGAATAGGAAGGGAAGACCCTTACTTGTACAGTACATTAAGTATATTTAGTTTGACTTACATTTACATTCAATCCAAATGTAGTTTCTGTTCTGATCCTATTGGGATGTCAACTGCTTCCCTGGAAAATACACTCACATTCTAGATCATGGGTACCATGCTTCCTGGCCACACACCCCTGTCCCCCTGCCAAAGTTAAACACAACCTCGATGTTGCCCTCAATGAAATCGAGTTTGATACCCCTGTTCTAGATGTATAAAATAAAAATAGCAACCACTAAGAAGAAGCTTGGGGATTATCATGATTGCTGAAGTTGGTCTGTATTATACACAATTTAATTCCCTTCATCTCTTTCTAAAATTCAAATCAATCTATTGGAATGAAATTTCTATTATATTCTTACTTCAGACTGTCTGAACATGAACATATTTAACTACTTGCCAAATGTAGTTTAATGCTTTAAAAATTGATATATGCATAATATAAGAACAGATTCATGTTGCCTTCAAAATAAGTGATAGTAGAAAATAGTTATCCAAAGGAATAGTTGGATTATTTGATAGGGATAAGTGAAAGCCCAATTATACTTAGTCTTCACAGTAGTTAAGCAGGATGCCAATACTGCTTTTTATTGCCATGAATAAATTGTTCTGTGGCTGAACAGGAAATCCAGATGTAAGCTAGCCCTTCCCATCTCTCGATCAGTCAGTAGTATGATAGTGCTACACGAAACTATAGCACCAATCTCTACACTGCAAATGAACTAAACATTACTTGATAGAGTTTATATAACAACTCAGGATAAGAAAACAATTGCATGTGATACTTTGTCTCACAAACACTATATTTATGGTGACATTGTTCCACAGTAGCATGCAGAACTTTGGAAAGAAGAAGGGAGGAAAAAAATTAGATATTTAACTCTGATGTATATTGGTGTAAGTCCTGTTCCCTTGCTCCCTCCCTCCTCTAATTTATGATATACCTTCTTCCCTATATAGATAATACTTTGGGACAATTATGGCAGCCACTGAGCAATGGATGAGATTCTCAATCAAATCATACTCTGAAAAATGGCAGTTTTATCTATTTATAGTGTCTCTGCTTATGGAAGTACACTCCCTTGAGTTTTAATAATCCATCATCTATCCATTTAAACCTTTCCCTATTTACTAAAACTGTTCTTGAAGGTTTAAAGCCCTTGGCGTCAATCACAATATGGTTTGGAGTACTATACTAGAGAGAGGACATTAGAGCCAAGATAAAGAAATGGTTTGGGACAGAACAAAAGCCTACATTTGATTTAATTTCAATATAATTAAAATTGGTTTTAATTAAGTAAGTACAGTCATATCATTATACACTTTGTATTTAATAACTTTCTTTTCCTGACACATTTATTACATCTCAAACTGGGAAACAGCAAGTTGATGTGCAAGTTATGCTTTCCTGCCCTAAAGGAAAACTATGGATGGATACAACTCCCTAGCACAATGCCGACAAGCTAAAAGAAAACAGAAAAGAAAATGTCCACCAACATTTTCTGTGGTATTATGCTTGGCAGTGTCCCCTGTTTCCAGCAATACTCCAAACCACATTATCATTTTGCACTGCTTTTAATTTTGCCAATATTATTTCATGTCCTATAATTTATTATAATTTAAAAAGTATGGTATCACTCGTATATGAAAAATAAAATTAGCATTTTTATTAAAGCAGTTCCCCTATCTCTATTCACTGTGTTGTATATCCCTCCTCACTTGTTGGTGTTTGTTTGCACTGTGTAGTTGATTGCTCAGGGACAACACTTAAAACAGTGTTTCTCCAACTTAAGCCAAGAATCTCTGCCACAAACTCAGCTAATAAGTATGCAGAGTAGTAGCAAAACCCATCACCAAAGGAAAACAATAATTTGAATATATGATAAAAGAAAAACAAAATCAACTCATCAGTGTGCGATAAGGAAAGTAAATTATACACCCTACTGGAATGGCTTATTGCCCAAAGGAAATGCAGCTAGATTAAAAATGGTGAGAGAAAATACAAAACCACTGCTTTATTGAAGATGGCATGAGGGGAAAAAATTGTACCAAAGAAAAAATAAAGAACTCACTGAATTTTTAAAGATATGCAACAATAACAATGGAATTGTCAAAGTATGCACTTCTAATATTACAATCTGATGGTATATATGTAAAAATGGTACATGTAGAGTCAAGGAACTGGCATCAAAATCAATTACATTATGTCAAAAACATTAACATTAACATTAGTATGATGACAGAAGGTACAACTCTACAGTAATTTAACTTCTAGAAGAATATTTCTACTTAACAGTGAGTATAGAGTGATATAGTTGATTGGTCACTTGAAAATTTTAGAGGCTAATTTTTAGGGGAATATAAATCACCAACACACATATAACTAATAATTGGGGAGCATCCCATCCCTTCTATTTTCAATGGTTGCCCATTGACAATTTGGTAATTTGACACAATTTAATGTCATGTAGAATTATTTCATCTAATCTTGATGAAAAACACTCAGTACAAAACAAAGTCCCTCAATTTCCATAAAAATGCATGGAGTTATGTTACCAAACATATCATCAGCTGAAGGATTTCCATAAGCTGATAACATGTTTCATTTTTTCTTCATCAGTCCTTACTATTCCTGTTCAGCTTCATAGACAATATAAATGATTGCTCTAATTACAGAACCAACAATGGGCTACTTCTTAAATTATTCTCATAAATCCATTGAAAATGTAGGTTAAGTACAGTATATGAAGAGGAAGAAGAAAATAGGCTCATTGGTCGATATAATTCGTGTGGCATCCAGAAAGGAAAAGCAGCACATATAGGTTTCCACACAGCCAGTACCTCCCATATGAACCTATGAATGTACAGCTTCATGTGACATATTGAATGCATGGATATCATGAGTAGGTAGGAGGACCAAAACAAATATAAGTTCATAGGGCTGCAAGTGCAGGCTTATTTTTCTTTCAAGTAACCATAATCCTTTGGTTCGTGTATGAAGAGGAATTTGGAGTGAATGTCTTAACAAAAGAAGCAAAACACTATTGATATAAGAAGCAAACATCTGGATTTAGAAACAGGAGGAAATTTATGCTGTTTGGAAGAATGCTGTTAGATGACCATGGAGGACTGGAAAAACAGGGTTGAAGATAGAGAAATTGGAAGGTATAACCTGGAAACAGGAAGCTAAAAGAAGGAGAATGTGGCAAAGAATGCAGCAAATGAACAAAAAGGAACATTTCAGAAGCCCTTGTTTTCCAGAAAACTTGTTTTCTCATAGATATGTGAAAATTAAGACCTTCTGTTTCAGCAAAATTGGTTCTAATGGCTAGGGACCTTTGAATCAAGGAAGCAAGGAGAAAAAGAACTGCAATCATATCCTCTTGCAAATTAACACACATACTGAAATTTGAGGAGGAAAAAAACATGAGCAATGCTTCCTTAGACCTGCTGCAGGATGGTCTTTCTCTATGAAAGCTGAAAGTCCATGCTGTCCTCATCCTGCCTTTTTTGCCATTATGCAAACACTTGGGCATGTTTGTATATTTCTGTGATTTATTTTTCTACTCTCCTCATAGCTCTGGAAAGCGCAAATTAACATGACAAGTTCTTTTGGCACTTCCTTCCACTGATTAGTACAAATTAAATTTCACACTAATTAGCACAAGCTGTTTGAACATAATATAGAAAAATCTGATTTCCAATGATGGCCGTAAATATAGTCCTCCAACTGACACTTGATCTTGCCTACCATAATTAAGTTCTTTAGCATTCTTAATACAACTTGAGATACCTCCTGACACAGCTTGGGCTTACGTATTATTTGGCAGGGGGAAAAAATTCTGCAAATAGTTTCACTGTTGAATGCAAAATCTACTAACTGTTTTAACAGTTGTTTAACAGTTTCAACAGGTGAAAATAGCACAAGTAAGGAACAGAATGCCAATGCGTTTCTTCAGTAAAGGTGCCTATAATACTCTGATTTAAAAATTGAGTTATAACACTTAAAGAATCATATTAACTTTTCTGAACTTGGCACAATGTGTTTTGCAACTAGCAAACATGAATGTATATGTATTACCTATTTAGAGTCATAGAATCGTACAGCTGAAAGGGACCACAGAGGTTTTCAAGTCCAATTCCCTAGTCAAGGTAGGAGCCCTACACTATCTCAGTCAAATGGTTGTCCATTCTATTCTTGTAAACCTCCAGTGATGCAGCATCCACATACTTAGGAGGCAAGTTATTTCATTGATTAATTGCTCTCACAGTCAGAGAAATCATCCTTACTTTTAGGTTGGATCTTACTTTGACAAGCTTCCACTCATTACATTTTGTCCTGCCCTCTGATTCTCTATAGCATGGGTGTGAAACTCATGTCATCACGATGTTGTCACGTGACATATCAGGATTTTTTCCCCCCTAAACCGGGTGTTGGCATGGCATCAGCAGGCCAGTGCATGATGCATCTGGCCTACAGGCTGCAAGTTTGACAGCCCTGCTGTATGAAGAGGGTTAACTGGACCCTAAATGAATGTACAACTGAACACAACCTTCTTCAATGCTGTTACACATCTGGACTGGAACAGCTAGTAACCAACAATACTAGCCTTAACAACTGCCTCGATCTCATCTTCTGCAATAGTTTGAATTTAATTTATGGAATATAAACTAATGAACCCTTTTCCAACAGTGACCACAATATGATTGACTTTTGTCTCAACATACGCCCACACAAAAATAATCACAATGACGTAATCCCCAATTATAACTTCAAAAAAAGGCAACTATGATCTTATAGACAATGATCTTGCATCCCTTGATTGGCAATCTCTATTCACTGAATGCAATACTGTTGAAGACCATTACAACATATTTTTACTTGAAGTCAAAAGAGTCATCAAACTATATCTACCAATAACAACTTCCAAAAAAACAAAAAACAAATTACCCATAACAATAAGGAAACTTCAATCCAAAAAGTGATCATTCTGGCGGAAAAACAAATCTGGTCACGTTGTCAACTTCAAAAGCTGATACAACAATTTATGCCACCAGATAAAGACTGAATGCACCAATTATCACATTAAACAACAGGAAAATCTTCTATGCACCAATTCCACACGCACTTTTTACAATTTTGTAAACAACAAACTAAAAGACTCAAGGTCTATCCCACCCTTGATAGGACCTGATGGTAAAGACTGCAACGACGACACCATTAAAGCCAACATCTTTAACACATTCTTTGGCTCAGTATTTGTAAACAGCAATGGATAATGCCCAGTATTTCCTAGCCGAACCACAGAAAACTACAATGATCTAATACATATCGATTTTACAGTAGACAATGTTGAAAAAGCACTACGCAATCTAAAACCATCTCTATCTATTGGACTGGATGGAATATGTGCCTACTTCTTTAAAAAGCTATCCACTGCCATAGCAGAAACTCTAAGCATAATCTTTGAAAAATCTTTCAGGACCAGCTCCTTGCCTAACCTATGGCCACTAGTCATTTATTTATTTATTTATTTATTTATTGATTTGATTTGCCAATTGTTTACAAGATAATAAGTATATAAGTATAAGTATAATAAGTATAGTCATGGTCATCCCCATCTTCAAAAAGGGAGACCCCAGCCTAGTTGAAAATTACAGACCAATCTCCTTATTCTGCGTCACCTGTAAAGTCATGGAATCAATTATTAACCAATCCATTATCCTCCACTTAGATACAAACAACCTACTCTCCAATAAACAATTTGGTTTCAGAAAAAAAACTATCCTGTAATCTGCAACTCTTACACTGTAAAAACATATGGACTACACAACTCAATCAGGGCAAATCAATAGACGCAATCTACATAGACTTCTGTAAAGCCTTTGATTCAGTGGTACATGACAAACTACTCCTAAAACTAAAATCTTATGGTATCTCTGGACAACTGCATAACTGGATAGAAGCATTCCTGTCAAACAGACAACAAATGGTCAAAATTGGGAGTGTCCTATCAAATTCTGTACCCGCCAATAGTGGTGTCCCCCAAGGCAGTGTTCTAGGACCAACTCTCTTCATACTCTACATAAATGACCTCTGTGATCATAGTAAGAGCAGCTGTGTTCTCTTTGCTGATTATATAAAGCTGTTCAATACCACAGACAATACTGCTACCCTTCAAAAAGATCTGGACTATATATCAGAATGGTCAAACAAAGGGCAACTTCAAATCTCAACAAATAAATGCTCTGTCTTACATATTGGCAAAAAATAATAATCAGAAAATAAAATACAAGCTGAATAGTCAAGACCTTGTTGATGATCCAAGCTCTGTAAAGGACCTTGGAATACTCATCTCTAATTATCTAAGTGCTAGAGCCCACTGTAACTACATAGCCAAAAAGGCATTAAGAGTTGTTAACCTAATCCTACATAGCTTTTCTCTGGTAATATCACATTACTAACTAGAGCATACAAAATTGCTAGACCAATACTTGAATACAGCTCATCACATTACGTATCTGATATTAGCACAGTTGAGAAAGTCCAGAAATATTTCACAAGAAGAGTTCTCTACTCCTCTACTCATTGTAGAATACCTTATTCCACTAGACTTGAAATTCTAGACGTAGAAAACCTTGAATTACACCGTCTTCAGTCTGATCTAAGTATGGTATATAAAATCATACATTGCAATGTCCTACCTGTCAATGAATACTTCACCTTCAACCATAACAACACAAGAGCGCACAATAGATACAAACGCAAGGTTAATCGCACCAAACTTGATTGCAGGAAATACGACTTCAGCAACAGAGTGGTCTATGTCTGGAACACTCTATCTGACTCTGTGGTTTCTTCCCCAAACCCCAAAAACTTTAACCTTAGATTGTCTATTATTGACTTCACCCCTTTCCTAAGAGGTCTATAGCAGTCATGCATAAGCGCACCAACATGCATACCATCCCTGTCCTATTGTTTCTTTTATTTTTCTTTTATGTACCCATTTCATGTATTCAAAACTATGTATATACTTATACCTATTATCTTGTAAGCGATTGACAAATCAAAATAAATAAATAAATAAATAAATAAAAAATAAGCCCCTCTTTTTGTGGCAGCCTTCAAGTAATGGAAGACAGCTATCATATCCCCCCCTGCAATTGTCTTCAATAGGCAAGAGAGACCTAGCTTAGCCTCCAGATTCTTTATCATCTTTGCTGCTCTTCCCTGTATAGTTTTTAGGGTCCCAACATCTTTTTGTGTGTGTTCTGGTAACCAGAACTGGACACAATATTGCAAGTATGGTCTCAACAGCATGGTTTAGAGCAGTATTATGAAAGGCTAGAATTTCCATCATGATGTTGCAATGCACTTTTTGCTCATTTTTTGTCATGTTTGTACCAGTCTTCAACACTCATATCTAGAAATATTATGTCAGTATAGATAGCTTACACTATCAACTTTAAATGTTAATAAATGGAAAATACCTTAATAAAATGACATTCTTATGGCAATATGATTGAATGCACATGTTGTTGAATGGACAGCAATCTACACTCTGATCTACTCTTAAATTGAACAAATATAAGATTAAAAGAATGGAGTTCAACTCTTAGTACCATTAAATATAAATAGCAAGAAACTGCAAATATTCAGCATCTTTTTGATCTTGGAATCTTTAAAATGTTATAACTTCATTCCGGTACTTAAAATAAGGGCAAGAAACTTTGGGATATGGCCAAATAAAACAAATGGGAAATAGTTTAATACTTTCATGGGCTGCATAATGCTTTTTCTTTCTTTTCCTTTTTTTTTAATATTGCAGTTGGAAAGCAACATTGATGAAATATCTTAGCTGAGAACTTTCTTGAAGTTGAAATAATTACTGTGAACAGTAGAATATTATTTCCCTCAAGTATACATATTATGCAAATTTCATAATAATCATTAGCTGTTCCTAGTCTTACCCGTAGGTGCCATTAGATATTTCTGTACATTGCTGTATGTAATCTATTCATATTTTTGTCAGAATTAGATTTATCAGTATCAGGGGAAGACAACTGTTCCATTGGTATATATATTTGTTGCTTGGAAAGCTATAATTGGACTAAAGTTTTTAATTAATAGGGTCTCCTTGAAGGAGAAACTATATATCACATCACTCTCAAGCATTCCCTTCAAGAAATCAATGGTAATATGCAGTTAATGTATAAAGTAAAGGCATGTTTAATCATTACGCAAGTATGAAAAGGTTCTAGTGCAACATGATGTGATCCTCAGGGCAAAACAGTAAAATGCATTATGAAATTTAGTACCATGAGCTCTTCATAAATAACCCAAAAGTTTTAGATTATTCTGCTTTATTCAACTGTCAAAATTTAAAATAAAAAAAACAACTTTAACAGTAAATCAAGTACATATACAGTACAATGTCAAATCTGTGACTAGGCCATGGTTTTACCACAATTATACCAAAAGGGCAGAATTAAGAGGCCATATTAAATTCTTTGTCCAAACATGTTTTGGTAATGGAGTCCAGGTCTCCTATCCCGAGTAAAAGCATGGATATCATGGTTGTGTTGCAAACCAATCTGGCACCTACTATCAGTGGCTTGATGCCAAAGTTACCAATAGTTTAACTATTCGGATTAACAATGGAGCATTCAATTAGAAGTAGAAATCTTTATCCAATTGTTGGTTTCTTTTATCTTGAAAGACTTTACTGTGACCTCTACTAACTCTTTCATAGTCTGCTGGACTCAGAATGTATTCACATTATATCATATCAGGCAACATCACATCATTAACAAATCCAAAAAGCCATCAATAATTTTCAGCCCATCATTCTACATCCACCTGTATGCTTTGTATTCTGTCAACAAGTCTTGGTTCAGTAAAGACAAATGCATATACATCTTATACATACAAAAGCCATAAAATTACTGGAAGAAAAGGAAGCCTACATCACAGTTAATACAAGCCCAATACAGAAACTAGACAGCCTGATTAAGGGAACCTTTAATGACTTAACTATGAAAGGTCAGATCACAAAACAAGAACAATAGCACATGAAAAGCAGTGTCTCATGCTTCTTTTTTCACTTCAAACTACACAAGTCTGACATACCCAGGGGTGGGATTCTACAGGTTTGCACCTATTCACTAGAACCAGTTGTTAACATTCTAAGCAGTTAGGAGAACCGGTTGTTAGAAGAAATTAATGGCCTAACACTGTAAGGAAGGTAGGAAGGAAACATTCTGGTGTTGCTTACAGAAACTGCCTCTCTGTTAACCTTTATTACATTCTTGGCAGGACTAGACTTCCTGTCCCTGGAACTTCTCTGGAGTTTTTCCCCTCCTTTGCTGGTACTTTGCTTGTGTGGAGTGACCATTCAAAGTTACAATGGCACTGAGAAAAGTGACTTATAACCATTTTTTACTCTTACGACTGTTGCAGCATCCCCACAGTCACGAGAGGCCAGGCAAGGAGATGCATGCCTCTATGTGAGTGATGTTGAGTTGGCCACGCCCAGCCAGTCACATTACCACCAAGCCACACCCACCAACTAAGCCACGGCCACAGGACCGATTGTTAAAAAAAATTGAATCCCACCCCTGGGCATACCTGTTCTTCCATTTGTATCGTCACCAGGGACACCAACATACAGTTTATCTAAAGAACTTACAAAGACAGTCGGACATCTCATAAAGGGTGCAAATGTTCTGTCAATCCACCACTTTTACTTTTTAGGCAACTTGGTACTGTGCCTCCAGAAAATCAAAGATAACAGAAGATGAGATTATAATTTCATTCAATATCACAGCATTCTTTTTATTCATAGATCCAGGAATAGCAAAGAATCCATGGCAGCTGTACTTCACAATACACATTACCTAAAAAAAAAAACATGCTAAATACACTCCTTTATTTATAGTGAGTATAGGAAAAAGTGAATAGATCTGAATTATGTAAACATGAAAGTTTCTACATATGAATGCACCAAACATAGCAAAATATAATAAGACTGAAATACCCAGAATCACAGACCTCACTTGCTTGTGCCTCACTACCTACTCTCAATATTATGGACAAATATATCAACAAATCAGAGGTACACCCATGGAATCATATAAGTGGCACATAAATTTAATAAAAGGAAATAAATCAACCCCCTCCATTTTCCCTTTGCCCCTTTATAACTGTGGCCATGTGCCTAGGAGATTACTTGGGCTTAGGTTTTCTCTAACTTATCTCCACATGGCTTAAGTTTCTCTTCTAGTTTCATCCCTCTTGATCTAATTCTTCCTTTCCATCTCTCTTCAGCATCTTCCAACCTCAACTCATTATTCTATTCTTGATCATCAGCTGTTATGAAGGCTACCATTCTTCCAACTATTCTTCTTAAATCCTTTCACTAGAATCTTTATTTTCTCTTGCACTTTCTTCCTCTTCAATCTTATTCCAATTGCCATTGCCCACTGATCTACCAGTATAACTCCTCTGAAAGAGGAGTTTCCCAATCTAGCTTGAGATTTCACAGTTCTGATCTAAGTCCACTATAGCAATTTCAGACCAACAATGGAATGTCACTTTTCACCACAATGGATTTAAAAAAAAAACAGACACGCTTTTGGAACAATATTTTCAAAGATATTTCTAACAGAAATTTTCCACTGGTAGGGGATTATACTGACGAAGCTGATGATACTCTCAACCCCATAGGATAGATGTTCAGAAACTTTATTAAACAAAAATGAGCATTTTCATGACAACTAGCAATTTCAAAGACTCACTACTCTTTTGGATCCGTAGAAGGTGATGACTCACAACAATTTCATACAACCATCTGCAAAAACAGTTCTATGAGAAAGGGAGTCTGATAATATTAATTTCCCTAATCAAGGGTATGGTCATATAAATATTTAATTTGCCCCATAGCCAGGATTCATAAAACATGATAAGTCAAAACCAAACTACCACTTTATGACTCAGAATGATACATGAACCCACACTGGAAGTTTTAGATCATATTATTGAGTTTAATGTTCTACAGAGCCAACAATTGTGGTTTACAATGAGTATTCTTAATATACGAGCAGTATATGAATTTTTCCCATCGCTGTTTTCCACCACTGCAATAAGCAGCACAAGTGAATTTAGCTCTTTCTGTTTGAAAGTGAAAATTATCAGAATACCATCTCGATATTCAAGTGCTCAGAGTCAAAACACAACAGTTTTTAATCATTTTTATTATTTGAATTCAAAGTTGCTACAACAATGATACATGTGATTGAAAAAAGAATTAAGCTTAATCAGGCTATTAACCAGAGATATTTTCTACACATTATAGAGAGATAAATTAGAAAGACTACAATAGTTTCCAGAAAACATCTGTTAAACAATGTCACACTGATGATAAACAAAATTAAGGTCTTTTTGCACTTGAGTTTAATCCAGCTATAGCAAGCTATAAAAGAGCTATCAAAAAGCATCCTGTTTGTTATTCATATAGAATAGCTATAACTAGAAATCTTTAACCTTCTCATGATAGAATTTCCATTCAGAGCATTACACCACTGAACGTGGAATGCAAAGGAGTTGATTTCCTATGATATTGTTCCTGAAACTGAATAGGGTACAGACAGGCATAGTGGTCTATAACTAACAGTGAGAACTGAATTCCAGATAATTTAAAACATGTAAATAAATCTGGGGTCCTTGGTGCTCTCTGAGCTTGCTTGTTATCTTGCAGACATTTCATTATAACATCATCAGTGCTATAAGGAAACATCTGCAAGAAAACAAGCAAGCCCAGAGAGCACCAAGGACCCCTCATTTCAAACCTGAGCTATAAATATTCTCCTTTATTGAAACAAATTTGGAAGCCTTGGTCAATATAATTTTTGTATTGTATTGCATTGTATTTATGACAATTTATATGGTTGCCCATCTCATAAAAAACCATAACAATTACCGTTTGCCGGCGTATAAGACGACTGGGCGTATAAGACGAGCCCCCAACATTTCCACTCAAAATATAGAGTTTGTTATATACTCGCCGTATAAGACGACCCCCCACTTGGAGGCATGTTTTTCAGGGCAAAAAAGTCATCTCATACGCCGGCAAATATGGTAAGTTGTAACACTTGGGGTATTCTGGATATAATTCTTGATTGACACCCCCGCCCCTTTCCTCCAAACTTACAAAGCCACCAAAATGCTTTAGAGAGGCAGCTTTGCCTTTCTCAGGCTGGCACTCAATTCCTCTACCTTTCTTTGTGACAGCCCCGCGTGCGTGCCATCGGGACTCAAGGGTGGGGATGGACAGCTGCCAACTCTCTCTCTCTCTCTGTGTGTGTGTGTGTGGTGTGTGGAGGTAATTCCGGCTATCTCTGGCCTCCGCTCGGTTTTAAAGTCGCTTGGCCGGTTCCCAAGTAGCAAGCGCGCGCTGACCGGGAGACGCGGCGCTGGGTGGCAGCTCGGTGCCGGGAGGCAGATCTTTCTCTTAAGCGGGGAGGGGAGGAGGGGACAAGAGGAGGGACGGGATGGGACAGGGGTGGGAGGAGGTCCTCGCCTTCTTCCACCGCCCACTGGACTCTTTTCTTCCCAAGGGGACCCTGGAAAGCAGCTCGGGAGCCGGGTGGCTCTGCCCAGCGGGGTCCCATCAGGAACTTCCCGAGGACACACACCCCCGCCCCCAAGCACAGCCCTCCCGGTCTTTCAAAGAGGGAGGGAGAAGCGGGAGGAGCAAATTGCTGCCCCGCCCGCTGCCCAGAAGAAGGGGCGCCACAGTCCACCCCACCACCTTCTCCCCCCACTCCCGGGCCATTACGCGGCTCGGGGCTGGCTGGGCGAAGCAGCCCTGCCAGAGACCCTCCGCTCCACCCCCACCCCACCTCCAGATTGGCCTCCGCGCGCGCCCGAGCCGGGCGGAGGGTGGGGAGGAGGAGGAAGAGAGACTCCGGCTGGGCTTGAAGGGGCTTCGCAAGTTGCGGAGCTCCGCCCCCATCGCTCTTGCACCGAGTGACAACAACGTATTTACCAGCGTATAAGACGACCCCCACTTGGAGGCATGTTTTCAGGGCAAAAAAGTCATCTTATACGCCAGCAAATACGGTAATAACACTGCTTTCACCTCCAGTGTCAACAATCAGTCAAAAGTTACCTGTTGATCAGAGCTGTCAGCTGACAATCTTTAGCCAATATGTATAAAGATGTCTTGGCATATTCTTCTTCAACAAGAAGTTGATGATGGTGAATTCTAACCCTGAATTTAAATTAATAGTGTTAAATTGATAGTGTTAAATTAGAAATTTTGAACCATTTCTAAGGATTGTATTAGAAGCAACTAAGAGATCCATGATAATAACTGAGGAATAATTGTCAATAATTCCTGCGAACTCATTTAGAATGGCATTTCTTAGTGGGTTCAAGAAGAAAAAGTTTATTTAACCACTTGCATTTGTTACTTTATTTTTTTTCCAGCAGAGCTATATTAGTTTTTAACATTCAGCTAATGGAATCTAAATATTTTGAAAACACTTTGCCACTTTAATATTTATTAGATACATTCTCACATATTTAACATAGTATAAAAATTCAGCTTTATGTGTGATTCTTTTTATTTAGCATTGTCGATGGCATTGTAAATAGTTTGCATTCATCTGTAACTTGATAAACAATTTTAGAAAATCAGTACTTCCCAGTAGTGGGATTCAAACTTTTTTACTACCGGTTCTGTGGGTGTGGCTTGGTGGGCGTGGCAGAGGAAGGATGCTGTAAAATCTCCAGTCAGAGGTGGTATTTGCTGGTTCTCTGGACTACTCAAAATTTCCGCTACCGGTTCTCCAAAACTGGTCAGAACCTGCTGAATACCACCCCTGGTACTTCTGTGTTATTAAGCATTGTTATATTTTAAATTTGCTTTGAAATTTAATGCATTAGGATGATCACACATTTTAAATTTTGCCCAAAGCTTTTGGCCTTGAAAGTACGTGAAGTTATTTTACCACATAGCTAAATTTAATATATACTAACAAAAGAGCTATAATTATTTTATCCAACAATTTCTTGATACAATAGCATCCTATTGCATTATGCCATGAACTTAAA
Source organism: Notechis scutatus (assembly GCF_049901735.1). Taxonomy (NCBI): domain Eukaryota; kingdom Metazoa; phylum Chordata; class Lepidosauria; order Squamata; family Elapidae; genus Notechis; species Notechis scutatus. Next base: position 283,997,253 of record NC_142009.1, on the reverse strand, counting down.
GGGGTAGAAATTGTTTTGTCTCTTTCTTGAGATTCCTTCATAGCTCAGCTGTCAGGATATTTTTGGGAATCTTGCTTTGTTTTCAGTGATCCATGTGTTGACTTCACTGATATGACTGACTTTCACTTCATTTGACATGACCTGTTCAGAAGAAAGACCCCTTTGGGGTGTTATAAGTTGTCTCAGGAGTTACAAGCAACCTTCAATAGCCATTTCATTTGCACATAATATATGGATGGAACAATGGGAAAATGTTTGGTTAAAAGGATTTATATCAGAGATGGGCTGCCTGAACTGGATATTAATTTTCTGAGCAGTTCAGAGAACCGGTTTTTGGAAGAAATCTTTTCCCACTTTACAGGGCTAATCCTGCAAGGGACGCAGGAAGGAAACATTCTGGTATGCTTGCATTTCTAGCCTAATCCTTATCTTAATTGCCCTGCTGCTTTAAGTATTTTCAGAATCTGCCTCTGGGTTAAGTTGTTACATTGTAAGCCTTAATGGTTCTTGGCAGTATGCCCAGACTTTCTGTTCTGTCTCCAGAGTCCCCCCTCCATCTGGAGTTTTTTGTGGTACTTTTATTCCTGGGGCTTGACTTTCTTAAAGATTGTTAAAGGGTTGTTTTAAGCTCTTGGGAGTATACTTCTAACACAGCTGCTACACTATTTATAGACAGTTGGCATAGCCATAGAAGAATTGGCTGAGAGGCAGGATGCAAGCTTGGCATTCTGTCTGATTTTTTTACTGCCTTTTTGGGGGCATGTGATCTTTCCTTAAATCTGGACGATTACCTAAGGATATCTTGTGAGGTGAGTGAGACAAGCTGCTATCTTTAAGTTATGCAAATGGATCTAATGATTGCTTCTCCTGGGTGGGAAACTGTGCTTTGTCAGTTCACTGAGCACAGGAGTCTCTTGTCTATGGGGTTTCTTCAGTCATCCAGGTCATGGTTTCCAGAAAATCCAGTTGCCTCTTGAAAAAGCACCTTTGGGACAGGAGTCTCTTGCATTGCTTCGGAGTGGGCAAGGCACATGATTACTCACTGATAATAAGTGAGTCCTTCTCCCAATTTGTTATAGTTTTCTCTCATGATAATATGGCGTAGTAACATGGCACCAATTGTAGAAAGTTAGCACCCACCCCTCTTCTAGAAGAATGAAGTATTTTGAGAAATATTAAAAAGAAAGATTATATTTCCCTGAATGAGAAATGGAGAAACATGTTTTTCTTAGAGGGAGAAAGCAGCCTCTACCTTCCTTAATAACCCACAGAAAATGTCAGCACTTAAGAGATAAAGAGATAGATAGCTGTATTCATAGGCAAAAATTCCCTGCAGTAACTTCTGAACAAAGGCAGAATGGGATTAGCCCTCACTCAAGATGTTAATTTGTTAATTTGTCTCTTTAGCTCAGCATTTTGTAGCCCAAATATGCCTACCCACTTTCTGGAGAGCTTAAATGATCTCTCTGCTAAAGGGTTTCACTTTATGAGCAAGAGTAACTTGGCTGCTGATAGTATTTTAACTATTTTAATTCCTCAATGTGCTCTGGCAAACTGCCTGATTTGTAACTCTGGGTTCAGGTATTGCTGAAGAAAAGAATTGTATTCAGATTGAATGGTTTAGGTTTCCCTGGAGGCTGTGACTCATTGATCTTCAATATGTATTCCCCCATTTCTAATCTAATGACTGGTATTCAGAGCAGCTTTTTGCAAGCAAAGAAGCTTTTTGTATTTTTGTACAGGTAATCCTTGACTTACAACAGTGCATTTAGTGACCATTCAAAATTACAATGGCACTGAAAAAAGTGATTTATGACCATTTTTCACACTTATGACCGTTGCAGCCTCCCCACGGTCATGAGAGGGTGGGCGAGGCGAGGCACCCCTTGATGTAAGTGACGTTGAGTTGGCCATGCCCACTCAGTCATATGACCACCCAACCACACCTACCCAGCTGGTCATTAGGGCAGAGAACTGGTAGTTTAAAAAAATGAAGCCCACCACTGGTCTTATCCTTTGGTGGCATTTGGATTTTGCTGTTTTTGACTTCTTATTGTGGGATACCAATATACTTGTAACTGGGCTGTATGTTTGCTATCTGGCCCACTGGTAGTTCCACATCATCTAATTATCTTTCCTCTCTGGACTGTAACTGGACACACTTCTCCAATCCAAGGGACATCCCAATGTCATACTTCTTAGTGTCTTGACTTTGTATAGCACCAAACATTCATGATTGCATTGAATTGTAGAGGATGAGCGAGAGGGAGGGGAGGGAGAGAGAGAGATCAACACTTTTTATTATCTAGATCTTTGAATATCAAGCAGAGCCGTAAAAGAGGCTGTATTCACACTATCCAATCAATGTGAAACAATGCAAAAAATAAATAAATAAATAACTGATTTCAAACATCAAATTCCTTAGAATCTAAAGGTTTGGCAGGATCACATCCTGAAGGAATAGGGGAGAAACAAGATTAAAAACAAAACAAAAGCAAAGTATTCATCCAATGTGAAATCAATCAAGCACTTGGATTATTTTTAAAGAAAATAATGCACCCAGCAATACAACATTTACATTCTTTACAAATAATTACAAGAAAAGCTTCCAAATAAGAACCCTTAGAAATGGATTACACTCCCAGTAGATACATAAAAACTCCAGTCTAATGAAATTCATTTTCCTAATATAAATTGCCCTGTAGAAAATAAACAAATCGAATGAGAGGCAGCAGCTGTGACTCAAAATTACCAGTGAACACCAAAAATTACCCAAAATAGTAATTAGAGAAAGAAAAGCAGTAACAGAGCAGACAACACTGCTTGTTATGCTAATATGACCATCAGATGGTAAGGGAAAGTCAGACTCCTTAAGCAAACATGATTAAAACCAGAGCTGAGCCAAAGGGGTGGTGGAAAATGCTTTACATGAAAACCATCATTAGCTGTGAAAAGCAACTCCATTTGGGCAAATTCTCAAGGCAATATAAGACAAAGAATTAAAACATTCAACCATAGCAAGTAATGGCAGAAAATATTATTCTTGGTCTGAATTAGCTTTATAAAAGTTAGCATGCAACCACCAAATCTAGAGTGGAATTACAACATTAGCACATAGCACATTGACTGTATGATTCGCCAGGCTGATTAGTCACCAGGGATCAATGATCTTGGTAGGAGTGGCCCTTGGAGAACATTCAGAAGCCACATCTGGTATATAATATGGCGTCCCAGGAAATGATGGGTGTGTCCCAATGAACTCAGGCAATCCACTGCTTTGGAAGCTGTGTTGATTGTCAATTAGATTTGTGTGTGGTTGAAGGTATTGCTTGTTGTCTTTATGCCTTAAATGTTTCCAGATCTGATTATCTGACTAATCACCTCCTCTCTATCTATTTGTCAAGCCAGATCATGACCCTACAGCAGGGGTGTCAAACTTGCATTGTCACAGTGGTGTCATGTGACGTATCGTGACTTTTTTCCCCTTCTCTGAACCGGGCATGGGTATGGCCAGTGCATGACACATCTGGCCCATGGGCCATAAGTTTTACAGCCCCTGCCCTAAAGGATTGCCATCTGATAGGAACTTGGAAGCAATATTTTCAATAGGTTCCCCCACTCTGATTTTTTTCCCAAGCAAATATTCCACTCTTGGACTATCATGTACAGGAAAGTTGTGTATTAAAATTGAAGGAGGGTTGCCAGGAACATAGTTTGCACATTTGGCTTGCACATTTTTTTTAAGAAAAGGTCATTACATATTTGTGGGGGTTCTTTATTTTGTATGCCAATGTATTGGGTACCTGGACCCATTGTGAATGAGTGGCATAAAAGTGAACGAGTGGCTGGATTTCTTAAGGGAGAACTGGTGGAGATTCAGCTGCCAACTGAGCATCAAATGCCTACAAAAGAGTAAAAAATGATGGAAAATTCAAGCAATATTTCAAACATAGATATCTACAGGATGGAGTGGGACAATGATGAAAAGTACATTGTGGTATCGCAATACATTTTGTGTGTGTGTGTGTGTGTGTGCATGTCATGTGATATTCACAAGCATAATGGCAGAGATTACATCATGTCCCTCTTTACTATTCAGATGAAAGTCCCTAACATTCAAAAGAAAGTACTCTGTTGTGCAATTCATTTGTGGACACAGGGATGACTGTGCTGTCCCAGTCTAGAAGCAGAGTCTAATACTGTGGGGCAGTGGAAATTCATTGTTATAGTAATTGTTGATGTTATTCTAAGAGTGCACATGTGAAATTTGTCCCTGTGTGTGTTGTACCTTCAGTACAGACTCCAGGACTCACTTCTATATAAGAGAGAAAGAATAACCATATCTTTGTAGAGCTTTGTAGCTTTGATGTGATACAGAGGTTTTATTGATTGAACAATCGAGTAGGCAGCTGTCCCAGTGCCTACTTGGCCTTCCTGATCATGGAATTAAACCCCCATCACTTGAAAAGATTCTTCTCATGTTTGGGAACTATTGGCAAGTATTTGAAGCTATTTACATTTGTGAGTTTGGTAGCATCAGCAATGATTTTTGATTCTCTGGACTTGGTATTTGGCACAGGCTAGTAAAATATTCCAGTTTATTCAGACTGATAGGTACAAGTGCTGAAAATTTGTTCAGCAACAATGGTAGGTCTTTATGTACCAGTCATCAACAAAGCAGGTTTCGTGAATTTCATCCACACATTCAATTGTGGCAATGGTCAAAGAGAGACCCATCTTATCACACCTGATGTACGCTCTCTCCTACAGACCCCAGAAAGCATGTGATAATGTACTAGTTAAAAGCAAATGAAATAATATTAGACTGCTAATATTGACACTCTTATTTTTACTATATTTCACATGCCATCTATCTTATTTAAATATCATATGCTTTCATGAACTGTTTTCAAGAATCTACTTTATATCTGACTGATAATTGTATTTCAACTTTTTTTTTTATGAGTTATTTCAAATACAGCCCAGATGTGGAAAATGATAAATGTGAAAGAAATGGTAAATATACATATTTTTATGTTTACAAATATATTTATATTATAATTTAATAGTCCCAAGGTGAAATTAGCTCCATCTCTACCAACCTTCCAGAAAGATTTTTGTCTTTATTTTCACTTTCATTTATGTATTTACACTGTTTGTTCTGACATTGGTTGTTTTCTTCTGTTTCTTCACATTCATCCCTAACAACTTCTTTCATTGCAAAGTACTTCTTATTCTCCCAATACAGTTCAGAACTTCAAAGCAACTTCTAACGTTTGGTTTGTAAATCGTGTATATATGCTGAAGTTTATATTATAAGAAAATGGTTAGCTTTGTTTTTCTGCCTTAGCTTGACTTGGAACTTCCATATGAGCAAATTGTGATTTGTTGCCAGTCAGCCTCTGGCCTTGTCCTTGTTGTTAGAACTGAGCTTTTTCACCTCATTGTAAAATGATATAATTAATGTCTTTGTACTCCATCTGGAGAAAATCATGTATATAGGTGTCATTTTATTGTTTACAATGAAGAAATTATCATATTGGCAGAAACTGGTTCATTTCTGTTTTCTATGCCATACAGTCAGTAAAGTTTCCCTTCTTACTATTTCCAACATTCTGGCATTCTGATTTCTAACAACAAGCAGCATATCTTGCTTGCATATTCTGTTCATTTCAGATCGAATTTAATTATAAGTTCATCCACCTCCTTTCATTTGTCATCAGATATTGGAGTATAAATTTGGATAACCATCATATTAAAGAGTTTTCAGTATTATTTAGTCATTGACTGCATTGTACCCAAGTCTTGTTGATGTTATATCTCTTGTTACCATGAAAATAGCATTTTTCTTCTTTGTTTTCATCTCCTGAGTAACAAACAAAATATTTTTGCTGAAAGTGTCCAATTCCATTCATTTCAATTTCCTGATGCTTAAAATGACCATGATTTATTTCTCCCTTCACCACATTGACATATCTCATGCTACTTATATTCCATGTTATACTTTAATTTCATTTTTGCAACTATGATTCTGTGAGTCTTTTTTCGTACATGGTAACATTGGCTTATATAGTTTCATTCAATATATTTTTGTTGTACATTCTCAGAATCCTTCATTCATCCCTCCCAGGAAATCCCTCTTACTATGATGAAGCAGCATGATAGGACAGCATGATAAATGAACCATCTACCAATTAGTCATATTGTGAACATGGAACCCCAAATACCATGCTTCCCTATCATTACCTATCTTTCTATATAAAACACTACTGCTCTGAACTGTTATGAATTGTAGAAAGTTTGTACAGATTAATGTACAAACAAAAGGACAACTTTTGCATTATGATGTCACAATACTGTATCAGTGAGATGAATGGCACAACAATTTAATAAATAAATAAAGACACATTATGACATTTGCCCGTGTTGTCTTCTCATGGACATTAATGATTAGAACATGAGGAAATGTTATGATATTTGGTGCAAGACAACTTCATATGTTTTTGTGGATGGAAGTGAGCATAGATATCTGATGAAAGAAGATTGATCAATCAGGTAAGGGAGTTAATCAGCTGCAATCAAATTTTCCAAGTTACAGTGTGTGTCATACAGCTGTTCCTGGCAAAACAAAAACAAGGTCCAAGAAGGATTTATACAGTGTTCTATGGAAGCCACCATAAACTTTTCCCAGGTTGGGAAAGTCACTCTGACTATGGTGTAAGAAGGGTTAGACCTGCTAGTGCAGGGGTCCAACTCACGTCATTATGGCATCATCACATGACATATTGGGACTTTTCCCCCCTTTGCTAAACCAGGCGTGGGTGGGGCAAGCACTGACGTATCTGGCCCAGGGCTGTGAGTTTGACAGCCCTTTGTTAGCCTCAAGGCATCCTGAACTTAGGTATTTTTACAATTAGCAATGCAATGCTGCTGGAATCATTCTTCCAAAATGATCTTCCTTTCACCTCCCATATGATTTGTTTTCAAAACAGATCTCTGGCTTTCAAAGTTAAACTTTCTGAGCAGCCATTCTGGTTTCTTTCTCAGTTAAAAAGACTTCATTTTGCTTTCTTACTGGAACGTTTTGAGCATTTCTCCCTGCCATGGGAGATGGTAAGAATGCACAACCATTTTGAGCTCCTTTTTTGTCAGCTTCTTCTGCTATGGAATTTTATTTATTATTACTCTGAGTATATTGAAAATTACTTTTTTGATATTTGAAATTATTTTGTAACTACAGTCTACATTAGCCTCCTTGAAAATTTTCAGCATTATATGACCAGTTTCTCAATATTGTTGCTATTCCCTCTGTGTCATATCATAAACAATGCCATTGCCCTCTAGAGTCAACTTACCATTGTGACTAGAAAGTTGACTTTCTCAACTATATTCTGCAGTTGGTCACCATCTGTTGACCCCTACAAAAAGAATGTTTATTTTATATCTCTAATAGTTTAAATACAAGCTTATTGTAACATATACCAATAAGTAGGCACCAAAAGTGCTTGCTGATTGTAATTCTTACTTCCATTAAATTCTAGTGAGCCTCTCTCTACAGTTTCCATGGTAATGGCTACTTAATAGCCTGTGGAGTGTTGAACCTTGCTACACTCAGTGTTTCTTTTAAAATCTGGTTATGCATTTTCTGTTCATTAATAGGGACAGTCTCCCCTAACTTCATGTCCAGATTTGTTCTTATTGGAAAATCATTCATATAATTCCCTCATTCATTGCTTTATTAGTCTCTTCTCATTTAGGGCCATTTCACACCTTACATTCCCAAAGCACCTTTCACTTCAATTTTTCAGGGCTATTAGGCTCTCAGGACTGTGATTTTCTGGTCCTCCTCTTAAATCTCTTTTAAAACATTTGCTGTTACATTGACTATCTTATTATCTCCTGGTGAGGAGATTGAGTTAGTGACAAGTTGCATACTTTCGCTAAAAGAGGTAGATTCCTTGTTTATCATTTCGGTCTTTTGCATATGTTTTTTAGAAACCCCCAAACTGGTATAAAGAGAAAGGGCTTTAGTCTTAACCACTCCAGAAACTGCTTCCATTCCCTATTCTGACACTCTCTGTGGTGCAACATAAAATCAGGCTAAATCAGACTGAAATCGAAAAACTTTTGAAGGGTCCATCTCACTTTTCTTCTATCTCATTACAACCTAGGTAGCATGTTCCTCCTCTATTTCCAATAAGAAAAGATAGTATCATAGGTGAAAAGAAATCAAACTAGAAAGGGATTTTAAGAATAAATTGGATTATTGTATTTTTTATTAATCTCAATGCAAAGGATGCTCTCAATATTATACAAAGACAATATTATACATCATACAAAGACATTATGTTGTTCAATTACCAACATAATTTGCATATTAAAATAAACATTGTTAACCCAAAGCCCAATACTTATTTTTTTCCATTAACATTTAAAGTCAGGTTTTAGAAACATGTAAGTTGAGATTTCTAAGTATCATTTAAAAAACAAAAAACCAGAATTTTTCCATTGGTCTGATTTTGTGGATTGCCTACAGATTTCCAGTGTCTTTTATAAATAAAAATCTCCATAATTGTGGCCCAGTTTTCCCCAGTAAGTATTTTGTACTTATGTTATTATTTCAAATTAGTTTATAAATGGATAGTTATAATAATGTATTGGATTAATAAAAATAATAAAAAAGATATGTAAAATTGTCATAAATATAACAATCCAACATTTTGACTGAATTACTTAAAAGTTCTGTTCCTTGCCCTATTAAGTAGAAATACATACATGCATGCATGCATACATCCATACACAGTTAAATAGGTAAATAAATGTTGGCATCCCTCGTACATTAGCAATTTACTGCTACAAATCAGTATGGATTTATCTTTTTATAATTCAGAAAATTTATAGTAATTCTTTTGCCATCCCCCTATGTCATGGCTTCATCAGATCCCAGTTCAGAGAATGAGGAGTTGGAACATGGACTCCTATGCCCTTATGGGGAGGGCACATGGACTCCTATGCCCTTATGGGGAGGGCACAGTCCGCTCTGAATGAGTGGAGAGTCCAGGGGCTGAGGACAAGGCTGTCCCAAGGCCATCTGGAAGTGTGTATGGGAATGACAGAGAGCCACCTGCAGGAACAGAGCAACTGCAAAGGGCAGCAGAGTTAACAGGCTCCAGACCACCTCTGACAAGAAACAACTGCCTCCCCCATTCAATCCATGGCCACAGAGAAGATCAGCAAGGCTGCTTACAAGGAAGTAGCCTCTCTCCTCCTCAAAAGAAACAACTGGAAAGGGTGATTTAATCACATGCTGGAGAAGATATGCTTGCCGGGAACACCTGCTGGTTTTGATGGCTTCCTGGATCCTGGTTCTTGAATTTTGATATGTGTTTCTGGATTTTGAACCTTGGACTTTGCTTGTGGACTTTGAACTTGCCTTTTGGACTGTGCTTTGGTTGTTGTAACTCTGGACTTGTGGGTATTATCATTTCCTTCTTTTCCTCATGGGTCAACTAGGACCTAGTTGTGGAGCTGGGGAATCTAGACTGAGGAAAAACTGAGGGCTGGAGTGGAGCTTCACCAGGACTTTTATTTGAGACTGAGAACAATAAACAGAACCTACTTAACTTCTGCCTTGCCAGAATGACTTGGGTCAGAATACACTATGTATCAAAACTTCTTGAAATATTGAAATATAGCTTGAAATATTTAAAATACTATTATTATAAGTTCAGGTTAATCATCCTGTTAAATTTTGGCTCAAAATGTGGTGTTAATAAGATAGAACCTAACCAAAGGAATTAATGTTTCAGTTTCTGAATCAGAGTACAATTAAATGTTGTATTAGCCTCATTTAAAGGTTTACATTAACTAATCTTCCCAGCTAATATTCAATTTTACTGAGTTCTTTCAACTTCTTAGAAAATGAACTAGTTTAGGAACTACTAGGATGTGTGAAACTGAGAAGACCAATAAGTTCAGGACAAAATAATTTTGATCAGGGATTTTTAGACTTTTTCAGTTTGTAAGGCTCATTAATATATTTTTTATCAGAACCCATGATCAAGAGGCAAAATTGTAGTGATAAAAATATTGATGCATTCAAGTAGATTTTTTTGGTGGGAAGAACTTATTTCTCATGGACCTCCATCAAATTATTGTAGAACCTTGCAGTTTCACAGGGCAGAGTTTGAAAAAGTGTGGTGGGATAATGAACATTTAATTTGGATTAATTGCCAGGAAGCATTCTGCATTATATCTTAGTTTTAAATTTTCTAACATTTCACATATTTTGAAGTAAGATGGGGGAAGCAGCATCTGCAGAGTCTTGCTGCTTGCTCCAGAGTCTTCTGCAGCAGCACTCTTACCATTTTCTCAACAAGCTTCTCTAAAAAGTTGGAGACAGAACAAAATGTCTACAACTGTTGGAGTCAACAGTATTTGTGGAAATCACAATTCTGTGATTCTAAAAAAAAAGGGGGGGGGACTTGATGGGGACTGTGGTATGTTGAAAAGAGAGCATAGTCTTTCTTTTTCTGCTTAATCAGATGAAAATATAGTGACTTTTGCTAGTTGAAAGACTAATTTAATGTTGCATTTAGTTGCATAGATAAACGGCAATGCCATGGGCAGGTCAATCAAAAACAGTAAGTGAAATCCAATCTGAAACAATTAGTTAGACTGGACCAGATCAAAGTCAATCCCTTCAAAGCGGATGTTGATTTAAACAGGGAACACTAGAGAACATATATATGTTTATGTTTATGTAATTAGTTTGGACAGAAAGATGGAATGCTATTTTGAATTTTGATGCATTGTTCTATTAAACAATTGAGAGCAGGGTGGCATAATGGTTAAGATGTTGGACCAGGTATTGAAAAACCAGGTTCAAGATCCTTCTCAAAGTTATTGTTATGAGAATAAAATGGAGATATCCCTAAATAAGCTATTGGAGTAAGGGTGAGATATACAGTAAATTAGTAAATAGAACTACACTTAGACTTCTATACTGCTTCATAGTGCTTTACAGTTCTCTTTAAGCAGTTTACAGAGTCAGGATATTGGTCCCAGAAATCCGGTTCTTCATTTTACTGACCTTAAAAGACTTGTGGAATACCTATACATCATCAAGAGTGTTACTGAGAAGATGGTTCCCTTGAATTGTGCCAAGCTTTGCATTTAACTTTGGGAATAATTTTATTGTAAGTTGTATACATCTTATATTACAAGCTAATTGAAAGCATTGTTTTAATAGGTGGATATGGAAAATGATTTGTTGGTGTTCTACACAGAAACCATAATATTTACCAGCAATGGAGGCTGTAGTTAGGAAAAATTAAATGAATGAAATGTCCTCATGCATTAAAAATATTCATCACTGTCATGTATGCTCTCCAAATGTTTTAGAATATAACTTTCTCTCATTCCATATGATGTGACCATGATTCCTGTGGGTGTTTGAAATTACAGACTAAGTTCTATAAAAATTAGGCTGAAGAATGAAATAGAGGCTGTGTTTCAAGGTTCCTTCTGATTATTCCTAATTAATGAAAAAACAAAGAATCTGACCTGTGTTTCAAAATGTGATCTAGTTTATGGCCTTTCCCATAATTTTTCTCCTTTTTTACTCCAGAAGCAGAAATATCCAATAGTCATGGAAGTATATGGTTCATTAAAACCATACTGGTTTAAAAATAGCCAGAAGGATAGATTCTATTTATTAAATGTTTTGAAAGAAACATTTAATTTCTTATTTTTATTGATTCTAGAGTAATATATGAGTGCTACTATTGATACATGCATGCTGCCTCTAAGCAGTAATTATTCTATGTTATTCACTAAAAGGGTGTTTTTAAGCAGATATATGGAATCAAAACTAATAAAAATGACTTTCAATGATATACATAGCAACTTTCTCAATAACATTTTGAAACAATCTTAAACAATTAAACACCATTTGTTTAATCAACAGCATAAACCTTTCTGATAGTTGTATTTATGTATGTGTTTATTTATTTATTTAACTTAATTAATTTAGAAAGTTTATGTTAAGAAATATAACTCTGGGCAATTCACAATAGCAATTTAAAAAAAATTAAAAAAAGCAAAAGCAAAAAAAAAAGCAAAAACCTGGTGCCTCAGCCAACCTCCTCCAAGTCATCCAACAAAACTATCCCCAGGATCCAACTTCATTCACTTCAGCAAGGGTTATGAAAGCTTGCATTTAAGAATACTAAGACGATGGAAGCTGCCAGAACTGGGAGATAGGGTGTGAAGGACGGTTCCACAGGGAAGAAGCTGTCAATGGAAAAGGTTCCACTAGATGGCAACATTTTAGGGAAGGGTTCTGGAGCAGTGGTACCCAACCTTTTGGCTACCAGGGACCATTTCCATAGAGAGAGGTTTTTCCACAGACCAGAGGGGACACAGTTTTGCGTGCTGCCTGCATCCTGCAGATGGGGCTATACTTGTTTGCATGGCCCATTTTCTGGCATGCCATGGACCAGTACCAATCCATGGATTGAGGGTTGGGGAACCCTGTTCTGGAGTGTGCCTACTCTATCGAATCTGGTGGAATGAACAAATATCTTCTGGAGAAATGGTTCTGCAAATAATATGCCTATGTCATGTAGGGCTTAAAGGTGAAAAACAGCACTTTGATTTTCATCCAGGAGGAGACTGGTACCGATTGCAGCTCACACAACAGCATGTGAAATGATCTTGGTAGCAACCAAAAAAACTCTCCACCAATTGTTGATGAGAAATAACAAAAAGGGGTTTCCGGTTTGTCGGCTTCGCGAGCGGTAGGGATTCGCGAAGCTGCGCGATCCCTGCCGCGCTAGCCGTTTTGGGGCTCCGACCCGGACGGGTGCGGAGCAAGGCTGCCCTGCAGGGGTAGCTGAAGGTAAGGGGATCCGTAGGAAGGGTCTGGGGTGTTGCAGACCCCTCCTGGCCGGCAGAACCCCTTTTACCAGGACGTGCAGCAGCGGTCCGTAATGGCCACCACAAAGAAGTCGGCAGCCGGGCAAGTATGCGCAGGAGGAAGAAGAGAAAGTTATTGAAAGTGAAAGTTCTTCTTGGTCGACCCAGGACTTCTGAGATTTATCTAATTTAATTCCTGGAAAAGATGGTTTTTGATGATTTTTTCCACAAGAGAAAAAAAGCGGCTATTTTGAGGTGCTGAAAGGAAAGTTTACTCTCCCTCCCGACGGAATTAAGCCAGAAGGGAGAGGATAAAGAAAATATATAAATCTGGATCTTGTTGGAGGAGATGCCTTGAAGATTTGAGGACAGAAACATAATTTTAATAAGGCTTTAAAATATAGATTTGGACTCTCTTTTATTTGTTTGATACCACCCCTGGAAGAGGAAGGGGGAATTTTGGCTTGCTTGGATTTATTGAGGATTGTGGATTTTGGGATTGTTTTACCTTTCTCTCGGAATACTTGGCTGGTGTAAGAAGAAAGAGGAATAAAGAAAAGAAAAGATTTATTTATAATGGCTTTCCTTTTGAAGACCTGAGGGATGAATATGAGCAAACAAAAGCAGCCTGCAAAGATGGTATGGAAAAAGCTTTTCTATTTCTAGAAATGGCGCTGGTCAATTACCAACAGACAATGAAACAGATGGAAACAGAAGAACAACAACAAGGAAAAGACGAAGACGCCATCTTTATTGAATCCCAAAACTTATCTAAGGAAGAAGGAAGGAAGAGAGCAAGGAAAATGAAGGACTTAAGATCTAAAAAAAACATTTGAGAAAGAGAAAAATATGATGCAAAGTAAATATAATGATAGCAAACAAGAGAAAAAGGGAACACAACAGAGAAGGGATCCCAGCAAGGCAGAGGTTAGAAGAAGAAGGGGGTAGGAAGATTTGGTGGGGGAAGAAAGAAAGGGGAAAGGCGGAGGAAAGCCTCAAAGTTTTAAAATTGGATGGGAGAAGAGGAATTTTTTTAGGGACAAAGGATGAAATATAAACTTCTGTAAGAAAGATTCTGCTAGGTACAGAAGATGGTACTGTAACATTTATATTTGAAATAGTAAATTAGAATGGTTTAAGATTTAATAAGAAATTAAAATGTTGAAGTCTTTAATAATGATTGATTTTTAAAATGTATTAAAATATTGAAGGAAAGGAGGATACAATGTATTTAAACATTTTTGGTGGATAGAATGTACCAAGCAGAACCGAATTGGGTATTTGTTATGTTGAATGTTAATTTTACTAACTTAGGGGAGGATAGAAAGGCATCATACTCTGATTAGTGATTTCAGGAGAAATTCTTTTTATTATAAGAAGAGATAGAGGATAATGAATGGGCAAAAGATATAAATATAATGATTTAATTAAGATGGATTAAATAAGATAGAATTGTGAAGAGTGATATGCGCTGCCCATGCAAAGAGAGGTAACTGGGGCCAAGGTACTTTACTAAAAGATTTTTTTATGTTTGTTTGTGTTTGTTTGTGTTTTATGAGAATATTGGGGAAATTTCTGTAGAAAGACAGGAAAAGATTTAAATATGTAATGATTTGTTTGTTGTTGAAATTTTTAATAAAACTTGTTTAAAAAAAAAAAAGAAATAACAAAAAAGGAAAAGGAAAAAAAGATGAGTCAACTATTCATAAGATCAAAATCTTTTCTATGAGAATTATCCAGAAAAGGTCGGGGAATTAATCTTGATATGAGAGATATTTGATTTCAGCTTTTCATTATTTTCTTTATGAAAATAATTATTTTCACAATATTTCAAGAGTAAAGACCCTATTTGGTTTGCACTGTGGACCCATTTACAAATCAAGACTCTGAAATACTACCCACAAAAGATAGTTGGCTTTTATAGCTGATTAGATATTATCCATCTATACACTGCTTCTTTTAAGGAAAAAGATGCCCATTGTTGCCTCCCTTTTTTCTGTTCCAATTTTTAGCAGCTAGTGAAGCTTGCATCTTTGCCCAAAAGTTACAGAGTCCTCTGGTGCAGAAACCAGATTGAATTTCATTTCTGTGTAGAGTAAAAATGATGTGATTAGTGGGCTATATAAGGAGCAGTCTCATTCTGTAAGACCCGACCATAATTGAGCCCTTGAAGAACAGAATCCACAATATCTGATGCTTTGGTATGACACTGAGAGGATCCTATGAAAAGTTGCTAGGCCTCATAAGTTGCTAGGTTTTGCAGATGGAATGGGGTATCTTTCCACAGCCAACTCACTGTGGTGAACTCTCCACAGCCAATTCGCTACAGCCAATGCAACTCAGTCAACTTGCGGTAGGACATTTTAACAATTCACTTAAATTATTTTAAATAAATAAAAAAATATTTTAATTTTTGTCATTCGTATTTCATTCTGTTCATCCTTTTGCATCTTTTCTTTAATGATTCTATTTCACCATTTTTTTGATATTAGTGTAACTCTTGTCCTGCAGTGAGTTGTCCCATGGCTGTGGGACAACTGTGGGACAAGTTGGCTGAGGCAAATTGGCCAAGGCCAGAATATCCCACTACCTGCAAGATAGATAACTTAGGAGAGAGTGAATGTGACTTTAATTCCTTTTTCTTAAAAATTCACTTGTGCTGAAATTGCTGAAGCATAAGGGGGAAACTGCATGTGAATAGCTCTGTTCATTTGACCTTGATTCAGCATTTTGTGTCATCCTTAGGGCCAACACGTTTGCCCATACCTCCTCTGGGATTTCAAGAAAAGATATTTCAGCTTGCCTCTCAGTCACAATCTCTTAAGGACGAAATACCACATAACTTTATTTTTATTATTCCAATATTAAGGGATCTTTTTCTGGCTATGAAAAGCAATTAAGTTACCTACTCCTTGGAAACTAGGGCACTGAGCAAGAAATATTGAACTATTAACTGATCTAAAAGGACAGTAAGTTGAATGAAAGCCAAGAGATCTGTACTTATCTCCCAGCTGTGACTTAATCATATACGTTTGTCCTTCTTGTCACAAAATGGAGACTTTGAAGTTAAAAAAAAAAGTAAAAGCCTGAAAGTAAAGCTGGAACTTGCACTACTTTATTGCACACTACAGTTTGATGTCGAAGGTGACTTACATTTCTGTCAGTCAAATATCGTGAAGTGAAATATAGGTGCCCTGTATCAGGAAAAAACAGAGAAATATCTATGACATCTTTTGCAACTAAAATAATTGCCCATGGCTTGCAGATAGCTTGACTTTAACCTGTGAAGCAGAGAGAGAGGGGGTGGGGGGGTGGGGAGAGATCCAATGTGCAATTTCTTGAAGTCTGGTTATGTAATTGCATTGTTATCTTACCTTTACAAATGTTATTACCTCAAGACATAACATTTCTTGGAGGAACAGAGACCTTTAGAAATCTCTTGGTCCCAGGATAAGTTCTGGAGACAAATGAAAATAGGAGACCCAGCTAGAAAACAGCCTAGAATTTTTCACTGGAAAAAGACAGACTGAAAATTAATAGTAACTTTTTTTTCGCCAAGTTACTGAGATTTATCTTAGCATCAACTACTTTTTCCTTCCTTTTTATCACTTGCTTCCTTCTTTGCCCCTTTCTTTAAAAAAATAATAAGTTAAATACCCCACATTTTACTAGATAAAATCTAGTAAACTCTCTCTTTAGATAGAGAAAAAATTTGTTTACATTTCATAAAACACGCTTTAAATGGAATTTTAAAGTTTTCATTATCCATTTTGTATCTTGTGGTCAGGTGGTCTTATATTCTTAAAATATATTCTCAATAAAATTTAAAAAATAAACTAATATAATACAATTAATAGTTAATAATAATTTATCTGTCTTGGGTTCATTCAGTGTGAAGATATACAATTCAAGAAGGTTTTTTTTTAAAGTGGTATTTTGTTCATACAATAAACTTTCCAAACCAGATTTCCATTTGATAACGATAGCAATCTGCATTTATAACAATAAAAAATAAAATTCCTGTCTGAGGAATGGAGTAATTGGAAACTAATTTTGGCAGGGAATCTTTTACAATCCCATTTCACAGGGAATATAAGCAAATAGTTACTTATTTTGACCACTATATGGAAGCTTATTTACTTTTTGTCATAAAACAGAAATCTCAACCTTTGTTAAATTCTCCTCCATACATTCTAATGGCATCAAATAGTTTTTAGAAACTCCTGGGAATGAAGAAATAGAACCTTTAAACAGCAGCAACAATAAAATGCTTTCTTTAGATTCCACATCTGTGTTTATCACTTTCCAAATTGACTTTACATGTTAATTATAGAAAATTCAATAGTAGTTTTATATTGTTCAGCCATGGAGAAAATGTTCTCAATATTTAATATATTTTACAATCAGCTTATTTGCCATCAGTGAAATCATGGTAAAATGTACGATTGTATGTAGCAGATAAAAGTTTTGATGATCCCCTATTTCTCCAAAGGAAAAATATCAGGTGGTACATAATGTGAAAAGCTGCTTAGAAAGTTATTGGAAGGTAAAATATATAATTCTGTGCTTGACAGACAGAGAGTATAAGACAACAGCACTTTCACCATCCAAGATGTTAATAGTCCTTTAGTGTAGTTCTATGTGTTATTTTTCTCTTTAAAACATGAATCAGCCAAGCACCTGCAGATCACTGATGTTTTAGAGGTTCCACAACCTCCTTCAATTCATAAAACAAATGCTATTTGACTCTACTTATTCAGAAAGTTTGTGGATTTTATTAGTTCTGACTGGATCTTGCAATTTTATTCTGGCTGTAATAACTGAATATTTCTTATTTTCATATTTGTGTCTAAATAGATTTCTTCAGATAATCCTTCCTAAAGAAAATTAGAGGCTTAGACAAAGCTGAGAAAGAATTCAGACTTCTTTTCAAGGACTCTGAGCCTGTCTGATAAGATAGAGGGAAGAGCATGGGAGAGTGTTATTGCAGGTGCTCTTCTGGGTTTCTATTAGTACTGGAGTCTGGTGTTGAGGTATACAGAAAAAAGATGATAAGATTCTAGAGAAGAGAGCTATAAACAAAAGCCTTGGATAACTAAATAGGTGCAGTGTATTCTTTTTCTCTTTTTTAAGTTGGGCTATTCCTCACACCCCCTTCTTATCAGCTTATTATTTGTAATAGTTATTTGGATCTCTGGACTTTTGGAACCTGCTTTTGTCTTTCTTTTTGCTTTTGGAACCAAATTTTTACTTTTGCATTTCATTTTAAAGGAAAAGTCTTAGTATTAATGTTTTCCTTCTTCTTTTTTTTTAAGGGAGTGGGCTTTTTCTTTTTTTCTCTCTCCCTCTCCTGCATTTTTTATTTACCTTTCATATTGGGTTTATTTTTTTGTGGCTTCCTTATTTTTGTATAGTTTTTCATACTTGAGACTTTTTAATTGGATTAAGGTGTTGAAGAACCTGAAGAAATTCCTTTTTCTTTTTAGTTTTTTTTTTTTTTTTTTTTTGCTTTTTATTTTTCTGCCTTCTACAAGATTTAACAATTTTTTCCTTTCTTGGTTTATAGTTTTTTCTCTCTTCCTTTTTTGAGCTTTTACTGCTATTTAACTAACTGATTGGATTAAGGTATACAAGAACCTGAAGAAATCTTTTTTTTTTTCTATCTTGCTTCTTTTTTTCCACTATTTTTACTTGGATTCATAATTGGTTATTTCACGAGTGGATTAAGGTGTAGAAGAACCTGAAGATTTTGAATTGTCCGAAATGAGCAGGCAACTAACAGAGGCTGGTTCTTTAATTCCTACTTCTTCCTCTTCACCATCTGGAGGACAACGCTCAATACAGATGATGTTACAACAAGAAAAAGAACAGGAAAAGGTGACATTGCAGATGATAATGCAAGGAATTCAAAGCATACAAGCAAGAACAGAGAATATTGAAAGGAGAATAGAAAAAACTGATGAAAAGGTGGAGAATATTCAACAAATGATGAAATATGATGAGAAATTCAAAAAAATTGAAGAAGAAAATAAAGAGATAAGAAGATTGGAGATATTGATGGCAGATTAACAGTGGTTGAACAAGATAAAAGTAGGATGCTGAGATGGGAGATGGATAGATCAGAATTTTATCTCAGATTTCAAAACATAGAGGAAGAAAAGGGACAAAACTTAGCTGAGATAATGATAGAAATCTTGGCTGAAGCTCTAGAAATAACCAAAGAGAAGATGATGGATGAAATAGATGAGGTTTTTCGAGTCTTTACAAGATATGCAATGAGAAATAGCCTACCAAGAGAAGTTCACATCAGATTTACAAAGAAAGTCATTAAAACACAAATATTGCAGGTGGCAAGAGAGAAAACATTGCAATATAAAGATAAGGAGATTGTGCCCAGAAGAGTGAGAGAGATGAGAAGAGAATACCGATTCCTGACTAAAATCCTACTTAAAAAGAGGTGAATTATAGATGGCTGACCCCACAAATATTGCAGGTGGCAAGAGAGAAAACATTGCAATATAAAGATAAGGAGATTGTGCCCAGAAGAGTGAGAGAGATGAGAAGAGAATACCGATTCCTGACTAAAATCCTACTTAAAAAAGAGGTGAATTATAGATGGCTGACCCCAGAAGGTTTAATGTTCACATGGCAAGAACAGAGACACAGAATTGACTCAATTGAGAAAGCTGGATCGTTTTATACTGAATACTTTGGAGGGAGAGAGGAGGAGACAGAAAAACAAATGTCATTAATTGAATTCCAAGAGGATTGCCAAATAGCGACTGAAAAAGAAGAAGGTGCAATAGGCAGAAAGGTGGAAGTTAAGGAACAGCATGAACCAAGATCTACAAGAGCTGCTAAACCTACTTATAAAGTATAAACATGGAAGAGAAAAAACTGATTACAATTAACATAAACGGACTTAATTCAGCTGTTAAAAGAAGGAAAACTTTCCATAAATTAGAGAAATTAAAGTTTAATATAATCTGCCTACAAGAAGTACATATTAAAAAGCAACATGAACAACTGTTGATACAGCCAAAGTTAGGGAAAATATTTACTTCTTTGACACAATGTAAGAAAAGAGGAGTGGTTTTATACATTAAAGATATTATCCCAGCGAAATTTATTTATACAGATGACGGTGGAAGATTACTAATGTTGGAAATAATGGACAATAATATGAAAACACTCCTGATTGCAATCTATGCCC
Organism: Notechis scutatus; assembly: GCF_049901735.1. Taxonomy (NCBI): domain Eukaryota; kingdom Metazoa; phylum Chordata; class Lepidosauria; order Squamata; family Elapidae; genus Notechis; species Notechis scutatus. The sequence goes on along the minus strand of NC_142009.1, from coordinate 283,977,122 downwards.
CGAATGACAATCAAGAAGAATTTTATAGAAAACTACATATGAAAATAATTCAAGTGGACTATGCTAATATCGTTATGATGGGAGACTTCAATGGAATTGTAGACAATAAATTGGACTATACAACACAGAAAACAACAAAGCAAAACAGAAAGACTCTCCCTAAATCCTTTTTTAAAATGACAGATGAAATAAATTTAAAAGATGCATGGAGAGAAAGAAATGCTAAGACTAAACGATACACCTTCTATTCAAACAGACATTTATCATGGTCCAGAATAGATATGATATGGATGTCAACAGAATTGTTAGCCAGTATGCAAGAAATAAATATTGAAACAAGTATTTGGGCAGATCATAATCCAATTACAATCAAATGGAAAGGACAAAGAAGAAGATCTAGATGGATGTTAAATAATACTATACTAAAAGAAAGACTTCATACAGAGGATGGAGAAAGAACTGGCTTTTTTCTTTAAAGAAAATAAAAAAGAAGACACATCAATCCAGAATGTATGGGATACAATGAAGGCATATGCCAGAGGCTTGATAATAGACTATACAAGGAAAAGAAATACCACGAAAAGACTAGCCTCTAAGACATTAGAGGATGAGTATAAAGAACTTGAAAAAGAGTTACAGAAAATGCCACAGAAAAAGGACATTAAGTTAAAAATGGATATAAATAAACATAAAATGGGATTAATGGAAAAAGAAGAATTAGCACAGAAAATCAGAGGCACGAAACAGAACTATTTTGAAGATGCAGATAAACCAGGTAGATGGTTAGCATATAAACTGAGAAAGGAGAAAGAATCAAGGAAAATATTGTATTTAATAGATGATCAAGGCCAAGTTTGCTATGAAAGTAAAGAGAAGAAGGAAATTATATGAGACTACTACGGGAAACCATACACACAAGAGAATATTGATGATGAAAGAGTTAAACAGTACTTACAGAATGCTAACTTACCCCAGATCCCTAAAGAGATTGAAATAATGTTAGAAAGCAATATAACAATGATGGAGTTAACTGAAACACTTAAGAAGCAAAACAATGGAAAGGCACCAGGCCCAGATGGACTTCCGGTGGAATTTTATAAAACACTACAAGAATCGTTGAATTTTCCATTGCTAGAAGTTATGAATGAAGTTATGTCAAAGAAGAAGATACCTAAATCATGGTCAGAAGCTTATGTTATACTTATTCCAAAAGAGGAGGCCGACCCATTACAAATCAAGAATTACAGACCTATTTCCCTACTAAATGCAGATTATAAAATTTTTGCTTCAATATTGGCAGAAAGACTTAACAAATACTTAAATAATTTTATTCACTCTGACAAAAATGGATTTCTGCCAAAGAGACAAATTAAAGACAATATGAGAGTAATCTTGGACACTTTGAAATACTATAAGGCACACCCTGAAAAACAAATGGCTTTGATATTCTTAGATGCACAGAAGGCATTTGACAATGTGAATTGGTGATTCGTGTTATTACAGCTGGAACAGATGTGTTTTGGTAAAAATTCATCCAAGCAATAGAAGCTATATATCAGAAGCAAACAGCAAAGGTAATGATAGAGGGAGAATTAATGGACTCTATTGATATAAGAAAAGGAACAAGACAAGGGTGCCCACTGTCACCTTTGTTGTTTGTGTTAACCTTGGAAGTGCTAAACTGAAATATTAGAGAAGAAAAGGACATAAAAGGGATGAAAATTAAAAAAGAAGAATTTAAATTGCAAGCATTTGCAGATGATCTGGTTTTCATCTCACTAAAGACCCACTAAAAACAGCATTAAAATTGATAGAAAAGATAGAGGTATATGGGAAGGTGGCTGGTTTGAAAATAATTAAAGACAAAACAAAGATTTTGACAAAGAATATGTTATCAAGACAAAAGGAAGAACTGGTGGATGTATTAAAAATCCTGATCATGAATTAAATCAAGTACTTGGGGATATATTTGACAGCAAGATGTAGTACACTAAAAGAGAATAACTATATTAAATTTAAGCAGCAGATAGCACTAGATTTGGCGAAATGGGAAAATTTACAACTGTCATTAATAGGGAGAATATCAACAATCAAGATGAATATATTACCCAGAATTTTATATTTGTTCCAAACAATTCCAATTAGGCTTGGAAAAGATTATTTTGAAGATTTAAAAAAAATTGTGTTGAAATATATATGGCAAAGTAAGAAAGCGTGAATAAAATTAAAACTTTTGCAAGATGCTAGAATAAGAGGAGGATTTGGTTTGCCTTATTGGGAGCGACAAATTTGATGCGGGTTAAGGAATGGATAACATTAAGAAATGCTAGATTGTTGACATTAGAAGGACATGATCTGTTTTGGGGTGCCATGCTTTTTGATGGTACAAAGAAACTAAAACACAGGGGTATTTTAGAAGACATTATATATGGGGGTCTCTGTGGTTAAACTGGGAGAAGACCAAAAGGCAATGTTATTTGAAAATTCCAGTCTGGCTATGGACTATTGAAGCTTTTTCCTATCCTATAATATATAAAAAGGAACAAACAGTTAGATATGGTGAAATATTGAATGAAAAGAGTGAACTTAAATCTATGCAAAAATTAGAGGAACAAGGTGTAAAGATGAATTGGTTTTCATATGCGCAAATACATTCAAAGTATGATAAAGATTCTAAAACAGAAGGTTTCTATGATATATTGACTGATTTAAATAAGATTTTGACAGGTGATGAAAAGGTGATTAAAAAATTGTATGGATATCTATTAGAAATTAAACTAGAAGAAGAACAAGTTAAAGAAACAATGATTGCTTGGGGGAAGAATTTCGGATATGGGATTGATCTAGAGAAATGGCAAAAATTGTGGTCTCAAAATTATAAAATGACATTGTCAACAGCATATAAAGAAAATTTGTATAAGATATTTTACAGGTGACATTTTCCCCCAACGAGAATAGCAAGAATGTTCAAGAACAAATCTGAAAAATGTTGGAAATGTCAACAGGTACCTGGCTCATATTACCATATGTGGTGGACTTGTGCGGATGCCCAAAAATATTGGACTAAAATCCACACATGGTTGGAAAAAATGATAATGCTCAGTGACACTTCCTTAATTATTTTTTATATTGCTTTTGTTAGTCTGAGCTCTGCCATTGAAAATATTGATGTCATCAGACACCTGGCTCATATTACCATAAGTGGTGGACTTGTGTGGGATGCTAAAAAATACTGGACTAAAATCCACATGTGGTTGGAAAAAATTACAAAAAAACATATAGATTTGAAACCAGAGATATTTTTATTGGGAATTTTACCTGAAATATATAGTAAAGACTTGAAATACCTGATTGTAAATGTATTAACAGCGGCTAGGATTGTATTTGCTAAAAACTGGAAAAATGAGAAAATACCATCACAGGAGGAAATCATTAAGAAAATATTGGAATGTGCTGAAATGAGCAAATTGACATTTGAAATTAGAGAACAGGATGATAAACAATTTTATAAAGTTTGGGATCTATTCTATCAATGGTTAGACAATAAAGTATAGTAACGAAATATGTAGACTTTTAGAAAAACTAAAATATATAAAGATGTATTCTTTCCTTATTATATCTACAAAATGATTTTAGGATAGATTTGGGATGATAATATGAATTGTCACAAAACAAATTAAGTAAAATATGATTATTTCCTAAAGCATGAATAAATAAAAGTATAGTCAAATGATTGATTAATAATGATACCAATTTATTTAATATTGGATTGAAAATACGAGATCATATACAATGTAATTGTAATTGAAGACTACGAAATGGAAGCACAAAACAATTTGTAAACCAACCGGCACACTGTATGTACATATATGGAAGATGGCCTGATGTTTTTATGTTTTGTTTGTTTATGTTTGTTTTAAAAAACCAATAAAAATTTATTAATAATAATAATAATAATAATAATAATAATAATAATAATAATAATAATAATAATAATAATAATAATAATAATAATAATAATAATAAAATAAAAAAGAAAATATTGATGTGAGAGAACCTGAATGCAATTTTAGAGCTGTTCTGGACTAAAGCCTTCAATTGCAATTCTCCCATGCATAAACTGTCTAGAGAGGACTCTGTCTTAAAATTTTCTGGGTCTCAATTTCTTGCTTCATTTTGGCCACTGTGAGGTTTGGTCTACCTTGCAGTTAACCTGATTTACAAATAGTGAACACTTCTGATTCTTTCTTCTCACATCCATATCAGGAAAGGAAGAGCCTGTAGCTTCCTTTTCTGTAAGATGTTTTGGAGACAGTTTTATAGCTGTTACTGTTATTATTTATTTATTTTATTTTATTTATTTGATTTGCCAATTGTTTACAAGATAATAAGTATAAATGTATACATAGTTGTGAATACATGAAATGGGTACATATAAGAAAAATAAAAGAATAAGAGAAACAATAGGACAGGGACGGTAGGCACGTTGGTGCGCTTATGCACGCCCCCACAGGCCTCTTAGGAAAGGGGTGAGGTCAATAGTAGACAGTCTAAGGTTAAAGTTTTTGGGGTTTGGGGAAGAAACTACAGAGTCGGGTAGAGTATTCCAGACATTGACCACTCTATTGCTGAAGTCGTATTTCCTGCAATCAAGTTTGGTGCGGTTTACTTTGAGTTTGTATCTATTGTGTGCTCTTGTGTTGTTATGGTTGAAGCTGAAGTATTCATTGACAAGTAGGACATTGCAATGTATGATTTTATATACCATGCTTATTGGAATAGAACAGGAAAAGGAAGGAAGGGAAGGCAAGCCATCACAGGAGAGATTGAACAGCCATTTGTCTGAAATGGTGTAGGCTGCAGGGCTGGATATGTCACATGCAAGCCATGCCCACCCTGGCTCCCCAAAGGCAAAAAAAATGCTCCATCACATTCCATGGATACATCACGATCCAGCCCATGAGTTTGGCACCCATGGTATAGGGTCTTCTGCTTGAGCAGGGTTTTGGACCAATGTTTAAAAGAAGGTTCCCTTCGTATTCTGTTATTCAATGTTTCACATTTCTCTGCTGAAGCTGCTAAAATACAAATAAATGGCAAACATTTTACTGTTCTACTACTGAATCTGAAACAGGGAGAAATCCAACCTTTTATGTCAAGTAGTCCATCAACTGATAGTAAAGTGTATTTGTAGCCCAGGATTGAACTGTAGAGTCCTTGGTGATATCTGGGTTTGGCTGTTTTTTTGCAAATGTTTTATAACCAAGCTAAGTAACAATGATGCGCTTATGATGTTATTTACAGTAGTTTGGTAATGAAATGTCTGCAAGAAAAGCCAAAAAGTCACAATCCAGAACGCAGTGATAAATAGTCATTTAAAGGCAGAGCACAGGGATTAAGGCAGGGGGACAGTGCCTGCCAGGATAGAAACTGGCCACTTGGACTCAAGAAATTTATGAGTGAATAAAGTGCAGTAAGTAGATTGGACTGCCTTGTTTATACCAGAGGAGAAGTACTAATTGTGCCATGAAAGAAAGCTCAGTTGGTGATCAACTTCCTAGAAGGTTAAAGGGAGGCTGAGCAGCAGGGATAGCATTCAACCTATGTTACTACCGGTTTGGTGAGAGTGCGCATGTGTGTACAGCTTTTTTTAAAAAAAAATCAGCTGTGCCACTTGGACAGCTGACAAGTGCTGCGCACAGGTGCACAGCATTTGAATATCCTCTTCTTTCCTGATTTTTCAACTTCAGCTGTGCAGCGCAAAGCGGCTGAGGTTGAAAAAGAAGGAAATAAAGGACAGCCAAGAGCCCGGTGGATGGGTGGGCCAAACAGATGAGCAAAAGGTCTTAGCAGCGAACCGGTTCGGTGTCTGCTGCTCTTCAGAGCTACTGGTTCTATAGAACCGGGCTGAACTGGTAGCATCCCATCTCTGCTGAGGAGTGGAGTAAGTATGTGTGTAGATTCCACACAAACTACTTGGAGAAAGGTGCAGTATTAATAAGTATATAATTCCTAGTCAAAGCAAATAGCACTTTGCATTTAGCACTTTGACATATATAAATTCACAGTGCTTTACAGCCCTCTCTAAGTGGTTTATTTTAAGTGGGTCCTCATTTTATTGACCTTGGAAGGATGAAAGGCTGAGTCAACCTTGAGTGGATGAGACTCGAACTGTTGAACTGCTGGCAGTAGGCAGAATTAGTCTGCAATACTGTATTCTAACCACTGTACCACCACAGCTCTTAATCCTTCTATTTAAACCTCAAATTCATGTTCTTGTTTTTTTAAAAAAACTCCAACTACATGGTCACTTTATGCACAAGACAAATTCCAAATATAGGTACATTCTGGTACCTTATCTCCTAAGACAGCATCCTAAGAGTGAAAACATCATTCTAGTTGAGAACTAATCTATCATAACTGCCTCTTGTAGCCACATAGATTTTTTTTAAAGTAACATGTTGTCCTAAGTTTATCTTCAACCATGTCATTAATAAGGGAGTGAAAATACAGTTTGTCTTGATGTTAATGCACTATCTTGACCCACACTTGCAGTGATAGGGTTGTTGCCATATCATTTTGCTATATCACTCTGTATTGCAACTGCCTCAAGGTCAGAAGGAAGATAAAATAATGAAAAAGTAGAACAAACAATAGCTAATGGATGGTGCATTTTATAAAAAGCTGCAATGGAAATTCCACAAAGAATAAGATAGCAAAGGAATGCAGTTTTTAAACTGAACACTCCTTGACAGATTCAATAATCAGGGGAAAGCCTTAATTGATGACACTTCATTAGCATAATGAGTTGAAGCTGGGAAAAGAGAGTCCCTTATTAATTAATCAAGCAAAGCACGGACTGTTTCAGTCTCCTACACTCTGCCATTTTCTATTAATCAAGAGAATGTGTATAAAACTCATTTGAATTCACTGCGTGTTGAATATCAGTCTGGGGGAAAATTGTTGGCAATGAGGTATGCTCAACTTAACCTACTTACGTAGAAACCATGCACGTCAGCCATTCACATCCAGGAACCTAAATTACCATCACACAGGGCATCATGATAATATTTCAAGAAGTCTGGCTCTCAATAGCTTCAGGAAGGCAAACAGAAATGACTTCACTTTCATCTTCAAACCTGTTACCTTGCTGGAGGTGGTTTCTCCTATCAAATTGGACAGAATGCAAGAGGAAGATTGACAAGGCATTTGCCATTCGATGTCAGAATAACCTTTTAATGGCTATGACATTGTTTTGCTAAAAGTCACATTGCTGGTTAAACTCATATTTAAGCATTATTAAGGCAAAGATAAAATCTGTACTGAAGCTGTCTTTAAAAGAGGAATTCTAAATCTAAACCTGCAAAGAAAATCTTTTTTAGAATAAACTTATTTCTCAGTAAATTTCTGTATCCAGGTAGATCAACTTGTCAAGAAAAAAGATGCCCCAACTTTCCCAATTCCCTTTCATTTAACTGGATTTACAAAATCTTTAACTGTTGTCAACAGGCAGGAGGGAGATGAAGCAGATGTGACTTATACATTTCCTCTTGCAAGCTTGCGATAGTACTGTTTTTATATATTTCATATATGGAATTGTATTTTCTTTGTTTAAGAACAGAAATGCTTAAGAAAAACACTTCCTATCTACACCAGTCTGCTGCAGGGTAATTTCAGAATGTATTTTTATGCATACAATATGGGTAGGAGCTAACCAATTCCATTCTCCCTCTTATGTACACAGGGATTCATTAAACAGATAGTAAATGGCTGCAATGTGTAAGGTGTGTGAAAACAGCTGCAATGCATATTGCTTGACATTGAGAGGAGTTGCAATTATCAAGTCCAAAGATCACTATGGCAACTCACCTAGCTGCTGCCACAGCAATCACATTCTGTAAGAATCAATTTAAAGTAGAGATGTCAGTGAACTTCATAATACTTGGCTCAGAGTATGGACAATGAGAACTTATAATAATGCTGTCTATGAAAATTCAGGTTCCATTTTCTTTTCTGACTCCGATTTTAATCCAGGCCAGAGAGGAAAGCCTCCCTCTTCTTCTTTTTTTCCACTTTCCATGTCATCTCCCTCCCTTATTACTATTCCTACTTCATCTGCTCCTTCTCTGGGATCAGTAACAGAGATCAACAGTAATAATTCTCTCTTACTTTCTTTCCTTCCTCACCCTTGCTATTCTTCTTTTTTCTGTGTCTTCTTTCCATTCGTCCTATTGTTATTTAACTGAATTTGCTGGAGTGGGGACAGACAGTATACAGTAGGAGAATCCAGAAGAAGAGGGAAAGAAAAGCACATTTCCTTTATGCCAAAGAAGCCATCACAGAAACTGGGGAGAAAAGAAGGAAAAGGAAATGTGGCCATTCAAAAATTAAATATTGGATCATGGGTATTTCAGTTATGACTAAATTTAAAAAAGCAAATGATAGAAGTTACTATCTTTTTTTAGTGCCTAACTTTTACTATTAATGCTTTAATTACAAATATATCTATTTATTTTCTTTCTGTAAAGTGGAGGTCTCCAAAGTTGGCAACTTTAAGACTTCTGGACTTCAACCCCCTGAATTCTTCAGCCAGCAAAAAACAAAATACATTTTGCTGAAAGATTTAAATATAGACCGAACCTGTTAAAATATATCTTGAGTAATGCAATATTTTTTAAAAATATGTTTTCATGGATTTTATGATTATATTTTGTTTATGTTTACTTTAATGCTTCCTTATATTGTAACTTCTAACCGCACCCTTAATCGGCTAATTGCCTGCAACATTATGCTTAAAGTGATAAGCACTTAAACCATGATATCTAAGTTTTATATATTTATTCACCCAAACCATATTTGGTATCAATGTTATACCTAACATGTTTCATGGATTTTATGATTATATTTTGTTTATGTTTACTTTAATGTATTGTCCGAAGCAACATTGTTTCCACAATCATTGTCTGATTACTATGGGTAGGGTGAGGTAAGTTTACAATGCAGGATACCCTTTCAGTGAGATTTATGTAGAATTTGGATGAAACTATCCTTAAAAAATAGATTTTAACTTCAGTTTAAGTTACTGCATCAATTATTCCACTAATGGGATGCAGGAAATGTAATAATCAACTAATTTCATAACAATAAAAAAGGACTTATAACTTCAAGGACACTGCCAACTTTGTTATTGGCATTTGAAACTGTTAATATTGACTGTTCAAGTAATAAAAGCCCAGGAACAGAGAAGCTGGAAAAATACTGACATTTTTGTTTATATTTCATTTTATGCCTGAGCAAGAACCTTCAAATTAACTTTAAATTCCTTTTCAGTGAAATTTGATGGTTATCTAAAGATGTGGTTAAAACTAAACTTTCCATAACAAACCATTGGTCTTACTGAAGATTTTTCATATAGGACATATCAGTACTTTGAGATTCATCCTAAGTTTCCCTTTAGATAAAACTTATGAACAATTCCATTTAGGATAAATCCATATGGAAAACTGAAATTCAATGTTGGTAAAATAGTTTCTGCTGTAACCGAGGCATATTGGTGGTAGAATGCAGTACTGGAAGATAATTCTGATGACTGCCAGCAGTTCAATCCTGACCAGCTCAGGATCGACTCAGCTTTCTATCCTTTTGAGGTTGTTAAAACAAGAACCCAGATGGTTGGGGGCAATAGGCTGACTCTGTAAACTGCTTAGAGAGGGCTGTAAAGCAGTATGAAGTGGCATATAAGTCTAAGTGCTGTTGCTATTGCTATTGTAAATGTATTATTTTTTAATATATAGAACATGCTCTACTAAAGGCATGTATAGAATAGAAATATCTCTTGAGAAAATATGTTCTCCATTTTAAAACGTTATTCTTTTGTTGACATTTGCTGTTGCATTAAATTAAATATCCCTGCTTGGTATGTTGAAAGATACATTTACCTTCAGAAATTTTCAGCATATTCTTAATGATCTCACACTCATCAGCAGGAAAACCTGTTTCAATTATCAGTTTATGTACATGAGCTAGGACAAAATGCCTCTGCTGAGTTACTGAGTGAATTGCAATGCCGGACTCATATTATACTATGTATATTTGCACTGGCTACCCAGTTACCTTCAAGCCCACTTTGATGTTTGTTCTTAACTTAGAAGTTCCTAAGCCTAAAGCATTTGCTGAAGTATCTCTCCTGATATACATCAGCCTGGCCTGCTAACATTTGGGAAGTGTATCTGTTATCTTTACTGCAGTGTTGACCACTTTTTAAAAAGCACCTTTTTACCAATTTGTTATCATAGTTCTTACCTGATTTTTTTTTTAAATGAAGGGTGTTATCTAAAAAAGAGGAACCATGTTTATAATATCAAAATAGCTAGCAGTAATGGCACATCATTTAGAGGGAAGGGGGTTGGAAAGGAGACTGGGAATAGCTGCCATAATCATCATCACTACTTCAAAAGTGGTGTCAGAAGGACTGGCTGGCATGTCAGGTGCTACTAATCCCAACATCATTTGTTATAGACAATGAAATCATTGTTGGCAGGATGCCTGTTGGCTTTCTGCCTCTACTGGGTTGCAGTAGAGAAAGCAGTGGTAGCTATTTGTAGTAGAAATCAATTAAGGAATGCCATTAAAGGCAACGATTCTGGCCTGATTCATATGATATTTAGCAGAATCTCTCTCTTTTCCTCCCTCTCCGTCTCTCCCCTCTCCCTCTCCCTCCCTCCCTCCCTCTTTCATCAGAAATCAGAAACAGAACTTAATCTTTTGGCTACAAACTCTGCCTGCTTCACAATAAGGAGTTACAAATCCAAACATACACAAATCATAATCTTATTTCTTTAGAGAAAGCATGACTCTATCCAGAGTCAATGTTGGAATCCAGATCAACCAAGATGACTCACCCATAAAATAATAACTCTTCTTGGGATTTAATTTGAGATTATGTAGACCCTTCCAACTTTGAGAACATTCTCAGTCCAACCTCTGGTCCAGATGGGGGCAGCAATGTACAATTGAATATCAACAGTGGGCTCCATCATAAAGCAATATATGATTCCTGGTGGTTTTATGTAGAAGTTAAGTAGATAGTAATGATAAATATCCTTATAATTTGGGGGTAGATGTAGAAATAAAATGCACCATAGCTAAAATGTGCTTTATATTTACATAAGGTTTTATTATCTGTTAAACTTAAGATATAAGTCTAAGAATAAATGTATTAATAAATATATTAACAACTTATGAAATTACTGTAGATGGTAAAAATTAACCTTGGCTGACCTCAGAAAAGAAAAAAAAAACAGAAAGAACTGCAAGAATCTTATATATGGAAGTTGAAAAATTATCCCAGAAATAGGAAATGGCAAATCATTTCAGTATTGTTGCCAAGAAACCTTCACAGCCATTTCCATGTAATCATCAGAAGTTGAACTCAGCTCAAGATGGTATTTGTATTTGTTATGAAACAAAGATATCTAAATTCCCATATATAATTGTTTTCTTAATTTCTCTAACAAGACTTTTTAAAAAATGTATAAAAATAAATGTTTTGGCTGATTTCTCTGCAGTCTGAATAACTAATTAGAGACTACCATTTTAACTGTTTTTTTGTCCTAGAGTGAAAAACAAGGAGGCAAAAAACTTGATTTGAGTTCCCATTGTTTCCTGTAGCTGGAATAAATGAAATGTTTTGAGTTTTGTACTGACACTCAAGCTGTTTCAAGTTTTGTTTCATTGGAATGCAACCAACCTGGAATGTTCCAACAGAATGTTCCAATTTGGTTGTTATTCTGATTTTGAAACAAATTCAAAATCACAGTTAAAGATTTGTACACACCCCTACTGTGAAGCTAATTAGATTAACCTCATTAAGTTTCTACTAGTAGTTATCATACTAAATATAAACATGTAATCAGAAAGTAGGCAGAGAGAAAGAGAGAGAGAGGGAGACAGAGAGAGAGAGAGAAAGAGAAAGAGAGAAAGAATGAAATTAGAATTGCCAAAAAAGAGAATAAGAACTGTACAAATTATTGGAGAGCCAATGTGATGTAGTATTAAGGTGTCAGGCTAGGAACTTGGAGGCGATGAGTTCGAACCCTATCTTAGTCACAGAGCTAGCTGAGTGATCTTGGGTCAGGCACTGTGTTCCAGCCTAGGAATGATGTACAGGTAGTCCTTGACTTATAATAGTTCATTTAGTGACCATTGAAAGTCACAATAGCACTGAAAAAAGTGACATGACCATTTTTCACACTTATGACCATTGCAGCATCCCCATGTTTGTCTGATTTGGATACTTGGCATCATAGTTATGATACTTGCAGTGTCCTAAGGTCATATGATCACCTTCTACAACTTTCTGACAACAAAGTCAATGGGGAAGCCAGACTCATTTAAACAGCCATGTTAAATGAACTTAACAACTGCAGTGATTCACTTAACAAATGTGGCAAGAAAAGACATAAAATGGGGCAAAACTCACTTAACAATTTTCTCACTTAGGAACCAAAATTTTGGGGTCAAGTGTGGTTGTAAGTTGAGGGCTACCTGTAACAGCAAAGCACTTTCCAAAAACCTTGTCGAGGGAAATTGTAGGGACTAATCCAGGCAGTTGCCAAAATTAACATTTTGGTATTAAAACTAATAAACAAAAACAAAAACCAATATAAAGTCAGAAAGCTATGTCACACTATTTTATTACATTGGACTATCAACAACCAGCTTTCATTCTTACTTACTTACTAACTTACCTATGTACCTACCTACTTACTTACTTGTAAGAAGAGAGACAGTTTGGTGTAGTGGTTAGGATACCAGGATAGAAATCTTAGGTACAAAGCCTGCTTGGTGTCTATGAGCCAGCCACTCTCTCTCAGTCTTAGGAAGAAAGCAATAGTAAACCACTTCCAAAAATTTACCAAGAAAACTTCATAGATTTGCCCAAGTGATTACTAGACATCAACACTGACTTCAAGACCTCCACACACACAAAAAACATTGAAAGTTGTTGTTAGAGATTCAGATGCTACCCCCAAAATATCTTAAATTGTGACATTCAACAGTGTAATGAAGAGAGAAGAAAGATGCTAGTATAATTTGGAGATGGGGGGGCAGGGGGGAAGGGACAAAGAAAGAGTTCAAATCCAGCCTAGAATTTAAAGCAATATAATTAAGAAGCTGGGAATTTTGTGGGCCTCCCATGTTCCAGGGTTGTCCTGTGATTTTACAGCATGAATTGGAAGGTTACGTGTTATGTGAAGGCACTGTTAATCTTTTTATATTGTAAAGGTTTTTCTTCAAAAATTTGGGAGAAAGCACCAAATGATAATTTCCTTGAATAGACCGATGATGTAACAAATGTAGATACAGGAAAAAGAAAGCAGATGAACAGAATTAGAATAAAGAGAATTGTTGTGAACAGGTAATATACTGAACCAAGACCATCTAACTGACTCACTCCACTTCTAGAAAGAAAGAAAGAAAGAAAGAAAGAAAGAAAGAAAGAAAGAAAGAAAGAAAGAAAGAAAGAAAGAAAGAAAGAAAGAAAGAAAGAAAGAAAGAAAGAAAGAAAGAAAAAACATTCATTGATATAACAAAGAAAAAGATCCACAATTTATATCCATTGGTAAAAGGAAAGTTCTTTGAAAAAGCAGCTATGGGAGTCCTCATCTGGAAATTGTGGTGAAAACATTGGCTAAAAAGTATTTTCCTAACCTTAGTGGCTATTAAAGGTGGGTCTGAGATATATTTCAAAAAATAGGAATGCAGCTAAAATGGCTTATAACAGTGTTTCGTTTAAAATTTAATACTGCCTCTGTAATTCTCTTGACTGCTATAGAGGCTTGAGTTTTATCAATATCTCTGCTTTTGATTGAACCATGAGGTACTCACTGAATAACCTTTCAGCAAAAAAACCTTTGCAAATATCCCATATAACATCATCCATAAAAACAATAGACATTAAAATGTCAGGAAATGGCATTATTATTGAGATTCCTTCATTAATCTTTGCATTGTGCAATAACTCCAATCATTTCTCACCATATTACTAAACGTTTGATTTATGGATGAGTTTTATAAATGTAGGATTTCTTATATATATATTAATTCCCAAAGATACATGCTTGCTTTATTAATTTTGTAAGATACATCTATAGCCGGCATATTATTACCAAGTGAGAAATATTCTTTCTATTTGCCACATCCATTCACCTTTATGTAAATAAAAGTATTAATTAAAGTATTCATTAATTGTTCCTGATTTGTGAAAGAAATTCAAAATCATAATTCAAAATATATTGCCAGATTAAGGAACATTAACATTAGATAGAAAAATGTTTTAATTTTCAAATACAAACTTATGTCCTTTCCCCCTGTAATACTACCCACCTATCTTTGAGTTAGCAGAAAATAAAACCGTAAAAGCAAATATAACAACAAACAATAACATTTGCCAATGTATTTCTTGTCTCTCTTGCCTTTATTTCTAGTGACTGCTATTTCCTACCAAGGTAATGGATATCAAAGCCTAACCGAGTTTCTATACCTTGAGGCTGTCCTTGGATGGTGACTGAATTGGAAAGACACTGATTTAACATTGGTAGTTCAATCCTGATGGGGCTTAATGTTGACTCAACCTTCCATTTTTCTGAGGTTGGTAAAAATGAGGACCCAGATTGTTGGGAGCAATATGCAAATGCTTCAACATTATAAATTGCCCAGACAGTATTGTAAAGTCCTATAGGGTGGTATATAAGCCTAAATTCTAATGCTAATGTTAAAATGGACCCTATAAAATAATGTGTGTGATGTAGTTAATTGAACTGTATTTTTGACAATTATGGAAATATATTGATGTAGACATTTAGAAGGAAGTTAAGTCTTTTAATCAGAACACCACTAGAGGAGAGTGATGGATCTTTATGTGCAGATCTCCTACTCATGAGCTTCAGGGACTCCAGTTTGATCTCCAGAAAACTCTCAACGTATTTTTTTTCTGACTCAGGTGATCATTCTGGAATAATTGTTTACCCGTATGTACAGCATAATTTTGCAGGAAGAAATTGTTAAATGATTCTCCATTTTTAACAGCTTTTTCCAGTGAGTTATCCAGTTATCTTCTTCCTTATAGTCAGTGCTATGATCTCAGTACTGCTCTGGTTCATATGATAAATATGCTACTAAAGGCTAGTAATGGAACAAATGCCAGCTCACCAAAGGCAATGGTTATCAGTGTTTCCTCCCCAGTTGGCAGAAAGCACCCTGATCTCATGCTAAGAAGTTTGTTGGCTTAATTCTTTTTTAGAATCCATCTAGTCATGAAAAAAAACAAACCAGCTGTTATGTGATCATGACCTGGAAGCTTGCCAAAGGAAGGCATCAAGTTTAGATCCCAATTCATCCCCTAGTAGAAAGATCCAGTCTACTTAGGACAGGGGAATAACCTCTTTAAGAATTTTGTTGTGAAAGAAGGTAAATTCTAATATTCCTACGCCTTTAGGAATGATTTTTCAATCTAGTTTTCTAACAGCACAACCACAGAATACTTTAGTGCTGATTTGATTTAGAGTTTCCTTGGCAAGTGACAACTGTTGTGTTGTGAATCAATAAAAGTGAATAACCTAAATGCAAATTAGGGGTTGAAAACCTGCACATTTGATTGGTCCTTATACAACAACTTGGGATTGGGCCAGAACCAGTCCCTGATTGGTTACTTTTGGGACTGTCCTTATTGGTCAGTAGTTGGAACCTGTTGCGCAGTTTCATTGGTTAATAAGGCAGCAGCTAACCCTATAAAAGGGTTACTGCTGCCCATAGCATTGCTCTGTTCCATTCTGATTCCTGTTATTATTAAAGAGTTGAAGTCACTGGTCAGATGTCTGGTCTCCTCATTCTCCAAACTTAACACTGGCGACGAGGATGGGATCCGGAGACCGAAGAGCTGACTAAACCTACAGAGCAACCTACAGAGCACGTGGTTAATCACGCACCATCAACGGCAGCATGGCCAGCGGTGTCGTACCACCCGCTCCATTCGACCCAGAGACCGAAGACTGGGAGTCATACATGGATCGGTTCCAGATGTTTCTGGAGACCAACAACCTAAAAAATGCAACAGCGGGAAAAAAAAGAGCTATCTTTCTAACTCACTGCGGCCCGACCGTGTTTAAGATGGCAAAGTCACTTGCCAGGCCAGCAGAGGTAAAAGAGATGGACTGGGACGTCCTCGAGCCTTTACTACGGGCTCACTACGCACCTACGGTGCCAACCCTCGTCAGAAGACACGAATATTACCGGAGGGACCAACAGAAAGGCGAAAGCCTCGCTGATTACATCGCGGACCTCCGAAACCTTGGAGGCCTCTGCGGATTCGCGGACTTAGAAGAAGCTCTCCGGGACCGTTTGGTTCTGGGCCTAGAAGACGGCACGATCCAGAGTAAAATTATGGCTAAGGGGGACATCAGTCTCAACGATGCCCTTAAAGAAGCCTCGGCAGCAGAGGCAACCAAGAAGTCGGCAGCCCGAATGCGCCGCACCAACGCACCGCTACGTAAACTCGCCACTGATACCTCGCCTCGCTCAGAGAGACAACTGGTATCAACTCACCACGAAGACCTAGAGTCCCCGTCCGACAGCGATGAGGAAGAGGTCAACCGACTGCGAACGGAGCGAGACCAGTCCACACAACACTCCTTTCGACCGTGTGCCGGTTGTGGATCCAATCACCCACGATCCGGCTGCAAATTCCTCGACGCGCTCTGCCGAAATTGCGGGAGACGAGGTCACATCGCAAAGGTTTGCAGAAGCAAACAAAACTCCAAACCCCGACAGGCCGAATGCCAATCTTCAGGATTCTTCGGCACACACCGGAAAAAATTAAACCACTCCTACAGAAACAAACCGTCCACCACTTCCACCAGGCGTGAAGAAACCCGGCGGGAAGAGACCCACCAAACAATCACCATAGGCCACGCTACATCCCTTGATGCTGGGAAAATCCGAGTAAAGGTCGCCATCGAAAACAAACCTTGTGTGATGGAGGTAGACTCGGGATCTTCCCTCTCGATGGTGTCGTGGAAAACGCTCCAACAGCTCCTTCCAACGATTTGCCGCCAAGACCTTAACCTCAAAGGGTTATACTCAAAGACTATCAGGGCAACCGAATCCCCGTCGCCGGGTCCCCGCAGATTCCAGGTATCATTCAAGGACCGCACCGTCGCACTACCACTGACTGTCGTGGATCGCGACAGGCCTCGTCTTCTAGGCCTCCAATGGTTCAGGCCGCTCGGAATCACTGTAGCCGGAGTCCACAAGGCCGAAAGCGTCGATTGGGAGGAAGACCTCGTGCAAGAATTCAAAGACGTTTTCGCGAACGGACTAGGCAAGTATAAGGGGACCCCAATCTCGTTTAACTTGAACCCTGAAATAGCACCCATCCGCCTTAAGCCGCTGGGTGCCGTTCGCCTTAAAGCCTAAAATCGACAAACAACTCGATAAGCTGATAGCGCAGGGCGTACTGGAACCCACCGACCACGCCCGTTGGGAAACCCCCATAGTGACGCCAATCAAGCCTGATGGGTCCCTAAGAATTTGCGGAGACTACCGGGCCACATTAAACCACGCACTGCAGCAAAGTGCTTATCCAGTACCGGTAGTGCAACACTTACTCCATTCTCTGGGCGGCGGGAAAGTTTTCGCCAAACTAGATTTAGCCCAGGCATATCAACAATTGCCTGTAGACCCAACCACAGCCGAGGCACAAACGATCGTAACACATAGGGGCGCCTTTAAATGCAACCGACTCCAATTCGAGTAAGCGTCGCCCTGGAATCTTCCAGAGTTTAATGGAAAGGTTGTTACAAGGGATAAAAGGCGTTGTCCCATATTTCGACGATGTACTCATCGCCGCACCTAACAAAGACACCCTAGAAAAACGACTCAGAGAGGTTTTACGAAGATTCCAAAATGCAGGCCTCAGAGTAAAAAAGATAAATGCCACTTATGTACCGAAAAGTAGAATTTTTGGGATACCTCCTGGACAGCCAAGGAATTCATCCCAATCAAGACAAATTACGAGCAATTAAAAAGGCACCCACTCCGAGGAACAAGGCAGACCTACAGGCGTTCCTTGGACTTATCAATTTCTATAATGTGTTTTTACCCCACAAAGCAACAGTAGCTGAACCATTGCATAGACTATTAGACAAAAAGCAACGTGGGTTTGGGGACAACGGGAACAACATGCTTTCCAACAAATAAAGAAATTGCTAACTTCTGATTCAGTACTTATGCAGTACAACGAGACTCTGCCGCTTACTATCACGTGTGATGCATCACCTTTGGGGTTGGGGCAATTCTGGCCCACGTGTTACCAAACGGAGCGGAAGCCCCCATCGCGTTTTTTTCGCGAACCTTAGCTAAAGCTGAACGCAATTATAATCAGCTGGACAAAGAAGCTTTAGCTATTGTTGCTGCAGTTAAAAGATTTCACGAATATGTTTATGGCCATGCGTTTACAATAATCACTGATCATAAACCGCTACTGGGGATCATTGCGGTAATAAACCAACCCCGTATATATTGTCCCCCAGAATGACCCGTTGGTCTGAATTCCTGGCGGCCTACAACTACACTTTGCAGCACCGCCCGGGAAATCGATTCTCCACGCCGATGCATTGAGCAGAACACCGCTCCCAGACGCTGTTGTGGATCCAGCCCCAACCCTCTCAACACTACAGATTGAATCTCTACAGGCACCACCCTTGACGGCTAGAGACATTGCTTTTGAAACGAAACGTGACCCAGTTCTGCAACACATACTACGCTGGGTTGAACGGGGGTGGCCGACGGACCAAATTGCACCTGAATGGGTGCCCTTCAAAGCCCGCCAAACCGAGCTGTTTTCCCAAAAAGGCTGTATCTTGTGGGGCGATCGAGTCGTAATCCCTGCCAAATTGCAACAGACTGTGCTGGCGGTATTGCATGAGGGACATCCGGTATTGTGCGGATGAAATCACTGCACGCAGCTACGCTTGGTGGCCGGGAATCGACAAAAGAATCGAGGCCTGGGTCGCTACGTGCCAACGCTGCCAGGACGTCAGCAACGCCCCACCGAAAGCAAGCCCAACCGAATGGGAACGCTGAGGGGACCGTGGTCCCGTATTCATATTGACTTTGCGGGGCCTACCAAAGGTCACACTTTCCTGATTACTGTCGACGCCTATTCCAACTGGCTCGAGATTCATCGAATGCACACAACTACAACCGACTCAGTTATTAATAAATTAAACAGACTCTTTGCCACGCACGGGTTTCCGGACGTGTTGGTCTCGGACAACGGCCTGCAGTTCACTGCATTGCCCTTTGAACAATATTTGGCTGATCGGGGCATCCGCCATGTGCTGACCCCGCCCGCTCACCCTGCGGCGAATGGACGTGCAGAACGCATGGTACAATTTGTGAAAAAGACCCTGCATAAAATGGAATTTGGCAACATCGACGAGAAAATCAATCGAATCCTCTTATTGCAGCACATCACGCCACAGCGTGACCAACAAAACACCCGCTGAACTTCTTATGGGGCGGAAAATACGATCGCACCTGGACCGACTCCACCCCGCTTTCGCACCAGAAAAACCTGTCGGCTCCAGCAGCAAATGCCGGGAATTTAAGGTAGGCGATTTAATCTTTGCCAAAAACTTTTCCGGCGACCCGTTATGGATACCCGCAACCGTTACCCACCTCACCGGGCCTAGATCTTACCGCTTGCTAACAGACGATGGGAGGGTGTGGAAACGCCACATAGACCAACTCCGATCGAGATTATCACCCAGCGGCCATGACTTTCCCAGTTCAACAACTCAAGGGGAGGGAGTATCGAGGGAATTGACTTTGATACAACTAATAGCGGGTCAACGGGAGCCCTACAGCCCAGCGAAGAACCGGAACGTGAAGCGGGAGGGAGTTGATGTCGCCAGGGAACTTTAATACAGGGGAAAACGAACTGCAAAACCCCGAAGAAACACGCAGCAGCAGAGACATCCACAGTGAATGCAGCACGGAATCACCGTGCAGCGAAATAGAAATTAACAATGGTCATCCAAACGCTCCACCGAACCGGACGTTGGACAAAACCCGTGGAGCCTCGAAAATCTTCCAGGCAGACCAAACGGCCTGCCTATCTTGAGGATTTTATCACAGCTCCTCAAACGGAACCCAAGGGGAGGGGTGTTGTGAATCAATAAAAGTGAATAACCTAAATGCAAATTAGGGGTTGAAAACCTGCACATTTGATTGGTCCTTATACAACAACTTGGGATTGGGCCAGAACCAGTCCCTGATTGGTTACTTTTGGGACTGTCCTTATTGGTCAGTAGTTGGAACCTGTTGCACAGTTTCATTGGTTAATAAGGCAGCAGCTAACCCTATAAAAGGGTTACTGCTGCCCATAGCATTGCTCTGTTCCATTCTGATTCCTGTTATTATTAAAGAGTTGAAGTCACTGGTCAGATGTCTGGTCTCCTCATTCTCCAAACTTAACATGTTGCATATTCATATTTATTTGTCAAGCGTAGGTACTCCTCATTTCAATGACAGAATAGGCCTAAAAACCATATTAAATACAGAATATATGAATAAAAGGAGCCAGATATAAACAAGAGTAAAATAAGTTAAAAAGTAGGGAGAGGGTGACCAAGGCCGCAGCCAACCCCAGGGTGGCCTGTTGCCCAGGTCTTCAAACTCTTCAAAAGTCCAATAAAATGAGGGGCCACATCTCCTCTGGAGCAAAAATATTTCAGAGGGTAAAGACAATTGCAGATAAAGCTCTCTTCTATTTTAATTCATGTGGATGAAAAACTCAAAACAGGAAGTTTAGGTAACATTCTGACAGAACAGATGGCCTAATCTGATCTGGTACTATTCAGGACTGAACGTTGCCCATTTAATTTCATGGAGAAGGCAGAAGTAATTCATAGAAAGGAATCATTACCACTATGGAGTTTTTTTGTGGAGGGGAAGGGAGGGAAGGGAACTCAAAATCCGTAGCTGGGTCCAAATATTAGATGAGATCTTCAGCTGTGAAATCTGCTATTCAAAATCAAATTCAAAACTGCAATTTGAATATATCAAGTAGTGGCAGTTGCATAAGTTATTGATAAAAAGCTCCAATTCCTGAGAGATGCAGAGTACCTAAGCATGTTTTCCACTAGCATCTGTGTAATCAGCTGATCATCAGGAAAACAGATGGCATTTTGTACAAACTGATCAGTGTAATTAGGCAAATACCAGATTATGGTTTTCTGATGGTAGCTGCTTCTTTCGTTTACTCAATGACAGTGCTTAAGCAAAATCATTTTTTGAGATACAGAAGAAGCCTAGATCCACTTCTTCCTATAAATCCTGCCAGGGATCACTGGGTTACTAACTGTTGCTAACAAACCTGAATTCAACAATTTACAAGTGCTTTCTCCTCAGAGATCCTGCTCTAATCACCAGCAGGAAACAACGGGGAGTTATATATGACTTGCTTTTCTTCCCAGTAACCCCCCAGCTCATTCTTACTGGGGTGTTGGAGGAAGAGTAAAGCTACAAGGTGCAAAACTCCACATATAATGGACTATTTTATGCAGAGCTTGAGATATTCATGAAAGGCAGCTACAATAATGAAAGCAGATTTTCCTACCGTTCAGAATGACAGGTTGGAATGGTATCTTACATTTGCCCTGCAACATTAATGTAGCTGACATTTTTATTAATATATACTTTCCTACTTCCTTCCCCATCCCCACCCCAAAGAATTAACTTGTAGTCACCAAATAAGAAGAGATGACTCGTTGGAAAAGACCCTGATGGTGGGAAAGATTGATGGCAAAAAGAGAAAAAGACAGCAGAGGATGAGATGCTTAGATAGGTTTATTGATGCAATGAATATGAATTTAGAAATAGTGGAGGATGGAGGGATGGCGGGCTAGCATACTGTGACTCATGGAACTGCAAAGTGCCAGACATGAATTAGTGACACAACAACAACAACAACAACAACAACAACAACAACATATTATGCCACACGTTTCAATAACTTTAACGAATCACAGGAAAAAATATAGGGACTGCTCTGTATTTAAAAAAAAACAAAAGAAAAGAAAATCCTCAGTAAACAGAACATCTAAACCCACTAGATGCACTTAGATTTAAATACCACTTCTCAGTGCTTTTACAGCCCTCTCTAAGGGGTCAGTACATTGCCCCCAACAATCTGGGTCCTCATTTTACTGACCTCAGAAGGATGGAAGCCTGAGTCAACCTTGAGCTGGTAAGGATTAAACTGCTGGCAGTCAGCAGAGTTAGCCTGCAATACTACATTCTAACTACTGTTCCACCACCACAATTCTGAATGCAAATATTTTTCTTCAGTCATTTTTTTAATGAATATACAGAATAACTTCCAGGTTTCTTACTCTTACTCTTATCTATACACTTAGTAAATCAATACATAAACTGGGTAAGGAGTCATTATACCTACACTCAAAATTCAATAGCTGTATGGAGCATAGGTCTTCTTTTTTTGTGTTGCATATAAAGAAAAGAATGTGTGGAAACAATTAATGCATTTCTAGAGGAAACAAATCCAGATCCTAAAAATGAAACCCAAATACTTTGGCTACTTAATGAGAAGGAAGGACTCAATGGAGAAGAGCCTAATGCTGGGAAAGATTGAGGGCAATAGAAGAAGGGAATGACAGAGAATGAGGTGGCTGGATGGGGTCATTGAAGCAGTCAGTGTGAGCTTCCATGGACTCCAGAGGATGGTAGAGGACAGGAAGGCCTGGAGGAACGTTGTCCATGGGGTGGCAATAAGTCTTCGACTTCACAGTTAACAACAACAATAGGGAACAAAGCAAAAGAAACGTATAGTTGGTCATTCAATAAAAATAGGAATTAATATTTGCATAAAACATACTGGTTCCAGTTATCTGCCTATGTTTTTACCAGCTACTTCTATGACTAATCTTCCAACTTAATATTTGTTTTCTAAGCTGTCTCCTTTATGTATGAGAAGTAATTTATAGAATGAAAGTAAGAATATACTGATTTGTTGTCTGTAGAGTAGATGGCTGGTAACCTAGTCTGAAATTTACATGTCTGGCTTGCCCAAAGATAATATGGATGCTGGAGATCAATATAAACGGAAAGATCAATTGGGGGCTTCCTGGGAAGAAATTAACATTGAATGGGGGAAAAAGAGGAATTCCTAACTCAACTCATACTTAGCAGTTTCCAAGATAGTTTTAAAATAAATTTGATGAAATTATTTGGGATGAAAATGGATTGTTGGAATGAGTATTTCACAGATTAATATGGGATTATAGTGATACACTAAAGAATGGGATGGTGTACTATAAATGCTAATATCCAGAAGAAATTGATGAAAAGGAAGCAACATCTTGAAGATCTTCATGGTACAGGGAGATATTATTGTGCGGGTCCACCTGTCTCAGATCAGCTTTGATCATCTAAAAAAGATCGAATAGCGTTAGCAAGTCTGTGTCCCATTTCTTTTCTTTTTTCTTTTTAATAATCTTTTGGAACCAGATGGTCTGATTTATTGCACTTGCCCTATGAAAAGCATTTCCCCAAGATATAGATAACCCCAACCCTGTGTATTTTTTATAAAACTTTACACACATGGCCTTTCCCTCAGGAGGATTTGTGTTTCTTTCTAATGTGATTATATGTTTGCAAATAGTTTGCACAAATTATTTCTTCAATTTATATTACTTTTTATTGTTGTAAATTGTAATCTTTAATAAAAAACATACTATAAAAATGTATCAAGGACCAACACTGTCATGTTCAACAAGAAAAAAATGGAGTGAATTACTGCACGTTACAAATCAATGGTAAAGAAAAAACCTGCAGCGAGCAGATTGTATACTTTGATAGAATGTTAATTAAAATATACAAATGCTGGTGGAAATGTAGTGGATATGTGATGTGTTGAGAGGAATGACTTCTTTGTCAAAAAAAAAGTCTTTGTGTTAGGAAGGTGTCCTTCGTATCTAAAGACAAAAAGATGCTTCACAACAGGATTAGTCATGCAAGCTACGCATTTTAGCACTCTACAAAGAAGCTACTTCTTATTCTGGGTTTTAAGATAACCAAAATAAAAAAGTACTGCTAAGATAAGACAAAGTGCAGTGGCATAAAGTTGGGCACATTGGCAAAGTCTAGTGCATCCCTGCTCTATATAAAAATATTTTTCTCCCAAGTATTTTTTGTTGTATGGAAATAAGTAACTGGTGCCAAAGATAAATGCTTCAACATTGTTGACAGAAATAAGTCTACCACCCCTGCAGTTAGCATACAATCTGAATGAAACCTGAGCATTGTAGTAGTTCCAGCAAGCACATATGTGTCAAATATGGAACTGCATATTTCTTTAAGAGGGCTGAATCTGTCAAAACAATCCCAACTGTTGCTACTGAATTATTATTTATGGCTGTTTATCCAAAATATCTTTCAATTTTGTTAGCACATTAGTTTGCCAGGAGGCTTGGCAGAAGTTTTAATTGGACAAATATGCTTGAATATTCAAAATGCAAATACAGATAAACTCCACACTTAAGCCAGCTAATAACCTAGGATGGAAATAATGAATATGGCAGCACATTAATCTGACTTTCTAAGTGAAGGTGAAAAGGATCAGAATCTGTAAGGAGGGGGAGCAGATCTTTGCCATACCACTTATCTTATGGTAAGTTTATTTATTTATTTATCAACTTTCTCTGTTTGTATGCCATTAATTCCCGAAGCTATGGAGTTAAGCTTCTGATACAGATTGACTATATTCTTTTCTTAAGCAGCTTACTATTGAGACAACACATTTTCTTTTATCAGCAGGTGAGTTTTCTTTTAATAGAAATGCAAGAGAAAAAACAATTTAGTTAATAAAAATAAGTAACATAACTTGCAGACAAGTTGTTCTGTCCATCACTCTACTGATTGAGTATACTTGTAGGCATGAATTTACAATGAGAAATAAATAAAATAAAACAATAATGGAGGAAAAATCCATTGTTGTATTAATTATGATTGAAGCCCTCAGAATGATGTCTAAAAAACTGGTCAGTTGGACTTTCTTGTTTTGTTTGAAGATATTTTGCTTTTCATCCAAGAAGTTTCTTCAGTTCTGACTGACTGGTGAGAAATGGAAGGATTTATATTCCTTGCAGTCCTTTCATTCTGCACCATTCAGTCAGAAATGAAGAAGCTTCTTGGATGAGAAGCAAAATATCTTTAGTTAAAACAAGAAAGTCCAGTTGTCTTTGGAAAGAAAACACCTTTGGGAAAACCAAGACCTGGATGACTGAGAATCTCCATAGACATTTCAATCCAGGACAAGATTCTGCTAACGAAAAGTAGAGAGGTAATTGTTTATTGTCTCTCTTTACCAATCAAGCTTCTGTAGAGAGGATATCAATTGTGTGGAGAAGATTTCTGTGGGGAAAGATGAAGGAGAAAAGATCAGAATCCTTTTCATAGCCCTGCAGAGGGAAAGGAGCACCATCTCAGAAGCAGAATTGCCCAAGTATCATTTATGGTGGACTGACATTTGAAAATGAGACACAGGGAAATGTCTTGAGAAAATGCCAGCCCTGAGTGAACTCAGGTAGCAGTATTTATTGAGAAAAAACACAAGCAAGAATACAGTATGCATATTCAGAAAACAATGACCTCAACAGGAGATTACTTCACCAGCATGAGAACACACAATCTTGGAAAGTCCCAGATGTTACCTTGCTAGGATGAGATCATACAGCCACGGAAAGTCTCATGGGAAAGTTTGGAAAGTCCCATGAGAAAGCACAACTGTGTACCTTGAACTTTCACCCATTTTCCTATTCCTTCTAAACTTGCAGAATCAAAACAGGATGAGACACTCATGAGCAAAGGTACTCCTACCCCCACCAAGAATGCCCACATCTCCCTAGACTTACTGCTAGTATTCAAAGGCCTTACAGAAAATGATAAAATGATCAATAGATTATATTACCACATTCCCTCCTTTTTTATTTATTCAAAGATAGGGGGTGTTTTAGTGGCATAGTACACAGTTCCTCATGACCTGATCCCACACGCCGGAAGACTGAGGTACACATTTGTAATAGATTAGGAATACATTGAATAAAACAACATAATAAGATACATATAGCAATAATAATAACAACCCCTTGCAATAAGGAGCGAAACCATGATCCATCAGGAAGCCAGGACCACAGACTGTCCCAGAATGATGCATTAAACCCATCGGCTCCAGATTGATGCTGAGCAATACGATCTTCCATATCCTGAACAGTTTTTGTAATGTTTGGCTCATAATTATGTATAAAAACACAACAATGTGAATGAATTAAAGCACAAAGTCCTCCTTGAGCAGCTAACATAATATCTAAAGCATATCGATTTTGCAAAGTAACTTTACGAATTTCAGACATTTCTACATTAATCATCTTAATATTCTTTATAGTATCATTAAACATAGCAACAGTAAAATTATTTAAAATATGAATATCCCTATAGTTCATAGCAATTCCCAAAGGCGGGATGAGACCTCGAGAAATTTGTGTCCATAGATTACCTCCCATGGTTAGGATCTGGAATTGCTCTGTTGTAGCACAAGACAACTGTTTTCTCCAGGTTGCATTCTTTATTAAATCTTTTTCCTCAAAAGGCACTCCATGCAATGTTAGTCCTTCTCCCACTCTCCCAGGAAGGTGCATACACAACCAACAATTGGTGATGTTCAAGTTTTGGCAGTTGTGCGCAAATCTTTAATGTAATTATTATCTGTCCACAAATCATCGCCCAAATCTCCAGCACGCTGAACATGCTGTCGCTGCTCTCTCCGCACCCGAGCAGCCCAGGACAGATTAGGCAGAATCAGCAGGATCAGGAACCACAGATGCGCCATCCTGCTCCTCCGAAACTTCCTTCACAGGTGCCTGCGAATGATCAGGTCGAACACACCGACCAGGAACCCAACGAATTTGACCAAGATGTTCAACTGCTGCATAACCACGTCCCCACGTTATCAGCTCAGCAGGAACCCATGTTGGATCCGGAAGGAACTGCACCAACACCCGAGGTCTCACCGCATCTGTAGAAGGAGAAGAAAATGCCTGCTGGCCGCGCGTCGGGGGTTACCAGACAAATTTAAAAATTTAAAGTATATAAAGCTAGATTTAATTGATCTTGAATCGCCGGAAGCCCCAGGAGCTTCCCTCCTTTTATTTAATTTAGTCAACATGGTCTTGAGCGTGGCATACACACATTCACACGCTGCTCCAAACATCCTTGTAACAGCAAAAGCAATCTTAAAATATCAGGTGATATTCCAGGAGACAAATAAGAACCTGCTACAAAGGGTAACAAATTATACACATACAATGAATCCACTATTAAATTAAAATCCTGATTGTGAAAATTTTGAAAAGCCAAAACTACAGCAGCAAGTTCTGCCTGCTGGGCAGACTTCTGCTCTGAAGTCACTTTTGTATGCCAAATTCCAGATTTATCTTTCCAAACACAAGCACCAAAAACTTTCCTCCATCAGTAAAAATTGTAGGAGCATCTGATATGCCCAATGGTATCCTTTTCTTACATTTTGGGCACGCTGATTTAGGACGAACACCCTGTCCCATTGATCTCTTATTCTGCTGACTTTGACCTCCTCCAGGAGCCCGACATTGCGCTTTAAAATGTCCAGGCTTCCCACAATTGAAACAATTCCCCTTTTGAGCATGTCCTGTTTGTAAAGCCAGAGCTAAAGTCTCCATGTTAAAAGACTGACTCCCAACCTTCCTACATGCATTAATCAAATCCGCGATTTTCTCGCTTCCACTTGCTACAAGTGGATTTAAGATCTTTCTGCAATCTGTGTTAGCTTGTTCTACTGCTAACTTAAAAAGCAACTCTTTCTGGGCGAATTGATTATCAATTTGTCTTTCAATAGCCAATTTCAGTCTGCTAATGAAATTTTCATAGGGTTCATTGTTCCCTTGTTTGATGTTAGTAAAGGTCTTCTCACCACCTTCGCCGTCAGGGAGAGCCCCTACGGCTTGAAAAATTAATTGTGGGAGAAGAACGAACCCTTCCTCAGGCATACCAACTCTCTGTTGTTCCACTGTTGTAAAATTACCAGCTCCGTAAAGCTGATCTGGGGTAACATTTGCTGTTCCCCTCTAGACTGCCAGCTGTCTCCATTTCCGATCTAACACCAAATATTGAGCTGGAGTTAAAATCATATTCAACAGAGCTTTCCAGTCAGCCGGAATCATTTTATTTCCATAACCGACTGCTTCTAACAATGCCTGAGTATATGGCGATCTAACACCATATTCCTTTGCTGCTTGCTTAACTTCCCTCAAAATCCTGAGAGGTAAAGGCTTCCACTCCCGCTGCGGATTTAATGCAGCATCCATGACAATTTCTACTGGATTAAGTTGAACTTCTACTCCAAACTCCACCAAATCATCTCCTGATAATTCCCCTCTATTCTTTGCTTCTTGAATAGCTGCAGTAACTGCATCCACCTGAACCCTTAAAGGTAAACTCTTATCTTCTGACAAAGTATTTCTAGCGCTGGACAGTCCCCCAGATTTATCTGGAGGTGCCGTCGGCGGCAACAAACGTACCGCATGGTAAAGCGGCAAATCTTCTTCGGGGGTGCTAGGAACGGTTGTTCATAAGTAGCTAACGCATCCATAATCACCCTCCAGGTTAACACTCTACAAAGAAGCTACTTCTTCTTATTCTGGTTTAAGATAACCAAAATAAAAAAGAGTACTGCTAAGATAAGACAAAGTGCAGTGGCATAAAGTTGGGCATAAAGTCTAGTGCATCCCTGCTCTATATAAAAATATTTTTCTCCCAAGTATTTTTTGTTGTATGGAAATAAGTAACTGGTGCCAAAGATAAATGCTTCAACATTGTTGACAGAAATAAGTCTACCACCCTGCAGTTAGCATACAATCTGAATGAAACCTGAGCATTGTAGTAGTTCCAGCAAGCACATATGTGTCAAATATGGAACTGCATATTTCTTTAAGAGGGCTGAATCTGTCAAAACAATCCCAACTGTTGCTACTGAATTATTATTTATGGCTGTTTATCCAAAATATCTTTCAATTTTGTTAGCACATTAGTTTGCCAGGAGGCTTGGCAGAAGTTTTAATTGGACAAATATGCTTGAATATTCAAAATGCAAATACAGATAAACTCCACACTTAAGCCAGCTAATAACCTAGGATGGAAATAATGAATATGGCAGCACATTAATCTGACTTTCTAAGTGAAGGTGAAAAGGATCAGAATCTGTAAGGAGGGGGGGAGCAGATCTTTGCCATACCACTTATCTTATGGTAAGTTTATTTATTTATTTATCAACTTTCTCTGTTTGTATGCCATTAATTCCCGAAGCTATGGAGTTAAGCTTCTGATACAGATTGACTATATTCTTTTCTTAAGCAGCTTACTATTGAGACAACACATTTTCTTTTATCAGCAGGTGAGTTTTCTTTAATAGAAATGCAAGAGAAAAACAATTTAGTTAATAAAAATAAGTAACATAACTTGCAGACAAGTTGTTCTGTCCATCACTCTACTGATTGAGTATACTTGTAGGCATGAATTCACAATGAGAAATAAATAAAATAAAACAATAATGGAGGAAAAATCCATTGTTGTATTAATTATGATTGAAGCCCTCAGAATGATGTCTAAAAAATTGAGTCAGTTGGACTTTCTTGTTTGTTTGAAGATATTTTGCTTTTCATCCAAGAAGTTTTTCAGTTCTGACTGACTGGTGAAAAATGGAAGGATTTATATTCCTTGCAGTCCTTTCATTCTGCACCATTCAGTCAGAAATGAAGAAGCTTCTTGGATGAGAAGCAAAATATCTTTAGTTAAAACAAGAAAGTCCAGTTGTCTTTGGAAAGAAAACACCTTTGGGAAAACCAAGACCTGATGACTGAGAATCTCCATAGACATTTCAATCCAGGACAAGATTCTGCTAACGAAAAGTAGAGAGGTAATTGTTTATTGTCTCTCTTTACCAATCAAGCTTCTGTAGAGAGGATATCAATTGTGTGGAGAAGATTTCTGTGGGAAAGATGAAGGAGAAAAGATCAGAATCCTTTTCATAGCCCTGCAGAGGGAAAGGAGCACCATCTCAGAAGCAGAATTGCCCAAGTATCATTGAACATTTATTTATAGTAGCTAAAGGATGTGAAGCAAACTAGACAATCACCTGGGAAGCAGAAGTTTGACACCTAACAGGATGGTAATAATAATAATCCCTTCATGGATGCTCCCTTGTTGTGGTGAAGGACTTGTTCTAATGAGGTTGAGAGCTATTCTGGTGGTAGCATATTTTACCAGACAAGTCAGCAAAAGAGCAGGTTAAGTGTATCTGTTAACCATTAACTATGGTGAGAAAACAGAAAAAGAATCTTATATCAGATTAGTTGTTGCCAAGATCAACAAGAATCACATCAGATTTCTGTTGACAAGTGAACAATGAGACTTGGGAGCTTTGATTGGACAACCAGGCTAGTCCTATAGGATTACTGGAAAAACAATAACCATGGGTAAAACAAAAGTATACTGTATTTGAAAATCATACCTTTATGGCCTGCTACTATAAATCAGAACAAACTGGGGCTGTTAAAAGTGAATGTTTGAGCTCTGGGAAAGAATTTATTCGGACTCAGATAACACTGAACCACAATTAGCAGATCAAAGCAGATTCATTATCAGAAGTAAAATGTTCAGGGAAGCAGAACTGGAAGAGATTCAGAAAAATTATCAAAATGAAAACACCCAAAACAATAATAGACCAGTAGAAGAAACTGAGATAACAATTGCAAATATAAAGGAAATAACTAATATGAACTACACAAATGATAACTTAAGTAATAAGAATAAAACCAGTACAGCCAACACTGAAACAGCCCCCAAACAAGACAAATTAAAAGAGAATATTATGGCATAGGCAGAATTGCTAGCAGACAGATAAAGACTGCTAGCATTGAAAGTAGTGCCCCCAAAAGACCAGGAACCTATCATAAGTAAGATATTTGCAAAGATTCAATAACATATATTGAACAAATGAATCAGTTTGCCTAAAGTGCAGCTATGATGCTTAGAGAAGAACAAAAGTAATTGATTAGAAAAACAAAAGCAATATCATATTCAATTCCAAAGTTGAAAATCAGACTAAATGATGGAAATGCCATCAAAGCCATAAATACTTGATGCATACCTATGATATGATACCCTGCTGGAATTTAACTGGACACAAGCTAAACTAGCTAGTTTGAACAAAATAAAAAGAAAAAAGAAAACTGATAACTATTTACTATACATTACATTCCTATAGAGATATTGATAAGTTGTACGTGCCCCACATAAATGAAAGTAGAGGTTTACTTCAGGTCAAACTATCAAAGAAGAGTGAACATTGCTTGATGATGTAAAAGGCATCCAAGAACAAGCATTGATTAAATTAAAAATTGGATCTTGTTAAATGTACAATAAACAAAAAGTAAATATCCAAATAATGTAATAAAAGCACAAACACAATGCTGGTAAAGATAAGCATAACAAGGTGAATTTTTACAAAAGATTGAGGGGAATATGGATAAAGGTGAAACCTGACAACAGCTTACAACTGGAACATTAAAAGAAAATAAAAGCTTGATTTGTGCAAAGAAACAGAAGAAATTGTAGGTTATATACACATCTTGTGCAAGAAGATATTACAAATTGAGTATAAGCAACAGCATAACATAGTCACTAAAGCAATTTACATTTTTAAAAACAATCATGTAGAAGTAATGAAAAATTGGTGGGGCCATGGAATTGAAAAAGTAGTTGAAAATTACCAGTTTAAAAATATGAGATTTTTCAATACATACTAACAAAGTCTTGGCTCATAACACACCAGATATATGGTTTACAAAAGGAAGTGTGATGTGGCAATACCAGGTAATAGTAGGAAAGAAGAAAAAGAATTGGAGAAGATGACAAAGCACCATGATCTGAAAATTGAAATTAAAAAATTATGGCATAAACAGGCCATGATGGCCACAGTGGCACACTATCAATAAATCTTGGATGACAATTAGAAAATCTGAACCTTGACAAAATTTCCATCTGTCAATTGCAACAGGCCATACTGTTTAGATCTGCACATATACTACACCAATCCATTATGACAGAGACTCATAATACTATGTGGTCTGAGGACCCCTGGGAGGCCATGATGTGGTCACAAGTGGTCTGTGAAGGCTTGAAGAAATGTTATGATTAAAATCTTGAGTTAAGTCTTGGGGGGGTCCGAGGCCATAGAATGGCCACTAAGGGAATCCATGGTGAAGAAAAGGTTGAGAACCATTGCATTATGACATCCTAGATTTTTTGGAAGAAAAGCTCAATCCATATGAAGGTCAGCACCAATTGTGGAACTGGTAGCTGTAACTTCACATTGTTGTGAACAAGATTAATAATAATAAAATATGATAGACTAACATTCATTTCTTGTTTGGGACTGGCATTGGTTGTCACTATTATCTTGTATTACTTTTTACAAGAAGCCTCCTTTTTATGCTATTTAGAACAGATTACAAAAAATGATACATTTTACCATCCAAAAGTACATCAAGATCAATTATATTACATTTTTGTAATGATGCTGTTTTGAACTACTTATGCTACCCAAGCATTTTCAACACACCATTAGGCATCTTCACAAAGACGTCATACCAGGAGAACGGTCTCTTTGCTACTAAACAGTTACATAGCAGCTAGATGAAAATAGCATATAACTTTCTTGGTAAGAAATAATCCACAGCAGATTAGAAACATATATAATTTACTTTTATATAACACCTTTTGGACTGAAATTATCCCTAAATATATTATAAAAGGATTAGTTAGATCATGGTAATGAGAATAATCAAAGATAAACAGAACAGCTATTAAATGTTAAAACTCTATCCCACAGAGTTTTGGAGTTTGACACTTTGGTATAGTATATTCTATTAATAACAGTAACTTCAGGAAAAGTTTTGGTGCTTGGAACCATTTAGAAAATGCATAGAGCAAAGATAGTTGAGAGTCTATAGATTTTATTAAACTTTGTTTACTGAAAGAAGGGATATTCAATTATAGGCCAATTTAATAGTGTAATTGCAATCACTTTGATTGTAATTACTTTTACAGAACCTAAAAAAACCTAACACAGGTCCATTAAACATATCAATTCCCACTGCAGAATTACTTTGAATCCCCATTCCTCTTTTCTGTATTTTTGCTTCATTTTGTTTTTCTAAAGGAGTGCAAATTATGAGGGAATCTCTCACATGGAAGTTTCAAGAGAAGCTGTTGCTTTTAGCTTTGGTACCTTCCAGAGGAAGAACCTACCAAACTATTTCAGTAGCAAATCAAATTCTCTCTTTGCTCTGACAAGACATACCCTATTGCTTTTATAGTGGATCATGCCTTGTAAAAATAATCCAAAGCTCTCTTACCATATTTTTCTTCTTCTTTGTTTTGAGAATAGATCTGATGAGGCCATTTTGAAGTACAAAATGTCTGGAGTTCTTTCTTGCATAACCATATCAGTCTACATTTTCTCTTACTGTATTAGGAAATTTTGAAATCTTTCCCAATTGTTGTGGTGGGGGGTTGAACTTTATGAATACCTGCAGCAGAGAAAAAAAATCCATATCCTTGGATCTTATGGGAACCAGCATATATGAAGTTATACCTTTGATCCAGATACTGGGATTGAAAGCATTAATTTATGCAGGGCAAATATGGGACTGGAGCAAAGTTGCCAGGGGTCAGAATATTGTGAAGTGCCCCTATTGTTGACTTTCCTGTTCCAGGGAATGGACAATAGGTGAACAACATAGAGTAGATCCCACTATTCAGTACTATTGGAATGTTGGTAATATTTGTTGTGTCATCTTCATCCTGCCCTGGTTTTCTCTTCTTTCTTGAAGAGAAGAATAGGACTGAGGCACAACATAATTGAGCAGCTGACAATGTGGGAAAGGAATTTAGATTTAGATCCTAGGGCTGGAATAGAATTGTCATAGTCCAAGCAAAATGGTTAGAACATTATGTGCTAATTTTGGCTAATTGTGGTATTGTCTGTTATATTAGCTGCTTTGTTCCTATGGAAATATTACAATCCAATACCTATGTATTGTCAAAGATAAAGGTGCTTCAAACAGTGGTGAGATTCAAAAAAAATTACTACCGGTTCTGTGGGCATGGCTTGGTGGGCGTGACAGAGGAAGGATACTGCAAAATCCCCATTCTCTCCCCACCCCACTAACCTGCTTTCCAGCTCTGTTCTCCTGTGCAGGACAACAAAAGAAGACCTAGCCAATCAGCTAGGACTCAGGAGGCAGGGAATAGATGGGGGCGGGGCCAGCCAGAGGTGGTATTTGCTGGTTCTCCAAACTACTCAAAATTTCTGGTGAGAAAAACTGGTGAGAACCTGCTGAATAGCACCTCTGGCTTCAAAGGGTGTGGATCCATGGACACAACCCCTGCATGCAACACTATACATCAGTGTTTTTCAAACTTGGCAACTTTAAAATGAGTAGATGTTTTCCCAAGGCTGGCTGGGGGATTCTGAGAATTGAGGTCCAAACATCTTAAAGTTGCCTGGTTTGAGAAATCCTGTTTTATTCCAGCAGCAGAGGGGAAGTTTTCAACCCTAGGAAAAGGTGACTTGAAGGCAGGGGCTGCCTAAGTTGTTCCTCTGCTCCAAAACATATTTCTGTCTTCAGATGTAAAATTTTGCAAGCCGTACTGTTCTCTGCCTAACAATATTGGTCATACAATTCCAGTGAAACTGAATAAATCACTTTTCTAAATGTAGGGTGTACATGGACTGGGGTTTATGTGCCAGCCTATATCTGAAGACTGTGGGGAAGGAAGCCCCTTACCTCTAATATATCTGCAGAGGTCAGGGAAGGTTAGGCTGCAGCTTACTGCATCTGCTCCTCCTACAGATGTGAACTCTACTCTCAAAGCACACATAATTACCCTTGCTAATTCAGATGTAGTCTTTTTTTTTTTTTGCAGATTGGCTCTGATAACCATGAAGGCAGAACCCATTTATTTACATAATTCCATGCTTTTGCAGCCTTCAGTGGCAAAAACTGTAAGGCAGCCTGATTTTTTTCTACCTTAATGGAAGAAGATTACTTTTCTTAACCTTCCTTTTCTCAATCACACCCTTCTACAAGCATATTTTATCCTATTATTTAAAAGAGGGCAGATGAACATTATTCTCAGAAAAAGAGAATGACCAATTTGGGGAAAATGCTCTATTAGTTTTAGGCAGTGAAGCAGACTGATGATATTTTTAGGTTTGCATGTTTATAACTGACTTCTCACTCATTATTTTCCAGAGGTGACCTTGATCTAATACCTTCAGTACCCAAATAGGAGCCAAAGCCTCTCCTAAAATATCCTTGATCTGAAACAAATGTGAAGTAACATTAAGCATTGCTTCTTCAAAGGATCTGCTAATTTGATTGCAGTGAGGATAGAAAGCTTTTCATTACATATCACAAACTTCATTTATGTGGGATGACTCATCAGGCCTTCTGAAAAGCCAAATGAGTACCCAATCTTTAATGCTGCCTTTAGCAGTAACATCAATCTTTTCTAGTTCAATTCATCTTTTATCAATTATGCTGAGTTTTTTTTTCTGGGGGAAGAGGAAGGAGAAGTATAGAAAAAAATATCAATCTTGTAATTATAAAATGATGTTGCTCCTTGGTCAAAACAGAATTGATCCATACTTTCATCTAAGCCACAAAGGAATTCAATTTTTATATTCAAATCTTAATTAAACTAAACTATGTAAATCAAGTAATTCTGAATTGTTGGCTGCCTGCTGACTTGACAAACATTTGTCTCCTAGGTTCACATAAAAGCCAATAGCCATATCAGATCCATTTGAAGTTAGGATTATTATAATAGCAGGAAAAATAGTAGGAAATCTCAGGAGACACATCATAGTACATGGATGATGTGTTTAGGCATGTTGCCCTAGCTTTGTGAGCAAGTTTGGGGAGACCATCTTATCTCATGTTAACACATTGTTGTTAATGCATGAAAATTTGGGAACATATCCTATTGGTTCTCCTTTTTGCTCTCCTTCTCTGGATAGACCTCATGCTTCTCTCATAATATGAGTTTCTCCCAGAACACATACAATTCAGTCTGTATGTAGGGCTTGAAAGAAATGTCAAAAAAGGATTTAATCTATATGAACTGCCACTGTATCTTTTCTTTTCAATGCATGCTGACCATCAAGAAATCTGACTGGACAAAACACAGATAGACTGGAAAAATATTGTTTTAAAGTAGAGATAAGTAACAGCGAAGCTTGGAAGTTTATGAATGCTATCTCTGCCTCTTGAATGTCATGGAAGAGATGAATAGTTGATTTTTGCATCAAGGTACCATTTATTTATTTGCAAATGTCACTATGGGTTTTTTTTGTTTTTTTTGTTCCTGATAAAAACATGTCATTACAAAATTCACTGGCAGGGGGAAAAAGATGAACCTTTAGACTAGACATTTAAAGTGGAATTTCTGAATAATTTCACATAGTTGTGTTTCCTGTGTGCCCTGGAATATTCCTGTTTACAAACAGCTGCCTTACTGCTTATATTCATGTATGAATTTGTTTGGTTGTAGTTAATATGACAGTACAAGAAGCTGTCTAATCTGTCCTATTTAGAAAAAATAACTTTCCCAATGTTAAGATAGGGTGCATGGTAATTAGCACATCCAGTGGAATACCCAGCCTCTACATCCAAACATTGCTTTTTCTCTTGAAGTGAATGGGAAACAGACTGAGAAATGATATTTTATAGATATGATGAGGCTATGTGAACCTTTTTCTTGGATATAGATGTAGAATTTATTTCAGTCTTTTTTCTGGATGTAAAAAGTGAAGTCTCTAAATTGAGAGCTTGGCTCCTAGTGAGTTCATAGAAATGCCTATAGTTTAACATGGACCAACAACACACTTTAACCCTTCGAAATCCAGGTCAAATCCTGCTTTAGCATTCAAGATCAATAAAAGTTGGCTTGGTGTTCCAAGCTACCTGGATGCACCAGGAATTAATAAATTCCTCAGTGCTCCCTTCTCTTGATGGTTGACACTTCCACAGGCCATGATCTGAAGGATCTGGCAAAGCTTATTAGTATACTAGATTATATAGAATAGCAGAGTTGGAAGGAACCTTGGAGGTCTTCTAGTCCAACTCTTTGCTCAGGCAGGAAACCCTACACCACTTCAGACAAATAGTTGTCCAATATCTTTTTTAAAATTTCCAGGGTTGGAGCATTGACAACTTCTGGAGGCAAGTTGTTCCCCTAATTATTGTTCTAACTGTCAGGAAATTTCTTCTTAGTTCTAGGTTGCTTATCTTCTTGATTAGTTTCCATATATTGCTTTTTGTCCTACCCTCAGGTTCTTTGGAGAATAGCTTAACTCTCTCTTCTTTGTGGCAACACCTGAGATATTGGAACACTGCTATCATGTCATCCCTAGTTCTTATTTTCATTAAACTAGACATACCCAATTCCAGCAACTGTTCTTTATATTTTTCAACCTCTAGTCCCCTAATCATCCTTGTTGCTCTTCTCTGAATTCTTTCTAGAGTCTCAATATCATATTCATATTCATTTTCACACACACTCAAAAAACACACACACACACACATATAGATTGTTCAGGTATTTTCCCACACCTTTATAGTTGTGCTTTTAAAGTTGTAGCAACATTTTAGCAGAATCTCATCTGCCATCATCAGGCTCATGTGTTGGGTTCATCTTTGTGGTATGTGTCAGGTTTTATAGCTGTTTCTGTTTTAAATTTGGTGCTAGCCTCATGCTTTGTTTGAATGTTTTTTTTCTTTATCCTGATTGGTTGGGAGTCTTGGTCTGTGTTTATTGGTCTTGGAGTTGGCTGTGTTCTGCTTGATTGGTGTTTCTAATATCTTCTGTCTGTTTTGTAGCTTTTTTGGTCTTGATTGGCTAGCAACATTGTGTTTCCTGTATTGGAGGCTTTTAGTGTGGCTTGGCTCTGAGTAAACGGGCGGCTATCGTTTATTAGGAAGCTAGGTTTCATCTGGGTGCCTGGTTGGGGTGTATTTGAGCTGGAGGTATCAGGGGGAGTCTGTTTGTGCCCAGGTGCTTGCTTGGCTTGTGGTGTGGAAATTTTTTTGTTTGTGAGTGCAGGCTTCCAGATAATTGAGTCTGGTGGAATCATCTTTTCTATTCATGCTTTCAGGTCATTTTTCAATCTCTATGGCTTCTCTGATAATTCTGTAGCTGGGGTTTTCTATTGTGGCTAGGATTTGGGTGCCATTGAAGTCGATGCTATGACCTGTGGCTTTCATTTGTTGGACTAGTGAGGAAGTGTGTTCCAGCTTTTTTACTGCATACTTGATAAACACAAGAATGCAGTAAAAAGCTGGAACATACTTCCTCACTATATCTTGGTGACCAAAATTGGATGCAGTAATCCAAGTGTGGTATTACCAAGACATTATAAAGTGATATTAACACTTTATGTGATCTTGTTTTTCTCTCTGTGTTAATGTAGCATAGTACTGTGTTGGCTTTTCTGGCAGCTACGGCACACTGCTATCTCATATTTAAATGATTATCCATTAGTACTCCAAGATCCCTCTCACAGTTACTACTATTGAGACAGATACCACCTATACTATACTTATGCATTTGGTTTTTCTTGCCTAAATGTGCAATCTTACTTTTTTCACCATTGAATTTAATTTTGTTAGATAGCACCCAATGTTCAAGTCTGTCAAAAACCTTCTGTATCTTAAGCCTGTCTTCTGGAGTCCTACCAGCTTGGTGTCATTTGCAGATTTGATGCTAGATACATAATAAACTTTTATAAAAAGAGAGAAAGGGTGAATGAGTAAAAGACTGAGACTAAGACTAGTTAAACACTAGTCACAGAACAGTAGTTTAGTTTACTTTATTGTCATTGCACCTCATACAATGAAATCAAACACCATCTTCACTGCACATCATGACCATGAAAATAAACACACACATATCCTTCACACTCCACACATTGAACCAAAAAACCCCAACATGACACCAACACTGCACTATACAATAGAATTCAAAAGAGCTACTACCCTGCCCAGCCTATTTGTCATTGTATTTATTATTCTGTACCATCTGCCAGATGGTAATAGTTCAAAAACTATTACCAGATGGTAATAGTTCAAAATAGTAATAGTTCAAAAAAAAGCGTTCCCAGGATGAGATGGATCTTTGAGAATGTTTTGAACTTTCTTAAGGCAGTGGGAGCTATAAAGCTCTTCCAAAAAGGGGAGAGGACTACCAATGATCTTCTGGGCAATGACATTAACCCTCTGGAGTGCTTTTCTGTCTGCACTGTGCAATTGACAAACCATACATAGGTGCAGTAAATTAAGATATTCTCTATGGTGCAGCAGTAGAAGGTCACTAGCAGTTTTTCATTCAGTTGTTGTTTTCTGAGAAGTCTCAGGTAGTGTAATCTCTGCTGGGCCCTTTTGACCAGTGCTGTAATGTGAGCACCTCAGGTCAGGTTGTCTTTTATGGTAACACCCAGAAACTTAAACTGGCCACTTGATCCACTCGGTCTGCATTGATAAGCAAGGGCTAGATGTCTGATCTGTTCCTTCTATAGTCCAGTATAAGCTCCTTGGTCTTATTGGTGTTGAGGACCAAGTTATTGTCTCCACACCATGAAAGCAACTGGTCCACCTCATCTCTGTAGGCAGACTCATCCCCCCTGGAGATGAGTCCCACCACTGTTGAATCATCTGCAAATTTAGTAATAGTATTACTAGTGAGAGTGGGAATGCAGTCATGCACATAAAGAGTATAGAGTAAGGGACTCAACACGCAACCCTGTGGTGTACCAGTGTTAAGAATAAGGGCTAAAGAGGTATGATCACCTAATCTGACCCTCTGTGAGTGGCAGACAGAATTCCATAATCCAAAGGCAAATTGAATAAGAAAGTCCAAGGTCCAAGACTAGTGTTTAGACACTAGTCTATGTGGAAGAATTGTGTTAAATGCAGAACTAAACTCTACAAAAAGCATCCTCACATCCCACCCACCCCACTGTTCTAGATGAGTCAGAGCAATGTGAAAAGTGATGGCTATAGCGTCCTCTGTAGATCTATTTCTTCTGTATGCAAACTGGTGTTTATTAAATGTATGCAGAAGACCAGAAATGATGTGCCGGCAGACTAACTTTTCAAAGCCTTCATGATGATAGGAGTGAATGCCACTGATCTGTAATCATTGAGGTTATTGATAGGAAACTTCTTTGGCAGTGGAACAATGGTGGAAGCCTTCAAACAAGATGGAATAGTGGACTGGGATAAAGACCAATTGAAGATCCTGGTAAAGACTTCAGCCAACTGATCAGCACAGTCTTTAAGCACTCGGCCAAAGATATCATCAAGACCGGCAGCCTTTCTAGGGTCCACAGCCCTTAGAATGCTCCTCACCTCCTGTTCCTCCACAGTGAGGTGGGGGCTACAACTGGCTTGTATTTTATTTGTCTCTGATGTCTCCACTTCAAAGTGAGCAAAGAAATGATTTGGTTCCTCTGCCAATGAAGCATCCCCTTCAGCAGGGATGGCATTGGTCGGTTGATGGTTGGTAATTTGTTGAATCCCTCGCCACACCTGCCTCATGTTACTGCTATAAAAATTATCCTTAATTTTCCTCTTATAATCCGTCTTGGCTTTCTGAATACCTTTCTTCAGATTAGCTCTGGCAACACTGTATCTTGCCCCATCACTTGACCTAAAGGCCTTGGTGCTGTCATGCAAGAGGCACTGGACTTCCTGTAATTTCTGTGCTAGTAATTTGGAGTGTCTTCTGTAGTTGTTCAATCAACCTTATGCCATAATAATAAATAGCAATAAGGATGTGCTTTATATTACTTCAATAGTGACAGCGTGAAGCTATGAAATGATGTGAGTCACTAGCATGAAAATAACCAGGCACTGAAATGTTTTCACAGCTCAACAGAATGCCAACAAAAACAAAGCCGAGGTACTTTTGCCAGGTATATTCTTGCTACGTATAGTTCTCATGATGGAAGAACACTTAGGAGAACCTCATTGATGAAATTCAGCACCAGACCAGATTCCTATTGGACAATAAACACAATTTATCACCTATCCAGCTTCTGAAAGCTTCCCTGCCTCTTCTCCCAAATAAGCACTTTGAATGATGATACCAAATCATCACATTGCTTTGACATTGCTACTAGAACAATATAGGGTATCAATTAGTTACAGTAGGCTAAGCTGCACTGAAGCAGTGGCTACCTTAGCCAGGCTATCAGATTCTCTAGGACGCTGTAAGTAGTTCTGTTATAGAACTTGACCATATTAGTGGGAGGTTTTATCTCTCAGGTGGGAGAGCTTACTGGGGAATTTGTAGCCATTTTATACAGCAGATGCAAGGCAGACTGTCTTTTATGTGCAGAGAATCTAACACTTCATGCATAAGTGGCATCTGTTATCCTGGCACCTGCTAAATAATAGCTCTATTGAGCAATGTGTACATTACAAAAGTTTAACTTTTCTAGTGCAAATTAGGCTTCCCTATTACTTATCACTAAACAGAAATTAAGACTTTGAGTGGGAAAAACTGTCTCTGTGAAGATTAGCATATAAATGGCCATTCATTGACTATTGAAGCATGGAGCTAAAAAAGAAGCCGAAAATGGGATATCACCCTTTAGAGTTATGCTGTTTGATTCCACTTTTAAGCAACTATTTTGATAATTTGCATTTGATTAGAGTGGTTTTT
Organism: Notechis scutatus; assembly: GCF_049901735.1. Lineage (NCBI taxonomy): Eukaryota > Metazoa > Chordata > Lepidosauria > Squamata > Elapidae > Notechis > Notechis scutatus. Next base: position 283,935,158 of record NC_142009.1, on the reverse strand, counting down.
TATTCCTGATCATAATATTTTTGCTTGCCAGTCAGCTTTATTATGACTGTTTTGTTTTCTGATTATCTTCTTTTTCATCGAGTATCATTATTAGTTATTAGGTCTAATTAAAATACCCCAATTTTTATATTTCTGGGCATATCCCATAATTATTCAATAACTACAGTATTGATTGTACTTCTTGCTGGCTTTAAGTTGTTAAAAAACAGTGGAAGACTGACTAGCCTTTAATGTACTTCCAAACCAGAAGTCAGTGAAAGTAGATTTAAAGTTTTATCGCCTTGTGTGATGCCAAAGAACTCTGGAGTTGCTATGGTACAATTTTATTCTTTAAACAGATTTGAACTTGCAATGCACGCAGCAACTCTCAAGCTTTGTAAAGCTTTGGTGGATACCTACCAAGCCCAATGTGAGCGAAGGCATATCAGAAGTGGCTTAGACCCTTTAAATAATGCATATTCAGTGTATTACCAAGATGTCACATTGTGAGACATCAGAATCCTGTGAAGAGGTTCCAGAGTAAAACATCACACAAGCATGGTCAGTGTGCTGGCAATGTTCTCAGCATCTCATTTGCAAAGCTGTTTTATCTTCCACCTCCTGTCTCAAAGTTTCTCTTCAGCAATGCCTCCCAAAGCAAACAAACACTTTTTTTTTAATGAACTCAAAACTATTCAGCAGTCACGTCACTGGTTGTGGAGTGGCTTTTGAAAAGTATTGTCTACCTGATTGCCAAATACTTCTGAGTAAAACAGAATACATTCAGAGAGAGGGAGACAGAAAATTGCTTATGAAACCTGGTGCCAAAAGTATTCTTTTTTTCTTGTTAAGTGGAAACCAGGTATCTCTTGATACTATCTGAGAAACTGTTCAACTACTGATGAACAACTCTAGAGAGAGAGAGACCCATTCTAATGCGTGTCCTTTGCTATTTATAAAGTGACCTTGCTGACTGTATTCATATCTGATTTGAACCTCTTTCTTTCTGAATGGGTTATTGAGTGACAGTCCCTGGCAGCTGCACAATGCAGGATCTGTGTGCAAAATCAATTGGGAAGGCTGGAATGACCCAGTGTAAACTTACCTGAAAATGATGCAAAATCCCCCTTCCCCCCATTAGAACTTGTTGGCTGCTCTGTATTGTTTGGGTAGGATAGATCCGCTGGGTGACTCAGCTGTGTCAGTTTCCAAACAAAGAGCCCTCCAGTCCAGTAGTCCTTACTCTGAAAATCTCTACATCTTCGCCGAGTTTTAGGGCTCTGTAAGCTTCCTAATTAGAAGGTGCTTTCAGAATTCATTTGGCACAGCATGGTTTAGGAATTAAGAGGATCTAGATTTTCATTTGTTTTGTTTTCTCTTTTTATTTTTAAATCAAGACCACTGTAAGTGGCAAGGAAGAAATAACTGAAGAGTCAAATTAAGGCAGAAAGGCATGAATACGCTCTCCTGCTATGAGATTTCAGCTTTGGAGTGCTGGCCAGTTTTGCTCCATAAAACTATTTATTTCCAATATTTATTACCTGTTTTTATTTTGTTTTTCATTTTCACAGGAATCTACATACAGCTAAAGTACACAGCAAGAAGTAACAATCTCCTGTGCAACAGTATGAACAGGAAAAATAGCACTCAGCAGCAGTTAATCAATAAGGTAGTATAATATACATAAACAAGGTTACAAAATACCACTGTTAAAAGCTCGTGCAAAGAGGGTGGATTCATGAGGTACCAAACTTATATTAAGAGTAGTGATGATCAGAACAAGTAGCTCTCCAATACCAGAATTAAAGGTCACCTCAGAAAAAAAAGCCATAAAATAAGCATCCAAGAGAGAGTCGGCAGATTCAGTGAAAATAAAAGATCCTGATGAAACAGTGATCACAAACTTTGGAATTGTTCAGTCAATGATTGTGGGACTATATTTTTTAACTTCTTTAGACTATTGGTGTCTAAAATCAGCTCCCCATGATTCCTGACAGCTCCACAAGAAATAATAAAACAAAAAGTGAAATAATAATAATTATAATATTTCCTCAACATCAGAAAAACAAGCTACATTGAATCAAAAAATCATGAGTGTCTTTTTTCAAACAAGAGGCACATCTGGCTTTTGAGTTATATTTTTATGAAGGGCAACATCTGGAGGAGCACCCATAACTTTAGGAGACCAAATACAACCTGGGGCCACAGACTGTGTCTCGTCACTCTTGTGGCAGAAGTGCAATACAATGCAGTCATCTTCATAGCTTGAACTTTACATATTTACTTGCTATCCTGTGAATTTGCAATATATTTCAAAATATATTTTGAGTTTTATGCCCAGGTGGTCCTCTTAAATAAAAATGTATAATTCAAAAATATTTTATATATAGGACTTTATGTACAAGAGATTTACTTGATGATCTAAAGCAACAAGGAAGCAGCTGGTTGCTTACTCTCATTCTCTCTAAAAATTATTAATAAAAGTTTCATGAAAAAGTATCAAACATTTAAACCACTGAGTAAAATTGGGTGAACTGAAGATTGTTCCAATGAGAGCAAATATGATGATTACGGTGAAATGAAGAGCCAACAAATGAATCAGCTGTTTGGAATTCTCCTCAGAACAAGGAGAGGACTTGGGATCACCCACATGTCCTCCCTGTGATCCCTGTGAAGAAATTTTAAGATAGTAATCTCTGGTGGGTTTAAAGCTCTAGAAAAGGAGGTTATATCCATCTTGCTCAAGCCATGTTTGGCACCTTTAAAAGGACACTGGGTTCAAATACTACCTTTTCTAATCACTTTTGGAAATTGCTCATCAACTGCTTTAACAGGAACCTTGCAGGAACCTTGGGTGAGAGTGACCATGTCATACTAGAATTCAACATAACACAAAGACAAGCAACAGAACATAATGACACCAGAGTCATGGATTTTAAAGGAGCTGATTTCAATAAATTCAGAGAGAACTTGGGAAAGATTCCATGGATGAAAATCCTAAAGGGGAAAACAACTCAAGTATTTTGGGAAACTCTAAAAAGTATGATCATAGAAACCCAGACCAGCACAATACCACTGAGAAAGAAAAACAAGAAATCCAAGAAGAAACCAGCATGGCTACACAAAGATCTCTTTGGCAAATTGAAAGAAAAAAAGGACACGTACAAAAAATGGAAAGAAGGACATACAACTAAGGCAGAATATCAGCAGATAGCCAGAATCAGCAAAGACGAAGTCAGGAAAGCAAAGGCTCAGAACGAACAAAGACTTGCAACAAAAGTCAAAGAAAATAAAAAAAATTTCTTCCAATATATAAATAACAAGAAAAAAATCAAGGAAACAATCAGTCCACTAAAGAGAGAAGATGGCAAGGAAGTAACAGGCAACAGAGAGAAAGCAGAACTGCTTAACTTATTCTTTGCCTCTGTCTTCACGCAAAAAGAAACTATAGCTCAACCCACCAAAAATATAACTGTAAAAGACAGACCAGAAATAAAAGTTCGAATAAGCAAAAAAAATAGTAAGAGAACACCTGTCCGATCTTGATGAAAACAAATCGCCGGGGCCTGATGGATTACATCCCAGAGTTTTAAAGGAGCTGGCAGGGGTCATCTCAGAACCACTGCACCATATCTTTCAAAAATCCTGGAGCACCAGGGAACTACCAGAAGACTGGAAAAGAGCTGATGTGGTTTCCATCTTCAAAAAAAGGGGGGGGGGGGAAGACCCAGGAAACTATAGACCAATTAGCCTAACATCAATACCCGGGAAGATACTGGAAAAGATAATAAAAAAACAGATCTGCCAACATCTAGAAACAAGTAAAGTAATAATTAGCAGTCAGCATGGGTTTGTTAAAAACAGATCATGCCAAACCAATCTTATTTCATTCTTCAACACAGTGACTAAATTAGTAGACTAGCAAAATACTGTGGACATAATATATTTAGATTTCAGCAACACATTCGATAAAGTAGACCACAACCTACTTCTTAGTAAGCTAGAAAAAAGTGGAATAGATAGCACCACCACTAGATGGATTCGTAACTGGCTGGCAAACCGTACTCAACGAGTACTCCTTAATGGGTCTAAGTCTACATGGAGGGAAGTAAGCAGTGGGGTGCCACAAGGTTCCACCTTAGGCCCAGTACTCTTCAATATCTTCATTAACAACTTAGATGAGGGAATAAAAGGGGAACTTACCAAATTTGCAGATGATACTAAGATGGCAGGAATAGCTAACACCCAAGAAGATGGATCTTGACAGACTAGAACACTGGGCCATATCTAACAAAATGAAATTCAATGTAGAGAAAAGTAAAGTCCTACACTTAGGCAAGAAAAACCAAAAGTACACATATAGACTGGGTGAAACCAGGCTCAATAGCAGTAACTGTGAGGGGGATCTTGGAGTCTTAGTGAACAACCAGTTAAATATGAGCCAGCAGTGTGCAGCAGCCACCAAAAAAAGTAATGCAATCCTAAGTTGCATTAACAGAGGGATACAGTCAAGATCAAGGGAAGTACAAATCCCTCTCTATAAAGCCTTAGTAAGACCACACCTAGAGTACTGCATCCAGTTTTGTTCACCACATTATAAAAAAGATGTTGAGACTCTAGAAAAAGTACAGAGAAGAGCAACAGGATGATTAGGGGACTGGAAGCTAAAGCATACAATGAATGGTTGTGGGAACTGGGCTTGGCTAGTCTAGTAAAGAGAAGGACCAGGGGAGACATGATAGTGGTCTTCCAATATTTGAGGGGCTGCCACAGGGAGGAAGGGGTCAAGCTATTTTCTAAAGCGCCTGTAGGCCAGACAAGGAATAATGGATGGAAACTGAGCAAGGAGAGATTTAAATAAGGAGAAACTTTCTGACAGTGAGAACAATCAATGGAACAGCTTGCCCTTGGAAGCTGTGGGAGCACCATCAGTTGAGAGTTTCAAGAAGAGATTGGACTGCCATTTGTCAGAAATGGTGTAGGGTCTCCCGCTTGGGCAGGGGGTTGGACTAGATGACCTACAAGGTCCCTTCCAACTCTGATTATCTGTATCTGTAACTGTTAACTGTTTTGACTATTAAAAACTTTTGGATTAACAAATTTTACAAGTTTTGAAGGTGAATTTACTTCAATCCGTTATGAGGGGCTGCAGTGACTCACATGGTAAGACACTGGGTCTGCACACCACTGAGGTCGCTGAGGCCAGCAACTTGATTCCCGTGAGTGAGTAAACTGCATAGGGACAAGAAAGGAGCCTCCCCCGAATGCCTACTGGCATTCAGGTGTGGGTAAAAATAATACCACCCGAAAAAATTCCTTTCACAGAGACCTTTGTGATCCCTGGCTAACATGTAACATATGCTTTAAAAAAATCCTTTATGAAAAAAAAATGTAAATAAAAGTTGAAGGTCTTACATTTTTTTATATAAACTGCAAAAGAGTAATTAGAACATTGATTTAGAAAAGTTACAGATTGACTAAGCGACCAGATAAATTTTAAACAAAATTTTGAAATTAAAAGCATCTTTGCTGTAGCAAAATGTTGTTAAGATTAGATAGATAGATAGATAGATAGATAGATAGATAGATAGATAGATAGATAGATGAGACACGACCACGGATCAGAAGCCGTACTGCAGCTGCATCACTACCCACTTCAAACTCCACTGACCCATACATGAAGCGAACTGACGCCCACCATGAAGATGTGGCACGACCACGAACATGAAGCCAAACAACAGGATCACAGCTCACCAGCTCAAATCCCCCAGCAACTAAGACTAACTTGAGCACAACCAAGCCCCCACCTGAACAGAACACACCCCCAGCCAATCAGAACACAGCCAATACCCCAACCAATGAGAACATAACCAAACCCCAACCAATGAGAACACACCCCCACCCAATCAGAACACAGCCAAGCCCTCACCCAATCAAGCCACACCTCCACTAGCAGTTAAAAGGAAGAAGCAGCTGCAAGCTCACATTACTCCGAGAAGCACAAAGCTGAAGACACAAGCCTGAAGACGATGAATGAGACTTCATCGAAACGTCACCTAGATACTTCCAATTTTACGCGGGAGAAAACTCGAATAACCAAAGATCCACATAGATAGATAGATAGATAGATAGATAGATAGATAGATAGATAGATAGATAGATAGATAGATAGATACTTTGAAATTTGGATCTTCCCCCAGAGGGAACTGGAATGAACTAAATATTGCAATTATTTGAGAACAATTAAAGTTGATTTATTAATACAAAATGGAGCAAAATATTTTAATACTGGAGATATTGAGAAATATTTGTCAACAGTGAGCCCAGAAGTTAATTTTAAGAGTGACAGTCATTATACATAAACTGTGTTTAAAATTGTTATGGAAGAGGAACGAGTTTTATCAAATAAGATGAAGACTAACCTGAAAGTAGATTTAGAAATGCCAGACTATCAATCAAATCTTTTTTTGGTCACATATCAGCATGTTAGAAATGCCAGATCACAAGAATGATATGTAAAATGATGCTGCATTAAATATATAAATAAAAGTGACATATGTTAATAATTAAAAGGGATTTGTGTGCATGTGCATATGTGCAACAAGGAGAGAAGAAGTGGGAGGGGGGACCTGAGTAACTGTTTTATATTGGAGAAAATATCTGAGACTTGTTAAAGTTTCGAAGAATTTTGTGAAAAGGGACAAAGGAAAAATAAAAAGATATCAAGTTCTAGGGCATTATCGGAAGGGAGTAAAATTAAGATAATTATTGGAAGCAAAAGGAATATAAGGTTGTTTTATTTGATCAAAATTAAAATTATCGTAACCCTTAATAGACTTTTGCTGACTAGAGCTGAATGACAAGCTTTTATGGGTTTGTTTATAGATAATAATATATCAAATATAGAAAAAGAGATCAATTGTTATATTTTAAGGGAAGGTGCGAAAGTACTAAAATTATTTATCCTTGTGATGAAGGAGAAAGTCATTTCATTATATGGACCTGTTCAGATTATTGCAGCATAAATTCAGCCCCAGAAAAGTAAACACAGTTGACTGAGGCTTCATTTAACTTATTTATAAACATAAACTGTACAATGCAAGTTGTAGATTTCTCCAACATGGAGCAAACTCAAATAGAAGGAGACATGTTACAGGTTCGGAGCAGAACAGCAACTCTGGAGCTCAGAAACAGACACTCTAGTTTCACTCTAGTTTCACTCTAGTTCAGCAGGCAAACTAGTTTCACTCTAGTTCAGCAGGCAAGCTAGCAAGTTAGTTTTTCTTTTATTTTAAATAAACCACGCCCAGATTCTCTCTTTAAGTTTCGGCTCTATTCCAGTTCATGAAAATACTCTGACAGGACCCTTTCTTTTTCTTTAACGTAGTCTTATTTTTCTTTTTTCCTATTTTTTTTATTTTTTGTACTTTCTACTTTGTTATTTTCCTTTTCTTAGTTTGTATACGTTTCTATCTTTTTAATTTTAATGTCTAAAAAATACTGTAAAAGTATCGAGAATTAAAATTGCTCATAGCATTGGAGTTCTTTAATAATGTATCTTTTCTGAAGATTTCTTTGATTTTACATGGAGTCCACTAATAATGAATCAGTAATTTTGATCTTATAAATCTCAGCAATTTGGTGACAGTTCTGCAATGTATCCAAAATTCTTTGACAACATTTCTCACCACAAAAATCAATTATACATCAAAAAGTACATTGATCATTTCAGAGTTCAAAACAAAGAGGCTGAATATTGAAAGAAATCTAATAAATATTTGTGAAAGGCAATAATGCAACTGGTCAGCCAGCAGAATTTCTAAATTTATAATAGGAAAATATACTTTACATACATAATTGGATATGTGATGGAACAGATCCAATAGATGACATGAATTAGGAGAAGCAAACATGGCTTGATGCTGCCCTTTTTGTTAATCCTTTTTCTTCAGTACTTGAGCACTAGAAGAAAGTAACAAAGTTGCTTTGCAGAATGAGAAGAGTGTGATAATAAATGAATGAATGATATTAACAATATTGACATATCCATGAGGGCAAGGACAGTGGGACCAGGACTTTCAGCCTTTTATTTTGTCATCTCTGAGATTTATTTTTTGTTTTTGTTTTGTTTACAGTGGAATAAAGCTAACCAAGTGTTATTGAACATTTACTCCTAATTTGCATTCAGAATCCTGCAGAAAAGAATGCCTTAAGAGTTTTAGAGGAACAAATAATGGAAATGGACTTTATAATTGTTCCCTCCAAATCAATTATTGGTGCTAATTAACTAGGATCTTGGTCCAAGGTTAGATGTTTAAGTCCTGCTGTAATCCTGCATCTATGGTTGACACATTCTTTCAAGGCCTTATGTGAGTAGATTCCATATTGGATTGCTCTCGTTCATATGCAAGAGAATAGGCATCTAGTTGTCATTATGTTAAATTAAGATCATAGCCCTGATGAAAACAAACATTCATATGAGGCAGGATTTTTTTAAAATATCTGTTATATCTCTGTTATGCAAGGTATACGTTCATTGTGGCAAAACTATGAAGCCATCAAAAGAATTCCAAGAACTGCTATGCATCAAATATGCCTATTTATAACACATTCAACCTATACATTTCCTACACATTTTTTTTATCTGTCCTCAAGCAAATATATTTTAGTGAGAGATGTATTTTCTATCTGATCCTTATTTCAAAAATGACCAGATCTAATATTAGAGTGTTTAGTTCTGAATAGGTGAAAGCTCATGTTCACACTGCCTTTTCCTCCACTTATTGCATCCTGTGAGGAAGCTGATGCTTTTCCCTTTACCACCCTCCATTGCTGGTCTAGGAAGGTTCTATGGCTCTTTGTATATGTGCTGAAACTCTAAACTCTCCCTCACTCATCAGTATAAATAGGATTTCCTCTTATTTCATCCCTTCTCAATGAATTGTGGAAGAATCTCTATCTCCTCTGAAGGGTGCCTGCAAACAGCATTTTTTAATCAGTTATGTACCAGTATCTATTACACTATGAGGAAAAGAGACAAGCAACCTCCCCTCCCTCCCTCCAAAAAAAACCCCTTTCTTTTGTTTACAAGTTCATTCACTCATACTTTTGTTCAAAATTCTCTCCCATAGGAGAGAATCTGGGATGAGACTCTGGGATGAGGCAGATCCTCTATAGCAGGGGTCCCCAACCACCGGTCCGCGGACCGGTACCGGTCCGCTGAACAACTCCTACCGGGCCGCGGCTTGTTGGGCGCTGCCATCTTTTTTTCATGAAAAGTGCTTCCGGTGAGCTTTTCCGGGTAGAAAGCTCACCGGAAGCACTTTTTCATCAAAAAGATGGCGCCAGCGCTCGGTGAGCTTTTCCAGGTAGAAAGCCATTTCTACCCGGAAAAGCTCACCGAAGCAGCCGCCATCTTTTTTGATGAAAACATGCTTCCGTGAGGTCACCGGAAGCACTTTTTCATCAAAAAGATGGCGGCGCCCAGCTGATGCCGGTACCGGCCGCGGCGCCCAGCTGATGCCGGTACCGGGCCGCGGCGGCAAAAAGGTTGGGGATCACTGCTCTATAGGACCTCTTCCTTGATCCAAACCAGGCCCTTTACCCTTCAAGGGTGAAGAGTCTGTAAGTGGTTCGGAAGACTGGAGTGCAAGTAAAAGGCTTAGGATTGTATGGGCCTTGCAAGTAGATCTGTTGAAGAAGTCAGAGTGCATTGACATTTTTGGTCATTTTCAAGTGTTTGTCTGTGTATTCCTGTGTATTCCTTCTATTAAATCAGAGGCTGCCATTTTCTCAGTGTGAATCTAAAACATATTCCACCTTGAATTCTCTCTTTCTCCAGCTGAGATGGGAGAGGGAGATGGAACTGAGCAACATAAGGGCAAGGGTGACATTCAAGGACCAGAAGCAAAGAATAGGAAAATGTGTGCATTTCCATAATTATTGGGAGCTGCAGGTGAAATGTATCTGGATTGATCCAAGCTCATACAGAAAGAAGAAATAAACCTGTCATTTTTTGAAGGCTAGTGTGGAAAATCAAAATTTGGTAGAGAGTTATCCAAAATTTCTCACAGCAATGGGTGAGATTTTCTTCTGTTACTGATGAACAGTAGGGCCTCTGGAAGAAGAAACAACTTCTCCTGAAGAATCAATGTGTTGCCTGAACTTATTGTAAAAATTGGGATGTGTTAGGAATGGGGGACTGTAGTCCATCACCATTGGTGGTAGAAATAAGACACCTGAAATGTGATAGGTGAGTAGAAAATAGAATTATTAGATGCAAATTCAGCCATAGGTCAATTGTTTTGCTGATGGTTCACATAATAATGAAAATATTATAGGCACTGTCCTCTTGATTAACAAGATAAAATGTTGTAGAATGTATTCCTACCACCAAGAAGGCTTCAATAAGTAGCTTTATAGCAGCAAAATTATGAAACCATGTTCATCATCTGCTGAATATGATATACATGTTGAGCTCTTGGAAGGTTTAGAGTTCAATCCTCGGCAGCAGCTGATGTTACTTTCTTAGAGCACCCCCCCAAAAAAATATCTGCTGCAAACTCCATAGGCATCAGGAAGGGATCCTGCCAGTAAATGCTCAGCTGCTTCCAGTTGTCCTGACTCTACCCCTAACTAAGGGACCACAAGTTCATAAAAAGGTGGTGGTGTTTACATATATTCCTTGTTTTGGTAATGGTTTGGTCTAATGTACTATCAGGTTGCTTATTTTTGTCTATAAGGAACTTTTACATCAATGAATTTCAGCATACAATAGTAAAATAGGTTTTTTTCTTAAAAAAAAAAAATTCACTCACCTTTCAACCTGAAAGACAATAATGCTTTATTTTGTTTTAGGAAGAATTATTTAATTTTGCATCAGCATAAGTCTCACATTATGTTTTGCTATTGCAGTTCCTGCATTTGTAGTTCATTGAATATAGAAGACCGTAAATAGTAAGAATAGAAGAGGAGATTGATTAACACAATAAACTCCTATTTCTTATTGACCATTGGAAATATTCCATAAAGTTATGTTGCCTTTTCTTGACACTTCACTTGGTGTATTTAGTATTTTCTTTAAAAATTTTTAAAAAGAACAAAACAAACAAGCATACACATACAAAACATAAAAACATAAAACCATCTTCCATTTTATATACATACAGTGTGTCAGTTGGTTACATATCTTTTGTGCTATCCTTTTGTAGTCATTTACTCACAACTTATATCAGACTTCACATTGTCGAACTAACATAAGCTTATATATTTATCAGTTATTAATCACCCATGAAACTATTTATTCCATCATTTTATACAAGATGTTCCAAGTTTTATCTTAAAATTTGTGTTATACTTTCAACCAGTGGTTATATATATCTATATTATGTTTTATATCAGTCTATTAAATTTCTATCACAAAATTATCTAGTATATTACATTACCATGCCTTTTTATCCAACTATTGATAAAACAAATCCCATATCATATAAAATTGTTCGTCTCCTTGTTCTCTAATTTCAAATGTCAGTTTACACACAGTTTACTCACAGTTTACTCACACAGTCCATAATTTTTTTGATAACTTCCTCCTGCATAGATATTTTGACATTTTTCCAGTTCTTCGCAAATACAATTCCAGCCGCTGTTAAAACATTTACAATCAAATATTTCAGTTCTTTATTGTATATGTCTGGTATGACTCCCAAGAAAAAGATCTCTGGTTTAAAGTCTATATGTTGTTTTATCATTTTTTCCAACCATGTGTGGATTTTACTCCAATATTTCTTCGCGACTGAACATGTCCACCACATATGGTAATATGAACCAGGTATCTGATGACATTTCCAGCATTTATCCAATTTATTCTTAAACATTCTCGCAAGTCTCGTCAGGGGTAAGTGCCACCTGTAAAACATCTTACACAAATTTTCTTTATATGCAGTTGACATTGTCATTTAATAATTCTGAGACCACAATTTTTGCCATTTTTCTAAATCAATCCCATATCCAAAATTTTTCCCCCAAGCAATCATTGTTTCTTTGACTTGTTCCTCCTCCAATTTAAATTCTAATAGATGTCCATAAAGTTTTTTAACTACCTTTTCATCAGTACCCATCAAAATTTTATCTAAATCAGTCAACTTCTTGTAAATACCTTCTACCTTAGAGTCTTTATCAAACCTAGATTGTATTTGCAAATATGAAAACCAATTCATTTTTACACCTTGTTCTTCCAACGCTTGCATAGATCTAAGTTCACCCTTTTCATTCAATATTTCCCCATATCTAACTGTTTGTTCCTTTTTATATATTATTGGATAAGAAAAAGCTTCAATAGTTGATATCCATGTTGGAATTTTTAAATAATATTGTCTTTTTATCTTCTCCCAGTTCAAAAACAATGCCTCATGAATATAATGTCTTCTGAAATACTCCTGTGTTTTAGTTCCCTTATACCAAAGAAAGGCATTCCATCCCAGCAGCAAGTCATGGCCTTCTAAAGTCAATAATCTATTGTTCCTTAGTGTTATCCATTCCTTTACCCACATCAAACTTGTTGCCTGGTTACATAGCTCTCAACTGGGCAAGGCAAACCTCCTCTTATTCTTGCACCTTGTAACAGTTTTAATTTTATTCTTGCTTTTTTACCCTGCCAAATATATTTCAACACAATTCTATTTAAATCTTCAAAAAACTCTTTCCCTAATCGAAAAGGAATTGTCTGGAATAAATATAAAACTCTAGCAATATATTCATTTTAATTGTGGATATTCTCCCAATCAATGATAGTTGCAGTTTTTCCCATTTCATCAAATCTGTTGCAATCTGCTGTTTGAGTTTAACATAGTTATCTTCCTTCAGTGTACTACATCTTGGTGTAATATGAATCCCTAAATATTTAACCGTGTTTGTGACCTGTATTTTTAAAATTTCTTCCAACTCTTTCTTTCATCTTGCTAACATATTCTTTGTTAATACCTTTGTTTTGTCTTTGTTTATTCTCAAACCTGCTATTTTTCCATATTCTTCTATTTTTTCTATTAATTTGGGTGCTGTTTCCAATGGGTCTTCTAATATAAATAGCAGGTCATCTGCAAAAGCTTGCAATTTATACTCCTCCTTTTTAATTTTCATTCCTTTTATTTCTCTGATATTCCTATTCAAGACTTCCAATGTTACACAAACAGCAGAGGTGACAATGGACAGCCTTGCCTTGTCCCTTTTCTTATATCTATGGATTCTATTAATTCTCCATTCACCATCACCTTTGCAGTTTGTTCATGGTACCGTATTTGCCGGCGTATAAGACAACTTTTTTGCCCTGAAAAACATGCCTCCAAGTGGGGGGGTCGTCTTATACGCCGGCAAATACGTTGTTGTCACTCGGTGCAAGAGCAACGGGGGCGGAGCTCCGCAACTTGCAAAGCCCCTTCAAGCCCAGCCAGAGTCTCTCTTTTGGCAAGTCTCGGGGTAGGAAGAGATAGCCGGAATTACCCTCCACCCACCCACACACACACACAGAGAGAGAGGGGGGGGAGAGTTGGCAGCTGTCCATCCCCCACCCTTGGAGTCCCGATGGCGCGCACGCGGGGGCTGCTTAAGGGAGGAGGCCTTTCACTTTCCCCCGGGGGGAAGGGGGCAGGCGTGTCACTCACTTGCAGGCAGCAGTGCGGCCTCTCCTTTCCCACCCACCCACTCCGCTCGTGCGAGCGGACCGGCAGGCTCCAGGCTTTGCCCCCATCCTCACCTCCTTCCACCCCTCCACCCCCCAGTGGCAGAAACTTCGCCGCACGTGGGGATGAGTGGAGGGGGTGGGAGAGCAGCGACGCCGCTCAAAGCTGAGAAAGCGCCATCCTTGCTTTTGCGCTTCGGGAAGAGTTCGTGTTTTTTGTTTTTTTGTTTTTCTCCCAGGAATGGGATGCTGCTCGTGCGATTTTCTTTGGGAAGTTTTCTCTTCCCGGTTTCAGCCTTTGCTCCGAATCCTCCCCCCCCCCGCCACCCCCAGATTCACTTCTGGAAAGGATGCTTGTGTAACTCTTTTCCTAAGTGCTCCTGGGGTGGAGGGGGGGCAGTGTGCAGCGTGAGCAAGAGGCTCCTTTCCTTTCTCCCTGAGCGCAAAACCGTCTGCCTTCTTCTCTCTTGGACGGACAGAGCAAGGCTAATAAGATAATAATAAGATAATAAGATAAGATCCTAAGCGCGTTGTGGAAACAGATCTGGATCTCGTTGGAGAAAGGTAGCAAATGAATGAACTGGACTTTTGGCAAGTCTCGGGGTAGGAACTCGAGGCTTTCTGGAAAGTTAGTGAGCAGGAAAATAGACATCCTTTCCGCTTTCTCCCAGCGGGGGTATCTCATTATCCCTCCCTGTAAGAAGTAACAACCACAAAGCCAAGGGGGAAAAGGACCAGTTTCTTGTGCCTGATCAGTGGCGGCCTTTTGCACTCAGAACTCTCTCCTTTGCGCTCATCCACGGTCCAGCGACCGAGCCTCTCCGTGTGGAAATAAGGAGGCCTTCTCTCTCCCCCCCAGCCCCCAACGGTGAGCTGCACATGCTCCAGACTGCTCCAGCCAGCTCGCCATCAGAGTGCAGCCAGAACGATGCGCAGGAAAAAGCCACAGTAGGAAGTAAAGATTTCTCCCCCCCCCACCCTCTCTCTCTGAAATAATTAATGTCGCAATCAGTGTGGTGCACCCTTGGAGACAAATTGGTTGGGGAGGTGGAAAGATATTAAGAAACAACTCGATTGGGCGTATAAGACGAGCCCCACAACTTTTTTGCCCTGAAAAACATGCCTCCAAGTGGGGGAGTCGTCTTATACGGCGAGTATATAACAAACTCTATATTTTGAGTGGAAATGTTGGGGGCTCGTCTTATACGCCCAGTCGTCTTATACGCCGGCAAATACGGTATATTGTTTCAATGGCTTGGATAAATTTCTTACCAAAGCCCATTTGTATCAATTGCAATAAAATAAATTGCCAACTCACATTGTCAAAGTCTTTTTGAGCATCTAGAAACATCAAGGCCATTTGCTTTTCAGGGTGAGCTTCATTATATTTCAGAGTATCCAAAATGATTCTCACATTGTCTTTGATTTGTCTCTTTGGCAGAAATCCATTTTGATCAGTATAAATAAAATTATTTAAGTATCTTTTTAGTCTTTCTGCCAAAATTGAAGCAAAGATTTTTTAGTCTGCGTTCAATAAAGATATAGGTCTATAATTTTTAACTTGCTGTAAGTCTGTGCCTTCCTTCAGTATAAGTGTAATGTATGCTTCTGACCATGTTTTTGGTGTTCTTTTCTTTAACATAACTTCATTCATAACTTCTAAAAGATGAAAATTCAATATTTCCTGAAAAGTCTTGTAAAATTCTGCTGGCAAACCATCTGGACCTGGTGCTTTCCCAGCATTCTGTTTTTTAAAGGCTTCTGTTAATTCCATCATTGTTATACTTCCTTCTAACATTGTTTCAATGTTTTTGAGTATCTGAGGTAGGTTCGCTTTCTGAAGATATTGTTTAACTTTTTCTTCTTGAATATTCTCTTGAAAGTACAGTTTTCCATAGTAGTCTTGTATACTTTTTTTCTTCTCCTCATTTCTAATAACTACCTCAATTCCAACTACAGCTGGCCTTAAATGCAAGCTACTCAATGCAAGAAGCCTTGTGAATAAAATACCTGAATTTCTCCTCTTACTAAATATGGCTAAATTCGACATCATATTTGTCTGTGAAACATGGCTCAACGCATCTCTCCCTGACTCCATTACCACAATAAGAGACTATCATGTTTACCGATCAGATTGTGAAATTCGTAGAGGAGGTGGTGTTGCTATCTTCTATAAAAAGTCCTTATATATATAAAAAAACATCCAAGTTACCCAGGAGCTTGCTCTTCCTGAGACCATCATCTGTGAACTATCCTTAAATATCACATTTCGATTCTTACTATGTTACAGAGCACCTGATTATGACATTGAACATGTGAACAAGCTAAATTCACTACTAACATGGGCAACATCCTGCCCACATGCTTTTATCTTTCTTGGTGACTTCAATCTACCTCATATTAACTGGACCCTAAACGAATGTACAACTGAACCCATACATACAACCTTCTACAATGCTGTTACAAATCTGGGACTGGAACAACTAGTAACTAACAATACTAGACTTAACAAATGCCTCAATCTCATCTTCTGCAATAGTTTGAATTTAATTTACGGAATATAAACTAATGAACCCTTTTCCAACAGTGACCACAATATGATTGACTTTTGTCTCAACATACGCCCACACAAAAATAATCACAATGATGTAATCCCCAATTATAACTTCAAAAAAGGCAACTATGATCTTATAGGCAACAATCTCTCATCCCTTGATTGGCAATCTCTATTCACTGGATGCAATACTGTTGAAGACCATTACAACATATTTTTACTTGAAGTCAAAAGAGTGATCAAATTATATGTACCAATAACAACTCCCAAAACAAACAAACAAACAAACAAAAAACAGATTACTCATAACAATAAGGAAACTTCAATCCAAAAAGTGATCACTCTGGCGGAAAAACAAATCTGGTCACATTGTCAACTTCAAAAGCCGATAGAAAAATTTATGCCACCAGATAAAGACAGAATGCACCAATTATCACATTAAACAAGAAGAAAACCTTCTATGCACCAATTCCACCTGGGTTTTTTTCAATTTTGTAAACAACAAACTAAAAGACTCAAGGTCCATCCCACCCCTGATAGGACCTAATGGTAAAGACTGCAATGACGACACAATTAAAGCCAACCTCTTTAACATATTCTTTGGCTCAGTATTTGTAAACAGCAATGGATCATGCCCAGTATTTCCTAGCTGAACCACAGACAACTACAATGATCTAATATATATCGATTTTACAGAAGACAATGTTGAAAAAGCACTATGCAATCTAAAACCATCTCTATCTATTGGCTCAGATGGAATATGTGCCTACTTCTTAAAAAAACTATTCACTGCCATAGCCAAACCTCTAAGCATAATCTTTGAAAAATCTTTCAGGACCAGCTCCTTGCCTAACCTGTGGTCACAAGCCATGGTCATTCCCATCTTCAAAAAGGGAGACCTCAGCCTAGTTGAAAATTACAGACCAATTTCCTTATGCTGCGTCACCTGTAAAGTCATGGAATCAATTAATAACCAATCCATTATCCTCCACTTAGAGACAAACAACCTACTCTCTAATAAACAATTTGGTTTCAGAAAAAAACTATCCTGTAATCTACAACTCTTACACTGCAAAAACACATGGACTACAGAACTCGATCAGGGAAAAGCAATAGACACAATCTACATAGACTTCTGTAAAGCCTTTGATTCAGTAGTACACAACAAACTACTCCTAAAACTAAAATCTTATGGTATTTTTGGACACCTGCATAACTGGATAGAAGCATTCCTGTCAAACAGACAACAAATGGTCAAAATTGGGAGTGTCCTATCAAATTCTGCACCTGTCAATAGTGGTGTCCCCCAAGGCAGTGTTCTAGGACCAACTCTCTTCATACTCTACATAAATGACCTCTGTGATCACATTAAGAGCAACTGCGTTCTCTTCACTGATGATGTAAAGCTGTTCAATACCACAGACAATATTGCTACCCTTCAAAAAGATCTGGACTATATATCAGAATGGTCAAACAAAGGGCAACTTCAAATCTCAACAAATAAATCCTCTGTCTTACATATTGGCAAAAAAAAATCAGAAAATAAAATACAAGCTGAATAGTCAAGACCTTGTTGATGATCCAAGCTCTGTGAAGGACCTTGGAATACTCATCTCTAATGATCTAAGTGCTAGAGCCCACTGTAACTACATAGCCAAAAAGGCATTAAGAGTTGTTAACCTAATCCTACATAGCTTTTCTCTGGTAATTTCACACTACTAACTAGAGAATACAAAACATTTGCTAGACAAATATTTGAATACAGCTCATCAGTCTGGAACCCACGTTACATATCTGATATTAGTACAGTTGAGAAAGTCCAGAAATATTTCACAAGAAAAGTTCTCCACTCCTCTACTCATTGTAGAATACCTTATGCCACCAGACTTGAAATTCTAGACCTAGAAAATCTAGAACTACGCTGCCTTCAGTTCGATCTAAGTGTAGTATATAAAATCATTCATTGCAATGTCCTATCTGTCAATGAATACTTCAGCTTCAACCATAACAACACAAGAACAAACAATAGATACAAACTCAAGGTTAATTACACCAAATTTGATTGCAGGAAATACGACTTCAGCAACAGAGTGGTCTATGTCTGGAACACTCTACCTGACTCTGTGGTTTCTTCCCCAAACCCCAAAAACTTTAACCTTAGACTGTCTACTATTGACCTCACCCCTTTCCTAAGAGGTCTGTAGGGGACGGGCATAAGCGTACCAACGTGCCTACCATCCCTGTCCTATTGTTTCTTTTATTTTTCTTATATGTACCCATTTCATGTATTCATAACTATGTAATGAATACATGAAAAAAAGAAAAAAAAAAGAAAAAAGAAAAAAAATGAAGGCAAGCAATTGCCACTCCAAAGGAAAAAAGGAAAAAATAAATCTTCAGGCACTTGTATACCTTAATCCAATTAGTTGCAATGGTAGATATAAAAAGTAAAAAATAAAAAAGGAAAAAAGAAAAATATTCTATATGTTCCTCTTAATAAACAAAGAGAAAAACAAAATAAAAGGTTTACATTCTAGTTCCTGGTTTAAAAAGTTAAATCCAATTAAAGAGAAAAAAAGAGCCCCACTAGTGGGGGGGGTAGAAAGGGAGGCAAAAGGTAAAAAGCAATTCTAATATAAAACAAGACTCTGCCGCCAAATATCCAAGGCTCTTTGATAAGTCAGCTCAGAATTTTTCAAGGTCACTTCAATCTTCTTTCTTTCAACTTCAACTCCAGACTCCAACTATCTATTCAGAAATGAGCACCTGAATAAACAAACTGCCATGCTCATCTCTATTCTTTTCCAATACACAGCTCAGAGTCCTTGATTGTAACACAAACTAGTGAAAGAAAAAAGAAACAATGTATCCAAGCCTCTGGGTGGCAGTACTACTTACTTTCCTTCACTTTCACTCCCCCCTCCCCAGTCTACAACCAGGAACTAAAAAAAGTAAAGTTTTTCCCCCCCTTTTTAAGGAGAAAAATAAATCTTGAGTCAAGCAGAAGAATCTTAGTCAAAAAGGGATTTTCCAAAGGGTGGTTAGAAAAGGGAGAAAGAAATACAAACAAAGATAAAAAGATTAAAAAGTACCAGTCCAGGTTAAAGTTAAACAGCTTTGCCATATTCAAAATTGCAATAAAAAGGGAAAAAAGAAAAAAAACTTTCACTTTGACAATTAATCACGCTCCTTAAATTCTTTTCTCTTTTAGTCCACTTTAATTTTTTCAGGGTGTTCTCTCCAAGAAATAATAAGTAAAAGTTCATTTCACCAAACTGACAAACTTTCTTTCTGATCTCTTCCATTCCAGAGCTGTCCCAGCTTCAGCAGCTTGGAAGGCTGCCTCTCTGCCGCTGGCAAAATGGGCTTTTCCTGGATCAATGTGGGATTTTGAGATGTCCCTGGGATTGACAGGATGTGCCCTCCTCAATCACTATCTCTATGGGATGGTTTAGGTCCAGTGGGACCGTCTTGCAACAGAGATATCAGCGGAGATCTTGGAGCTTCAAGATTGCACGCTGTACTGCTGAGATGCCAGCTCCGCCCCCTTTGGTGTATTTAGTATTTTCTGTTCTGTACATTGAGAAAGAAATGTTTTATTTGATATTAAAATGAAGATCAGTCTAAGCCAGTGATAGTGGCTGTTATGGTGTGTCAAAAGTGCACAAGTCCTGGCACCCACAATGCAATGCACCCCACCCACCCCCCTGCACATGCGCACACAACACCTCTGCCCCAGTCCCTTACCTGCACTGTGCATGCACACACCTCTCAGCTGATTTTCAGCCCGTTTGATGCCATTTATGCCCTCCCAAAGGCTTGATGGAAACTTCTGCAGCCTCAGGAGACCAAAAAATGGCCCTTCCGGAAATACTTGAAGTGCCCGTTTTCAGCCTCTGGAGGGCCTCTGGAGCCCAGGGAGGCCGTTTTTACCCTCCCAGAGGCTTGAGGGGTCTCTGGAGCCTCGGGAGGCAGAAAATGCGCCCATTTCAGCACTTCCGGTATTTATGGAAGGCTCGTTTTTTGGCCTCCCAAGGCTGGGAGGGCAAAAATGGCCTCAAATGGGCTGAAAATCAGCTGGGAGGTGTATGCATGTGCAGTGCAGGTAAATTTGGCTGGGGCTCGCATGTCTGCACAAATGGCTCTGTGTGCCACCTGTGGCATGCGTGCCATATGTTCGCCATCATGTGTCTAAGCCAAATATTCAGTAAAGCTCTGGGTATATGTGTTTAAGAAAGTTTTCCAAACTTTACCATAGGATTCCAATCAAGATATTTGTGAGAAGCATAGAAAAAATAAAAAGCTATAACTCTTTTTTTAAAAAAAATAAAGTTTTATTTGGGTTTTCACACACAAAATACAAGTAAAACATCTTTTTTGAAAATAGCATGGTCCTGGGTTGAACTTCTTTATACAGACACAAAACTCAATTTCATGCTCCTTTTTGTATTCTATTCCATATCTTATACTAGTTTACATTTTCTATATAGTTTTTCCCCTCCTTTAATTTTCTCAATTTTATTTTGATTATCTCATCTCAATTCAAATCATTATATTTATACTTTTGTCTGTTCTGTTTCAATTTCATATTATCTTTTCTCATTAAACAAATTTTCTCCTGTAGTTGCTAATTGGAGTATGACACCTTTATATCTTTTAATTACATCCATTCAACTCTTATTTAAACTTCAATATATACCTTAAGTTTATGACCTTCAATATAATACATAATACATAACTTCCAATCAAATTCTTCTTGGCACATTCTTATAATACACATTATATTCTTTTAAAAAAAAAGAAAGATTGTAAATATATGTAATTATAAACCCTCATTCCATTCCAGTTCAGTTCTATCATTAATAATCATTAAAACCATAACATCTTTAATACTTCTTTTCAATTAAATATCACACTTCCTTAAAAACACATGTAATCTCCATAATTAATGTTTCCCTTATTTCTCTTCACATATGTTTTATAAATCATTTTGTTACATTTATTTATTGACAAGCATTCCACTGAATTATGATACCTATTTTATCAGACATTTTAATCATACATTGTTTCATATTTTCTAAAATTATTTCTGCTTCTAATATAACCATACTATCTTATGTACCTTTGCAGAATCCCTTTTTCCATTAAGTTTTCACCCATTATCTCTAAATAGACCCTGTTTCTCTATATTTTGCTTCTGTCCTTTATAACTTCTTTTCCTTTCTTTCTTCCCTCTCATCTTCTCCCTCCCCCTTTTACCCCCTTGTCTCTCTAGTTCTAATTCTCTCTTCTGCATTTCCCTCTTCTGTTGCTTTCTGATTTTATACTTATTTTTCACTCTATTTTTTTTTTTTTTTGGAGTTGTTTTTCCCAATCTTAAACTTTCCATTCTCTTTCTCCCCTTTCCTTTTCCCCCCCATCTAAGATTACTTGTTCATTAAAGATGGCTTTTTCTTTGTCGCAATCTTCTTGTTCTGCAGGCATTTCTTGTTGTTTCTCATAATTCCAAATCTCCATTTCTAAAAACTGAAATACGAAGCCAAAAGAACCTCTCCCTTCTTGTGTATCTTCTTTGTACTTTTTAAGTTCCATTTTCAGTTCTTCTAAAAGTGGAGCCATTTTAAAAAGTTTTAAACAACCACCCGATTGACTTTAGTCATTCAAAACAATAACCAAGAATCCAGAAATCAGCAAGTAATCCAGATAGTCCCGAGTTATATCTTCTTATTTCTTTTTTGACTTTCTCTTCCTGGGGTTTTTGTTGCAATATTTCAGTTAGAATGTATCTTTTGGAAGTCTTGTTGAGATTTTGCTGTAAGTTCTTTTTTAATTCCAGGCAGTCTCCTCCCTTCCAGATCCTGCCCTTTTATTCTTCCTCTCTTCTTTCCTGTTTTCAAAAGCTTTTAATTATCCAGAAATCTTTATTATCCCTTTGACTTTTTATTTTCAGCATTAAATGCCTATTTATGTCAAAGTGGATTTTTTTTCCAATTTCTTGCTTAAGTCTCTTAGCTGTCAGTATAGGAAAAAGAGAAAACTAAATCTTTTCCCTTTTCTCTCTCCTTCGCAGCTTAAAAATCTTCTTAGGGACCAATGTTATTGTTTTTTAACAGTTTCAATTCCAGGGTACCTTTTTTGTTGCTTTTGCTGTTTGACCCGGTCAACCAAAACTTTCTCTTCTTATCTTCCTCCTGCACATTCTTTTCCAGTCGAGTTCTTCTTTATGGTGGCCATTTCTGACCACCGCTGCAACAGCCTTTGGGAAAGGGAGTAATGGCCAGCTGGGGAGGAGAGATGTGACTCTCCTCAACCCTGCTGGCAGTCTCCCCCCTCTTCACCACCTCTATGGGGTGGCTTAGCCCCGAAACCAGCCAGCTCGGTGCGCTCCAGTGGTGAGCACGGATCGAAGCCTTGCAGAGATGAGGTTTCAGTCTGTCACTGAAGAAGCTCAAACCAGAAGTCTGAAAAAAAAAGCTATAACTCTTATAGAAGCTTGAGACTCTTGTATTAAGCTCCAAAATATTGCTTTTATCTCTTCATATGTTAGAGGACTGAGCTAAAATGGAAAAAAAAAATCCTAGAATGAGGGTCACCAAATATCTGATGACCTCTAAATGACAAGATTTTTTTTTTTTAAGTTAAATTTTTGCTGCCATTCTGGGGCCACCTGGAGCTTTGTAGTCCAGAGCTGGTAGACCTATCCTGTAGCAGTTTAATGTTGAATATATATTAAATCCACCTGGGTTTCAAGTTTGCTATTCACATTGTGCCCTATAATAAGACAGCAAAAATAAATGGAATTTATATTGTCAACTTAGTCTGAGACACCAGGCTACTGATTCAACCTAGTTTCCAGTGAATTTATATTCACTAATGAGTTTGCTGCTCCAGTTCCATTTTTTGTTTCTTATCATCATTGCAATAGTCATCACAGTATCCTACTGTGCCAATTTGGCTACCATTCAGTTGTGGTGAATCTTTTCTGGGATGATCTGAGGAAATAGCAAAGCTAAAAGAATAGTGAAATTCGGTGAGCAAAATATGTCAAATTCAGTAGATATACTTAACAGGGCTATGCAAAGTTTCCATGTAGTTCTTTGAATACCCATCAAAGCAGGTTAACAAAACAAAGTATAACTTTTGCTTATAGAATTTATCAAACCAATAATGTTATTTTAGGGGTCCTCTCTGTTCTCTGAGCTTGGTTGTTTTCTTGCAGACACTTCATTTCATTTTATTTCATTTCAGCACTGATGATGTTACCAAGTATGGGTAATGAAATGTCTGCAAGAAAACAACCAAGCTCTGAGAGCCCCAAGGACTTCTCTTTTCAACCCTGAGCTACAAATATACTCTGTTATTAATGCTATTTTACTTTTAGTGTTTTGGTGGCCCTTCAGTGGCTTAGCCTCAAAGCCAAGCACCCAGTTATAGAGAATTGGCCTTACCCTAATGTTTTGCTAAGTGTAACATTTAATTAGATACAGCCTGAAGCAAACAAAACATAGAGGCACCAACCTGTAACAGTGTCAGCAAAAGCAATTTCAGCTAAGAATGTTGAGAGTTGTTTTTCTTAAATTTACCTGTGAATAACTCACATTGAACTCAGTAAAACATACTTTTGAAACCATAGGGTATTTTGTAAACTTTTCTTCTTGGTTCACAGCTAAGA
Source organism: Notechis scutatus (assembly GCF_049901735.1). Classification (NCBI taxonomy): domain Eukaryota; kingdom Metazoa; phylum Chordata; class Lepidosauria; order Squamata; family Elapidae; genus Notechis; species Notechis scutatus. The sequence goes on along the minus strand of NC_142009.1, from coordinate 283,911,278 downwards.
ATGTCAAGCAGAGTAATCTGAGTATGGTTGAACTAGAACAAGATTCCAAAGTGGTACAATGATCAGTTCAATACATTTGTGGTGGTTGTGGGGTTGCTGCTTTTTAACACCATTGCCATGATTAATTTTTAACATTTTACTTCCCACTGACAAAAATGGTATCATTTCCCCTCCTTTTCTGGAAACTTGATAAGGAACAATATATCTTAGAACTTACCCAAATTATCCTCAACATGATTCTTTTTTTTTACTTTGTTCCTTCTCCTCCAGGTGGAAAGATCATTGTGGCCTGTCAGCTGCCAGCAGAGCTAGCAGAAAAGTCAGATGAGAAGGAGGCTGAGGGGGAGCCTGGGCCAGCTTCTGAGCCTTGAAAAGGCTATGATGAGGAAGCAGAATCAGAGGCAGATGCAGAGCTCGGGCCTTCTGTCCCACCCCAGGTGGAGAGGCAGCTGTCTTTGGGGCCTGAGCTGAGTGAGATAGAGGATCAGATGGGGCTCATCTCAGATGTGTGTATCATGGAGAGGAGAGGAGAGCAATGGAAGGCAATAAGCTGGCTCTCAGGAAAAAGAAGACATAGACGCTAGCCAGCCTCTTCCTGGCTGGAAAATAAATAGTAGGGGTTTGGAAATGGAGTGATGTCATTGACAATTGTTTGTTTTCCAGTGTATATCAATCAAGTTGGATTCCTTTGCCAAAACCAGGCTTATTGGGATTAATTGTTCTGTATTTGAGGTGCTAATTGAGTCTCCCTGCTGGGAATGAATTTGCCTCAGGCAGTGTGAACAGGCACTGTTTCTGCTTGGCTTAATCATTGAAAAGACTTTTTATCTTGAGTTCTCATGTGAAGAGAGATTGTTCTTGCCCAGTTCCAGAAGTGACTAATAACTTTTGGGGTTGTTTATCCAATGTGATAAGACTGTTACTGCCCTGTTTGGAAAAAAAAAAGGGGGGGTTGTTTTACTCATGAATAAGTGGTTTCTCATTGCTTGCGAAGGAGATCACCTTGACCTTTTTGACTTTCTCTCTATGGACAACTTTATGGTTGGGCAGGAAATACATGGGGGGAAAATCATTGCCCCATGGATGGGCCACTTCTACCATAAACACTGCTGGATTCATCCATACATTCAGCACTTGGACAAAATTCTTTGAATTGCTAAGATTATTTTTTTATTTGTATTGTTTTGCTTTCTGGGAAAATAAACATGTAATATGAATAGTGCTCTAATACAAAATATATGTGTGTCCCCTGTATGGATGCAGACAGACTAACATATCGTTTTCCCCTGTTCCTCAGCTGAAATAGCATATTTTAGTGAATCCTATTAAACTAAATGCAAATGATCAGCCTGTCCACATGTGTAATAATAACAAAATATATTAAAGCTGCTTGCTTATCTTTATTGTTTTAAGTCAGAACAAACCATTTTCTTGATTAAAAAGGAATTTTTTTCATTATCTGAGATACCAAAACATAATGTAACAAAGCAGCCTTTCACAGTAGTCAGATATTTTTAAGCAAATTACTTTCTCTTTCTTTCTTTCTTTCTTTCTTTCTTTCTTTCTTTCTTTCTTTCTTTCTTTCTTTCTTTCTTTCTTTCTTTCTTTCTTTCTTTCTTTCTTTCTTTCTTTCTTTCCTTCTCCTTCCCTGCATTGCAGCAGTTCTTAAATAATGTTATTCTCCCTCTTTGAAAAAGAAAGAAATAGATCCTAGTTTTTTGTGATGGCAGAAAGAATTAAGATAGATGGTTTGGGGGACCAGTTACCCATAACAATTTGTACTGCATCTTATAAAACCTGAGATTTGTTGTCCACAGTATAGATTTAGAAAGCAAAGGGGGATGCAGGGCAGTGAATACCTCATTCACTAGACAGATTTAATTTGGGTTCTAGACAGCTCTTCATGAGTTCAATTTTCTTTATCAGAAGAGCAATTGGGATTATTTATTTATTTATTCTAAGGGCAAAGTTCTGAACACTGTCAAGTGATTAAGAAGAATATTCAAAGTTAGTTGGCTCCAAAGAACAGCCAAGGAGCATTTTGGAAAGCTTAGGAAGCTTCAAATTGCTCTGGATCCCCAGATATGTTGTTTATTTGTATACTTTGTTTATTTATTACCTTTGACTCTCTTTTTCCCTTTAATATCTGAAGGTAGTAGACACAGGGACTTCGTCCCATTTTACTCTCAGTCAGTAAGTTCAAAGTAATCCAGTACATTTCATGATTCAGTGAAGACTTGAACTTGGCTATCCCTATGTGCCATCCTATCAACATAATTATTTATCACAGTTCTACTCTGCCTATCACACTTAAATGACTCTGGTCAGTTTACAACAAAAAAATATACTGTAGTATAAATAAAAATGTAGTTAAAGCAGAACTAAGAACATAGTTAAATAGTTAGAGGCAGAGGCAGTTCAACATTTAACTTCAAAATGCCTCTGCAAATGATATGTTCAGATGTCTCATAACATTATTTACATCCTCTCAACAGGTTATTGCTCTGGACAAAATAAAGAAGGGGGAGGTAGACCTCCCAGTTTGGGAAACTTTAATCTAATGTAAACTAACACCATAGCTTCTGTACTATCTGCCTTCTTCTTCACATTCTTAACTTCCTCCATTGTTTTTCACTTTTTACCATTATTATTATTACTATGAGATATACTGTATATTCTGCCATTCATGCAATAGGTATATATGTGACATACATGAAACTCTTGGGCTCATTTGTTTTTTTCCATAGAATAAGAATCTTGAGAGATAAATTGGGCTGAAAGTGAATGAGTGGTACAAACAGTAAAGCCATGTGGTTGATTCAAATCAGAAACTTCCTTTTCTGAGTCCAACGTTTTCATCATTACAATATATTGGTGTTACATACTAATGGACATTTAATGGAGCAGAGAAAATGATTGATTGTGATTATTTGTACCTAGAGAAGTTTAGGATAGGTTTTTTTTTTGATCTGGAAAAAAGGGGAGTGAATGATGATGGACAAATGAAGGAGACTTTTTCTTACCATTTCATTGTACAAGAACTATAATTATGCACTGTTTAATTCCTTTGCAAAAGACATAGAAATTGCTGCAGCTTAATCCAGGCAACTCTGTTCCCTCGTACTGCCATTAAAGCAGCTATTGAGAAGCAGGGGAAATTTCCCTCAAAATGTCCAACTTTAAGATAGAAGAGATGGACTAATATCTAATTCCTACCCCAATCTGGTGAGGAAGCAGCAATTGTTTTTAAATGAAAAACTTCACTAAAGAGGAGAAATTGACAAAATCCTATTCAGAATTCCCATAGCAGAGAACATTGTAACTAATTTGAAGGTAAGATTATATACCTGAACTAGAACGACCCAGAATACAATAAAATGATTTTGGGAGAGAGTGTTTCATTCCATTTAGTTCTATTTTTCCCCCTTTGGAAAACTAATAATCAGCTGCCATCTACATTTTCTCTTTGTTTTGTTTTACTATAAAGATGAAGTCACAAAAAGTTGACTGCTGATTCTCCTGGGTTCTTTCCCACTGCCTGTATGCTTAAGAGAAAGAATTGAAGAGAAATGTGTTGCTTTTTGATATTTAATTGATTCGTATTAAGCATGTCCTTTTGCAGATTCCAAAGGAGTTCGTTAAATCAACCAACCAACTGAAATGTTCCAGGCATACTTTTTAATGTCTTTTCTCAATGACAAATTCTCCATTATCTATAAATAGATAAGTCACAAACTAGGTAATGAATTAGTACATACATACCTCAAGTTATTTGAGGATGGAAATTGACCAATCAACATGCATGTGCATGCACACACACACACACACACACACACACACACACGGAACAAAATATTTTTGTATGTGTAAAAAAAAATGCATGAATCATATAAAACAAAAACAGACATTAAACTGATTAGAAATGGACCCAAAATCTATGTATGCTTATAAGTACTGTAGCAATCCCAATGCAGATAACTGTTCCTTTATTCAGCAATAATCATATCCAACAATCGTTGCACAATAAATATTGCTCTTTATCTGTTCACCTCTTTTACTCATTGGGTACAGAGTTGTTGTTCCATAACATCAGCCACTGAAGCTGCATTTTCTGCTATTACCACTAGAGGGAAAAACCATGTAGGCCATCCTTCACCTATTTAAAAAATCCGATCCCCCATGCCCCCCAAATAAGTTAAATTACTTAGATACTATTAAATATACTCCAAGTCAGGTTGAATCCACTCTCTTTGGTGTCCTTTCTTCTCCCCTTTCCGTGCCTTGGTTATAGTTAGTTTACCTTCCCTTATTTTAGATCCTCTCTAAATGTGCTATGAATCCTAGAGTTCTTCACATCCCATAATTGAAAGCCACAGTGTGGTCAATCATCACCTCTGAAAAAGCAGCAGGGAGAAAGTCTCTTCCTCCACTGAAGAACAGGTCTATCACTTTTTCTGAGAGGAAAATATAAATGTAATGTCGGTTTCAGACAAAAAATACCCTCCTTGTATTTCAAATATTTTAAAAGCCCTGAACTGATGGACAAGTCCAAAGAAAGAGGCAGGTGCCTGGCATTTTGTTTATTGGTATCATCAGAAACATTTTCTTTGTAACCTAAAAGAAGCTTAATAGTAAAAAAAAATATGGAACATCTTAATATTTCAATACAATGCTGGCAGTCTGTTGGAACATTCTCCGTGTTAGAAAAAAGTTGTGCCTGTAGGCAACTCTAACAAAAAAAAAACAAAAAAACCTCACACACAGTTCTGTGACAGACAGTGATATAAACTTAGGCACAAAAGATATTACTTCAGCTGAAAGATATTAAGGTAATGAAGCATCAGACTGTTGCTTGTTCGCCATGACATATGGGCAAATGGTCACCGTAGCATAATCTCAGAGGTTGACTCAAGTGTAATATATTTCCTATTTCTTCTCTGAAGGAAAGACAAAAGCAAAACTCATGCATAAAGGAGACTGTAATTGATGCAGAGAGAAAAAAAAATAGCAATGCATGTACTGAAGTCCAATAGCTCAGGGGCAGGATCACCTTCAAGCACTAAGTGGTTTTGTTGAAAGCTAAACAATGAGGAATGTTTAACTCTAATAAATCTTTATGGTAGATCAGCACAAAAAGGTTTTAGCACAGGTGATTCGTTAATTATAATTTATTACAAAAAAATTAGCAGTTTAATGATCCTGAAACATTTATGTCCACCTGTGTGATGTGCTTGACTAGCATTGGGGAATTAAAACTTGTTAGACAGAAAATCCAGATTCCAATGTAACACTTCCTCTAAGGAAGAATATCTGTAGAATACGAGTGAAAAATGTAAAGCACAAATGCAAAATGGCTTTTGCAAGAATGATCTGTGAGCATAAAACTAGGCTTATACTTATGGACCTTTCTTGCAAAGCCCAGTGAATGCTCCATTCTGGAATAATAATTTTCACTGAAGTACATCTGAGAAAAAGTTCTAATTTTTCATTTAATATACTAATATGTATTGTACTAAACATAGTGGACAGGTCTTACTTTAACAAAACTTTCTATCATTTCAAAATCTGTCTGCTGTTAAATTTTGCAGGACAACAAGAGTTAAAGCAACTGAGGGTCAGTTTCAAACTGGGTTGTGATGGAGTGAAAGGGAAAGAATGGGGAGAGAAACACTGATAGTTTGGAGTGTCATGAGAACATTTTTTCTTCTTCTTTGAAGATCCTTCATAAATTCAAAACTTTAGAATATGCATTCTTAATCAGATCATATTATTTGTTATTAACTCTTCAAAGTCTTTCCTCTCAACTGAAAAATTAATTTTAGATTTAATTTAATGTCTAATTTGTAGTAATAGCAATGCATTTATTATGTATTAACACTGTAATGTATAGGTATGAACATGATTTCACCCTGGAACCTGGAAAGAGTTTGAATATGAGCAACTTTAATAAAAGATGCAGCTGGAGGATAGCAAAACCTCAGCGCAGCTATTCTCATCACTTTGTAGAAGAGGAACATCACCTTATTCCTAGCCTCTTCCAGGAAAATAGCCTAAAATTTGTTCTTAGTATTTCCTTTTCATTGGATATCATGTTATTTTCCACAAGAGTATTCTCAAAGGAAAAAAAGATTAATCCTTCTATTAGTAAGGGGGAAAAAAAAAAAACCTCCAACAGACTATTTTAAGTCCAGAGAGTGATTGGACAAGTCCCTGCAGTTTTCTTGCAACATTTTTGGGTGACGTGTCATTGCCTGCTTTGTAGGACTGAGAGGGAGTGATTGCCCTAAGTCACCCAGCTGGCTTTGTACTAAGGCCGTAGTAGAGCTCCCGCTATACAAATATTTTAAATAAACAATAGTCTGATGACTCTGCACTACACTGGTTTTAATATGGAAAATAAGGTAGGGAAAATGAGATGGTTGGAAACATGTTGCTCTCAACTAAAAATATCTGATTTTCTCTCCTAATAATCTGGAGCTTCCACTAAAACTAATCCAAAATGGCAAACTATTACCTACTAATAACTGTATTAAGACATATCAGGGAAATGGTGTCTTTGTAAAGGTTTTGTTTTTCTCTTACAAGAGTGCTACTGTATATCTCAATAGATTTATTTCCCCATAAAATCAGAAGGAGTTGTTTTCATTATCTCCTCAGGATTCTTTCTCAGCTCAGTGTAAAATCACTCTGTTTGTCTCCAATACTCAGAGCTTCCTGTTGACTATCTGATGTCAGCAATTATGATCTCTCTCTCTCTCTCTCTCTCTCTCTCATTCCCTCTCATTCTCTCTCTCTCCCCTCCCTCCTTTCCCCCCTCTTTCTCTATCTCTCCATATCTGCTGTGTACACACCTACTTGATGATCAATTTGATCATCATACATACATACATACATACAATAAGTTTGAATATCAAAGTCTTCAGCTTGTACATTCTGTCCTTACTACTTACTCTCATTACAGGAAGAACTTGTAGAAATTAGAGGAAAAGTTCTAACTGCATTATACATATTAATTTCATAAATACTGAACAAATTGACATTGCTTCAGCTTTCATTTTAGATTTTATTCAGTAATGTTTTATTCATGTAAAAATATTGATTCTAGTGTATTTTAATTGGCAATAGTGATGTTAATGAAATAGAATGAATGACCTAGATTCCTTTTTAGATGCCCAACAAGAATACTAAATGCCAAGAACCCTAACCAATATGGAATACACAGACACAAACACACACACACACACACACACACACGTCACGTGTGTGTGTATGTGTGTGTGAATGTGTATGTATATAAATGTGTATGTATATAAAGGCTATATTTCAAGTTGCATGCTATGGTTTTCTGTCATAATAAACCAGAATAATAAATCTCTTTGAAGTCTAATACAGTATGACAAAAGAAAATTCTGCCATCAGAGAGAAGATATTTTTCCCCTTCATATTTTGAAGAATAACATTTTAATAGCTGTCTTGCAGCTTCCTGACAAGCAGTATGTGACTACAATAATTATATGAAAAATGTAAACTGATTCGATATATTCTGCTGATTAAGAATTAAATAGTTATAGTTCCTTTGTTCACTTTGCACCCTATAAGTATTGATAGCAGAGTTTTCATTTGTTTTCCTTTTAATGAAGCAGTTACAGCTCAGCATATATTTTTTGAACAATTATTATAATAAATTACAAGAAGGATGGCTGTGTTGGTCTGCTGTATGAAAACAAATCTCATGGTAATCCATAATAAATTGCTTAGTCTTTAATATACATAAGACTCTTCATTGGGTTTTTTTTTAAGATACCTCTTCACTTGAATCAAGAGATGATTGATCCGGCATTGAGATTATAATTTCAAGTGTTATCAGAGATAATAAGTGCCTACGCGAGAGAGTAAAAGACTCTGTTAGCAAGAAGAACTAAAGTTTAACTTCTCTAATTTAAACTACATTCCTTGTCTCCAGCAGTTTCTCCCCCAGTATCCCTCCCTAACCAGTTGCTTGGCAACAGAAAGAATATCATTTAGTTTTGAACAGGAAACGGTAACAAAAAGGGGAAAAAATCCACAAAGCTGGCAGCGTTGCAAATTCTCATAGAATTTGTGGATGAGCAAAGATCAGCATCTAATGAAGTTGTTTAGATTCAGGTGCTGACTTGGAGAGCTGTTCAGACTATAGGATCAGTTGTTCCAATGAATCAAGAGAAAATTGCATACAAACAGCCCACTGTAATTCTTTCTGTAGTCTTTTTATTGTTTTGATACACATGTTTAAATAATCTAATAAAATTAACATGTTTGGCTTTCATAAAGTTATTTTTATTTTAATATTCAATGTCATTTATTTCTGGAAGGCTGCTTGCTATATACTGGAACAGACATTTACAAATTATTATTATTATGGCTTGTCACACAGTCAGCCAGATGTTTAAATTGGATTTGGCATTTTTATCCACCTATCAAGTCCTTCCCAAGGATCTGATATAGGTTGTTTTTGATGGTATGAAAGGTATTGTCACAGGATGTAAGCTTTTCCAAGTAAAGTTACCTTTTGCAATTGACTGACTGTGATTTTGTCAATGCCAGGGTATTCAAGTGGTATTCAAGATGTTTTCAGATTACACCTAAGATGCCTATTACCATTACACCTAATACTATATATATTTTTCTCCTTCTACAGGCATTTTACTTTATTTGCAGGTTTTTGTATTTTGTATTCTCTTCTCTTCTGCTGTCTCCAAGTATTGCATACAGTACCATTATCCAGATTTTTTTAATCTTTCTCATTAAAATTATGAAATCTGGAATGCTATGTGGCAGGTATTTGTCTGTTTGAATTCTAAATCCCCAGATCACATTACTTCTTCATATCCTATCACATTGTCTATTTTGTGGTCTGATTAGTTTTTATTTGCAAGCCAATAGTATTTCTCACAGATATTCCAATGCACCATTACTGCTACTTTTTCATGCTGTTATTTGTAGACAGTCTGTATGATCTTCTTACAGCAGCTACACACGTACTTCAACTGTAATACATATGTGATAACAGAAAGACTTGGGCCCCCCGCCGGAGCGCCGCTGGGGAGTGAGTCTTCCATACACCACATTTCCCCTTGAACTCCATATCATGCTATCAATACATCAAAATCATAACTTGAAAATGATATTGAATTACAACACACTTAATGATCATCTCTTAATTTGTTGATCTTGCCCTCTCCTATCATATATACAGAGGATGGTATTTATAACTTCCCATAAGACAACTATGTCAAAAATATCTAAATGACAAACTGGGTGGTAGTAAACTTTCTTACAGAAAATGAAATTGTTAGATTAAGTTGTTCCTTCTGTTCCAATAATTATTTCTATTTTCTATTTCTATTGTCTATTATGTTTACTTATAAATCTATGGAATAGATTGGAGTGCTCCAAGTCTGTACCTCTGCCATCTGAAATGAATAAATAAAGCTTACTTAATTTTAGTTCAGAGCCTTTTTTTATGGCTTTGGGTAAATTGCTGAATATTATCTTCACATCCTTTTTTTTGTCCCATTTGTGATCTGTTTTCCTGTCCTATTTCATGTATGACTATTTGTCCCACATTTTAACTCCTTCTTTGTTTGTTTTTAACATTTCCTTTATTGAACTGGATTGGTAAATCATCTTTGCTGTCATTTGGTATTTTAAGATGTCCCCTCTCGTAATATTCTAGGAATTGTTATGCAAGTCTCTTGTTCTTTTTCTCCGTCTGGAAAATAATTTCCAGTCTCACAGGGCCTTGAATGAGGTCATTTTGTTATTCAATAGATCATAAAACTCCCATTCATATTTTGGGTGGGGTTCATTTTCTGTCATCTGAGGACAATATTTTACTTTTTGTAACAGTATTATATAGCATACATCATAAGTTCTGAGCCTTAATTCTATAGCTAATCAGTATAAATATCATATGTGTGTTCTTCATGTATCTGTGTACATTATTGGGTACCCCAGTGTCCAACAACTGTATATTGCATTTACACTTCCAAAATGAAGTGAGTCTTTAACCAAAGGCTAGAAGTGAAATGGAATTAGCAAACAGAGTTATTAGAAAACATGAAGCAATTGTGTGCTTTGCAAAGAAGCTTCTACTGTGTCTTTTCTGGGCAAAACAACAAAAGACACTTGAGCATTTTTTTCTGTTAGTTTATTGAAACTTCTAGAAGTCTTAACTCATGATCTGAAAGAATTGTAACATATTCTGGCAGCCTAAGGAAAAGGAACAATAATCCAAAATCACAGGATTGCTTAATGAATCATCCATTCAAACAGTCATAATAATATCATAACATCTCTCATTATTTTTAGACACATTAACTAAAAAGGACATGCAACAATTATTACAGCACAGAAATGGCTATAGAGATTGGTGGTTAAACAGTGGGAATGAGGCAATGGATGTTTTTGTGAAAAAGTTTGATAAAGACATTTATCTTGCTTGAAATTTGTTTGGCAATGCATTCATGTAACTCTGGCTCTCATGAGATGAAAATAACTATAAGTTCATGCAATTTACACGCATAAAAAATAAATAAAAACTGAGTTTTAAATTGTAAGTGACTTCTGTTCTTGTAACCAATTACCTATTCTGAGAGGTGTCCACCACTGTAAAGTATTCATGAACTAGCTTTGGAATTTTAATCTGCCTTTTTTCTGGCTGTTTTAATTTGCTTTCCTACTATAATGAACATTCCATTGTTTGGAATATTTCCTCCTTCCTTTTTTAAACTGCTTTTGCATTCTCTATAAATAAAGAATATTAAATTTCAGATCAGAGCATAATCTGTTCCCTCTTTCCTTTTTGGTATTTTATAGATAGTTACCCTTTAATTAACTATTTTCCAAAATCTAATTAATTATATGTATCCATAAATACTCTCAGAGTATTTATAAATCTTTCTTAATAAATAATAAATAAAAGTTAAGACAAAATTAAAATAAATTAATAAAACAACCTGATTAGGTTCAATGAGTGTTTTTAGGATCAATCAATGTCTAGGTTATAAAATAAACTCTAAAATTAAATAAAAAGTGAAGACTGATTGACTGTCTGTCTATCTGACTGACTGACTGAAATATCCATCCTGAATGAGTGCAAGGCCACTTCAAATCTCTGAGCTGCTGTATGGATTAATAATTTCATATGAAGATAAATAAGAGACTAGAGGCATACCACAAGCCTGTATACTTAATCCCAGCCCCAGAGGACAATATCATAAGTACCCTGGCTTCTGCATAGACTGTTCAGCTGAGCATCGGTAATGCAAATACTACTCTTCTAGTCAGTTAATGCAGTTTAGCCATGACCTGAAGAGACTTCGGTGGCTGATGGGGTAGCTTAATTTTCATGCCAATTCAATCTTTGGCCTCTGCACTGAGGCTGCCAACAAGGGTGTGAATTAACACCAATTATTCTGGTGTTTTATGAACTAGACTGAAAGTATCAACTCATTTTACACAGGTCACTGAACAACTGTCAGATGTTAATGACTTTGGGTTCCCACCTACTGACCTGCTTCGGGTTAGCAGAAAGGCTCATAGTGGAAGGGGTTTGTATCTCATTAATAAAAAACTGACCCACTCGGTCCCTCAATTATTCCCTTTCACAAAACCACATAGGTATTTCTTTCGCTGTCAAATATATAACAAAAGGGCAAATGTTCTGTTGCTGATTGGTTTCAGGTCAGCTTAGAAATAAGCTCATTGGTTTCAGTTTCCTTGCAACAATGTGGCAGGTACAGCCAAGAACTGGTATGTTTAAATATTAATCCATGAGTTACGAGCAAAGAAATTGCAAATAATGCCTTTAACCTGCAGGGCATTTACATTGGAATACCGAAGAAGGTAGAATGCAACTATTTGCAAATAATGTGAGCCAAATATTCACATCACACCTACAAAGACACAGAAACGGAACTTGCTGCTCCCTTCTGATTTCCCAGTCACTGGGGACAAATGACATCTGTTTGAGGGTTCTGGGATTTGTAGCCCCAATCCATCTGGAGGGGAAGCCTTAATGGCTGTTTTTATTCAGAGCGCGCTTTGTATAATTATCCGTTCTTTCAGGAGAACACAGGGAAAAATTTCATCACAGACACTGCCAGACTTCACTGAATTTAAATACTGCATGTTAATGACAGGCAAGTTCCCCAGCCCCTAGATTACTCAGAACAGCATCACTAAGATTTCTTAAAAGTGTTTTTGGTGAAGCTCAAGATTTTTGGGGGAAGGGGTTGCCATAGTAAGCTGCAAAAATGAAAGCTGGGAGAAATTAGAATCCAGTCTTTTGTACCAATCTCTGCCACCAGACACATTTTACACATAGAGCATGCAAAGTAAGAGGAGAGCTAATAGAGGACAGTACTGTGACAGCTGATGGTAGGCTTCATCCTAAATGGATTTTCTTGAATCTACTGGAACATGAACAGAAATGGTAATGAATCGAGTACTGAGGCCTGGGAAAAGATGTTTCTTGTGCTTCCCCATCACTTGACTGAGAGCTTAATAATGAGGCTTAGAAGATCTCAGCTATCGTGTGTTACCCTTTCTCACTGTTCATCTTCTATAACCTGCATTGGTTGCATACTTTGGGAATTCACTAGAGACAATATGATGTTTTTCCCCCCGAGCTATACAGCTGGGAATGGTGTCCAAGAGTCTAGTAATGTAGATCTAAGATGTAAAGGCTAAGTGATCTTTTTTACCTGTTCACTGGGAAGACTGCACCAGGGAAAAGAAGTGTGAATCACCTTCCCATTTAATTTAATATCTTCTGCATTGAAGTTTGGCACCTGCAATTATATCCTAAAAATATCTGCCATTGGATAGCTTAATTTTGGGTTTCGTTTAAAAGAACCAGGGTAGGTTCTTCATTTGAAAAGAAAAGGAATGGTTTTGCTCATGGATTTCAGTGGAGGAATTAAAAAAAAAATACTACAGTTCTGTGGGTGTGGCTTGATGGATGTGGCTTCGGGGTGTGCCAGGGGAAGGATACTGCAAAATCTTCATTCCCTCCCTACCCCACTAACCTGATTTCCAGCTCCATTCTCCTGTGCAGGGTAACAAAAGAAGATCCAGCTGATCAGCTGGGACTTGGGAGGCAGAGAATAGATGGGGGTGGGGCCAGTCAGAGGTGGTATTTGCCGGTTTTCCGAACTACTCAAAATTTCTGCTATCGGTTCTCCAGAACTGGTCAGAACCTGCTGAATACCACCTCTAATGGATTTCTCTTTCCAGGTTCTGTATCCCTGCCAAAACATCAGCAGACTGGGTAGCTAGCAGATGGGGTAACTCATGGGGAAGATTTGAGATTTAATCCAAGTTTGTTATTTTTCTTTTCGGCTATTTAGGAAATCCTCTGGCATTTCTTGGAGGCAACCTCAGCTTTCCATCCTAATGCAAATTTTATGATAATTCATCTTAGAAGCAGACATTTCAGAATGTTTGCCTGATGTTTAACGAGTGAATATATGAAAGCACACTGGAGAAGTGTGTACCTATTAATCCTAAATAAAGGCCTTCCCAAACTGAAAGAGAGATCATCTGCTTATGCCTTAGAAAATTATCTTCAGGTGTTTGCCTTTATTTCTGGTTGAAATCAAAATGTCCCCAACACATTTTTAAAAAATTGGAAAAAATTAGTAAATGGCTATCTTTCTCTCACATTACCATATGATATATAATTTTGTATACATCTTAAAAGCTGAGAGACAATCATTTAGTTTATATATCTAGAAGTAGACTTTCTTATTTTGAGAAAAAAAACAGAATTAACCAAGAATTAACATATCTATTCTGCAACACAAGAGAATTTACAATAACCCATTTTATCTAGAGGGTCTCTCATCAGAACAAACCTTTTTGGCTACAAAAAAATCTGGAGGACCACTACAGAAAATTCTAATTTGTAATTTAATTTGGGTCATCTAATGTAGGGGTTTTGAAACTGTGAGTACTTGGTGGGATTTCATAAGATGCTAAAGGGGGGAAAAAAAGCATTCATCCAATTTTCTATCACTGGAATTTTGCCTTTTGATCAGTTGTTCTAGAAATTTTTATTTTAAATGACTCAACTTCACAATTTGAAAAACTTTGAAAAGCCTTAAAAAGTTGTTTCCAGATAAATTTAGGAAAAAATAATGGAGGTGTAAGATCATTTTAACACTTAAATACATGGGTTTTCTAAATAAGGCTCCCCCCCCCCCCCCTAAATCTAACTTTGCCAATAAGATCAGTCCATATCCCTACATTCCAGTATGCAAAGTTTCACTGCATATTTTAATCTTTCTTTTCCTGGATAATCACTAAACAAACAGACAAACCAAAGAATTATAGTTTTATCTGATAGAATAAACATTAGAGGAAGGAAGGGGAGAAGGAGGAAGTCTGCTTACAAATATCTGATACCTCTGTGTATAATCTCTTCCTGATTATCTATATGGTTACTAGGAGTCAATAATAATTTGATGCCACATATTTTAAAAAAATGTATGTAAGAAAACTCCTGCCCCAGCTCTGGGCCCTTTTTAACCCTAACTTTTTAATTGGCCTGCTATTGCACCACTATTTCCTCACTAATATTAAGCCTCTAATGAACATGTACTCATGGCAAGCAACAGATGTCAATATACAGTCACAAAATTAAATAGAAAAAAAAATATTTATTCCCCAAAAGCAGTCAGATCTTATGAGAAGTGGAAGGAAGAAAAAATCTCTTTATGATTAAAAGGTAAAGGATTTAAAAGACACACACACACAAGAAAATGGGATTTTGAATAGGGAGATCCTTCTCTTTTTCTACCTAACTAAAACCAACCACTTTGAACTAAAAGTGAAAGCAAAGTGAACTAAGAGAATAGAATAGAGCAAACTTTAAAAAGACTGGTGTTGTGGACTTTACTTCAAAGGCAGGAAGTTCCAGTCCTACACTGATTGAGTCAAATAATCCTTCAAAACAGTTTCAGACAGGGATGGGTCTATAAAGTGCTAAGTGTTCCTTAAATCTACCCAGATTATTCCTTTCCATCCAGCCTACTCCAAAAGGAGTCAGGACATGACAAATCTTTGCTATTGTAAAGTCCGGCTATAACTTAAGATCACAATGTGCCAAAAATGAACTTAAGCAGAGGCTTTGAAGAACAAAATCTAACTTTAATTGATCAATAAGATTAGGGTAAGACCTATCCTCACATACACACAAGACAGATATGAGAGGAAGGCTACAAAGCATATACAGCAAGTAGAGTCTTCTTATACCTTTAAGATCCTTACAAGTAGAGTAACTTCATTGTAAAACTTTCTAACTTAGATTTACATCTTTCCTGCAAAAGACAAATGTCTTTCTGGTACTGTTTACCCTTCATTATCCCTTCTCCTATTGTCCTGCTAATTGATCACAATTGACCACTTAAGGAGGCTATTAACATCATTCCCAGAGAAGTACGTTTCATTCCCATGCTGGAGTGAAATGTATCCATCCAGGAAAACAGATGGATTCAGATTGATTTAGATGGGACAATTGTATCTTCATAGGAGAGGGATGTAACTGATTGCAGGCATGTGTTATAATTGTTTTACAACAAGTGAAAGGTTAAAGAAATATTTTCTACAACAAGAGCGGTGGGAAGAAGGAAGCGGTGGTGGTGAAGGAAGAGAAGGAGAAGCTGTTGGAGGAGTGGTCCCTCTCTTGCCAGCGCCATCTCCAACAACAGCGGCAGCAGCGGCAGGAACTGTGGAAGCGTTTCAGTTGCTTCTCGGGTGGGGGAGCCGCCTCCATAACTTTGGTTTGTTTGAGAAGTTGAGAAAGAAAGAAGTTTCCCCTTTTCGCCAGGGGTTTCTCAACCAGAAATGGACTGATCCACTGAACGAGGATTTTACAGCCCAAACTTTAGACTTATATGTGATCTGTACCTGGGAAAGTGGATCAAGGAAGAGAGGCAACCATCCTCTTCCACTGTGGCTCCCCAGCAGTTGAGGGTTCAAGTATACTGCCTGTAATCAGAAGCTAATGAACATCCATCATGATTAGTAGTAGGGAGATGGGAGCAGCAAGCAAGTAGGCTCTCTGCTTAACTAAGATTAACTAAGATTATTCTAATTATTACCTGCTTTTAAGGCTATTTTTCTATCATATCTTAATCTTCAATTTTTATTTTAAACCCTTTACATTTTTGAAATTTTTGCAGTGTGATCACTAATCCACTTCTAGTTATATTTCAGCTATGGTTTAGCTGTATTTTTTTAAAAAAATTTAAAAAGCCCGAGCTGGGCCTCAGTTATAGGAGGGCCTTGCTGCTGCTTCTTTGTTGTTGTTGTTCTACAGATCTTACTCCTTTAGCTGGAAGTCTAGCAATGCCTAGCTTTGATGTGATTTCTCTTATCTGATTTATTCTATTTTTATCCACTATTTTTATGATTTATCATTTTTATTTACTCATGTTCCCTGCTCTTTCGGGAGGGCTGGATCCTTGGCATACTTGTGAGGAGCTCTGCCATTGTTTGCATTAGGACTCGTTTCTTCTCGACTCCCGATTCCTTTTCCTCTGGATTTAGGACTAGACTCTATGCTATATCATACAGCTCCTCCTCTATTCTGCTACTTAATATAATGAAGACAAGGAAAAGGAGCAGATCTCTCACTGACCTGGTTCCTCAACATCCTCTGAAGCACTCCAAGATTGAGGACTTTGTTTTAGCTTGGCCTCTCAGTTTAAAAGCTCCTGCTCCCTTTTGTCTTGCTGCTGCCGGTTGTTGCGATCTTCCGACGGTTGAGGGCGTCGCCCCCCCGAGTTGAGAACAAAGGCTTATCTAAAAGTATAGCCCCCAACCAATCCTTAAATGAGCCCACCCTTACAGAACGTTTGGCTCAGCAATGTTTCTTGGTTGCAGAAACTACAGCGAGCATTCAGCTCCAGCTTGATAAAATATTAAGTACTTTAAACCACTTAGTTTCCTGGACTACCAGTGGGTGCCCAGGGTTGACCGCTCAGCAGCCTGATGCGGCAGCAGGGTTCTCCCTGCCAAGCCTCAGCAAAAGCACTGGCCAATGTAATCCTACCAATAGTTTGAACTTTACATCTTTTGACGCAAACAGTCACCTGGTCTTACAGTCAAAACAGGTGGCACTCATCATTAATCCAATTAATGGCAATTTAACTCACTGTTTATGTTGCTGAATACTTGCCAGCTAAGCAACCAATTAATGCCACAAGTACGAACTGGAGTGTGTTTAGAGCCTTACAGACCCATGAACAAGTCTCTCCTCCCCACCCTCCTTTCCTGCCTTTGCCTCCTAAGAGGATGACCCTGCCACTTAACAACGGGTGTATCTTTTTGGACCTGAAGGGTGCTCTGGAAAAAATTAATCACACAGAATGACTATTAAATCTGGCAAACCCTCCCCTTGCACACTTAAGTGCTTTTCGTGGAACACAGCAGGTTGTGGGAGAAGGTGTGGTACCACAGAATTCACCAACTATATTCACTCATTTGATGTGGTCCTGCTTCAGGAGACCTGGGCATGCGATAAGATATCCCTTACAGGGTTTATGGTCATTTCCTTGGCCACCACCAGACAATCTATGACAGGAAGGCCTAAGGGTGGTCTAGCTTGCTTGGTCTCTACTTCTTTGAAAGTGGAGATAGTGGAGCTGCCCCCCTGTGGATCTTTAGCTATGGCGCTCCTAATTAAGAGAGGACACAGCAAACTGTTAGTGTTCAATGTTTATCTTCCCCCGACGATGAGGCAAGCTGATACTAAGACTCAATGGGGCGTGCTGGAGAATTACATTACTTGTATGGAAACTAAATTCCCAGCGCTGTACATCCTTTTAGGGGGCGACTTCAACACCCAATTGGGAGTCCAAGTTCCCCCATCGATTGAGGCATTCTACTCCCAAGAAACCCTCCAGGCCATAGGACACCTGATTTCAGCCAGACATTCTAAGGATGAATTAACAAATTTTGCTGGCATTCAGTTAGCCCTTTTAGCAGCCCAACACAATAAGATAATTCTTAATGGGAGTACCCTAGGTGATCTAGCTGGTGGGTTTACTTTTAGTTCCTCATGTGGGAGTAGTGTTATTGATTTTGTGCTGATATCCCAGTTTCTTAGAAACTGGGCAGTCCATGCTTTTTATGTGGACTGCCTTATGGAGAGCGACCACTAACCCCCCTGGTTACAATCATTAGGCTTTCCTCAAATATACATCTCCCTTGGGGTCCCCAGATATTAGATCCCTATGTGGCCTTGTATACAAGGAGGATCAAATGGTCTTCTAATACTGAAAGAAAGTTTCACTCCTTTTTATCATCTCCAGAGTGTCTCAGCTTATACAATCAGGCCTTAACAAATAGTGGCCCAGGGACAAGCTCGGCCTTTAAATCACTAATTAATAGTGTTCAAAGGGAGCTAGGAGCTGTCCGTAGGCCGAGTGGTCCATATCATTCAAGAAGTAATTCTTGATTTGACAAAGAGTGTCTGATGCTCAGGAACCAGATTAATTGGGTTTACCTGCTCTATCGTAATCGAGGGGATAAATGCCCACCAGAGGACTACTATCACTTGAAGTGGGAGTATAAAGGACTAATTGCTAAGAAAAAGAAAGCTAAAGAAAGAGAGAAGTGGGATCTACTTGTTCTCTCCATCCAGCAGAAGAACACTCAATTATTTTGGTAAATTGTTGCCAGCTCCTTGCCGGGGTCATCAAGAACTCCCTCTCTGTTGTATTTCCAACAGACATTGGGAAAACCATTTCTTGGCAATTTTCCAGGCGTCAACAAGTTCAACCGTGCTTGGGCCACAGCTACCTCCTGCAGTTCCTGACTGGCAACCCATGACTCATGCTGAGATTACCAAGCTTATCTCCGAACTCAAGTCAGGCAAAGCCCCTGGCCTTGATGCTATACCCCCTGATCTGCTAAAATCCAATCCCGAGTGGTGGATTCCTCTCTTAGCAAGACTCTTCACACATATCAATACCTCTGGCAAGATCCCTACTTCCTGGAGATTAGCAATTATTGTTCCAGTTTTTAAACAAGGAAATAGGAACAATCCAGCCGACTATCGCCCCATAAGCCTGCTCTCCATCATTGGAAAATTGTATGCTAAATATCTCCAACATAGACTCCTCACTTGGGTTGAGGAGTCCAATATTATTGGTGCTGAATAGATTGGGTTTAAAGCGGGCTGTGCCACACTCGACCATTGCTTTGTCTTAGCGCACCTGGTCAATAAATATACTACCATACCAGGTGGCAAACTTTTTACTGCTTTTATTGACCTAAAGTCAGCGTTTGACTCAGTCCCTAAGGGACTGTTGTGGTCAAAACTGCTCAAAAGTTCTATCGATAGACATCTTCTGTTCCTAATTAGATCCTTGTACAACCAGACCTCTAGTCAGGTCAGGTGTGGTTTGCAGGGAGAACTTTCTAATCCTATCCTGATTAAGAACGGAATAAGGCAGGGTTGTGTTCTGGCTCCTCTTTTGTTTAATTTATTCTTATCTGACTTGGCCTTTCACATTGGACGTATTGAGTCCCATGCTCTAAAGCTGTCAACTACAAAGATCCCACTTCTCCTTTATGCTGATGATGCAGCCCTCCTTTCATTGTCAAGGCCAGGTCTGAAAAGATTATTTTCTGCATTTGGGTCTTACTGTGCTGAGAACCACGTGTGCATTAATTATGACAAATCCAAAGTATTGGTGTTCTCTAGAGCCCGGAAATTGTATAACTGGGCTATCAATGGTAATGTTGTTAAGCAGGTTTTCCATTTTAAGTATTTAGGTATTCAATTTCAGAACACCGGTGCTTGGACTGGACATCAAACCCAGGTGCTGAATTTGGCCTCCTGTAGTCACCAGCAGATTCTAAGATTTTTTTATACCCAAAGAGGCCAGTTTATTCCTTCTGCTCTGTGTATTTACAAAGCCAAAACAAACTCTTTATGGAATTCTCATATGAATACAGGGCTTCAAGGATTGTATTGAAAGAACCCAGGCTGTCTTTCTTAGAAAACTTTTGGGTCTTCCTCCTTGTGTTGGTTTTGCTCCAGTGTACCTGGAACTGGGCACTCGATCAGTCAAATGTATGGCGTGGATTAACACCTTTAAATGGTGATTTCTGGTGCTCTTTCTGGCAGTTCCTGGTAGCTACCTCTCCTGGCATTTGCTGACTCTCATATTTCTCATTGGGAGAGGGAGCTGATGAAGAAATTACACCTGCTAGGTTTTACGGGGGATGTCCTGGGAGATTATGGCCTTAAGGACGCCCAGTTTAGGGTAGTCCAATGGCTTGTGGACATTGACTTGCAATATCTATGAGCCAGAGCCAACAAAACTTGCTCCCCTCTGATCTTCAGCCAATTTAATAATTACGGACTAAGGATGGCTTCCTATTTTTACACTCTAACCATTCCCAAGTATAGAAGAGCTTTCTCCCTAGCTCGCTTTAATGTCTTGCCCTCAGCACTACTGGATGGGCAATTTAAGAAGCTCCCAATTAACAAGCAGCTATGCCCCTGTGACAGAGCTGAGGTTGAAACTGTGGAGCATGTCCTTTTATATTGCCCTATGTACAACGCAGGCAGATCTAAGTTACTGTCTCTCCTTGAAACAGTCCCTTCTAGACCCAATGTTAGTAATTTGTTCTTACATTGTCTAGGGCAGGGGTCCCCAACCACCGGGCCACGGACCGGTACCGGTCCATGGAACATTTTCTACTGGGCCGCCGGTTTGCTGGGCGCTGCCATCTTGTTTTGATGAGAAAGTGCTTCCGGTGAGCTTTTCCAGTTGGAAAGCGGTGTTTGGGTCCTGAAGGAATCCTCGCGCCTTAGTTTCATCGAAGGGGGGCGCGGCTTCGAACAAAACTAAGGCGCGAGGATTCTTTCAGCACCCAAGGCAAGGCGAGCCGAGCGACCGTCCCAAAGCCGGCCTGAAGCCCATCGACAAAGGTACAAAGGAGGAGTTGAAGGTGGCGGGGAGAAGTGGAAGACGGCTGGCTGGCCGGTCGCTCGGCTCGCCTTGCCATGTGTGCTGATGCCGGTACCGGGCCGTGGATCATTTTGTGATGCCAGTACCGGGCCGTGGCACAAAAAAGGTTGGGGACCACTGGTCTAGGGGATGGCTCCTCATACATCACTTCTCAGGTTTCCAAATTTTTTTTAAGAGCTGTAACCATCAGAGGAGAATGCTGTAATTCCCCTTAGTCAAGTTTTTGGTGACCAATTGTTCATGATTAATTTTCCCATGTTCTTCTTTTGTTGTACTTGTGTTTTGGTCTGTGACCGCAAATAAAGTATTATTATTATAAGAGGTTATCTGTGGATCTGCAAAGCCAAAGTGTAATTGAGTTCTGTGATGTGATTTTAGTGTGTATTTTTAAAAATTTCCCTTCAGTATCATATGGGCCAAGGCTGTGCGTACAAATGATAGTGGTCAATACTTGATCTGTCCATACCAGATGGACAGATCAAGTATTTTGGATTTTGGATCCAATCAGAATAGACCTGGAAAGGACCTTCAGAGTCTTTTAGCCCAACACTCTGCTCAAGCAGGAGATCCTATACCATTTCAGGCAAGTGACTGTCCAGTCTCTTCTTAGGAAGAAGAAAACATTCAGAACATATGCAATTTGTTCTGTGAATATATAATTCAAAATCTGATGTTCTATGAAAAGGGGAGTCTATGCACACAATATTTTACATTTAGGTATGTATGAACTCTTTATAGCAAGAGGTGTTCAGGCAGAAGTTGGATATTTCTAGTTGCAAATGCTATCTTCAAAATATTCTGCTTCATTCAGCCAATTGGACTGAATCATCTTCAATGGTCTCTCGTTGAAAAAAAAAATATTTGGGCAGGGGAGAAAAAAATGATACAGCTGAGCTTAGAGCTTCTTTGCAGATCCCTGCATTAGCAAGAACATTTGAAAAATATTTATAGTTATTCATTGACTAAAGTAAGTACTTTTTTTCAACTGTTACAAATTCTATCACACAGGGGATAAAGAGAATGAATTCTATCTCACCTTCAGTTTGGTGGGGGAGGCTTTTTTATGGGGGGGGGGGTGTTTCTTACTGATTTGTGGCTGAGAAGAGGATTGAAAGAAAAAGTGAACTGCTTCAATTTAAGAGTCATGTGGTAGCTGTTTGAGTGTGAATGGAGCCGTGTTCATTACACTGTGGTGCTGTGTCCCAAAGATGAGTAACAGTAGCATCTGGACACACAAAGCTGACTCATGGCATTTCTTCCTGCCCCTGGAAAGGACTCATCCTTAGTAGTGAAATGACATTGCCTTGACCTATTATTCAGCTTCCCAGGGAACAGCTTACACTCAGGTCTTTGTTTTTCCCAACCAAAAGGAAGCTTTGGATGAATGGCCCATTCATCATTCCCACTTCATTAATTCTTTCCCTCTGTGTTGTTGCTTTATTATGCCCAACTGTTAAGAAAGAAGCTAAATTTAGCAAAGGCAAATAAGATAATTCTTCCCTCCTACTTTTAGAAAGTTAGATCCTAATAACAACCTAGATCATTCTGAACATATACTCTTCAAAGTGGGAAAGAGATTAATGGTCTCTGTAGTTCAAGAGATAACTTACTCTAAATAATGTGTGCCTGTATCACATTGTCTTCCTGTTTTTATCTAGCTGTCTTCTTCCAGAGCACAGATGGTAACAAACAATGTTATAAATGTAATGGTGGAAGAAAACCTTCAATGAAATGAAGATACATTTTAAGAAAAGGACTCAATCATTTCTACTCTGTTCTTTAAAAATGACATGATAAAGAGACAAAGTTCATACCCAGATAAGCAGGCTCATCAGGAAGAAAATATAAGAGGAGTAGACAGAGAGAAGGGCTAGAGATACACCAAGTCAATTCAAGAAGGTTTTCTATAAACAGGCAAGCTCAAAAGCCAGTGGACCAACACTATTAACGCCAGATATGAGTACCAATGAAATTTGACCTACCCAAACCCAGTAGTGGCCTCCTTCAAAAGTTAGCTCCATCAGTTTTAGCCGTTTCTAGCACTTATATATAACTCTATATTTTAATACTCAACTTTCAGATACCACATTTTCAGGCAATGGATGGAGAAAACTTCAGAATCTATCAGAATTTCTGAGTCTAAAGTGAGAAATCAAGTGCATTCTTCCTTGCCATCATTGTTAGGGTTTGACAACACAGAATGAGGTCTTTGGGTACTTTTCCTTACCTGAAGTATAGATTCCAGGCTATGTCATTGGACCAGTTATCCAAATGAGCTTTCTTGACAGTGTGAACTTGACTGAACTCCATCTTGGCCTTTATCACCATTTTTCAATTAAATAGTCATAGTTTATTAATTTCTGTGTTTATATTAATCTGCCTGAATAATAAGAATGAGAAACACTATAAAACCATGCACTTTGATTACAGACATAGCTCAGGGAGAAATACAAGCTACAGCAACAATCTGCAGTATATACAATCAGTGAAGTTAACCACAAATAACTCAACAGTCTTTCACAGAATACCTGGACTAATTTGTGGACATGGATGACTTTTGACATTTGAGAAACATTTTATGGATTTCACTGTTGGATGGCTGATTTATGCCATTTTAGCTACATGACAGGAGGCAAAACACTGCTTTTTATTCATAGAAATGTCATATGTCACACAATGACTTCAGTCCATTCAATATTATGTTCTTCTATCTAGCCTCCATGTTCCTCTGCCTGATTAATAATAAAATTGAAGACACTGTTCTCCCTCCATGCCATAAAACCATATCTGGATTATTCAGCAATCAAGTCTGTGGCCACTGTTTTCTCTGTCAGAGGTGGGAAAACAAGAGACACATACATGGATGAGTGCAAACCACTCATTGCTTAATGGACTTACAGTCCTCTAGAGAGCATTGGATAACTGCATGAATACACCTGCTTGTCTTTGCAGCTTTGAGTTGTCTAGCTGAGGAAGAGGGGGAAAATTGCACAGAGGCAAGTAGCTTGCTGCTGAACACAGAGCCAATATTGGGTGGTGACAGATCATGTGCATTTATCCATTTATTTTAGATGACTGCATTGTTAAATCTAGAAGATGGAAACACTCTCCCGGTGAAATGCTGTTCAGAACTGCTGATGCTAAACTGATGAATACAGGTTGGTGAATACAGATATGCTGCCCCTAAATATCTGACCCAATTGAGCTAGGATCCAATAGTATCATCCTGGCCCAAACTTAAACTATTGATCTACTTCCAAGCTAATCGTTACCTCATGCATATGGATCAACAATGACTATAAATAAGCTTTATGTGGAAATACCTCCAGAATTTTAAGGTGCAAAAGTATAGTTCCAACTTTTCCTTATCTGATCTTTGATAACCACAGCGTTGGATCAAATTTCCCTTACTATTAATTTAAATTAGAATAAGTACTTTTATCTATCATTGGAAATAATTCTACTTTGGTTCAGGTGGTTGGATTTCCAAAAACATGGTATCCATCAGCTTAAGAAATGTTGAGTTTGTAATGGAGAACAATATCCATCAGTTCTTCTGTTATTTTTATAAGCAGCTTCTTCCCCACTGCAAATAGCTGATCTGATTTTTTCCCCCAATCTGGGGAGTATCAAAGGGGAGTAATCCTGTTTCACCCCTGTTCAGTTCCCACCATACCCTTTTGTTAGCTTGCCTCTGTTAATGTTACTCACCTTCACACACAAAATTCAGCTGCAGAGAAAGGTGAGGAAACAAGAAACAAAATTCCAAGGACCTCCTCTATGCAATTTCAGGATCAATAGTTTTATATTTACTATATTTATAGTAATATTTTCATCTTGGCTTTTCACAATGAGTAAGAGTAGCTTTAGCCCTATGGGGATATTTCAAGGCCCTATTATGCATTTGTTATGTAACATTCTTTGTTCTTTGGCTTTTATTTTAAGAGTTTTTGTTTATTTGTTTTTATCTGTGATTTAATTGTTTTATGTCAGCCTTAGTTTTTTAAAACTGTCAAAATAGACCATAACCTAGGGAATCTGTGTTGTAGTATAAGAGAAAGAGAATTGGATGGATGGATGGATAGATGATAGACAGACAGACAGACAGACAGACAGACAGACAGACAGACAGACAGACAGACATTGAAATGACTGAGCATAGCCTAACATGATCAGTGGGGAGAACAATCCATTTTTGTACTCCGTAATGAGGAACAAGTAAATGAAAAAGACTCAAGGCAAGATGAAATTTTGAACTGAAGAATTGTACAAAAAGAACTCTAGCATCGAACTCAAATTTGTGTGTAAAAATGCAGGCATCAGCTTTTTGATATGTTGCAGTCATTAAGGGAAATTTATAACGCATGCAGGTAGCATATATCTTTGTTTCATGAAATATTGTTTTCATATATTAAATAATGTAGCTCTTAGTTCAATGAAGAATGTACACATTCATTTTCAGGCACCGGCTTCATTATTTCATATATGCGGGTGGACAAAAACCCAGAGTTTTCAATTAATTTTCACCTGCTTTCATGGAAAAATATTATTTAGTATGGGCTTATTTTGCAGGATGAACACTGATTGAACTTGTCAGGAGAAAATCAACCACATTTAGCCACTTGTAAGGAAAAACACTGTGAATAATATCTTCAACAAGTTCCTTCGGCTACAGAAACGGGCTGTCAGAATAAAGGTTGCACTGCACTTCTCTCAGTAATTTCCATTTAGAAGCATAAACAGTTATCTTCAACTCTGGGCTTTTTCCTTCTTACTTTTTTCTTGTGGGTGTATTTTTACTTGTCCCTACCCATCTAATACTACTCAAATGTCACTGGCACACATACATTTACCACACTCCAATGATTCCTATCCTCTTGGGTGACATACCTATAGCACAAATGCTGATGATGCATTTTATGTCACATTGTGACATTCCTCGACAAATAACAGAAATGTTTTTTTTTTAATTTTATTGATTTTTAAAAACAAACATAAACAAACAAAACATAAAAACATAAAACATCTTTTTTTGAAAGCAGCTTGATCCTGGGTTACATCTCTTCATACAGACACAAATTCAAATTCATGCTCATTTTATATACCACTCCATATCTTATTATCATTCTACATTTTCTATATAGCTTCTCCCCTCTTTTAACTTTCTTAATTTTATTTTATTTATTTCATCTCAATTCAGATCATTATACTTATATTCTTTGTCTGTCCTGTTTCCAGCTGTCTATTATCTTTTCTCATTAAACAAAATTTCTCCTGTAATCACTGATTGGAGTATGACGCCTTTATATCTTTCCCCTAAATTTATAACACTTAGTATAATACATAACTTCCATTTGGATTCTGCTTAGTACGTTCTAAAGTTACAAACTATATTTTAAAAAAAAATTATAAATATATAATATAATTAAAACAACAATCCATACCAATTCAAATCTATCGTTAATATTAATATTCATTTAAATCTTAAACATTTTACACATTACTTTTCAGATAAGTATCATACTTCTATGGGAACACTTATAAACTTTCCATAGTTACTTCCCCCCCCACTTCACTTATAATTTAAAACATTATGTCATTAAAATGTTCCCATTCCTTCCTAATTCAATTCTCTCATTTATTTCATTTCATTTATTTTATTCGCAAAAGTTTCACTGAATTACACTGAGTATTTTATCCCACTTTTTAATCATATGTTGTTTCCAATTTTCTAACATTATTTCTAATACAAATATAACAATACAATCTTATGTACCTTTGCAGAATCACTTTTTCAGTTAAATTTTTACCCATTATCTCTAAATAAGTCCTGTTTCTTTACATCTTGCTCCACACCTTTGTAGCTTCTCTTCCCTTCCTTCCTCCCTTGCTTCTTCTCTCTGCCCTTTTTACCCTCTTGTCTCTCCATCTCCATTTCCCTCTTCTGTGTTCCCCTTTTCTGTTGCTTTCTAACATTATATCCACTTTTCACCTTATTTTTCCCTTTTTTGGTTGTTTTTTTTTTGTCTTAAAGTCTCCATTCTCTTTCCCCCCTTTCCCCCTTCTTCCCCAAGTAAAGTTACTTGTTCGTCAAAGATGGCTTCTTCTTTGTCCCGATCTTCTTGTTGCGCAGTCTTTTCTTGTAGTTTCTCGTAGGTACAAATCGCCATTTCTAAGAATTGAAAAATGGAACCAAGAGAGCCCTTCCCTTCTTGTTCCTCTTCTTTGTATTTTTTAAATTCTATTTTCAGTTCATCCACAAGTGATGCCATTGTAAAAAAAAAATTCAAACAACCACCCAAGTGTTTTTAGTCATTCAAATATAATTTCCAAAAGTCCCAAAGTCACCAAGCAATCCAAATACACACAAGCTGTTTCTTTTAACACTTTCTTCTTTTTTCACTTTCTCTTCCTGGGGTTACTATTTAGTTACAAAGTTCCAGTTAAAATGTATCTTTTAGAAGTCTTGTTAGGATTTAATCAGATTCTTTTAAATTCCATGCAGTCTCCTCCTTCCAAATCCTACTCTTATTCTTTTCCTCTCCCTTCCCACTTACAGCAAAAAAAAAAAAAAAAAATTAGTGTTCAGAAATCCTTATTGTCCCCTTGACATTTAATTATCCAGTTTAATTACCTATTGATGCCAAAGTGGGTTTTTCCGATTTCTCATTCATCTCTGTTTGCTGTCAACGTAAGGAAGGAGAGTGGGAAAAAAAACTTTCCCTTTTCACTTTCATTCGCTGCTTCTGATTCTTCTTTGGGAGTGATGTATCTTTTTTTGAAATTTAAATTCCAGGATACCTTAGTTGTTGCTTCTTATCCCGGTCAGCCAAAACTTTCACTTCTTAACTTCCTCCTGAACTTTCTTTTCCGGATGAGTGCTTCCTTTGAGGCGGCCATTTCTGACCGCCGCTCTTACTGCCTTCAGGAAAGGGGGTTTAGCCAGCTGGGGAGGAAAGATGCGGCTTTCCTCGACCCTGCTGGGATCTCCCCCCTCTTTGCCACCTCTACGGGGTGGCTTAGCCCCGAAGCCAACTGGCTCGGGATGCTCCAGCGGTGAGCCCAGGCAGAAACCGCGCACAATCATGGATTCCTGCCTGCCGCCAAAGCCCTGCAAACTGGAAGTTCCTCAGGCATGTTTTTTTTTTTTTTTTTTTTGTAAATGGGGGGAAGGTGATCAGATTGTCACTTATTTATAGTGATTGGACACTGGTGATAATTCAGGAGAAGCTGAGATGTTTCCTGTTTTCTAATAACTGTAGATTTAACTTTCTTAAACTTTTGGGTATAGCTCATACATTTTTATAAAAAGACATTAAGTATTATAATGGGTTTATTCATGGAACATTCAGAAGGTAGAGTGGCTCTTTTACAACTTGTGTTTATAATATGGAATATTGTAAATATTGTTATCTAGGGGCAAGATATCAGTATCCTGCCTGACAACAGTAATGGCGTTGGTCTTTTTATAGTAAGTCTTGAGATGTTCCACTATCAAATGCATTCTATGCAATCATTGTTGGGTTTTGTGGGGTAGACAACTATATGCATACGGTACAATTTTCAAAGCAAAAGGGGATGCATACACTCAAAAGAAAACCTTGCTTATAAAAAGAAAAAAATTAGAAATTATAATTAATATGCATAAAATAAGAAACTCCCCTAAGATAAAGAAGTGACTCAACATACAGCATTAGATTTTTCCAGCTGTCTAAAATAAAGAGCCAAGGTAACATATCTTAAGGGTGAAAGTTGGCGGGGGAGACAGGACTTCTACAACTGGAGCTATAGAACATAAAGATACCTCTCTTAACTTTCTTAACCAAAAGTGAATCTTGGGGGCGAGGGTTTACACAAACAATTCATTTGTCCAGTACATGTGACATGCAAATGAATTTCAGGAGGTGACCACAAAGTCCCAGTAGTATTACTGAGATTTTTCAAATAATCTACTCTTCTGTCATTTATGGTTTGTTAGCTAAGAACTAGCACTTTGAATTGGACTTTAAAACAAACAGATATGTTAAATATTGAAAGTGTTATATCATCTATAAAAGATATATAGCCCAATAGAATAGCTTATGCATTTTGATCTAGTATAATTTCTATATATTGTATACAATATAAATTGAAAGGATAGCACCATGTGAAGCAGAATTGTAGATGTGATTGGTTCTATTTATATATATATATATATATATATATATATATATATATATATATATATATATATATATATATATATATATATATATATATATATATATATGTGGATCTTTGGTTAGGTTTCTCCGTAAGATTCAAAGTATCTAGGCATAGTCCACTATCTTCATAGTGCCAGTGCAAGCAGTGTGTGACCGAGCTCCACTATATTATACAAGTGGTGGGGATGGTGTGCTGGGCTGGTTGGCTTGTGCAGCCTCTTGATTGGTTGATGGAGTTGATGTTGGTATAATGGGCTAACATTATAACAGGAGGCTAATCGAAAAGAGATCAAAACACAAACGACCCAGGAGATTACAACGCAAGACCCAGGATACCACAACAAAAGAACTCACAAGCCCATCACACAACCCATTACCCAAGCCGTTAAAACACAAGAGGCTAACGACCCAGGAGATGACAGCACAAGATCCAGGATATCTCTACAACAAAAGGCCATTACACAGCCCATTATACCAACATCAACTCCATCAACCAATCAAGAGGCTGCAGCACAGCCAACCAGCCCAGCACACCATCCCCCACCACTTGTATATATAGAGATGGCAGCTCCGGTCACACACTGCTTGCACTGGCACTAAGCCGAAAGCACCAGCCTGAAGATGGCGAGTGGGACCTCGCCGAAACGTTGCCTAGATACTTTGAATCTTACGCGGGAGAAAACCCGAATAACCAAAGATCCACATACAAATACCCGAGAACCTCAGAAAACATATATATATATATATATACAGTTATATATGTCATATACACAAACATACCAGAGTAATACAGGGTTATTTTATATTATGATATACTGTATAGGAGCAGATTATCTGCTGTTGCAGTATTTAGTCTGGGGAAGGTGCTTAATTGAAAAGATTAAGAAATAGAAAGTTCATAACTGCAACTGTTTTGCATAGTTTCTTTTATGCAGAAGAAATTACTCTTAAAACATCCAGATCAATATTTCTTATGGAAAAAACGACTTATAATTATTATTATTTTTTTAAAATAGGCAGAGTCTTGGTGTCTAAAGCAGGATTTGAGTGATCCTTTCCTGCACCAGAAAATAAGTTACAATGGTGAGTTGGTGTGCGCACCAACATGCCTACAGTCCCTGTCCTATTGTTTCTTTTATTTTTTATTTTTCTTATATGTATCCATTTCATGTATTCATAACTATGTTTATACTTATAGCTGTTATCTTATAATCGCTTGACAAAATAAATAAATAAATAAATAAATAAATAAAATAAAAAATAATAATATATGGGTTAGCCCCATTGTTTTTGAGCCTGACATCCAAACTCTTATATGCTTGACATCTCGGAAGGTCTTTCCATCTACACATTGTGCCATACTCTTTTTGTATAGGAAATATCTGTATACACATGCATTGACACTGATCCAGATCCAGACTTTCTTCCTGTGAACAAATCAAATATGTTTTCTTTTTCACTGTATGCAGAGGTAGTATTCAGCCAGTTCAGACCGGTTCTACCGAACCGGTAGTAATGATTCTGCACAGTTTGAACAACCGGCAAATCACACCAATGGCTGACCCCACCCATCCTGCCCCACCCTACCCCACCCTATATATCTTGCCTTCACCACGCAGCCCAGCTACTTTCCATACCTCGCCTCTATGCATCGCCTGCTCTGTTCGCCAAAGGTAAGCATGCCATCTGCTCTGTTACTGCTCTTGCTGGGACAGCATCTTGTGCAATTTAGCAGCTGTGAGCCACCGCTTTCCTCTAAGTCCCATCCGTAAAGTTCTGCAGCTGAGAGAAACAGCATTCAACATGGCTGCTGCTTCTCTGTGCTGCAGCGCTTTCCAGGAGGGACTTAGAGGAAAGCAGCAGCTCACAGCTGCTAAATTGCACAAGGCGCTCTCCCAGCAGTAAGGAAAGAAGCAGCTGCTGACCTGGAGATCAGAGATGGAGGGGAGCAGCCCCCAAAAAGCTGCTCGGTCAAGCCTCACCACATGGCAGAAGCCATGCGTGCATGTGTGCATGCGTGGAAGCCACCCACACACATGATCACATTTTCAGTGAACCGGTGGTGAAATTAGTTGAAACCCACCACTGACTATATGTCTGGAGTTTACAAATATCTCTAGATTTCCTCAGAGTTTGATATTGCTCCTATAAACTTAGAAGCAACTGGGGAAAAGTGGGGGGGACATAAGGGAGCCCTACACATTGCTGGCTGTAGCCTATTTTTTCAGTCTTAAGTTTTACATTTTCCTGGAAATGAGGTCACCCTGAACAGAAAATTTTTTAGCCTTCCTCCTCATAGATTGTTTAGTAAGTAATGATTTATTGAGACAATATATTATTTGCTTGCTTGTTTCATGTTGTGATTAATCCTTTCACTAGCTCTGGAAATAATAGGCCCACACAGAAACAACATTAACTGGGACAGTGCTTGCAAATGAATAGTTTTGTCCAAGCCCACTTTGGCATCTTAGAATGTAAGGGTTGAAAGGGATTATTTAATTCAATCCCCTAGCCATTACAAGAATTCAATTCTTCCATGATAAAATCAGCAATAATGTTAACTAAGGAAGCATAAAACATATCAGAGTTCAGCAATAAGTATGCTTCTTTATTATATATATAAACCCCTTCCAAATATTTAAGTATTCATGTATAAAAGCATTCCAGTAAGCAATCAGTGGCCATTTATTCACTGGACAAACATCATCTACTTCAGGAACCTCATCAACTCATCCCCAGTATTTGACTGAATCAGAAGAGCAAAAAAGCCTTCACACATCTTTCATGCATTCAAAAATATAAGAAATAAAATTTTGCAGGTGTTTCATATAAACCTATTCTTGCTGACTAATAAATCCATGTTGGGATTGTTAACATCTGACTGCAAGTGGGGATTCAAATATTAAATTCCATGCTAGGCAACATGTAGTGACAATAACAACTCTGAATATATAGAGATGTTAAAGGCTCAGACTTGGTTTTATTCTTTGCATGTCAGCTGTGCACTGAAAGAATTTTCTCCATTCCATCCTGGGAAGAATTTGGTTATGCAAGCTCACTCTTATTATATGAGTGCAAATTTCTTAACTTGGTTTGAGAAATGGGTTCCAGCCTAAATGGGAAATGTTTTATAAAACATGACCAGAAAATTCCCTAGAGCAGGGGTGTCAAACTCAAGACACCTGGATCGGGCCCCTGCATGCTTAGATTTGGCCCATGGGGCCACCCTGGAAACAGCAAAGGAACGGCCCATGGTGCCTCTGCCAGCAAAAACAGAGCTCAGGGAAGCCACATAAGGCCTGCCCAGGCTCCATTTTTGCCCGTGATGGCGTCCTGCAGCCCTCTATCAGTGAAAACAGAGGCTTGGGGAGGCCATGTGCTATATTTTCACTGGCAGAGGGCTGTAAGAGGCCATCATGGTAAAAAAATGGTGTCTCAATGAGTAACACCAAGTTGGCCACTCCCAATCTGGCCATGCCCATCCTGCCCCCCCAAGATCAAACACAATCCTGATGAGGCCCTCAATAAAATTGAGTTTGACATCCCTGCCCTAGAGGGTAAGAAAATATCTACTATATTGTTTGTTATTTAATTATACTTTTTGATATTATTTGTTAGGCCTTTTCAAGATAGCTATGCTTTGACTTCTGAGTTATGCCTTGGTATTCAAGAATCACCTTATGTGCCTGCATTTTAGTTAAGCCATCAGCTTCATTGTGAGAATTTTTGAAGTATAACTTCAAACTTTATCTTGGTTAAGCTCTTGGGATCTTAAAGGCAAAACATTTATCTTTAAATCATTCTTCAGGTAACAAAAAAAAGTCTTGCTCTTATTTAACTAATACAGAATTATGTGATAGCTTAAAATAGGAAAAAGCATATTCCAAGATTATAAAGTAGGTGTGGCATGACATACTAGTTATACAATCGAACAACATACTTTTACATAAAGACATGATGAGCTAATCTTGCATCATTCATAAGAAGGAACTGATTGATCTGTCCATCCTAGATTTCTAAAGTGGCTTCAGCTTCATTTCCCTTTTATTCTTATCTTAATGTCACATTTCATGTTTGACAGATATTTATGAACAGGTAATGTGCCAACACCATCTTCTCTTTGAACTAATAAAAAGTTTGTTTCAAACATTGTAATCAATGTATATTTTCCTGAGATAGCTTTACATAGGTAAAATCATTCTCCCAAACTTGTGCAGTGCTTTCATGAACAATTTTACTGTCAGATTGCCAAGGTCTTCCCATGTATGAATCAAACATTAGAATTTATTATTTTAATCTATAGAGTAAATTTTTTCAGTTGTTCCTCACCCTGAATTTGTCTAATATGGTGTCACTAGATGCCAGGGTCAGAGTTAGGGTAAAAGAATATTTCTTGTTTTCTGTCACATTATCAGTTAGCTTCTTCCTCTTCCTCTTCCTCTTCCTCCTCCTCCTCCTCCTCCTCCTCCTCCTCCTCCTCCTCCTCCTCCTCCTCCTCCTCCTCCTCCTCCTCCTCCTCCTCCTCCTCCTCCTCCTCCTCCTCCTCCTCCTCCTCCTCCTCCTCTTCTTCTTCTTCTTCTTCTTCTTCTTCTTCTTCTTCTTCTTCTTCTTCAGAATCCTTTCTGTTTCATTGGCCTGTGCCTAATGCTTTTTATGGAAACTTTCTATCTTTTGTTTACCAGTACTCTCATACCAGTTGTGCAGAAGGCACTTGTTTTATTGAAGATTCATTGTGTATTGGGTGTTTGTCTTATCGAAGCATAGCAAGGGCACACTTTGTTTCAGTGAAGGTGTTTGTGTCACTTCTGAGAATGGTGCTTCCAGTTTCTCAGAGGAATCATTAAAAGAAGCTTCTTTTCAGGCATAGCAGATGTGCATACGCTTTTTCCAGGTGGGTCCAGAAGTTATGTAAAATAGCTCCAAAACCATATGCCAATACTGTTGTGACAAAGTGGGTGAGTATATTTGCTAATATGAGTGTGTGAAGAAAGTCAGGTTGATATGGGAGTTAAGGCACCAGGCTAGAAACTGAGAGACCATAAAATCCAGCCCTGCCTTAGGCATAAAGCCTACGGTGTCCTTGGGCCAGTCACTTTCTTTCAGTCCTAGGAAGAAGGCAAATGCAATTCACTTCTAAAAAAAATTGTGAATAAAACTATAGGGACTATTCTAGGCTATTACCTGCAATTTGCACCTACTCGAAGGTACCATGAATGGATGGATGGATGGAGTATGGAGTTGCTTTCAAAGATGTTTCACTCAAAGCACTGTTGAAGTGAAGCACCCAGTAAAATATTTGCCCAACTAAATTGGTCACATCTTCATGATCCAATTAATATTGCAAACAACTCGAAGCCCTGGAAAAGCAGGATATAAATCAGCAATGGGAACACACAACCTTCTGAAAATTTAACTCAGATTTGTGTTTGGATACTTCTACAGTAGAAATGCATCAATATATTTTCTTCTAAGATAAGACTTTCAATAGTGACAACAGAAAGAGCACAACTGAAAAAATCCAATAGAAAGAAATTTTCCTTGGGATTTAAGTGACAAGTGAGAATAGCAATATCACTTAGACTTATATACCGCTTCATAGTGCTTTACATTACAACACTCTCTAAACAGTTTACAAAGTCAGCATATTGCCCCCAATAACCTGAGTCCTCATTTTACTGATCTTGGAAGGCTGGAAGGCAACCTTGAGCTGGTCAAGACTGAACTAGCAGTGGGCAGAGTTAGCCTGGAATGCTGCATTCTTGTTGATTCTGCATTCTTGTTGGTTCTGCAACCCAACAAGACAGACACAGACTTCAACGGATAATTAGAACTGCAGAAAAAATAATTGCTACCAACCTGCCTTCAATCGAGGACTTGTATAATTCATGAGTCAAAAAGAGGGCTGTGAAAATATTTATGGACTCCTGACATCCTGGACATAAACTATTTCAACTCCTATCCTCAAAATGATGCTATAGTGTATTGCACACCAGAACAACCAGAAACAAGAACAGTTTTTCCCCGAACTCTGCTAAACAAATAATTTCCTCAAAACCAAGACACAGAACAAGACAACGGTATCGCACTCCTCCCCTACATCAAAGGCACCACAGACAAAATCAGAAAAATCCACAAACACAATATCAGGACAGCCTTCGGCACTGACCAAAAAATAGCCAACATCCTAAGAAACCCCAAAGACAAGATCCAGCTAGAAAACCAAGGAGTTTATGAAATACCATGCAACAATTGCCCAGCCACATACATTGGACAAACCAACAGGAGAATAAATGCACGCATCGCAGAACACAAAAACACAGTCAGAAGAGAATACTTCCTCCCTCTTCCAGCACCTTAAAGCCACAGGACATGAAATTAATTTCGAAGGAACCAAATTAATATCCAACACTGAACACTCCAGCAAGAGAATAATCAGGGAAGCCATCGAGATAAACACCCCCATAACATGAATAGACGGGATGATATCTCCCACCGACCAGATATCTGGAAGCTAGCCCTCACCAACAAATAAGTCCCAGCCACGAAAACCAACACCAGACCCAAAACAACACGGGACACCACCGCCAATCCCTCTCATCAGACCCAGGCCCAAGCCCATCCTATAAACGAAGGACAACTACCATCCAGAAAACAGACCACAGCTGCTGCGCCAGCTGTCACACCCCCGACCCCAAAACCAAACAAACTGACACACGCCAAGAACACAGACCCAGACCCCAAACTCGAAGCCAGACTAAAACCCAGAATGCTACATCACTCAGGATATCATATCAGAAAACTCAGGAAATTACACCACAAGAACTTAAGAAGTTGCAACACAGCAAATGACCCAGGATATCACAGCACAAGACTAAGGATACCACAGCAATAAATCTCACAAGGTCATCACACAACCCATTACCAAAGCCATTACTACACAGGAGACTAATGGAAAAGAGATCAAAACACAAACGACCCAGGA
This sequence comes from Notechis scutatus, assembly GCF_049901735.1. Classification (NCBI taxonomy): domain Eukaryota; kingdom Metazoa; phylum Chordata; class Lepidosauria; order Squamata; family Elapidae; genus Notechis; species Notechis scutatus. Next base: position 283,875,060 of record NC_142009.1, on the reverse strand, counting down.
GATTACAACGCAGGACCCAGGATACCACAACAAAAGAACTCACAAGCCCATCACACAATCCATTACCCAAGCCATTAAAACATGAGAGGCTAATGGAAAAAAGATCACTACAAAACAAATGACCCAGGAGATTATAGCACAAGATCCAGGATATCTCCACAACAAAACTCACAAGGCCATCCCACAGCCCATTATACCAACATCAACTCCATCAACCAATCAAGAGGCAGCAACACAGCCAACCAGCCCAGCACAACAGCCCCCACAACCAGTATTTATAGAGAGACGGCAGCTCCGATCACACACTGCTTGCACTGGCATGAAGCCGAAAGCACCAGCCTGAGGATGGCGAGTGGGACCACGCCGAAACGCTGCCAAGATACTCTTAATCTTACATGGGAAAAGACCCGAACACACCTAGACCTATATATCTGTACCCATGAAAATCTACGAATATATATATATATATATATATATATATATATATATATATATATATATATATATATATATATATATATGGATCTTTGGTTATTCGGGTTTTCTCCCATAAAATTGGAAGTATCTGGCGACGTTTCGATGAAGTCTCATTCATCATCTTCAGGCTTGTGTCTTCAGCTTTGTGCTTCTCAGAGTAAATTACTTACTCTGACAAGCACAAAGCTGAAGATACAAGCCTGAAGATGATGAATGAGACTTCATCGAAATGTCGCCTAGATACTTCCGATTTTACGTGGGAGAAAACCCGAACAACCAAAGATCCACATACAAATACCCGAGAACCTCAGAATATATATATATATATATATATATATATATATATATATATATATATATATATATATATATATATATATATATATACATACATACATACATATATACATATATACATATATACATATATACATACGTGTATGGTGTTCGGCTTGGTTGGTATTTTCCCGCGTCATTGTAGTTCTTTTAAAGTTGTAGCAACGTTTCAGCAGAATCTCATCTGCCATCATCAGGCTTCTGTATTGTGTCCGTCTGTGAGTCAGACTTTTACAGTAGTTTCAGATTTGAATTTGGGGCAGCCTATTGCTGTGCCAGAATGGTTTTTTCTTCATCCTGATTGGTTGGGAGTCTTGGTCTGTGTTTATTGGTCTCGGAGTTTGCTGTGTTCTGCTTGATTGGTGTCTCTAATATCTTCTGTCTGTTTTTGGCTCTTTTTGTATCTTGATTGGCTGGCAGCATTAAGAAATATATACATACATACATACATACATACATATATATATATATATATATATATATATATATATATATATATATATATATATATATATATATATATGAATGTTATGTCTCACCTGTAACCACAAATGAGAGTCCAAATGTCCCACAGCAACAAACCCGAACAAATGAATTTCAGACACCACAGAGTTAACTCCTCTCTGTAAACGTCGTTGGCAGCTCTCCCAGAAACTGTCTTTGAACCAAAATAATGAGTCACTGGATGATTCAGAGCCAAACAGAAAACGTCTTCCACGCTACGAGGTAATTAACAAGTTGATCCGGACAAGGGCCGTTAACTAACACGCCTCCTTATATTTCTTGAAGGGGCGTGTCAGTCTCTCTAATTAGTCTCTGACTTGACATTTCTTTTCAAATTGTGCTTGACGTCTCAACCTGCGTCTAGTCCTTGCATCAACCCAACATTCGTCATCACTCAAGGACTCTGGTAAGTTCTGTGGATCAGCTGCTGACACCTGAGGCATGATTGATGTGGAAGGTTCTGGAGATGATGGTGTTTCCGACACTCCCTCATCCTCCTGGCTCACGTCTGCATCTCTCATTAGAACAGGCTCCAATTCCAATGCCAAACCTTCCTCATCACTCAAACCTGTGTCTTCTGATGCATCAGACTCAAAACTCACAGCAGGCTCAAACCTTCCAGTCACAACATACATACATACATACATACATATACATACATACATACATACATACATGTGTGTGTGTGTGTGTGTGTGTGTGTGTGTGTGTGTGTGTTTGGGTCTTTTCCCGTGTAAGATTAAGAGTATGTTGGTGACGTTTCGTCAAGGTCCCACTCGCCATCCTCAGGCTGGTGCTTTCAGCTTCGTGCCAGTGCAAGCAGTGACCTCGCCGAAACATCGCCAAGATACTCTTAATCTTACACGGGAAAAGACCTGAACACACCTAGACCTACATACCTGTACCCATGAAAATCTACGAAAACATATATATATCTGAGAGCATGAATAGAAGAGATGACTCCTCCAGACTGTCAATTATCTGGAAACCTGCACTCACAAACAAAAAAATCTCCACACCACAAGCTAAAAAAACACCTGGGCACAGACCCCCCCCCCCCGATACCTCCAGCTCAAACACACCCCAACCAGGCATCCAGATGAAACCTACCTTCCTAATAAATGATAGCCATCTGTTCACCTGAAGTGAAGCCACACAAAAAGCCTCCAATACAGGAAACACAATGTTGCCAACCAATCAAGAAAAAAAATGCTACAAAACAGAAGATATTAGAAACACCAATCAAGCAGAACACAGCAAACTCCAAGACCAAAAAACACAGACCAAGACTCCCAACCAATCAGGATGAAGAAAAAACCATTCTGGCACAGCAGTAGGCTTGCCCCAAATTTAAAACAGAAACGGCTGAGATTCTGCCAAAATGTTTCTACAACTTTAAAAGCACAACTATATTGATGTGGGAAAATACCCGAACAAAACTGAATACCATACATATAAGTACCCATGAAAACTTAAGACAATATCTCTATCTCTATCTCTATCTCTATCTCTATCTCTATCTCTATCTCTATCTCTATCTCTATCTCTATCTCTATCTCTCTATCTATCTATCTATCTATCTATCTATCTATCTATCTATATATGTTTTCTGAGGTTTTCATGGGTATTATCAACCCTGATGATGCTAACAGAATCAGACTCGAAATCACCAACATCCTTTGCACTAGCAAACCACCCAAAAGCAACTTATCCAAAGAAGAACAAACTGCACTACTTAACTTGAAAGAAGACACCAGCATAATAATCCTACCAGCAGACAAGGGCAATGCGACAGTGGTTATGAACACATCTGACTACCAAACCAAGTTAACCAACCTACTCCGAGACCCCACATACAAACCCCTAAACACAGACCCCACCACCTACCTAGAAAAAACCACCATATCAAAAATAAAAGCCTCCCCCATCAGCGAAGAGATCCAGCAAAGAATCCATACCCAGAGAGAAATCATCCAGATGCCCTAAGCTTTATGGTCTCCCCAAGATACACAAAGAAGGAACCCCACTTAGACCAATAGTTAGCTCCATAGGCTCACCTCTACAAAACCTAGCCAAATTTCTCAACAAACAACTACAGCCCTATGCAGAATCCATCAACTCACACGTAAGAAACTCATTCCAGTTCATCGAGATAATAAAGAAACAAAACTTACAACCCAGCAACCTACTAGTGAGCTTCGATGTCATATCCCTCTTCACCCAAGTGCCAATAAAAGAAGCCTTGACAGCCATCCAAAACAAATACAACCCCCCCAGCACATCCTAGATCTGACCTACCACTGCCTATCCAATACATACTTCACCTACAATGGACAAAAATACAAACAAATAGAAGGAGCACCCATGGGATCACCCCTCTCACCTGTCATTGCAAACCTCTACATGGAACACTTTGAAACATAAGCTCTAGAAAAATATGATCACAAACCCAAACTCTGGCTCAGATATGTAGATGACACCTTCATAATCTGGCCACACGGGAAAGAAAAACTGAACAACTTCCTCACCCACCTCAACAGCCTACACCCCAAAATACAATTCACCATGGAAACAGAAGCTAACAATCAACTTCCCTTCCTAGATGTCTTAGTGTAGAAAAAAATCCAATGGCTCCCTAGGACACACCATCTACCAGAAGAAAACACATACAAACCACTATCTACACACACTCTCACACCACCACCCAGCACAGATCAATTCCGTAGCCGATACACTCATCTCCAGAACAAAATGCTTAGCCAACAACACCTAAACGAACTACACTGACACAACACCTAAAACACAAACTACGGAAAATACAACAAAGCTCTACACTAATGTACAAACAGCCAATGGATTCCAAAGAAAGAAGATTACCCACCTAATCCAAAAAGAAACCCCAATCAAAATCCAAGACAGAGAACAAGAGAACGGCAAAGCCCTCCTCCCATATATAAAAGGCACTACAGACAAAATCAGCAAGATTCTCCAAAAACACAACATTAAAACAGCATTCTGCACAAACAGAAAAATATCTACCATCCTAAGAAACCCTAAAGACAAAATCAAGTTAGAAAACCAAGGAGTATATGAAATCCCTTGCACCACCTGCCCCACCACATACATCAGACAAACTAACAGAAGAATAAGTACACACATTGAAGAACACAGGACATGAGATTGACTTTAAAAATATCAGAACTATTGCCAAAACCGAACACTTCAACAACAGAATAATCAGAGAAGCCATAGAGATAGAGAAACACCCACACAGCATGAATAAACGAGATGATACCTCCCTCCTACCAGCCATTTGGAAACCCGCCCTCATTAACAAACGAGTACCTAACATGAAGAATGACACCAGACCCACAACCATGAGGGCCACACAAGATGCTACCACCACACTTCCACGTAGAAAGCAGACTCACACCCACACAGAAGATGAGACATGACCACGGACCAGAAGCCGTACCGCAGCTGCATCACTACCCGCTTCAAACCCCTCTGACCCATACATGAAGCGAATTGATGCCCACCATGAAGATGTGGCATGACCATGAACACGAAGCCAAACAACAGGATCACAGCTCACCAGCTCAAATCCCCTGGCAACTAAGACTAACCTGAGCACAACCAAGCCCCCACCTGAACAGAACACCCCCCAGCCAATCAGAACACAGCCAAACCCCCAACCAATGAGAACACACCCCCACCCAATCAGAACACAGCCAAGCCCCCACCCAATCAAGTCACACCCCCACTAGCAGTTTAAAGGAAGAAGCAGCTCACATTACTCCGAGAAGCACAAAGCCGAAGACACAAGCCTGAAGATGATGAATGAGACTTCATCGAAACGTCACCTAGATACTTCTAATTTTACGTGGGAGAAAACCCGAATAACCAAAGATCCACATATAGATAGATAGATAGATAGATAGATAGATAGATAGATAGATAGATAGATAGATAGATAGATATGTTTCCTAGTATGATTTATAGTACTCTATGACTACTTCTAAGTGTTATACCTATGATTCTTGATGTATGTATCTTGAGAGCATAAGCACCCAAATAAATTCCTTGTGTGTCCAATCACACTTGGCCAATAAATAATTTTTCGATTCGATTCGATTCGATTCAATTCGATTCAATTCGATTCAATTCGATTCAATTCGATTCAATTCGATTCTGTTCTAGTCTAGTCTAGTCTAGTCTAGTCTAACCACTACACTACCATGGCTCATAGAAGCCATGGAAGCTGCAGAATGCTGGACTAATTATATTTCAAAAGCCAGGACATTAATAATTAAACATCATAGTTCTAAACAAAATATTCTTTTGGAGATTGATTGTGTGTACCTTTAAATCATTTCTGACTCCTGATGACTGCCTGGATTAATCCTTGCAGTTTTCATTGCAATATTATGGAACTAGTTTGTTGATTGCCAAGATCCGTAAAGGCATTTTGGGCAAGTCTTAATATGACACTTCTGATATAATGATTCTAAACCTTAAATTTTATTGTTCTGTAGAAAACCATGCAATCCAAACTTCACATCATCTCATTTTAATTCTAAAATTCTGAATAATTCTAAATATTCTTCTTTGTTAGCAAAACCCTCTCTTTCAGGCAGACTAAGCAGCAGGCTGCCACATACAATTTCAAATCAGGCAGTCCCAATTCTCCTTCATCCTTTTTATCCTGAAGTATTTTTTTAAAATTTAACTCTTGCATATGCCTCCCCTTGCCATACAAATTTATGGCACATATCTTTCTGCCACTGTTTAAATGGTACATCATTGTAATGATAACCACTATTTGAAGCCAAGCCATCATTCTTGGAAATACACTTATTTTTACTGTAGAAATTCTCTCCAAGAATGATAATTATAATTTCTCCCATCTTCACATCTCATTATTCCATGACAATGTAATTATTGTGATATAACTTACAGTGCAAGTTAGTCACAGTTTTATACAAATATTTCACTTTTTTCTCAATCTTGAAACTATTTTTCCCCATCAGTTCCATTTGTTTCTGCATTTTCATGTCCCTTGTAAACAACTTTGTCTTTTGTTTGCTAATTTGCGCCCTATCTCACCCCCCTAAATCCTTGTTTCTATTAACCTTGTTGTTACTTCCAGAATTATCACTGAGATGGATATACTTCTAATAAATTAATTTGAGTATGTAAAATTTCTTAAACATCATTATTCTCATTTGTAGCATTATCTTATGCTATGGAATAAGAACATTCTTTTTTTTTTTTCCAAAGACTGACTAGGTGCGATCAAATCAGTGTTAACTCTTCCTGACCACATAAATAAAACTTTCAAGCCTTTCAAAGAAATACAGGGACTACTGCAGGCAATTACCTGGAATTAGCACCTAGTCAAAGGTACCACAACTAGGTGTTCTTCCAATAGTGCACTTATGTTGGTTTGTTTGTTTTACTTTTTCTGATAGCTTTTACAGAAATTATTTATGGTTCTTTCCCCTTATAAGCACATTCTTAAAACCTACTGTATTTTGTTTTGTCTATATTTAAAAAAAATAACACTTTCTAAATGTCCAGCATTGATATAAAGTAAAATTTGAGATCTCTGTATCTGTCTGAAAATAAAATTAGATAAGGTCCAGTAATTTAATGATTGCCTTTTGAGCTGTCTTAAACAGTGGAAGCACTAAAAGGTTACAGAGTGCTGCCCTAAATTAGCCAAATGATTCATGTGACACTCAATTTGCAGGCTTCTTTATTTTATAGCTCAATCCTAATCACATTTATCTACCAGTAAATACCATTGATTTCAACAGAACTTTCTTCCAAGTACATAGGATTATTGCTGTAGCTTCTGATAGATCACACAATTGTCCAAAGCAATACCTCATGATTGTTGGTTGCATTAATCAATGTCAGGTAGGCACTTTTAATTACTCTTAAGAACTATTTTAAAAGTTTCTGTACTTCTGGAAAATGTGATTTTCTTGTACATATTTTGCACTAGTAGGACTAAATAGAAGGCTGGCATCTTGGTACACCACAGACACAGGATTTGGGAGATAAGGCAATAAGAGACTACTGCCACTGTACAACACTTGAGAATGAAGAGAAAGATTTAGTTATTACAGAGAACCATGAGCAGGCAGGCCCAGAACATAAAATACACAGATAAAGCACACAGGTAGAGAAGGGCCAGCATTGCTAAATGATGCCAGTCATGTGTGTATGTAGAAGGCTGCAATATTTTATCAGATGAGTAGCTCAAACAGGACTAGCTAGTTCATGTCTAATTTTAGATTGCTGTATTCAGGGGTGGGCTTTAACTTTTTTAGCAAAGGGTTCTCTGCCCAGTTGCTGGGTGGGTGTGGCCATGGTGGGCATGGCCTAGTCAGCCTCCTGCACCATGGTGGGAGGGCTTTTTGCCCTCCCCGGGCTCTGGAGGCTTTTCTTGAGTCGCTGGAAGAGTGAAAACAGCCTCCCTGGGCTCTGGAGGCTCTCTGGAAGCCAGAAACTGGCACATTTCTGGCCTGCCTGAATTTCCGGGAGGCCCATTCCCCCCCCCCCGGGAGCCACTGCATGTGCCCTGGACTTATCTGAATCCAAAATAGGCTGTGTGGAGACTCCTGGAAGGGGAGAGGTGGGTGAGGCAGGGCAGGGCAAGCCAGGAGTGGGATTTGGGGGTTTTCTGAACTGTACAGAATCTTAGCTAGGGGCTCTCATGACCCCCAGCAGCCCACCCCAGGCTATATTTAACCTATCCTTACTGAGATACCCAAGGAATCCCAACAAGGACATGAAGGGACAGAAATCCTTAACCCTCTGTAGAATGACATAGAGCTGTATTATAACTGCCTTGGTGGCACAGTGGTTACAATGCAGTACTGCTGACTATAAGCAGTTCGGCACTTTGATGTTCGCTGATTCAAGTTGGCCCAACCTTCCATCCTTCCAAGGTTGATAAAATGAAGACCCAGATTGTTGGGGGAAATATAATGACTCTGTAAACTGCTTAGAGAGGACTGTAAAGCACTGTGAAGTAGTATATAAGTTTAAGTGCTATTGCTATATATTACAAAAAAGCTCTTTTTTAGTACTTGTTGGGATCTAATTAATGGCTTGATGATTTTAATGCCTGTCCTACTGGTGGACAATTCTGAAAAATTCAATCTCTTGCATAACTGAGGAACTGCAAATGCAGAGGTTGTACAAGTTTTACTCTTTGTGTCTTCGGATAATAGTGTGAATATAACCTCAAGCTGGAAAGGTACATAATGGATGAAAAGCAGTGATCTGGAGTTTAGGAGATCTTAATCCCTGTTCGACACATTGTTGTGACTTTTGGGACATGACAATATTCTTCCATTTTTCTTATTATCCATGAGAACCAGTTTGACTAGTGGTTAAATGCAGGGGTGGGATTCAAATTTTTTAACAACAAGTTCTGTAGGCATGGATAGGGTGAGCCGTGGCCATGTTGCTGGGTGGATGTGGCTTCTTCTTCTTCTTCTTCTTCTTCTTCTTCTTCTTCTTCTTCTTCTTCTTCTTCTTCTTCTTCTTCTTCTTCTTCTTCTTCTTCTTCTTCTTCTTCTTCTTCTTCTTCTTCTTCTTCTTCTTCTTCTTCTTCTTCTTCTTCTTCTTCTTCTTCTTTTGCAGCAACCCCCCCCATTTTTTTGCCACCTGAGGGGCATTTTTGCTCTCAGAAGGCTTCCCTGGGGCCCAGGAAGGCAAAAAGCAGAGCATAGGAGGGGCGCGCAACACCCCACCCCACCCCCATGCCCCTTTTTGCTTCCTGGGCCTCAGGGAAGCCTCTGGGCAAAGCAGTAAGACAGCGAGGGGGTTCCCAGCACAGCTGATCATCAGAACAGCTGATTATCAGGAGGGGAAAAAAAGAAATACCTTCAGTGACTGGGCGGGGAGAACACATATGTTGGGCATGCACGCGATGCCGTGCATGTGCGTTAAGGTAATATATACAAATGCACAAAGTCTGGAGAACAAACAGGGTGAACTCGAAGTACGAATACATAAAGGTAAATATGATATAGTTGGAATAACAGAAACTTGATTGGATGAAACCCATGACTGGAACATACTGGTAGAAGGATACAAACTATTCAAAAAAAACAGACCCCATAAAAGAGGAGATGGAGTTGCACTGTATGTAAAGGACCACTATATTGCTACAGAAATGCATGAAACCAAAGATGAAAACCTCCTAGAATGCATATGGGTCAATATAAAAGAAAAAAAGAATGACATGGCCATAGGTGTATATTATAGGCCACCCAATCAGGCAGAAAATGTAGATGTCATTTTTGCCAGCCAACTAACAAACATATGCAGGAAACACATAACAATTGTAATGGGAGACTTCAATTATCCTGATATCAATTGGAAAACTAATTCTGCGCCAAGTGAGAAATCAATTAAGTTCATAACCAACCTAGCTGACAACTTTGTTGTCCAAAAGGTAGAGGGTGAAACTAGAGGGACAGCCATACTGGACTTAATTCTTACAAACAAAGAAGACGTGATAGAGAGAGTTGAAACTGCAGGAACCTTGGGTGAGAGTGACCATGTTATTCTAGAATTCAACATAACACAAACACAAGCAACAGAACATAATGACGCCAGAGTCATGGATTTTAAAAGAGCTGATTTCAAGAAACTCAGAGAGAACTTGGGAAAGATTCCATGGATGAAAATCCTAAAGGGGAAAACAACTCAAGTATCTTGGGAAACTCTAAAAAGTATGATCATAGAAGCCCAGACCAACAAATATCACTGAGAAAGAAAAACAAGAAATCCAAGAAGAAACCAGCATGGCTACACAAAGATCTCTCTGGCAAATTGAAAGAAAAAAAGGACAAGTACAAAAAATGGAAAGAAGGACATACAACTAAGGCAGAATATCAGCAGATAGCCAGAATCAGCAAAGATGAAGTCAGGATAGCAAAGGCTCAGAAGAAACAAAGACTTGCAACAAAAGTCAAAGATAATAAAAAAAGTTTCTTCCAACATGTAAATAACAAGAAAAAAATCAAGGAAACAGTCGGTCCACTAAAGAGAGAAGATGGCAAGGAAGTAACAGGCAACAGAGAGAAAGCAGAACTGCTTAACTCATTCTTTGCAACCATCTTCACACAAAAAGAAACTATAGCTCAATCCACCAAAAACATAACTGTAAAAGACAGACCAGAAATAAAAGTTAAAATAAGAAAAAAAATAGTAAGAGAACACCTGTCTGATCTTGATGAAAACAAATCACCAGGGCCTGATGGATTACATCCCAGAGTTTTAAAGGAGCTGGCAGAGGTCATCTCAGAACCACTGCACCATATCAAAAATCCTGGAGCACCAGGGAACTACCAGAGGACTGGAAAAGAGCTGATGTGGTTCCCATCTTCAAAAAAGAAAAAAAACAGACTCAGGAAACTATAGACCAATTAGCCTAACATCAATATCCGGGAAGATACTGGAAAAGTAATAAAAAAACAGATCTGCCAACATCTAGAAACAAGTAAAGTAATAACTAGCAGTCAGCACGGGTTTGTTAAAAACAGATCATGCCAAACCAATCTCATTTCATTTTTCAACACAGTGACTAAATTAGTAGACCAGCAAAATACTGTGGACATAATATATTTAGATTTCAGCAAGGCATTTGACAAAGTAGACCACAACCTACTTCTTAGTAAGCTAGAAAAAAGTGGAATAGATAGCACCACCACTAGATGGACTCACAACTGTCTGGTAACCGTACTCAACGAGTACTCCTTAATGGGTCTAAGACTACATGGAGGGAAGTAAGCAGTGGGGTGCCACAAGGTTCTGTCTTAGGCCCAGTACTCTTCAATATCTTCATTAACAACTTAGATGAGGCAATAGAAGGGGAACTTACCAAATTTGCAGATGATACTAAGCTGGCAGGAATAGCTAACACCCATGAAGATGGATCTTGACAGACTAGAACACTGGGCCATATCTAACAAAATGAAATTCAATGTAGAGAAAAGTAAAGTCCTACACTTAGGCAAGAAAAACCAAAAGTACACATATAGACTGGGTGAAACCAGGCTCAATAGCAGTAACTGTGAGAGGGATCTTGAAGTCTTAGTGGAAAACCAACTAAATATGAGCCAGCAGTGTGCAGCAGCAGCCAAAAAAGCTAATGCAATCCTAAATTGTATTAACAGAGGGATACAATCAAGATTAAGGGAAGTACTAATACCACTCTATAAAGCCTTAGTAAGACCACACCTAGAGTACTGCATCCAGTTTTGTTCACCACATTATAAAAAAGATGTTGAGACTCTAGAAAAAGTACAGAGAAGAGCAACCAGGATGATTAAGGGACTGGAGGCTAAAACATCCAACGAACGGTTGCAGGAACTGGGCTTGGCTAGTTTAGTAAAAAGAAGGACCAGGGGAGACATGATAGCGGTCTTCCAATATTTGAGGGGCTACCACAGAGCGGAAGGGGTCAAGCTATTTTCTAAAGTGCCTGTAGGCCAGACAAGGAATAATGGATGGAAACTGAACAAGGAGAGATTTAACCTGGAAATAAGGAGAAACTTTCTGACAGTGAGAACAATCAACCAATGGAACAGCTTGCCCTCGGAAGTTGTGGGAGCGCCATCAGTTGAGACTTTCAAGAAGAGATTGGACTGCCATTTGTCAGAAATGGTGTAGGGTCTCCCACTTGGGTGGGGGGTTGGACAGATGACCCACAAGATGATTATCTGTTAAAATCTATTAAATCTGTCTGATGGGGGGGTGGGGCTGGCGGAGAGGGGCAGGACAGCTAGGGTCGCGATTTGCCAGTTCTCTGAACCAGAATCATAACAACCGATCTGGGTGACCATGGGCCAAACTACTGTGATTCTCCCACCTTAGGCACAAAGCCATCTGGGTGACCATGGGCCAGTGATTCACCTTGGGAAAAAAGCAGGCAATGGCAAGCCATTCTGAAATCTTGTTAAGAAAATTGCAGGTGCTATTCCAGGTACCTGTTAGCAGATAACACTGAGTCAACACAGGCAGAGAACAAACAAACATATAATAAAGTGCATTTAAAAAAAATGAGAAGTAGCAAAAGGACAGAAGTTATTCAATGGAATGCTGAACAAGAACTAGAGTTTTTATAATATTTTAGCTTAGAAAGGTGAACAAAAGAGGGGCATGATCAAATATTTAAATATTTAAAATCCAGGGAAATGTGATATTTCCCCCCCCCCCCCCTATCATAATGTTAAAATGTAGGCCCAGTCTCTGACATGTGTCAGAACATTCAAAAATACGATGCACTCAGTTATAATACATTTTTATAGAACTCAATTATGGAATATGCTGCTTTCAGAAATGGTATGAGCTATCAATTATGTGGTTTTAAAATGGGCCTAGGCCAATTAATGAATGATAAAGCTATCAATTATGGCTAGTCATGATGATTATAGACTAATTCCTGTGAACCAAAGACAATGTAACTTTCATACTTGTTGCTAGGGAGCAGTAATGGAAGAGAATTAATTTTCTAGCTGTGTCAATTCAGAATTGTGGTACTCAATGTTCTATTATACAGGCTTTAGCTTGTTCAGCAGGACTCTTCTTAATTTATTAACTATTTGTAGAAGATAAGTTCTCTTCACTTAGATTCCAGAATGTGATAATAACAAAAAAAATGAAAGAAATTCTGCTAATAAAGATAGGCAATAGATGCAGTCTGGACTCTATTCCCCCACTGCTACCCCAATATCTCCCTCAACTCATTTTCTATTTTTTTTATTTGTCAGAACTTTTGATGGGTTGTGGAACAAACTTGAATTTTACCGAATATGTATCTGGACCCAATTTGCAGCTTAGATGTTGGACTAATGGCGGTTCTTATCAAGCATGGGAAAGTCCAGGCACTTCAAATGAATACGAAATGTAAGCTTGTGCTCTTTACAAGAATCTGAACTATTAACAGTCAAAGCACATAGGCAGTGGATAAGAGTCAATGGAATTCAAGATGAGCTGAACTTAGATCTCTTGTGGGGATACTTGAGACTGATGATGCATAGACCCCACCCTAAGATTCAGCCTGATAATTTTCTACAGTTCTTTTTAATAAAATGTGTGTTTTATTAACAGCTGTTTAGCTATTTGTTTCACAATAATTTTTATTTTAGAAAATGTTGCTACATTTATATTTATATTCCCATTGCCTTATTGATTAAATTAGTTTTGTATTGCTTTGCAATTACAGTCTATTTTACCTGTCAAATTTTTACTCAACAAGAGTTATATGTACATTGTGTATTTCATTTATATATTTTCTTATACTTAAGTTATGTTGACTTTAATTTGTCATAAAATAAATCTTTCATATCTAGATCAGACTTTTTCTTCTCTGGCCATTTCTATTTGTTGTGACTTGTTTAGTGGAGCCACCATAGGTTTTTTTTTTTTTTTTGCTGCGTTTCATTACTTATTTCTGCAATTTTATAGAGGAAGGAAGGAAGGAAGGAAGGAAGGAAGGAAGGAAGGAAGGAAGGAAGGAAGGAAGGAAGGAAGGAAGGAAGGAAGGAAGGAAGGAAGGAAGGGGCAATGATTAAATTTTTTTGCCATTTTTTTTTTGCCATTTTTGCCATCCAAAAATATCACCAGTCACAGTACTATTGTGGAAGGAAAAAGGTACATAATCTTTCCAGCATGTGAATCAAGGACACCATCATCTACTACAAACCAGAACATAGGCAGTTGGCACTGACAAAGGGAAGAACAAAATCCATGCCAATTTAGCTTTGTTTTGGCTCTCAGAAAAATCATTTTAACTGAGATGCTAATCCTACATGGAACCCAGCTATTCACATATATTAGTCAAATATAAATGTTGTGGGAATCCAACCAAACCATGCTTCCTTCTATAAATCACATTTTAAAAAGTCATGGGTTACCATGACATACTAACTAGATCAATAATATAATATTAAAATATAAGGTACATTTGTTTTAAGAAGTTAAATCTATCACATTTCAAAAAGTTTATTTTAAAAAATCAACATAGTGTAGTCTTTCTGGATCTTATAGCCATTTAACTAAATATGAATACTGGTGAATTTGAATGTGCTAAAAAAAATCAAGGGGAGTGGGAATGACAAATCATCTTTAAAGTATGCCATCCAGTTTCATATTTCTGAATACAGAGTTAGTTTACTTTCCAAATAAATAGATATAAGTTCAGGGTGACAACCTCATTAAAAGATGGACACCAGTTATCCTTATATCCCTTAAGTTAAGTGTGTCTAATTTCCCTTGGACTGAACACAATGTGGTTTGATTGAAATAAATAACCCGAGTGGTTAAAAACATGTTTTGTGAGACACTAAACTCTACTTGACCTCTGTTGCAAGCATGTGTCCATAACAATAATGGAAAAAAGCAGAGCTTATCCAGCTGTTTCTCTTCAAATTTTCCAGTTTGTAATCCTTCCCCACCCACAATCTGGAAAACTTTCAGGATTATTTAACAACCCACAAGTATAGCATTAGTCATTTAAAATACATACTAAATGCTTGAAATAAGTGCCTTTTTTGCTGAAGTTGATACACTATGAAAATATGTCAGATCTATTGAACTCCCAATAGATGGTGCTGTTAGGAATATATCTAGAAAGTCATTCTTCATGCAGATATAATTTCAGTCAATTACCTCTCTATATAATGCAGTATGAATCACGTCTTGTGTAAGATTTCTTTTTCTCAAGTCCTATCCGGAGTGAGTTCTATGCAGTTTTGAGGGTTTCACTTGAGCCATCTATCAGTATGAAGGAGACTATAGTGAAAGTAGGTCATCTCACAGTTGTAAACAGAGTGACTGCTTAGAGATGGGACCAAGACTATGCTCTATTCAATTAAGAACTCCTGTGCCTGAGGCTCCCATACTCAGTGATAGTTTGATTACAGAATTTTTGCCTTTTCCTTTAATGTAAAACATATTTCCAAAGGTGATTTACAGAATCATATGAACAGAAAACTAATGGAAAAATAGCACAATCAAGACAGTAGATATGCCATCTGAGATAAACTTGAGGGGAAAAAAAGTTAGCATCTGAGAAAATAAGCTTGCCCTTGTAGAGATAGTGAATAGTCACCAAAGTTGGATCCTAGCAATACTGTAAAAAAAACCAAAAAAAAACAAACCAGTTACTAACATGAATGGAGGAATATATATATATTTTGGTAACACATATAAAAAGCCAATAAAGCCAATTACACTATGACAGCTGCCATTTGATTTTTTTTTTACCCTATCCTATGGACAGCTTTGATTTACAATATCGTTATGAAATAATAGCTACCTTTTATGTGGCCGAGGTGTTTTTTTTTCTCTGAAAGACAATGAACATTTGTTTCAACATTGATTTTAAGCTAATGTCAATACTCGGGTCCAAATCAGTGCCAGACTCAGATTTAAATATGAGGACACCCTGATCTATGGGGAATGGTAGAAGCTGTGTTTGAAAAGTGCTATCAGAGATTCAGGTTATGCAACAACTGAACTTGGCGAGAATGCTACTGTGGTGCATAAGAAATCCACAGTTCAGAATACTACTATGGTGTATAACGTATCGATGGTTTAGAATGCTACTATGGTGCATAACAAATCCATGGTTTGAGAGATCTTCTACAATCAGAAGGTTTGAGAGATCTTCTACAATCAGAAGGTTTTAATGCATCAGTAGCATCAGTTACTGAGGTTCATGTAAGTCATGAAGGAGAGCATCATTCATGGAGACTCTCACATAGGAAATGATAAAGGAACTGTAAATTTTTCCTTCCTTTGGGGTTAGTTTCAGTCAGTATTGGCTGAAGAGAAGAGGTTGTACTGTAGTCCTCCCTTTTGTTGGATGCTGAAGGTTTCACACTGTCTCGTCTTTTACTCAACATATACATGAAACATCTGGGTGAGGTCATCTACCAGTTTGGGGTTCAGTGTCATCAGTATGCTGATCATACCTGTTTACTTGTATCAGTGGTTATGCTACCATTAACTTTGGATGTAGCAGCACTTCCCCATTATAGATGGTATGCAATTTGGGGGTCTTCTTGGGCACCAAGCTCTTGCTTAATGAGCAGCTGGTATATGTCCTTTGCACAGCTTCATTTGGTGTACCAGTCTGGCCTGATGTTGGAGAACATCCATCGCTGAAAGGATCAAGTGAACAATTAGCCTGGACTCATTACCTACATCCAAGAGAGAAAGGTCTGACCCCTCCTGATGCCTTTGAGCTTTATTTCATCTTTCCCAGGTGAAAGCTGTCAGTCTAGGCAGATTCCTGTGAATAGGCATAGAACAATAAAATAGATAGTTTGAACTCTATACATACATGTCTGGTTGTATCCACCTGACATTAATCTCCCCTGTCTGATAGCTTTCACCCGGGAAAGACTCGATAATCCTCAAAGACATTGAGTGTATGTATGTGTGTGTGTGTTTGTGTGTATCAGATCTTCCCTTTTGTGATTGCATAATGAGTCCAGGCTAATTTCCCATTTGAAACTTCATCTCAACTCTCCAACAATTAGTAAGTATAATTAATTCAAGTAATAGGAAGGCACTTCACATTATAAAATTTTATATTATTCTATCTTCTGCTTAGTCCAGGGTTGTTTAGGTTTTTTTTTTTTTAATTTATTTTAAGGTTTAAAGTTATCCCACCCCTTTAAACTCACAAGGTGCCAAATGTAAACCACAACAGACTTGGGCTTTTGTTCACCACATGCCATAACCTTCTCTTCTTTATTAGTTTGCTGAAAAGGAAAAAGAAAATTATCCTAGTGCACATTGATATCTGTAGCCCCATGTGGTGATAACCATGACATATTGGAGATTATGACTTTGAATGTAAGGGAAGTAGATCATAAAGATGAAAAGATGAAAGAAAAATAGATGTATGGAATGTTTGTGAACATTAGAGAGAGAGAAATCATGTAATAGATCTGGTCGGTTTTCTCAACTAAGGAAGTAGAAATGTAAGGGTAATTATAAAGATCCCAGTTGTGGCCCTTTAGGGACCAGGAATACAACAGTGACTCACAATCTTATCACCACCTGTTTAGAATATTGTAACATACTTGCCTCAGGGTTGTCTGAGGGATATTTAGAGTTCCCATCCCCTCAAAAAGATTCAGAGAATGGGGACCTGGAAACAGAACTTCTCAGTATGACATTCTTGAAATGCAAGTGGAAGATGTAAAAATTGTGCTGTTAAATTTGAATGTTTGGTGTTGGTGCTACTTTTGGTCTTTTTTTTTCTTTTTTGAAATTGGCCTATATATTCTTTCAAGTGTTTCAATGATATAAATTTAAGTCAGGATTTTCTTGCATGCATAGGAAGAGTTTTAATGTCCATACAACATTTTGCAATGTTAAATTGCTGAGAGGTATACAAGGATGTTAACAAAGCACATCAATCAATTAAAAAAAAAACCTAAAAGGAAATTAGTTTATTATGTGTAATTGTGAACCTGTTTGGCAGAATTCTATCTGAAAATATATGAAAGCTGACAATGAGAAGAAATTGAGAAGTGTGATGGGGCTTTATGCCAGGGAAGAGGCAGGCAAAACAGATTTTTGCACTTCAGTGGCTTATTAAGAATATTAATGTGAAAAAGAAAATATACTGTGCCTTAGATGATTTAGAGATAGCATATCTACAGTAAATAGGTTTGAATTTAAAATATCTTACAGAAATATGAAGTTGAAAATTGGTCACTGAATGCAGTGGTGGAAGTAACTTATGTGAGAATAAATGGAATGCTTAGTGAATGGTTCAACCAGAAATCTTCTGATTGTTTAGTATATTTATTGATAAAGGTATAAATAATTGTTGTTTATTGTACATGGCATAGTACTATAATAGTACATACATTTCTTTAGAAAATTTATTAAAGATGGAAACATGAACGGTGCAAGTTTAAGATATGTAAATGCTGGTAAAAATATTCTGATAGTATATGGTCAAT
Source organism: Notechis scutatus (assembly GCF_049901735.1). NCBI lineage: Eukaryota > Metazoa > Chordata > Lepidosauria > Squamata > Elapidae > Notechis > Notechis scutatus. Next base: position 283,856,728 of record NC_142009.1, on the reverse strand, counting down.
TGCAAATAATGAATGCTTCTCAGGAAAAGTAAAAATAAGCTTCTGTCCACTTGGTTATATAGAGGTGAGAGTTGAATATGTCAGGACTAACAGTGGGAATATGTACTTAAGAAATGAATGTGGTAAAAGAAAAACTGATGTGGTCAAGAAAAACACATGAAAGAAAAAAAAATGGGCTAAAGAGAGGAAGGAAACACTATGAAAATTGTGATTAGATGGAGTTGACATCTTCAACAAAAGAGAAAGGAGATATTAAAGAATAAAAGGAACAAAAGGTGTATGGACATAGTGCAAGTAAGGAATTTTACCGATGATGAAAGACATGGAGTGGAATAGTGAGTGGTGCTAAAGATGAACTAGCTTTAGCTATCATTCCTTTTTTTTGATTTGCCATGTCTTTAATTATTGATCTACTAATTCTTACTGTTTTAAAAGAATAAGACAATCTGCAATATGTTACTAATCCTGAAAGGACACCATGATGGACATGAATCTAGAACAGGGGGTATTTCACATTGTCACGGATTGCTGAAGTCGTATTTCCTGCAATCAAGTTTGGTGCGGTTTTACTTTGAGTTTGTATCTATTGTGTGCTCTTGTGTTGTTATGGTTGAAGCTGAAGTATTCATTGACAGGTAGGACATTGCAATGTATGATTTTATATACCATGCTTAGGTCAGACCGAAGACGGCGTAATTCAAGGTTTTCTAGTTTTAGAATTTCAAGTCTGGTGGCATAAGGTATTCTACAACGAGTAGAAGAGTGGAGAACTCTTCTTGTGAAATATTTCTGGACTTTCTCAATTGTGCTAATATCAGATACGTAATGAGGGTTCCAGACTGATGAACTGTATTCGAAGTATTGGTCTAGCAAATGTTTTGTATGCTCTGGTTAGTAGTGTGATATTACCAGAGAAAAAACTACGTAGGATTAGGTTAACAACTCTTAATGCCTTTTTGGCTATGTGGTTGCAGTGGGCTCTAGCACTTAGATCATTAGAGGTGAGTATTCCAAGGTCCTTTACAGAGCTTGGGTCATCAACAAGATCTTGACTATTCAGCTTGTATTTTATTTTCTGTTGTTTTTTTTTTTTGCCAATATGTAAGACAGAGCATTTATTTGTTGAGATTTGGAGTTGCCATTTGTTTGACCATTCAGATACATAGTCAAGGTCTTTTTGTAAGGTAGCAGTATTGTCTGTGGTATTGAACAGCTTTACATCATCAGCGAAGAGAACGCAATTGCTCTTAATATGATCACAGAGGTCGTTTATGTAGAGTATGAAGAGAGTTGGTCCTAGAACACTGCCCTGGGGGACACCACTATTGACAGGTACTGGATTTGATAGAACGCTCGATTTTGACCATTTGTTGTCTGTTTGACAGGAATGCTTCTATCCAGTTATTCAGTTGTCCAGAGATACCATAGGATTTTATTTTTAGGAGTAGTTTGTCGTGTACCACTGAATCAAAGGCTTTACAGAAGTCTATGTAGATTGCGTCTATTGCTTTGCCCTGGTCGAGTTGTGTCGTCGATATGTTTTTGCAGTGTAAGAGTTGCAGATTACAGGATAGTTTTTTTCTGAAACCAAATTGTTTATTGGAGAGTAGGTTGTTTGACTCTAAGTGGAGGATGATGGATTGGTTAATAATTGATTCCATGACTTTACAGGTGACGCAGCATAAGGAGATTGGCCTGTAATTTTCAACTAGGCTTGGGTCTCCCTTTTTGAAGATGGGGATGACTGTGGCTTGTGACCATAGGTTAGTCAAGGAGCTGGTCCTGAAAGATTTTTCAAAGATTATGCTTAGAGGTTTGGCTATGGCAGTGGATAGCTTTCTTAAGAAGTAGGCACATATTCCATCCGGTCCAATAGATAGAGATGGTTTTAGATTGCGTAGTGATTTTTCGACATTGTCTTCTGTGAAATCGATATGTATTAGATCATCGTTGTTATCTGTGGTACGGCTAGGAAATACTGGGCATGATCCATTGCTGTTTACAAATACTGAGCCGAAGAATGTGTTAAAGATGTTGGCTTTAATGGTGTCGTCGTTGCAGTCTTTACCATCAGGTCCTATCAAGGGAGGGATGGACCTTGAGTCTTTTAGTTTGTTGTTTACAAAATTGTAAAAAGCTCGGGTGGAATTGGTGCTTAGAAGGTTTTCCTCTTGTTTAATGTGATAATTGGTGCATTCAGTCTTTATCTGGTGGCATAAATTTTTGTATCAGTTTTTGAAATTGGCAACGTGACCAGATTTGTTTTTCCGCCAGAGTGATCTCTTTTGGATTAAAGTTTCCTTATTGATATGGGTAATCTGCTTTTTTGTTTTGTTTTGGGAGTTGTTGTTGGAACATATAGTTTGATGACTCTTTTGACTTCAAGTAAAAATATGTTATAATGGTCTTCAACGGTATTGCATCCAGTGAATAGAGATTGCCAATCAAGGGATGAGAGATCGTTGTCTATAAGATCATAGTTGCCTTTTTGAAGTTACAATAGGGATTACATCATTGTGGTGATTTTGTGTGGATGTATGTTGAGACAAAAGTCGATCATATTGTGGTCACTACTGGAAAAGGGTTCTTTAGTTTGTATTCCGTAAATTAGGTTCAAACTGTTGCAGTAGATGAGATCGAGGCAGTTGTTTAGTCTAGTGTTGTTGATTACTAGTTGTTCCAGTCCCAGATTTGTAATAGCATTGTAGAAGGTTGTGTGTATGATTTCAGTTGTACAATCATTTAGGGTCCAGTTAATATGAGGTAGATTGAAATCACCAAGAAGGATAAAAGGGTATGGGCAGGATGCAGCCCATGTTAGTAATGTATTTAGCTTGTTTACATGTTCGATGTCATAATCAGGTGCTCTGTAACATAGTAAGAATCGAATTGTGATATTTGAGGATAGTTCACAGATGATGGTTTCAGGAAGGGCAAGCTCCTGGGTAACTTGGATATTTTTTAGATGTAAGATTTTTATAGAATATAGCAACACCACCTCCTCGACGATTTTCATGATCTGATCTGTAAACATGATAGTCTCTTACTGTGGTAATGGAGTCGGGAGAGATGCATTGAGCCATGTTTCACAGACAAATATAATGTCGAAGTTAGCCATATTTAGGAGGAAGAGAAATTCAGGTATTTTATTCACGAGGCTTCTTGCATTGAGTAGTTTGCATTTAAGGCCGGCAGTGTTGGAATTGAGGTAGTTGGGGCGTGCATGCCTAGTCTTGGGTGATGGTGGATGGGTTGAGGTAGGGTTGTGGTTGAGGGTAAAAGTTGAGTATTGGGTTGCGTGGCTTACTTTTGGTACAGTCAGCATGGTAGTCAATGTACAGGTCCTTCTCTCCATTGTCTAGATGGTTTTTGAGTTCGATGCGGAGTACACGGGAGCGGCACGTTGCTGTATGGTTAGGTCTGGGCGGCAACGGAGGTTCTTATGGTTGGTGTTGGTTTTGGCGAGTGAGTTTATAGTATAAATGAATTTACGTTTGCTTGATTCATTTTTGCAAATGACCCAGCACAAGCGTGGGGCCTGAGCCGTCTCTATTTTTGAGCTCTCGGTCAATGCGGGAAATGTCAAGTATTTCATCAGCGGAGATGGTTGATGCTTGATAATTTCTGATGATGTTTCGGACAGTTGTGATGTCATCATTGACATTGGTGTCTTCTAGACCAAATAAGATGGAGTTTGGACGCGTTTCCGTTCACGCTCAACGGCTTCTCTGATGAGGATTGGGATATCAATATTTGTCTGGGTTGTGTTTATTTGTGGATTGGGTTTTGGATTGGATTGTGGTTGATTGGTAGAGATGTGGTTTGTAGCTATTGGATGTTCAGGTTTTTGTGTCTTTTTTTTCAAGGTTGGATATTCTTTCTTTTACGGCGTCCAGGGATGCTACTATGATGTTGAGGGATGTTTTAATGGTTTCGATGGTAGGGGATGTTTCAATGGTTTCAACTCTTTCAGACAGATCCAGTTTGGGTCTGCACGATTTGCAGAAATATGGAAACTCATTGGATGATTTTAGGTATTGAATCATCTGCTCAGGTAATCCCAAGCAGTCATGATGAGTGTATTTTTACACAGAGAACATTTGATGGAGTTTTCATTATCCTTTAGATTTTTGTAGCATTTAAGGCATGTGCAGGAGTCTTGTGGTTCATTGGTGGGGATCATCTTCTCTTTAGGTTGTGGTTTGACGTAGGATTTTCTTTTTTGGCATGGTAGGATTGTTAAAATAGTACGTTGATTGAATTAATTAAAGGAACAATTTTGGGTAATCTATATAGCCAATATTACATCAAACAATCAATTGCAGTAGTCTCTCAAGTCAGATAATATTCCTGAGCAACAATCAGCCTAAACAATTAATTACTCTAATCACTAATCAATTAATTACACTAATCATTAATCACACTGTTCATTTAAATTCACTAGATCAATGATTTTGCTATTCAATTAAATTACATGAATTTTGATCTTTTAAACTAGTCAGTAATCACACTATTTGCACTAAACACTCTAATCACACTAATCAATTAAAAACAATAAATCAGTTAAACCATTAATAAAATATTTTATAGAAATTGATTATCTAATCGTTGATATAGGTGATGAGGTAGAAAAGTTGTAAGATTTGGAGGTAATGAGGTAGTATTAAGAGTCTGCAAGGAACGGGTTAATTGTTTAACTGGCAGCTGAATGGGAGGGAATTTATCGCTAGCAGATCGCTATTACTCTGTAAACAGGAAGTTGTAACACAATGATCCAAGGGTTTTTATCTGAGTGAAGGAAAGATTGAACAGCTAACAGGAAACTATTTGTTTTTGTTTTCCCTTGATGAATGAGATGGCCTCGCCGCTTGCCTTTGCGCCTCCGGGCTGTCTGTTTGCGCTCTTCGCGGGCGTGAGAACGCCGCTCCGTATGCCCGAACCAATCTTAGTATCTTTGTCTTCTCTTACTTTTCCTTCTTTTCCGTTTCCCTCACTTTTCCGTTTCCCTCACCGTCTTCTTGCCCCGCCAATCACGGGCGCCGCCATCCGATCACGGGCGCCGCCATCCGAGGCAGATTCTTGGGGCGCTGATAAGATCGCGCCTGCAGTCCCCCACTTTCTCTTGGGGGAGATGATTCTGCCAGCCCTTCCCGATCGTTTCCGGCACTTTCTCTTTCCCTCTGGGGCTGTTTCCCTTTCCCTCTGGGGCTGTTTCCCCAAACTCCACTGGAAATCCGCTGCTCGAAACGCCGCTGATTCCGAGCTCGATTCCTCCGCGGCTCCTTTCTCTTCGGCCGAACCGGGACCTTCTCGAGACTCGGCGCCCGCCTGCGTCCGATTGAAAGCGCGCTCGGTGGCCCGCGTTTCTCCTGGACCCTGACTGGGTATTCAGGACTTACCGAAGCTTCCGCCGAGCTCCCGGACAACGATATCCCTCAGGAGAACGTTAGGATGAGTTCTTCTCTAACAATCCTCAAAGATAGGGAATTTGATAGACAACCAGTTTCAGTCACTGAAGATTCAAATATACCACCAGGAGATGCAAATTCAGTCCTATATATTACAGAGATTGCAGAACAGCATTTACTGGACTCTTAGTTCTATTAAAGGACACTTGGATGAACTAGCTTTAGCTATCATTCCTTTCTTTTTTTAAGGCCATGTCTTTAATTACTTGATCTACTAATTCTTACTGTTTTTCCACAATCTGCAATATGTTACTAATCCTGAAAGGACACCATGATGGACATGAATCTAGAACAGGGATTTCACATTGTCACGGCAGCATCATGTGACATATTGGGACTTTTCCCCCCTTTGCTAAATCAGGCCTGGGCTTGGCCAGCACATTACGGATCTGGCCCGTGGGCTGGGAGTTTGACAGCCCTGACCTAGTGCTAAGAAGAATTTTCCTGACAGTTAGAACAATTAATCAGTGGAACCTCCAGAAGTTGTGAATGCTCCAATACTGGAAGTTTTAAAGAAGAGATTGGACAACCATTTGACTGACATAGTATAAGGTATCCTGCCTGAGCAGGGGATTGGACTAGAAGACCTCCAAGGTCCCTTCCAACTCTGTTATTCTATTCTATACTATTCCATTCCATTCTATTGGACTGTATAAAACTTTGCAGTGCTTTCTCTTTCATGGGAGAGGGAGCTATAACATTGTTACATTTCAATAATGATTGATGGCTATTATGAATTCATTACTTTTTAATTATGTTGTGGTTAAGGAATTGTTTAACTTCCATGAATCCTTGGGGAATGTAGTACAAGGGAAATGTAGTAAACAAATGCAGTGAAAATAAACACAGAACTTTTAGATTCCATATACTTCCATGATAGACATCCAGTAAAGGACTTGGGAACTGTAAGTTCTCAATTCCCAATACCAAAAAATCCTTGATAAGTTCCCTCATACACAGTGCTGTTGTTTTCTCATTGCTGTCATACATATGCAATGTTACGTGGCCTGAAAAAGACTCCATATGCCTGCTGCTATAGCTTTCTGTTCTTTATTCCAAGATCTCAGGAGAAAAATCCTCCATCCTTCAAGCTCCCATGATAATAAAGGTGCAGTAATATTATTCCCCAAAGGCCTGCTTTGTCAGGGCAAGGCTCTTGTGGTCTAAAGAGACCAATATAAAATAGTCCAGAAAAAAAAGTAGATTGATGAAGTGAAAGTCCAAGTTCTGCTAAGCCATCTGGACCTTATAAGACTAACGATAAATATCTGTCCAATTTAACAGACTGCCACTCATTCACTTTAAAAGGCTGATAGAATTTGGAGGCCAGACAGTTAACATGACAGCAGAATCAGAAAAGCAAAAGCAAACTAGAAAGAAAGAAGATGAAGGACTAATGGGATAATCTACAAATTCAATAGCTGCAGAAGGTAAGGGATACAGACAGACATGATGCCAAGATCCTAACAAAAGACAATATTTGACTCTTGGCCTAGGATTGTCATTTCACAACATTTTACATTGCATATACATATATAATAATGTATAATACACACAACACAACATATACACACGTTTGTTAAAGGTTGTTAAAAAGATAAAGTGAATACAAAGATAAAGTGAATACAAAGATAAAGTGAATACAAAGTAATATAAAGAAAAAAAAAGGAAACAGAAATTGGGATGAACAGCCTTTGAATGGTTGCATGAATATGAGTAGATTTCTAGAAAAATTGCAGACTACAGAAACCATTTGTGCCCCAATTTGAGAAAAGAATGAAAATGACCAGCTGTCTGAAAGGAGTATAAATCCTTCCATTTTCCAGCATCCAATCAGAGCAGAAGAAGCTTCTTCGATGAGAAGTAAAATGTGTTCAAAGAAAAACAAATTCAGTTGCTTCTTGAAAAAGCACCTTTGGGATAACCATGACCTGGATGACAGAGATTCTCCATAGACATTTTTTTCCATTTGTTAATCCATCAATAATACTATAGTATAAATTCCTTTCAGCCACATATTTTTTCATTGTTCCTATTGTACATTATAACCAAAATTTGAAGCCCAGTTTATAATTTTTGTCTCATATTCTGTTTCAAATAGCAATAAAAATTTATACATTATACATTTTAGCAATTACAAATTTATAATACATCATTCTGCTCCAAACTCAGTCGTACATATTCAAAACTTTAAATTATTTTTTCTACTTTAATTTTTTTTAAGTTATTGTAAATAAGAGAACCATTGACAACTGTTTCCCTCTGCCATAAGTTCTTCTTTTACTTTTATTTTACATTACCACCAGAGGTGGTATTCAGCAGGTTCTGACCAGTTCTGGAGAACCGGTAGCGGAAATTTTGAGTAGTTCAGAGAACCAGCAAACTCCTCTGACTGGAGATTTTACAGTATCCTACCCCTGCCACGCCCACCAGGCCACGCTCACAGAACCAGTAGTAAAAAAAATTGAATCCCACCACTGATTACCACTGACAAAATTTTAGTATCTCGCAATAAGTTAGCTAATTGAGTTTGCCTAATATTTCTCAACTATGAAATGCATCTTGTACTGGAAGGTGCAAGATTTAGGCAAGGTTTGTATCTATTCCACATTCTCAACATGGCACATCTAGTACACAATTTTTAAAATTTATATTAACCTTGACTTTGTAATACAAATATCCATGCCACCCAAATCTCAGGTAATTTTCTTTTCATTCCAAAACCTTTTATTTCTTAGCAATAACCTGTCTTTCATTCAAATGAAACAGCAAAATACAATTTCAAATCAGGTAAACCTAATCCTTTTCTCTTTTTTTGCATCTTGTAACACCTTATATTTAACTCATTTTCCCCCAACACACAAATTTAAATACATCCTTCTGCCACTATTTAAATGGTGCATCAATTGTCAAAACAGGTATTGTCTGAAACAAAAACATCATTCTAAGCAAGACATTTATTTTTATTGCAGAAATTCTCCCCAGCAGTGACAGTTATAATTTCTCTCATCTTAACATATCCTTTAAAACTTCATTCTATGTCATCAATTGTATTTGATCTTCTTTTTTATTAAAATCTTTTGTCTGTTTATTAAGGATGTTTTGTCTTCTGTTTATTAACCATACACTTTGTTAATATCTTTGTTTATTTTATTTATTTATTTGTCAATTGCTTACAAGATAATAGGTATAAGTATATACATAGTTATGAATACATGGATACATATTAGAAAAATAAAAATATATATAAAAGAAACAATAGGAGAGGGACAGTAGGCACATTGGTACGCTTATGCACGCCCCCTACAAACCTCTTCAGAAAGGGGTGACGTCAATAGTAGACAGTCTAAGGTTAAAGTTTTTGGGGTTTGGGGGAAAAAACCACAGAGTCAGGTAGAGTATTCCAGACATTGATCACTCTGTTGCTGAAGTCGTATTTCCTGCAATTAAGTTTGGGGTGATTAACCTTGAGTTTGCATCTATTGCTTGTTCTTGTGTTGTTATGGTTGAAGTTGAAGTATTCATTGACAGATAGGACATTGCAATGAATGATTTTATATACTATACTTAGATCGGACCGAAGGCAGCGTAGTTCTAGGTTGTCTAGGTCTAGAATGTGGGGGAGGGGGTTTTTTTTTAATATCAAAAAGAAAGGGGGGTCGGGAATTTTTTACTAAAAGGGTTTTTTTTTTTTTTTTTTATTATAAATTTCTTTATAAGTATATTATTTTCTATAAAAGTTCAAGTCTGGTGGCATAAGGTATTCTGCAATGAGTAGAGGAGTGGAGAACTCTTCTTATAAAATATTTCTGGACTTTCTCAACTGTGTTAACATCAGATATGTAACGTGGGTTCCAGACTGATGAGCTGTATTTGAGTATTGGTCTAGCAAATATTTTGTTATGCTCTAGTTATTAGTGTAATATTACCAGAGAAAAAGCTACGTAAGATTAGGTTAACAACTCTTAACGCCTTTTTGGCTATGTAGTTACAGTGGGCTCTAGCACTTAGGTCATTTGAGATGAGATCCTTGACAGAATTTGGATCATCAACAAGGTCTTGACTATTCAGCCTGTATTTTATTTTCTGATTTTTTTTTCCAATATGTAGGACAGAGCATTTATTTGTTGAGATTTGAAATTGCCATTTGTTTGACCATTCTGATACATAGTCGAGGTCTTTTTGAAGGGCAGTGTTGAATAGCTTTATATCATCAGAGAAGAGAACGCGGTGTTGAATAGCTTTATATCATCAGCGAAGAGAACGCAGTGGATCTTGATATGATCACAGAGGTCATTTATGTAGAGTATGAAAAGAGTTGGTCCTAGAACTCTGCCTTGGGGGACACCACTGTTGACAGATACAGAATTTGATAGGACGCTTCCAATTTTGACCATTTGTTGTCTGTTTGACAGGAATGCTTCTATCCAGTTATGCAGGTGTCCAGAGATACCGTAAGATTTTAGTTTTAGGAGTAGTTTGTCATGTACCACTGAATCAAAGGCTTTATAGAAGTCTATGTAGATTGCGTCTATTGCTTTGCCCTGATCGAATTGTGTAGTCCATATGTTTTTGCAGTGTAAGAGTTGCAGATTACATGATAGATTTTTCCTAAAACCAAATTGTTTATTAGAGAGTATAGGTTGTTTGTTTCTAAGTGGAGGATGATGGATTGGTTAATAATTATTCCATGACTTTACAAGTGACACAGCATAAAGAGATTGGTCTATAATTTTCAACTAGGCTGGGGTCTCCCTTTTTGAAGATGGGGATGACCGTGGCTTGTGACCATAGTTTTGGCAAGAAGCTGGTCCTGAAAGATTTTTCAAAGATTATGCTTGGAGGTTCAGTTATGGTAGTAGGTAGCTTTTTTAAGAAGTAGGCACATATTCGATCCTGTCCAATAGATAGAGATAGTTTTAGATTGCATAGTGCTTTTTCAACATGGTCTTTTGTAAAATTGATATGTATTAGATCATTGTTGTTGTCTGTGGTTCGACTAGGAACTACTGGGCATGATCCATTGCTGTTTACAAATATTGAGTCAAAGAATGTGTTAAAGAGGTTGGCTTTAATAGTGTCGTCATTGCAGTCTTTACCATTAGGTCCTTTCAGGGGTGGAATTTTAATTTGAGGCTTTTAGTTTGTTGTATACAAAATTGTAAAAAGCGCAGGTGGAATTGGTGCGTAGAAGGTTTTCTTCTTGTTTAATGTGATAATTGGTGAATTTTATCTGGTGGCATAAATTTTTGTATCGGCTTTTGAAGTTGGCAACGTGACCAGATTTGTTTTTCCACCAAAGTGATTTCTTTTTGGATTGAAGCTTCCTTATTGTTTCGGGTAATTTGTTTTTTCTGGTTTTGGGAGTTGTTAATGGTACATATAGTTTGATGACTCTTTTGACTTCAAGTAAAAATATGTTGTAATGGTCTTCTACAGTATTGCATCCAGAGAATAGAAATTGCCAATCAAGGGTTGAGAAATCGTTGTCTATAAGATCATAGTTGCCTTTTTTGAAGTTATAATTCAATCATTATGATTATTTTTGTGTGGACGTATGTTGAGACAAAAGTCAATCATGTTGTGGTCACTGTTGGAAAAGGGTTTTTTAATTTGTATTCCCTAAATTGAATTCAAACTATTGCAGAAGTTGAGATTGAGGCAGTTGTTAAGTCTAGTATTGTTGGTTACTAGTTGTTCTAGTCCCAGATTTGTTACTGCGCTGTAGAAGGTTGCATATGTGAGTTCAGCTGAACATTCATTGAGGGTCCAGTTAATATGAGGTAGATTGAAGTCACCAAGAAAGATAAAAGCATGTGGGCAGGATGCTGCCCATGTTAGTAGTGTATTTAGCTTATTTGCATGTTCAATGTCATAATCAGGGGCTCTATAACATAGTAAGAACTGAAATGTGATATTTAAGGACAGTTCACAGATGATGGTCTCAAGAATAGCAAGCTCCTGGGTAACTTGGATGTTTTTTAGATGTAGGGACTTTTTATAGAAGATAGCAACACCACCTCCTCTATGGATTTCATGATCTGATCGGTAAACATGATAGTCTCTTACTGTGGTAATGGAGTCAGGGAGAGATGCATTGAGCCATGTTTCACAGACAAATATAATGTCAAATTTAGCCGTATTTAAGCTTGAAATCTGCTAATGTGCCAGATTCTTTTAATTTGCCCATTAATATTTCAATTCCCTTTAAAGGATTTTCCAGAACTAACACCAAGTCATATACAAAAGTTCTTATAAATTTCTATTTTAATCTTTACTCACAAAATCCTCTCATTTTGTGTTACCTCTATTCAGTATTTCAAGAACTAAAATAAACAAAATGGGAGACAGTTAACTTCCCTATCTTGTTCCTTTTTCCTTATCTTACAGGGTTTTGTTAGATCTCCATTAACAACTTTTTGTGTTTTGTGTAAGATAAAAAATAACTTACCCATTTTGTAACACTTCTTCAAAAATTGTTTCTTTCTTTCTTTCTTTCTTATTTATTTATTTATTTATTTATTTATTTATTTATTTATTTATTTATTTATTTATTTATTTATTTATTTATTTATTTATTTATTTATTTATTTATTTATTTATTTATTTATTTAGATGTTTGTTTATTTAGTGTATTTCTTGGCTGCCCATCTCATAGCAAACAAGCAAAATTCATACCTTCCAAAATCTTGAACAAGAAAACCCAGTTCAAATTTGCAAAGGTCTTCTGTACATCTTATTTTTCATAATGTTGCTTCAAATATACAAAGCGTTGAGCATATTTCTAATATTGCCCTTTAATTGTCTTTTAAGTAAAAGTCCACAACAATCCTCATTAATAAATCCTTGCAAATTACTTTCAGTCTATTAGCTTAGAATCATTGTAAAAAGTGTTTAGTCATTATTCAATAATGATGTTGGTCTATAGTTTCTTGTTAAAATCAAATCTTCTCCCTCTTTAGGCATTAGTGTTATATTCACCTCTTTTCAATTCTTTAGCATCTTTCCACCCTGAAGGCTACAGTTCATTGTTTTTGAAAAGGTTGTAAAAGTTCATCCTCAAAACATTTATAATACCCTAATAATCCATCTTCTCCAGTTTAATCTTTTTTATAGTTTCAGAAACCACTTATAAACCTTTTCATAATCTGACATTGTTCCTGTGAAATCCTCAGTAAATTTTATTTCTTTTGATATTAATTTATTGTCTCTAGAAAGATGTCACTTCCTTTATACCATTGAAATAATATTGATGAACTGCTTTGTGTCTGGCTGCATTGTCCATCAGTAGAGTATTTCTCTCTCTCTGTCTCTCTAAGTCTCTCTGTCTCTCTCTCTCTCTCTCTCTCTCTCTCTCTCTCTCTCCCTCCTTCCCTCCCTCCCTCCCTCCCTCTCTCTCTTTCTCGTAGTTTCAATGTCATTTTCTTTTGTTTTCTCTTTCTTTGCATAATTTACATCCCAGCTATTTGTCTCATTTATTTGGAAAATCGTTTTTTCCCACTTTACAGAATGCATTTTTATTTCTAGTTCTCTTACTATTATCACAGACAATTCTTGCTATAAAAGTTTAGTTTGATGAGAAATGCTTATCTTCTCTGGAAATATCTTTAATTATTTTCCTTTTCTCTCTATTGTATCCAAATAGTAGTTTGCATTTTCTCTTGACTTTTATTTTTAAAATCATAATTTTGTTTATAAAATAATGTCAAATAACACTTTTGCTTGCATCCCAAATCATTCTTAAATGAGTGTTTTTGTCATACACACACACACACACACACACACACGTGTGTGTGTGTGTATAGATATAGATATAGATATAGATATAGATATAGATGATATAGATATAGATATAGATCTTTGGTTATTCAGGTTTTCTCCCACGTAAAATTGGAAGTATCTAGGTGATGTTTCGATGAAGTCCCATTCATCATCTTCAGGCGTGTATCTTCAGCTTTGTGCTTCTCGGAGTAATGTGAGCTTGCAGCTGCTTCTTCCTTTTAACTGCTAGTGGGGGTGTGACTTGATTGGGTGGGGGCTTGGCTGTGTTCTGATTGGGTGGGGGTGTGTTCTGTTCAGGTGGGGGCTTGGTTGTGCTCAGGTTAGTCTTAGTTTCCGGGGGATTTGAGCTGGTGAGCTGTGATCCTGTTGTTCGGCTTCGTGTTCATGCTCGTGCCACATCTTCATGGTGGGTGTCAGTTCGTTTCATGTATGGGTCGGAGGGGTTTGAAGCAGGTAGTGATGCAGCTGCTGTATGGCTTCTGGTCCGTGGTTGTGTCTCATCTTCTGTGTGGGTGTGAATCTGCTTTCTACGTGGAAGTGTGGTGGTAGCATCTTGTGTGGCCCTCATGGGTGTGGGTCTGGTGTCATTCTTCATGTTATATACTCATTTGTTAATGAGGGTGGGTTTCCAAATGGCTGGTAGGTGGGAGGTATCATCTCATTTATTCATGCTGTGTGGGCGTTTTTCTATCTCTATGGTTTCTCTAATTATTCTGTTGTTGAAGTGTTCAGTTTTGGCGATAGTTCTGGTATTTTTAAAGTCAATCTCATGTCCTGTGGCTTTGAGGTGTTGGACCAGGGAAGAGGTCAGTTCTTCTTTTTTGATTGAGTTCTTGTGTTCTTCAATGCGTGCCCTTATTCTTCTGTTAGTTTGTCCGATGTATGTGGTGGGGCAGGCGGTGCAAGGAATTTCATATACTCCTTGGTTTTCTAACTTGATTTTGTCTTTAGGGTTTCTTAGGATGGTGGATATTTTTCTGTTTGTGCAGAATGCTGTTTTAATGTTCTGTTTTTGGAGGATCTTGATGATTTTGTCTGTAGTGCGTTTTATATATGGGAGGAGGGCTTTGCCGTTCTCTTGTTCTCTGTTTTGGATTTTGTTTGGGGTTTCTTTTTGGATTAGGTGGGTAATCTTCTTTCTTTGGAATCCATTGGCTGTTAGTACGTTAGTGAGTGTGTGTAGTCAAGATACTCTTAATCTTACACGGGAAAAGACCCGAACACACCTAGACCTACACACACACACACACACAAACACACACACACACATATATATATGTGTGTTTTCTTAAGTTTTCGCGGGTACTTACATGTATGGCATTCAGCTTTGTTCGGGTATTTTCCCACGTCATAGTAGTTGTGCTTTTAAAGTTGTAGCGACGTTTCGGCAGAATCTCATCTGCCATCGTCAGGCTTCTGTATAGTGTTCATCTGTGAGTCAGGCTTTTACAGTGGTTTCAGATTTGAATTTGGGGCAGCCTATTGCTGTGCCAGAATGGTTTTTTCTTCATCCTGATTGGTTGAGTGTCTTGGTCTGTGTTTATTGGTCTTGGAGTTTGCTGTGTTCTGCTTGATTGGTGTTTCTAATATCTTCTGTCTGTTTTTTGGCTCTTTTTGTATCTTGATTGGCTGGCAACATTGTGTTACTTTATTGGAGGCCTTTACTGCAGCTTGGCTCCGGGTAAATGGATGGCTATCATTAGTTAGGAAGCTAGGTTTCATCTGGGTGCCTGGTTGGGGTGTGTTTGAGCTGGAGGTATCAGAGGGGATCTGTTTGTGCCCAGGTGTTTGCCTGGCTTGTGGTGTGGAGATTTTTTTGTTTGTGAGTGCAGGCTTCCAAATGATTGACAGTCTGGTGGAATCATCTCTTCTGTTCATGCTTTCTGGTCTGTTTTCAATCTCTATGGCTTCTCTGATGATTCTGTGGCTGATGATGGCAGATGAGATTCTGCCGAAACGTCGCTACAACTTTAAAAGCACAACTACTATGACGTGGGAAAATACCCGAACAAAGCTGAATGCCATATATATATATATATATATATATATATATATATATATATATATATATATAAGATATATAGATATATATATAGATATATAGATATATATATAGATATAGATATATATAGATATATAGATATATAGATATATAGATATATAGATATATATATAGATATATAGATATAGATATATATATATATATATATATATATATATATATAGATAGATAGATAGATAGATAGATAGATAGATAGATAGGGTTATTCGGGTTTTCTCCCACGTAAGATTGGTAGTATCTAGACAACGTTTCGATGAAGTCTCATTCATCATCTTCAGGCTTCTTCACATAAAATGGAAGCTCTTTGGACTTCAAGTTTTTCATAAGTCCTGGTCAGATGGTGGGTTTCCTCCCCGTAGAGGTGCAATATTTGTTTTCTGAGGTTCTCGTGGGTATTTGTATGTGGATCTTTGGTTATTCGGGTTTTCTCCCGGTTTTCTCCTGCGTAAGATTGGAAGTATCTAGGCAACGTTTCGATGAAGTCTCATTCATCATCTTCAGGCTTCTGAAGATATATATATATATATATATATATATATATATATATATATATATATATATATATATATATATATTCTTAGTTCTGGTACTTACATGTATGGTATTCAGCTTTGTTGGGTATTTTCCCACGTCATTTAATTGTGCTTTTATCAAGTTGCTGCAGAGAATCTATCTGCCATCATCAGGCTTCTAGATTGTGTCCGCTGTACATCACAGACGAACATCACTGTCCGTCACAGATACAGAAGCCTGATGATGGCAGATGAGATTCTGCCGAAATGTTGCTACAACTTTAAAAGCACAACTATAATGATGTGGGAAAATACCCGAACAAAGCTGAATAACATACATGTAAGTACCCGCGAAAACTTAAGAAAATATATATATATATATATATATATATATATATATATATATATATATATATATATATATATATACATATACACATACACACACACACACACACACACACACACAGAGAGAGAGAGAGAGAGAGAGAGAGAGAGAGAGAGAGAGAGAGAGAGAGAGAGAGAATATAAATATATATCTTTTTACAATCCTCCACACTGCTTCTTTACCTAGCAGTATTTCATTTAGTCTTTATCCAAAGTAATTAGAACTAAAGTCACAGGAATATGATCCAAAAAAAGTATTTGGTAGTATCTCTACTTCATAAACCTTGGTACCCAGGTTCTTTGAAATCCAAATAATGTCTATTCTTGAAAAGTATCTATACCTTTCAGAAAAGTAAGTATACTCTCTTGAATAACCAATTTTCTGTTTCCATATATAAATCAGAGCTAAATTGTCCAGCACTTCAAAGAAAATTTTGGTAATTTTCCTTGAGTAATTTTAATGTTTTTTTCAGAAGTTCAGAGGACATCCAGTTGTGGGAAGATTATTCCTTTCCATTCCCACATTAAATACCAATTTTCATAATTCATTAATCTCTCCATAAGTCATTTATAAAACAATACTTTATCCTCATTTGGGGCATACATTCCCAATATCAAAGCCTTAGTCCTTTGCATATTAACTTTCAGTGTAACAAATCTCCCATGCTAATCAGTCAATTCAGGTTCTGGTTTGGGAATTTATATACAAAACAACTCTTTCTTCCTTTTTCTTTCTTTCTTTCCTCTTTCTTTCTTTCATCTTTCTTTCATTCATCTCAGATTAAATGCGTTCAGTCAATTTTTTTATAATTCAAATATTTTATGTTCTTTTTTCTAAATACACATATAACAAAATATATCTTGTTTTATTTTTTCAAATAATTATTTTCTCTTTTGAGGGGCATTTGCTTCATGAACATATATTTTATTTTACATATTTAATCCATAAATTTAGAAATATTGATACTTATAGTGCCTAGTTCTTTCAGTTTCCTATTGCTCCTGCTAGAGTTTTTGTATAGTCTCATCAGACACCCTCATTTGAATCTCCTCCAAATTCTCTTTGAATTTTTCTAAAAAATTATGTCTTTCGGACAGAATTCAGTTGAAACATGTACTGCTTAAACATAAAAGTTTCACTGGACATAATGTCCAAGGTTAACTGATAGGGCAGAAGAAGGTCATTTTTCAGCCAATTATGGGATCTGAATGTTAGATATGAACATTGGAAATGCCCAGTGAGTTTGGGCTTGATTAGGATGGGAGCCTTCCTACTTAGAATCATCTCTATCAGATAATTAATGTTTGTGTTGAGCTGCTCAAATGGTGCCCTGAAATCTTACCTTTGATTGTTATTGCACCTTACTGTATCATCAATATACATATTGCAAGCAAAAGAAAACAAAAATCCCCAATACAGTACCTTTTGATTTTAATAAGTATGACTGTGCTTTAGGATACATAAACTGTGTAATTCTCATAGATTTCCAATGGATCCATATTTTCTGCCATATTTGCTAATCCACACATAAAACAAGGCAGGGAGGTGCTGAGTTTCAGAAAATATAGCAATGAATTGCAAAATACAATTGTTTGGACAATGTATGCCCTGAAGGTGCTGTAGTTTGTTGTATTATAAATAAGGCACTTCACATTATCTCTCCTGTGTTTCTGCAGCATAGCAGAGCTAATAATGTGTAACTGATGGAATTTCAAATAAAGCATTATTAAAATATTTGTTCAATGACCTTTCTGCCCTTTACTTCTTGTCATCTTGTGAGTGCTAGGATTCAGGCATAGTTTCCATCTATCTTATGCACTTTCTTCTGCTCTGCATGGTCCTTTTAATTGGTTTATTGCCTGTGTATATGCTGAACAATTTGACTATACTAAGTCAGTGAAAAATGTGTGGTATTATTTTTGAAGGTTTATATCCTAATTCAAAGCAGGAAACAGTGAGAGAAGGTCATCATCATATGCAACTGGCATCTACAATTTTACATCCACTCAAACTTTTTAGGAAACAAGCATTTCAAAGTAATAATTGAATACCTATATATACTTTTTAGGGACGCAGTGACTAAGATGCTGAGCTTCTCAATCAGAAAGGTTGGCAGTTCGCCAGTTGAAATTCCTAGCACCGCATAACAGAGTGAGATCCCATTACCTGTCCCAGCTTCTGCCAACCTAGCAATTCGAAAGCATGTAAAAATGCAAGTAGAAAAATAGGGACCACTTTGGTGGGAAGGTAACAGAGTTCTGTGTGCCTTCAGCATTTATGCTGGCCACATGACCATGGAGTCGTCCATGTAATGGTGATGAGCTCACCCCCTAGAGCCAGAAATGACTAGCACATATATGCGAGGAGAACCTTTACCTTTACCTATATAGTTCTTAGAAAAGTACAACAGCAATAGCAATAGCACTTAGACTTATATACCACTTCATAGTGCTTTACAGGCCTCTCTAAGTAGTTTACAGAGTCAGCATATTGCCCCCAACAATCTGGGTCTTCATTTTACTGACATCAAAAGGATGGAAACTGAGTCAACATTGAGTCGGTCAGAATTGAACTCCTGGAGTGAGCATTCTAACTCCCGGAGAGAGCCTGCAGTACTGCATTCTAACCATTACACCACCATGGCTCTATTGATTCAATGTAGAAGTTTACCTTCTTAAGTAAATTTGATTTAGTCCACTTGCAGGTAAGCAAATATAAAGCTCTATCACTATGGGAGAGTTGAATATTCTAGTTTAAAATGTGGAACATACAGTATAGTATAACTTTCAGCTGTATCTATAATAACCTACATTGATGTCAACATGACATGTACATGATGGCATGTCTATGGAAATTCTCAGTCATCCAAGTCATCACCAAAGGTGATTTTCAAAAGGCAACTGGGCTTTCTTTATTTTTTCTTGAAGACGTTTCGCTTCTTATCCAAGAAACTCCTTCAGTTCTATATGATGGAGAACTATATGATGGCATCTTCATGAAAATGATGCAATTTTGTAATGACATCATGATATTTTGATAGAAGCACGTAAGCTACCCCATTTGCTTTCTGATGTCATTATGCATATGTCAACAAACCACCATCAACAAACCTGTGCCTGGTTTTCATACTACAATATACATTCTGCAGGAAAAATGAGATAGTTACAAATACATATTTATGCACGTTTTCTCAAAATAAATCTCAGTATCTTGAGTGAAGTTTCTTATACAATAAGTATCATTATGGATTTACTCTTCAAACAGTATATGGGTTAGCAGCCCCACTTCATAGAATTCTCTCCTCTTCATAAATACAGCATATGCTGTTCCTATTCTCCTGTCTTTTTCAAAATAGGCTTAAATTTCTTTATCCTATAGTTCCATCCCAAGGTTAATGGAAGTTTCATGTATTATAATGGTGTGTGGGAATGAGTTTGGGAGATTGGATAAAGACTGGCTGCCTCAGGAAGAGTCAGGCTAGAGGCAGCACAGCTCACAAATGGAGAGTGGATATTAGGGGGCTCAGAATGGATTCCCCCTAAATTATTAGACTATAAAGGTGACACAAAGAAAAACAATATTTTCAGACTGGCAAGATTCTTTTTAATGTACAGTAGCTTTACATAGAATTAGCTTATCTGGCCATGTTTCTTACATGGTAAGAGTGACATGTTAGTGATGACTTATTTTAATTATATAGTCCTCAACTTACAACAATTCACTTAGTGACTGTTCAATGTTACAATGGCACTCAAAAAAGTGATTATGATAATTTTTCACACTTTATTACCATCGCAACATCCCTGTGGTCACATGATTTACATGGATGCTTAACAACTGCTTCATATTTAGGACAATTGCACTGTCCTGGGGTCATGTGAACCCTTTTTGCGACTTTCTGACAAGCGAAGTCAATGGAGAAGCCAGATTCACTTAACAACCATTTTACTAATTTAACAACTGCCATGATTCACTTAACAAGTGTGGCAAGAAAAGTCATAAAATGGGGCAAAAGTCGCTTAACAAATTTCTTACTTAGCAACATAAATTTTGGGCTCAATTGGGGTTGTCAGTCAAAGACTACCTGTATATCTATTGTTCTACACCATGTCTGCTGGGGGTCGGGTTCATTAGAAATGTTGTAAAAAAATAAAAAAGAAATGTTGTAACATTAACTAAATGACTATAATAAATAAATAACTAAAACTTTAACTTTTCATTTTTACCCAGTGGTTATCTAAGCCGGTCTTAAAAAGTATAAGCTAGGGTCATAAATCAAATATAATGAATGAATTATTTTAAATGGTTGTCTTAACCCAAGAAACTGAAGATTTAAGTGATAAATATAAAACCATGTATTACCTTCTAAAACGATGGTGGGAAAATGACTATTTCCTCCCTGTTATGCCTCTGTGTGTTCCCTAAAAATCCCTCTTGGAAGTTTGTGGAGCAATCACAAAGGTTTGTGAGTGGCAGTAAGAATTTGAAGAGAAAAAAAACCTAAATGGAGGCAATATATACAAGTGCATGCATCATGTCCGATCCTATCTAATATGCTCCCAAGTCCCATGTGTGGATTTATTTATTTTATTTTTTTTTCAGGATATACAAGTCCTTGCAATAAGGAGAAATGAACCACTACATTCACCTAATACTGGGTTAACATCAGTTATCTATAAAAGTTATACATAGCTAAGAAAAGGCAGAAATGGGTTCTATCTTAATCAAGAACTGCAGCTTAAAATAAATACACAAATAAATCCATTCCCTTCTATTTTTCTTACCCAGTATTTCCTAGTGTACTCCAAAATTCTTCATTGTAACTACAATCAATGCTATACAATTTCAGATTCTATTTATTATCACATATTCAATGAAGAGATAATTAAATTGAATCAATTCAACCTATTTAATCTGCAGGAAATTTTGCTGCACGAATACTGGGGGAAATATACTACTGTTAGTCCATATTACTTGCTTATCTCCCTTTTGTAGGTTTGGGCTTCATCATATGCATCAATCTCATGTGACATTTTTAAAACTTCCCAATGAATTATCTCAGATATGGTGGTCTATCACTGTAATAAATGAATAAATTACCAATATCAGTTCCCACCACACTTCATACAGTGCTGAGTTATCATTTTTCTACTGATGTGACCAGAAGGAATATCAGTTTCATTTTTACTTCATTTTTAATTTTTCAAAATAACCACATTAGTACATATTTAAGGAAGCCTCTATTTTCATGATGCCTATTATTTTAGTAAACTAATTAAATGGTACACAGAACTGGAAGTTTTCACAAGTTTCTCCAGCTCCTACCTGCTTTAATAAGAAATTAGAAAAGCTATCAATTGGCATCAAAAAATTTTTTAATCATTCTGAATATTTTTAAGCCAAATATTATCCATATATTTTCTAAGGAAAATATTATTCACCCAATGCTCATTGAACATTTTTAATCGGTATTTGAAATTCAGTAATAATGGATCACAATGCTTTTTAAAAAATTCTAATTAATGTTTGGCAGAATTCAATATTTGATTTAATTTATTTATTCATCACATTTCTACATTGCCCATCTCACCTAAGTAACGCTGAGTGGCTGACAATAAAAACATATAATATAAAAGCATAAAGAAGAACAAAGTTTTTAAAAAATTAAAAGGTAAGGTTCAGTATTAAAAGCTAACAAGACGGAAAAAATACTCTCAGAACACAGTTGCTGTTGTGGTTGCAATGTCCAACACATATAAAAGCTTGCTAAATAATATATTTGTTACTTTTAAGGAGCATACATTCCATGTATTCAATATTCAATGATGATATAAGTTATATTTCCTTAAAAAACAAAGAAATAATAATACTTGCAAGTTACACCAAGGAATTATTTGTTAGGTGAACTTTGAAATCTATTTGGCAACATTTTAATTAAAAGGAATAAGAAAACAAAATCTGAGAATTTTTTGAGGTCAGACAGAGGTATGGATAGAGCATATTTTTATTCTCCAGGTCATACAGAAATGTATGAATATGGGAATGTTTATTATACATTTCCTCCTTTAGAGAAAACTGATAGAATAAACATGCTTGAATTATAAGGGGGAAAAAAATCTGCAAATATGAAATTGAAATTTAGTTGCTGCAATATAGTATATGATTGTAGTAAAACATGCTGAGCATTAAAGGAATGCTTAGGAAATGGTTCAGTGTTCAGCAGGAAGAGAACATGTCAGGTCTTCTGTGATTGTTTAAGATATTTATGAAGAGTAAATGGAGAAAGAATGCTTGCAGTAACATTAAAAGGGTGTTGATTGTGGAAGTGAATATCTATGTTCTTTTGTATGCAGATGATGTTGGGCTGCTGGCTGAGAATCTGAATGAGCTGCAGCAAATGTTAGACTGAATGATGCATCAAAGCCCCAAGGTAGTTATGTTTGACATGGGAAATGGAATGAATGATTGCAAGTTACACACTAACTGTGAAAACTACATGATGGGGAAGTATTGATGTTAAAACTTTATGAAAGATAGAAGAAGGGATATAAAAATTTTAAGACATGCAAATGCCAGTAAAATGTGATTTGTTGCAAGGAAAAAAATGTCAAAAGAAGCAAAAATGAATACCCATGAAAGCACATTGCCACCAATTTCATTGTGCGGAAGTGACAGGTGTGTATTTTATTTATTTAATAAGTAAATATACCTGCCCATCTCATATATGTGACTGGGAAGCTCCCAATTAGAACAAAACATAAGCATCATGAGACAGCATAAAATAGCAACTAAATAATCAAACCTCTCACAGTCAATATGACTAAAAAGCAAGCTTGCCTACAGAGCCCCAGGCTAATGGCAAAACCAAGTTTTCAATACCTGATGGAAGGCCAAGCAGATTAGAGTGAGAATTAAATTGCAAAACAATACATAAAGGAAAAATAGATGGATTGAGATGATAGTGAAAGTTGAGAAAGGCATAGCTGGATGGAGTCACAATATCTTTCAAAGAGAGAACTATAAATCAGTAGCTAATGGAAGCAAACATGGTTTACAACAATAAAAAAGTTTGGACATATATAAGGCAGGAGTGTCAAGCTTGTGTCGTCACAGCGTCATCATGTGACGTATTATGACTTTTTCCCCTTCACTAAACTGGGAGTGGGCATGGCCAGTATGAGACGCATCTGGCCTGCAGGCCACAAGTTTGACACCCTGATATAAGGTATTAGTGTAAGCTACATTACATTTAGTACATTCCTTCTTATTTCACCTATAGCCTTTCATTTATTTTGTTTTCTACTTTTTTTCTCTTTTTATGCTTTGCATAATGTTGGTCTCCAAAAGTTGAACAGAAGGATGATGATGGATGATGATGATGATAATGATGACAATATCTCTTTCTGTATATGTGTGAATTTCAGATATGGAAAATTGTTCAAGTTTGAATAGATGGGTGATGAATAAAATAGAAGGATCACTAAAATGTTACTTTGATTAGAATTTATGAAAAAAGTAAGTCTGAACTGTCATTGATTTACAGATTAATTTATAATTATTTAAGAAATACAAATAATTGTAGTATTTTTAAATTTTTTACTTATTTCTTTGAATTTTTTTGGACTGGTAAATCTTAATGATTCTCAGTTATGCAAATCATGAAATATTTAATTTCTGCATTGATAAATGATTTTTTTTACTGTAATAAGACATTAATATAACAGAGGAAGAAAGAAAAATAGTTAGCCTGGTTGTTCTGTATCATTTTACTGAAATGAATTGTGTAGAAATATCTACCACACTGTTCACAGCATGGGGCATAAGTATAATGGTATCATTTATCTTGGAGTTATGGGTTTGCGGTATTTGACTCATAAACAATGAGATGGTTGTTGGAGAAAAATTTCTACAGGCTCTGAGCTATCCTATAACTGTTTTGTTTTAGGGACATTTTCTACATTTTAGTGTGGTCTTTATATGCAGAGTTTTGACTGAGACTATATCATTTGTGTAGGCAGGCAGCTAAGCAAGTGGATGTTTCATTTAATGGTCATCTCCAACTAAAATTTGGTTTAACCCAGAGGGTCCCCTAATGATAACAAAAGACTGCAAAGGATAATGAACATTATAATGAGGGCAGTAAAAGAATTGTGCCAAGAATATGGGCCTTTTTCTTTTTCTTTTGAGTTTTATACACCATTGTCTGGGTCATTTTTATCTAAAGGTAGAATATGAGTTTGTTTATCATCTCATTTAAAAAATGGGAAATTGATCTCTTTTTCTTAGAAATTTTAGTAGCATTATCACAGAAAACTCCAGAGACTGTTAAAGGTGGGCTTGAAGTTTCTACTTCTAGTTTAATCTAATGTAGGCTAATAGTGCAGCCACTAGATATTGAGGGAAAACAACCATCATAGTTTAATCTATATGCACAGCAGGATAATGTAGTGATAGATTCCTGTAATAGTAGAGTGGAAAATGGAGACATTGTTTTGAATGTCCCCTTGGTTAAAAATCATCACTGTTCTATAAATCAGACAAAATAATCTGTTTCCACATGAATTAACACTTGATTCATCTTATTTTGCCTCTTTCAGATGATAAATATTTGTTTCTTAGAAAGTGTTTGATACATGACCACTAAATTTTTAATTTCAGTTAACTGAAGTTTTTAAAGGTATGAGTGACAGACACCAAAGTATTGGTTGGGGTACTAAATTACAATAACTTGTTTATATTCCATATCAAGCAACGAAGTCATGTTAAATTGACTACCAGGAATCTCAATTTTAACATTGCTGACTAATTCTAGTTATCTTGTGTTGTTTCTTGTGGCAAATGATGTACTCAGTCTATAGTGCATAAAAATTCTTCTATGCCACATCAAATACTCCAGTCTAATGAATAATGTGTGCAGCAACTTTTCTATCCCTGAAAAGCTCAATCTTTTTTGAAAAATAAAAGTATTCACAGTTATAATTTATATTTCCTTATTTATACTTCCTTTGTTAGACCAGGATGGACAGATCTAGATGAAATCCACCATCAGCCATTGAATGATAACTAGATGACTGTAAGCCAGTCACTCGTTTCAATATAACCTTATGTAGTTATTGTTCTACATAAAATTGATAGAAGTACTCTTGAGGGGGGGAAAAGCAAGATATAAATCTTAGATAAAAATTAACACATTCCCACTTAAATGACTGTCAAATATAAGAGGCTCTGCCTGGAAAGCTAAGAGACTTCTACCAGTTCAACAGGACATGTCTTTGGTCCAGAAGTCTGTCATGATGTGCCATGAAGCCAGCATCATAATTCAATTATTCAAATAATTCATGTCTTTCTTATAAATTATTCATATGAAAAGGTTTATATATTGAAGGAAAATGCAAACCAAACTTTGAAACAAGTACAATAAGTTCTCTGCAGAAGGAACAAGTCTTATCCAAAAGAACTATAGGCAGTGCAATGCAGTGCAGCACAGCACAGTACAACATGGTATAGTATAGTTACTAAAACACTACACTTTCAGCAAAATAGTTGAAAATGAACCACTATATCAGGCACCATCTTGGAAACGTATCAGGCAAAAACTACTGCAAGGTTGTCTTCCAAAACTGGTGTAGCAACTTAGCCAATCTTATATCAACTTGAACTTGATTCTTTTCTTATCTGTGAGTTTGTACCCATCTTTAATTTATTTGATTCTCTGACAAAGATTTTTTTTCTGATGAATTATAACTGGTCTCCGGAGTATATATAATCAGTTAAGACAAACTGCAACCATCAAACTAACAGAATGCAATAATATAAAAAGAATATCAAGCAGTATTAGAAGCTTATTAGAATTCTCTTTGGAATGTATTTTATCTTCTCATCTTAATCCACTAGTAAGCTTTCCTTCTGTCAGCCTTATATTATGGAAAGTCTTCTGGTAGAACTTGTCCAAATTTTCCCCCTAGAAAACTAGAATTAGTAATTTAAACTCCCATCATTTCACAAGCCCTTCAATTCATGCATATGCATCTTCCCCCCACCCCGCCCCAGCTCTCTATCATGGTGATATTCAATCAGACCTTTAGCTTGCCACCCACACAGAATCCAATTTCAAAGATAACTATGATGAAGTAACCTTGTTCCAAACATTAATTTTTATTTCATAAAGTTCTCTGGAGTTGTATTCTTTGGGTAATTTAAACTTCTAGCCTGTTAAACTTAGCCAGTTTTATTAGTATTTTATTACTATTTCTTTTTTTTCTAGGCACACCCTTTCAGTGCCAATTATAGATTGCATCATGGGGTTCTCTGGTACAACAATAAAATCAATATTGTACTAAATAAATAGGAGAGTTAGTGCATTTTTAAATTCCCAGTTAGTTTGCATGTTATCATGTTTATCTGAAAGGAAGATAGCCCTAAATGTAAGATCTCTGCCCTCCAACAGTGGGTCGGATACAAAAAACTAGGGCTTTAAAATATGAGAATAGATCCTGAGGTAAATTAGAGCTTCTCATTAGTGAAGCAGAGCAGGTCACAACTTTGCTTAATAACCAATCTGGAATGAGATAGAAATCTCTCTGTCTTTAAAAAAGAAAAACAAGTCCTCAAAATCATAATTTTCAATGAGATTTGGTCTGGTGCTACTGTCCTAAAGTTAGACTGTCCTTTTATTTTCAATTAATGATTTAGTTATAAAACTATAGGATAGGTTGGTGTAGTGGTGAATTAAATGTTGAACTAGAAATATTGAACTAGATTCCAATGCCTGTACAGTGACAAATTCATCAGGTGACCTATGAAAAACCTTGAATGGTTAATTTCATATTTACTGTGAAAAATCTCTTTCCTTTTTTCATTACTTATCTTCTTATTTACCTTGCTAATAAAGGTATATTCTTCACTGGAAATTTGGAAAGGATAGTATAACTTACCTGTCATTCTGAAAAGATTTTCATTTAGTTTCGTATTTATGAAAGAAGAGAATTTAAAACCAACCTAAAATAATAAAGTCCTGGTCAATTTTCGGGGAAGAAAGATAATTTACAAATAAAATTTGACAGCTAAGATTACATTATGAAGAATAGATATAGACATTCTTTCTTCCCTGGCCTGACTCCCGAACCTGGATTTCTTATGATGTCCAACTGAAATAAGTAATACTTGTATCATTATACTCTTTGTGTCCAAGAATAGTTATTCTGTACATGTGAGAAATATTTCCAGATATTCATTCTAGATAAAGTATTCATAATCTCTCTCTCTCCCCCACTCCCTCCCTCTGTTCCCTCCTCTTTCTCATACACACACACACACACACACACACACACAAGCATACATTCTGTATAGTCTTTATTGGAAATGTGTTTTGTGTCATCTGAATGTATTTTCCTCTTTTTCTTGCTAGGCAGATTAAGAATATAAATTGAAGCAAAGAGCAAGCTAGTCTCTCAGCTATTATCCTTTTCAAAGTTGGTATGTCAGATAAACTGCTATACCTAGTTATTTTAGCTATTGCATGATGTTGTTGCAATTTGACTTTACAACAATTCTCACTGATAAACATCTACTATGGTTTACATATCAGCAGCTAAAGATAAGATAAAAGGGCAAAATTACACAGAAATGTCTCTTTCTACTCCCACTCACACATCAATATGTCTAGGGGTATGTGGTTTTGCTACAATTCAAATTGGTACTTCACTTTGATTCATATTGTCAAAATGTTCTCATGTGGCACTTCCATTAAAGCGAGAATGTGCCCAAGACCATTTTTGCCCATGAACTGATGAGATGCAGATGCTTTGATCTGATGCTTCAATTTAGTACTTTGCTTTGAAGGAATACTTTGATCGAAGCTTTGTTGGATCAAAGCACCTCTCCAAAGCTCCGACAACCCTAGATATGTATTCCCCTTAATGCGAGCATAAAATTATCTCTACATATATACAATCCCATGATATCAACATTATTCTTATACATGCACTCCAAAAAGCATACAAACCAGCATTGATCCATAGATTGTTGAGCATGTCTTTGGTACTTAAAGAGAAAGCAAAACTAAATGTATCTAATTTTGGTTTCCAGAAGGTTGTTGAGGAATTGGAAAGAATACAGAGAAAAGGCAATGAGGAGAATGTATGTTAATTCCTATGAAGGAACTAGGTATGTTTATCCTAAGTAGAGAAGTCTGAAGGGACACATAGGAGCAGTCTTCAAATAAATGAAGGAATGTCACAGGGCAGAGAATGAGGATTTACACTTTATAGTTCTCATTGTGTTCCATAGGGTAAGATGAAAACCAGTGGGTGGAAACTACACACATACACCAACACAGGGGGGGGAGGGGGGGAGGGGGGGAGGGAGAGAGATCCAGATTTGTCATTACTATAGGATAATTTTCCTGGTCATGAGAACTATTAAACAATGATATAGTCTTTCTCCTGAATCAGAAGGAGTCCATCACTGTAGGTTGTCAAATACTGAGCAGCCTTGTTTTAAGGTTAGTTTGAGGACAAAATGGGCCAAATTTCCATAAACAACTTGCTGCAGACAACTCAACATAGGACAACTCGCTGTGGGACAATTCAACAATTCAATTTAATTATTTAAAATAATTGAAAACTCATTTTAATTTTTATCATTCACCTTTTCTCCCTTCATTTTTTCCTTCATTTGCATCCTTTCTTTAATGATTCTATTCCACCATTTCTTCAATATTAGTGTAACTCTTGTCTCACAGTCAGTTGTCCCAGTCCCACAGCAAGTTGTCTGTGGCATGTTGGCTGCTATGAGTTGCCCTAGATCCGATTGAGGATCTGGCAGACCTCCAAGATCTCTTCCAATCCTATGATTCAAGTCAATATTCCTGGATTATGTCAGTTATGTCAGTCAATTATGTCAGTTATCAATAGTTCGGAGGAATGAAAATAGGAAAGTCCTTTGTTTACCCAAATGTTTGTTCTGCACCTATTACCTTAAAACCAACATGATTAGCATGATGCTTAAAGTGGATCATAGCTGTATAGATGCTTAATGAAATCAGGAATTTTATTTGCCTTCAGTCCAACGATTGCACTAAAATTCCATTGTTTAGAAAAAAATCAACAATTTTCAGCCTAGATTTTTTTCCCCTCAATTGATTATTTTTTTTTTTTTAAAAAAAAAGTATGGTGCTAAAGTTTATGAAGGGTCAATCATATATAAGGGGTAGAGTTTTGATTGCATGATGGAGGGCACTATCTTGACTTTTTTGATGCCTTTCCCTGTTCACAAATACAAACCTTCCCTATATGTAGCCTTTCTAAACTTTCATCTTGCTTTCATCTCTTATTTTGAAGCCAAGCTATGAGGATCTATTTTTGTTCTTGTCCAGTCTCTGATATTTTGTTTGGCATGGCTGTGAAATTGCCACATGATATTGCATTTGATCTAGTCAATACTGATGTGCTTAGCTATTTTATTAAACAGATGGGTTTATAGTGTTTAATCTCAGATTTGTAAATTGTTTGGAATTAATGAAACCTCTGAACAAATAGCTTGGCTTTGGGCTACTCAGCTACCCTGGTCAGCCAATTTACTTTGCCTTGCTTCTAGAGTATTATATCCTGTAAAAATGCAAGTACAGAATGTCAGTGGCTGACAGTAGAGTAAGCAATCCATCATTTGTACTGGTTGCTTTGTTTGCCGGCCTAGAGAAATAAGAAAAGAGGACTGACTTTGGCAGAATCAAAGCTATGGCTCAGATAGTTCGGCATTCTGTCTTTCCTCAAGGACCAGCAAAACTGAATTGGAAATATCCTGACCCAGTGTAGCAATAGTCATTGCGTAACTCAGAAGAGAAAGGTAATATAACTTGCAAGAAGAGCATTTGGCTAAGGAGAAGCTATTATATTAATCAGACTAATAAAATTGCTATTTGGGCTATTTAAACAGCACCCCGGCCAATAATTTACATAATCATACTTGTTTGATTGGCTGCCTTTACACAACCTGCTAAACAAAACTAAATAAACCATATCCAATCTGACTGATTAGCTGCACTTTGTGAAAACAAAACAAAAAAAACAAAACAAATGGACAGTAATTTTTGGAAAATCCTGTTCTGCCCATCAATACAAATCCCATCAGTTTGCACATCTTGGAGGTAAATCACTTTGCAGACTGATACCTTGGACATGCTTTTGCTGCTCTTTCCATTATATTCATTGACTATTTGAATAGTTATTGATTATATATGATGCATCTCTAAATAAATTGCCTCTCTCATATGAGGTTCTTCATTTTTAGTAGAAGATCAGATTTTAAGTTTTCAAAATAATTAAATTGATTTTTGCCACAATGCACTGGATTGATGTACTCTTTCAAGTACTGTATTTATGTGAGTCATATATTTATGTGATCCTTTTATAGCCATTTGTCTGACTAATATGCCAATGCTATTATATCATTATGCAATATAACATTTTGGAGACCCCTAACTAAATTTAAATTATTCAAGATGTGGACCAGGACTTCACAAGTCAGTATGTTAAATAACTTTGTTTTAGAAATGCACTCTCTTCCCAACTTTCCCCCATCCAGCAATAATTTCATGGATTTCCATCTTTGTCATATATCTAAGTAGTTTGTATTTTGACTAGGCTAATTAATAATGCTGATTTTTACAGTAAGCATTATCAGAATAGGAAATTAACAGAGGCCATATTCTCACAGCATGGCCTTCTCCAATTCAAAGAGATACTCGTTCAGCAGGCTGAGGCAACGAGGCAGTCCCGGAACCAGTGAAATTGGGGGGCTGGACAGGGGACAGACTGTATCTGTCCTCAGCATGAAAGGGATTGCCACTCTCAAATTCGCCTTTTTAGCCATACTAGATGTTGTTTTTGGACCTCTTTTCAGAGCATGATACCATAGTCTTTTGAGACAGGTGGTATTCAGCAGGTTCTGACCAGTTCTGGAGAATCGGTGGCAGAAATTTTGAGTTGTTCAGAGAACCGGTAGTGGAAATTTTGAGTAGTTCAGAATACCACTTCTGACTGGCCCTGTCCCCATCTATTTTCTGCCTCCTGAGTTCCAGCTGATTGGCTGGGTCTTCTTTTGTTGCCTTGCACAGGAGAACAGAGCTGGAAAGCAGGTTAGTGGGGTGGGGTGAGAATGGGGGTTTTACAGTATCCTTCCCCTGCTACGCCCACCAATCTATGCCCACAGAACCTCTAGTAAAAAAAATTGAATTCCATCACTGGACTGAAGGATGCCAAATGATGAATATTCTCAAACAGGTCATTTCCATGGTGTTAGAGGAGGAGGAAAAAGGAATCAAAATACCCCTCTGATAACAATTATTAATAGCAAAATATATTTTCTTATTCTGAAAAGAAAAGAATCACCTCCAAAAAATGTTATGGGTGAAATTAAGGGATTGGCTTGAAGCAATTAATAGTTGAAAAAGCAGGGATATAATCTAGATATTAACTACACAAATTAGATATAACATATTTTGTTTCTGTGAATTTGTGTGTGCATGGCATGCACAGATGTGGTAAACTCTCATTGGTCTCCATCCTAACTGTGAAACCATCTATGTAGTTCTGAACCTTTCAATAAGACCACGTGGTAAAATATCATAACTGACTGAAGAGAACTAAAACCAACATATTGGTTTACATGCAAAATACTATATTATCAAACATTTCTCCTTCTACAGATCAATAGGACATCTTCACTAAGTGACTAGATTCAACTATTCAATTCAATTATTTTGATGGCAACACAGTGCAATAGCTTGAATGGAATATTTTGCACTGCTCTATGGTTACAGTTTCAGTTACTACTCAAGCTTCTTATCTGCTCTTTTTTAATATTCATATTTTCAGATTCAGATCAGTCTGCTTGCATTTGCTAGGACAGGAAAGAGTTTTCGCTTTGATCCAAGTTGACATGTTATAGGGTGAAGTATTGTTTCCTTTTCATATGCCCAAAGTGCTAATTATTAAAGCTACTGCTATAGCTAATGTGCCATTAAAACTTCAACTGTCTATTTGAACAGTGTATCTAGATGTGTCACTTTTCACATCTTTAACCTTTTTATAAGAACCATGAATAGAACCTGTCATTTCTTTTCCTTCTTTTTTGATGTCTTATTGAACTCTTACCAGAGACATGGCACACTTTTGAATAATGGTCATATCAGAGAATATTCATCAGTTCTCTTATATTTCTCTTGGTTTTACTGTAATAGTGATAGCATTAAAAAATACAGAGTTTCTATATCTTTTATAGAACTTGGGCCATACTTTCTGTTTAACCTGTTGCTTGCCTGAAAATTCTGACCCTCTTATTTATTGATTGATATATTTTTTATATTTCTGCAATCCTTACATGTAAGGATGTTGGGTGTGAAATTCCATTTAACTTAGCATTAAATTAAAACAGATTTGTCAAATGGCATAGTTTGGTTAATGCCAGTGAAATGGTTATTCTTCTCCCTTTCTTCCTGCCCTCCCCTCAAAAAAAAAATCAAGTTACCAATGAAATGAAGCTATCTGCCTTATTTTCTTCCCTGAGCCAAGAAAAAAATGAAGCTTTATAAATAATGGTGACTAATTTTGTATAACTTATTCTTTCCCCCTTATAATTCTTGCTTTCAATTCCTTAAACTGCCTGAAGTCTTCATTAAACTTCACATTTATGATCTCAGAAAAGGTTGCACATTATCTTTCTGAGACATTAATGGTTCCATTCTACTTGCCAATGAAGATTAATTTCCAACTGCTACCCGTTACTAGAGACATGTTTCCCTGCACATTTCAAAACTGACTCAAAGGAACTGCTTTGGACCTTATGTGACAGCTTCACTGATAACAGAAAATGTGTGGCTGTACCTTTTTTAACCAGCTGTTCCTTTTTGCAGATTTGCATGAAGCCTAAAAAAAAGTTATAAATTTAATTTAAAAAAGGTATAGGATATACATCTCATACATGGAGGGGCTCACAAATGAAACAGAATAAAAGTAATAGAAGTAACCACAATTAAAAACAGCAAAACTGACATAAAATAGCAGCACAGAAGACTTAGACGTCTTGGAAGAAATATTCAAACACGTCATGACATGGACTCATCCATGATATCAAGGCCCATGACAAAGCAAAATGTTTAGTACCTTGAAAAATTTCAGCAGGCTTGGGACATGTATAATGTCTGAGGTGTGGGAGTGATGTTTCATAGGTTTGGCCCCACAACAGAAAAGGCTCTTTTCCTGGGTCTTGACAGGTGACCCTGTCTGCAGATGGGACCCTGTCATTTCCTGACAGATCAAATCAGACAGGTAGACACAATTGGAGAGAGATAGTCTGATGTCATAAATAAGAAAGATTTGATGGGTTTGTATGAAGTTAGAGCACTTCTTCTGAATCACGTTACTTCTGAAGCACATCCCTTTCGAGTATTTATATGGACCATATCATGAAAGAGGTTATTCAAGTCCTCTGTATGAATACATGACCGAACTCTATTTGAAAAACTAAGTTTTTTCTTGAAATCCTGCCATTTGGAATTACTTTTGGAAGAGCAGGATGTGTCACTATGCATATGATGTGTGAATTATAAGGCAGTTCTTATACTGTAACAAACACCAGCACTTTGAGCAAGACAAAGTCACTTGTCCATCCTTTCTGTGTCACTTTTTTCCTGTATATTTTAGTACAATTACTCCTGGCATACTCATTGATTTTCAATAAAGCTGCAGTATAGAGACACCTGCTGGGAAACAAATGAACAGAAGCATTGTTCATGTATATCTTTTAAATTACAAAGGAGTAGTCTATACAATACACACACACACACACACACACACACACATGGCTAGTCTATAAAATATACATATGTTTTCTTAAGTTTTTGCGGGTATTTACATGTATGGTATTCAGCTTTGTTTGTGTAATTTCCCACGTCATTATAGTTGTGCATTTAAAGTTGTAACAACGTTTCGGCAGAATCTCATCTGCCATCATCAGGCTTCTGTATTGTGTTCATCTGTGAGTCAGACTTTCACAGCCGTTTCAGTTTTAAATTTGGGGCTAGCCTACTGCTGTGCCAGAATGGTTTTTTCTTCATCCTGATTGGTTGGGAGTCTTTTCTGTGTTTATTGGTCTGGGAGTTTGCTGTGTTCTGCTTGATTGGTGTTTCTAATATTTTCGATCTGTTTGTAGCTTCTTTTGTCTTGATTGGCTGGCAACATTGTGTTTCTTGTATTGGAGGCTTTTAGTGCAGCTTGGCTCCGAGTAAATGGATGGCTGTCATTTATTAGGAAGCTAGGTTTCATCTGGGTGCCTGGTTGGGGTGTGTTTGAGCTGAAGGTATCAGGGGGATCTGTTTGTGCCCAGGTGTTTGCCTGGCTTGTGGTGTGGAGATTTTTTTTGTTTGTGAGTGCAGGCTTCCAAATAATTGACAGTCTGGTGGAATCATCTCTTCTATTCATGCTTTCAGGTCTTTTTTCAATCTCTATGGCTTCTTTGATAATTCTGTGGCTGGGGTTTTCTGTAGTGGCTAGGGTTTTGGTGCCATTGAAGTCGATGCTATGACCGGTGGCTTTCATGTGTTGGACTAGTGAGGAAGTGTGTTCCAGCTTTTTCACTGTATTTTTGTGTTCATCTAGGCAGGTACTTATTCTTCTATTGGCCTGTCCAATGTATGTGGCCGGGCATGATGCACAGGGGACCTCATATATGCCTTGGTTTTCCAGGTCAATTTTATCTTTGGGGTTTCTTAGGATGGCTGCTATTTTTCTTTCTGTTTTGAAGGCAGATATATATAGATATATATATAGATATATATAGATATATATATAGATATATATAAACAAAGACTTGTTTGTTGTCTTTAGCACTCATTAGGAGACCTGCTAAAACTGATCTTAATGTTGGTGAAAATTCAAAGCTGTTCATGATTCACATTTCACCTTTTGTAAGTAGCACTTTCCACAGCCAGAAAAATAATATACAATGAGATATACAAATTGTGAAATGGATGGAAAAGCACACCTTCACCCACACTACTCTGGTTAGTTGATATACAAGTGAATGCAAAAATATGACCCAATGAACCTGGCCCATCCTCCATCAATTGTTTAGAGAGCAGTTTGTTTAATTAGGATACAGGCTAAGGTATCTCTTTGCACATTGAAATATTCATTGTTTAATTGTTTTATGTGCATCCTTTAAGGGTAAAAGCTAGAGGCATACACTAAATAAACATTTTGATTTAGTTTGATTTCAAATGACTAGGGACAGAAAACTAAGTGTTATGATGGAAGACTAATTGAAATGGATACATTTATCCTTAAGAGAACACTGAGGGAATAGCTGAAAATAGTGAAACAGAAGTCTTTTCCTCTATTGCCCTAGGAAGCAAAATATAACCAGTGTGTCTCAATCTTGCTGATGTTAATATGTGTGGACTACAATTCCAGAATTCTCCAAACAAGAGACTGGCTGGGAATTTCTGGGAACTGAAGTCCACACCTCTTAACATTGCCAAGATTGAAAAACATCAATTTACAGAATAAATGTATTAAGTTACAAGAAATAAAATTCCAGTTTAATACTTGGGGAGGGTGAGGAGATGTCTTGTTGTTAACAGTGATTCATCTGTGAAACAAATAACTCAGGCTACTGGATACTTTAAAGTAAAGGGTGGACAATATTTTGTCATTGATGCAGATGCTGGATTCTTTCTCTAAATAGGAAGTTAGGTTCAATTATCTAAATTTCTTTCAACTGAAAGATTTTATAATATAATAGTAGCAGGCAGAGGAAATTTCTTTCATTTAACTATTCCTAGTTATTCAATTTACTGAAAGTGTATTTTACTTTAGGCAGGTTTTTTTTTCCCCAAAGGGAAAGATAATTGTTGAGAATTCTAAATTCTGTGCCTGTGTGTGTGTGTGAGAGAGAGAGAGAGACACACACACAGAGTATCCTATCTGTCATTGCACCACCACCTCCAGAAAAGTATACCACTTTTTGACTTTCCACATTTCAATCCCAAAGAAAGGTACATAGCAAGGAAACTTCTTCCATTATGCAGTTCTATTGTCAGCCTTAAGTCTTGCCTTAAGAAATAATTAAGGAGTTCTCCTCCTGGTAAATTAAGAGGTAGTGTCTACCTAGTTTCCCAAGAGGAAACTTCAGAACTACTAGTTGTGTTTAGCTCTAATAATGGAAAATGGCATGCAAATTAAGTAACAGACTAGTAAATCTATAAGGGTCATTATGTGACAATATTACCTTGATCTGACATACTGTCCAAGAACAA
The DNA here is from genome assembly GCF_049901735.1 of Notechis scutatus. Classification (NCBI taxonomy): domain Eukaryota; kingdom Metazoa; phylum Chordata; class Lepidosauria; order Squamata; family Elapidae; genus Notechis; species Notechis scutatus. The sequence goes on along the minus strand of NC_142009.1, from coordinate 283,820,202 downwards.
ATTTCAGTAGAGGTAATTGCTGAAACTTGAACTCAAGCATATTTCTGAATAAACATGCATAGGGGCTTCGTGAAAATGCTATATCAGTTAAGCGTCTGATTTGAAGTGTTAGAAAAGACAGAATAAAGAATGCCAACAATTACATACAATAAAATTAAAATATACAAACTCTTAGCCTTTAGATGTTTTAGACTACAATCCCCATATTCCTAGACCAACAAGCCAGGTCACTGGGGTTTATGGGGTGATAACCAAAACATGGAGGAGAGCTCTTCATCTCTAATCCTACAATATACAAATGATACCAAAACTGATATTGAAGGGCATATTGCTTAATACCATTGAAAACTGTGTTTGCAATTGTTTTAGAAAAACAATTCCTGTCACGAAACTTAAGTTAAATGTAATTACTCTAGAGTAAGCCCTTTACTGAACACAGTAAAATTGCCTTTGGGTTAACATACATAGAATCATGATTTTAGTTCTCCTAGTGCTTTCAACATTCTGTGTAATTCGAGCAATTTACGTTAATGTAATCCATTTAGAGAGTTGCATTGTGCTGCCAAACCCATTTGTAAGAGAGTACACAGTGAATAAATACCCTAGTTGCTATGAAGGACCTTCCTCTGTTTGATCTCGGGATATCGTTACAACTCTGCCATTCTATAACACAAAGTACTCCTTTCTCTTAGCTTGGCATGGTTTCATCCTTGCTAGTATATCTAAAGCTCCATTAAGCTCTTGAGACCCCTTCATTCTGTACTTCAGTTATATGCCACCTGCTCAGGTCAAGGTGAAAAAAAACCACTTTTTTTGGTTTGATCAAAAAGCAAGTCTTTGAATTTGAAATGAAGTGACAATTTGCAAAGCAAGGCTTTTTTGGAATCAATGTCCAAAGCATCATTTCACAAAACCCATTTCATATAGTTATATGTTCATAGATTTCATCTTAGCTATATCTGACTCTGTCAATTTCACTACATGAATATGAAAACATGAAAGTCCACATAATTTAACCTCTGCATCCAATTTAAAATTTGTGTCCTTATCATAATGTCATCACATTGAAATGTCCTACATGGACAGTTCTATTTCTATATAGTATTCATAACATTGGAAGAATGGTAGGCTCTGGCACATAAAATGAACATTTTAGGAGTCATAAATTTGATCTCAGATGCATATACCAAAATAAAACAAAACAGAAGGAAGAAGATTATGGATTTGGATCCTGAAATAAAGTTGAACATGGCAGAATCCAGCTGGGAAATAGATCAGTATAGCCATTTATGATACAAATAAAACTCTTCCTTAAACTATGATCTTGAGCTCAGCTGGGGTCAGAGTTTCTGTATTATTTGAAAATAGGTTGCTAGGGCTACTATGATGTAGAAAATGGAAAAAAGTCATTTCTTATAAGTAAACATAGATTGGTCTATTATTACACCGGCTAAAAGAGAGGGCAAATATAATATTTTTTTTTTCAGAAAGTCATGCTGAAGAAATAAGATTCAGATCTTAAATGCCCTTTTCAATTCAAAACCAGTTTTTTTTTAAACATGATGGTACTGCAAACTCTCAAAACTCTTTTGTATCCTTCTTCAAACACTTATGTAACAGACTGTATGGTAAAAATTATAGACATTAATTTTTTCTAAAGCCAACCTTCTAAGATTTGACTTTTCTTCCTTTCACAGCAAATCTTTACACCTTTTGAAAATATAGGATTTTAAAAAAATGAATTCTGAGTGATTCTGCAATTTCTGTCCTTTGTATTGCAATGTCCTCTGAGCTATTCATCCAAATAACCTCCATAATTTTATCACTTCTCATTTTTCATCATTTATATAGGAATCATTTTTTTTGTTTTATGAAAAAATAAACTAAGCAAAAATTGTCCCTTAAAAATAAATTATACTAAATGTGAAGTTTTATGCAGGATTATTTTAGCCCTACCAAATGAAATAAATGTTAGATAGTTTCCTGTATGATTCTGGATTGATCACACTGAATCCTGAAATCACTAGATAATCTTACCATGGCTGATGAAAAGAGGGGTTTAAGCTTCATTGCTCTTAACACACAAGAAAGTCACATATTTTCTTAACGTCAGACTTTACACTAGACACAGTACTCAATAAATAGACAAATTGATTTATACCGACTTTAAAGAAATGATATATCTGTAGAAAATCTGTCTACTGCAGAATATGAAAATCAGATAGATGATAGATGGAAAGGAGAGAGAGGGGGGGGACACTTTTTGTTCCCTTTTTCAAAATCAATGGACTTCTGGTCACTCTTTAATCAACCTTGAAAGTCAGGGACACCTCTTCAGTGCTTACATAATGGTTCTATAAGACCTGAGAATCACTGACTCCTGGCTTACCATTTAGCCATTACAAATTAATTCTCATAGTAGATTGTACACATAGGACAATATGCTCAATAATCAATGCTAACTGATATGAAAGTATTGTTTGTTCTTATCACAGGTTCACTTGTGGACAGTTCAAAGCCAAGCAGGATGTCAAATAGGATTGTGTTTCACCCTTATAGGGAGTTGTTTATTGTTCAACTGTTTCAAAAATAGAACATGAGTTTAACTGACATAAAGCCCTAATCCTAACCATTTTGTACTCCTGTGCTTGTCTTACCCTACTTTCTAATCCCCAGGATTATTCCTATTAACCTATTAGCTTTATTTACAGATTACTTCAGCACTTTTGCTTTAGCTTTGTTTACTGTATGTTCTTTCCTTTTTGGGTTTCTGTATGAGGCTTATGAACAGCTGCCTACAAATTGAAACTTTCACAGTCCCTGACAAACTTGGTGGCTTTGGATGCTGATGCACTCACTCCAGCCTAACTCTTAATTCTCATTTTCATTCTCTTCTTCCCATAGTCTTTTATTTTACAAAGTCTCTTCTATCTTCTTTGCTGATTCCTTATCTGGCCTTTTTTCTGATGAATAAGTTGCTAGAAAGTCCAACTCTCTTGTCAGACTGTGGCTTCTTTATTCTTTATTTACTTACTACAATATATTTTCTTCTGCCTTGATACCACTGTAGCTACCTCTTGCTATATTCATTTAGATGCAAGTATTCTTCTTCACCATCCTCCATTGCATTCTTCCTAGGACTTCAACTATTTTCTTGTGATGACACTGCAATCTCAGACCCACAGGCACATGTATCTCCAGCATCAATTTCCACCTTCTCTTATTCATGTCAGAACATTTTTTATCTGTTAGATGGGGAGCTAGAAAAAGTAAAAGGGATTCCTCTCCTTCTGGGACAACTGCAAATCTCCCTGACAGGAAAGAACTTGCACATTCCAGAAGTTCCACCTCGGTTTCCAGAGAAGCAAAAAATAAATAATGTCTTCAGATATAGAAATAAAAAAGAACATAACTTCCCTTCAGTAAAGTTTATATTAATAGTGATAGGTTGGTTTACTTGTCTCAAGAGAAAATATATGGCTGAAGTTGAAAAAAAGTGGTGGAAGAAATAATTCAGAAGCATGATAACAAATCAGTTTTGGATCCAAAGTGATCCCTATTCTTTCAGTGCAAAATTCATGTTTCAACTGAATGAGATATTGGCAAAATTGCCTGTCAACATTGTATGAGTATGGGAAAAAAATAATATTATAAAAATGTTATGTGATGGTCTTATAAGATGGCTATGTGAATGTTTTAAATAAATGAATAGAATGTACTAATCATTTTTGTAGTGGGAAGGAAACCTGACTTGAATAAAATAACAAAGCAGCAGCATAGCATAAGATGATAGATAAACCAAGTATGTAAATAGAAATCTATATTTGGAATTAACTTTGCAGTAGTGCTCATCTATAAATGTTAGTGCAACTTGGTCTCATAAGCTTGTATAATTGATTTCTTTACATTTCCTGAAATAGACTTATTCTTTTGAGACACTACAAGACTCAGCCAAATTTATTTTATGTTAAACTTTCAAAACTAAGTATTTACAAGTGGGTTAAGTGTGTCTGAACATCTATCAAGGTTAGAAAGAAGCACTCAGGAACCAAAAATGGAAGAGTCAAGGATCAGAAATAAATTTTATTACAATAAATCCTAATAAACATCACCTAGTGTAGAATCTATCAATCCAACCTTCCATATTTATATGTGGAAGCTGCAGGATCTAAATATTACATCACTTTTACTACTACTCTCATGATGTAATCACGTTTTGTTGTATGTTTCTCAGCATTAAATTAGGTCAGTCCTATCTGTGTTTACAATGTTCAAACCATTAGGGCAGGCCTTTCAAACTGGCAGTCACAGGCCAGATGTGTCATGCATAGGCCATGCCCACCCTGTCTCCACAAAGGCAAAAAAACATGGGATTCATCACGATATGTCACGTGAAGCAATCAAGTTTGACAACTGTGCATTAGGGTTTCTTTGTCCTCCTTCCCAAAGAAGAATCCTTTGGTTACAAAAATTTATAACCTCAAAGTATTTTCTTTGAAAGCCCAGATTATCACAGGTTCATTGATTGTTGTCTTTCTTGGACATTGATAGCTTAGTCCCAGGAATTCCTCCTCTGATCATCTTCCACATAGATTACTATGATCTATTTCATGTAAAATTCCACTTTCCTGTCTTTAAAGAAATCCAGTGTCCTTATTCATACAACCTGATTTTGTTTTGTAAGCTATAGAAACATTTTTCAATGCCTTTGTAATATTTTCAGCAAGCATTTTTTTGAGAGGATGGCCATGGCTTATATATATTAAAGCATTATAAGTTGCCAATGAAGCAGGAGATCAGATGTTCAGCACTATCACTACTGAGTGCAGCTCAAAGATGATAGAGATTTTTCCTTCCCTCATGTCAGGACTGGGCTGTTGAAAGTAGTCTGAAGTGAGTCAAGCTTCAGAAGATGTGAACACAAAGATACTAGCTTGTTCTCAGCAGAGTGAGTAGGTCAGAAGATGCAATGGAAAACACCTCCACAAATACAAGGCATACTAGGATTTTTGGAATGTGTTATTTAAGTCAGGTTTTCTGAAACCCTTTTACACTTCAGTGCAAAAAAGTAGTTGAAGTAGAGCTGCAGGCTTCTGAGTAGCTGTAGTGGAACTGCAGGCTTTATCCAGATAGACTTGGCCTATCTGGCCTACACTGGCATGATACTGTCATCAAAGTCCATGTTCACTATTGTATTTTCCATGTAAAATTTCCCCTTTAAAGAGAAAATGCAGTAGATAATAGACAGTATCCATATAGTTGTATCAGTAGAATTGGTTCTTCTTTGCCCATACCTCACCTTTAATGGGAAAGACAAAGCATGATAAAAAAAAAACACCACCAAAAGTCCTGAGTACAAGACCTCATGTTACACAATCAAGCATGATTGCTGCCAACTTGTTCAACACCTCTTTCTCCCTGCAGAAAGAAACCAGAAGTTCTTAATCTGTCCTTCTCCACAGATAAATTAATAGTGCAGTGGGAAAGTAAATGTGGTACCTGATATGAAGTATTAGCCAGCATGTTCTGACACCTATGGAATCACACAGAAATCCCCATGCTGTGCCAGAAATATAAGCTTTAAACTAAAAGGTAAGAAAACCAAACATGCTTCAATGAATCATGTCTCATTTCATTTGATATAAAATGCTCCTTATTTTGCACATCTCGGCATTATAGAGCACATCAATCATAAAGGAAAAATATATTTCTTCTTAGTAGTTACTCAGAAAACAAAGGGTGCATTGCTTATCTGATCCATAATATCTCTGATTGGGCAGTCATGATGCTTCAGTTCAATCTATTTCACAAAGATCTTGTTGGTGTAAGGAAATGCAATGTATTCTATCTGGAATTCATAGACGAAAAATGGAGCAGTAAACATTTTTGTTATTATCATCATTGCAGAAACATCAGGCTACATGCAGTCCTTAGTAAACTGCCATATGACTTTGGCAAAATATCAATTCAGGTTTGTGGAAAGATAACTGTTTCTCCCCCACAGGGGATGAAAGTGAGTAGGAGGGGGGGAAAGATAGACAAAAAAAATGTTAGAAAAAAGAGGTTAATTTCACCTTTCAAACCAGTGGTGTCCAAATAGATCACCCTGAAGAAATATAACTTACAAAGGTAACTCACCTTTCAAAGTATTTATCTTAATTTAACTGCAATTATACTAGTTATGCCCTGCCTTTATTGATCTCAGATGGTAGAATATTCTGCTGCTTTGGCTAAGGATCTTCTGCTTTCTTGTTTCTCCAAATACTCAGGAGCAAAACTACAAATACACACAGAGAGCTATGCAAGGGATTGAAAAGAACTTTCCTACTATCTCATCTATGCATGATTTATTACGAAACAAACAGAACTTAAGCACATACAGGTAAACATGACTATGCATTGGAAGTATATAAAATTAATTGGTTTCAATTATATCTCAGCTAAATATATAGTTAAACATTCAAGATGGTATGCTACAACCCAAATGAAGTGGAACCCCACAAAGATGAAGTGAGCTTCCTTTCCTAAAATGGTTCACCAAATACCAATAACAATATTTCTAAACTGTAACAATATGTTATATTTCTAATATAATAAAGGGAAAAAAGAAATGTTTTCTTATTGTTTGAGTGTTGTACCTAAGAGTCAAATATTTATTTATTTACTTAGTTGATTTGTCAATTGCTTACAAGATAATAGGTATAAGTATAAACATAGTTATGAATACATGAAATGGATACATATAAGAAAAATAAAAAGAAATAATAGGACAGGAACGGTAGGCACTTTGGTGCGCTTATTCACGCCTGCTACAGACCTCTTAGCAATGGGGTGAGGTCAATAGTAGACAGTCTAAGGTTAAAGTTTTTGGGGTTTGGGGAAGAAACCACAGAGTCAGGTAGAGTGTTCCAGATATTGACCACTCTGTTGCTGAAGTCGTATTTCCTGTAATCAAGTTTGATGAGGTTTACCTTGAGTTTGTATCTATTGTGTGCTCTTGTATTGTTATGGTTGAAGATCATTTGAGATAAGAATTCCAAGGTCCTTGACAGAGTTTGGATCATCAAAAAGGTCTTGACTATTCAGCTTGTATTTTATTTTCTGATTTTTTTTTTTGCCAATATGTAAGACAGAGCATTTATTTGTTGAGATTTGAAGTTGCCATTTGTTTGACCATTCTGATACATAGTCGAGGTCTTTTTGAAGGGTAGCAGAATTATCTGTGGTGTTGAACAGCTTTACATAATCAGCAAAGAGAATGCAATTGGTCTTAATATGATCACAGAAGTCATTTATGTAGCGTATGAAGAGAGTTGGTCCTAGAACACTGCCTTGAGGGACTCCACTATTGACAGGTACAGAATTTGATAGGACGTTTCCAGTTTTGACCATTTGTTGTCTGTTTGACAGGAATACTTCTATCCAGTTATATGTTTCTGAATGATAGTGCTAGAAAAGTATGTTTTGGTTTTGGCTCCAAAAAAGTAACTATTTAATCTGCTCCACTAAAAACCTGAAAAATAATATGGAACTTTAAAAGCTAAGTTATTATGATGCAAATATTTGTGGCTTTCCGACTTACTCAATGTTTCCATAGAACATTGAATTATCTGAAAGCATTTAAAAATGAAGATAGTTATATAGTTAAACAACCATTGTCTAGACACACAATAACTTCAGAAAATTTAATTTGTAACTCTTTCCAACAACCATAACTCCACCATAGCTCTATTTAGTTTCCATTATTTAGATTCTTTCAAAAAGGCACAGGATGCAGAAGGCCACTAGTACACCATTTACAGGGAAGGGCAGAGATAATTGAAATTAGTATTTGCAGACATGAGAGATTCTTAAAGCTCTAATTAAAGAAGCAAGAGAGTTCTGGTACTTGAGCTGCAATAGTGAAAACAATGAGACAGTAATTCATTTTTAAAATACCATGATAGGTAAATTAATATATATGTGCTGTTCTTCTTAAACACATACGCATACCTAGAGTATAGTGGGTAGGGTTTTTTAAAAAAGTCAAAGTAGGAGAAAGGTCTACACAGTATCCCTGAAGTAAGCATCCATGAACACCAAAGAATATCATGTCAAAAGCCAGGCGATGTCTGCATATAATCATCAGAAAATCTATTAGGAGATGAGACCAAATCAAAAACCTTCTGCTTGAGAAGTGTGTCTTTGTATTCTTCTTCCTTCCTTTCCTTTGGCAATTTCTCTTCTCATGTCATAGCAGGAAAAACCCTCAATGCTGTATTTAAGTGTTAGGCTTAGCAAAAGATAAAAGGAAAGGAAAAAGAAGACCCTTCTCTATTTTTCTCTCTTTAAATCTTTATTATGTGAAAATTTCATGCAAATGAGCATCCTGTACAAGTACTAGAAGCAGGAGGAGGAGAAGTCTTCTGCGAACAGGTAACACGTGTTACAAAACCTGTGATCTGCTTTGAATGGACCCACTGGTGACAGGGCTTAAGACGAGACAATTCTATCAATGTTCAGGCTAAGCCTTGTTACAAAAGATGGAAGCTGCCTAGGCAAAAGAAAAAAAAATGAAGACAATGGAAAACAAAAGGGTTCCCCTTTTTCTCTAAATGACTGTTGCCTGTGTCATTAAATTTCATATTGTGCATTGAATCTAAATATATCACTTTGTTCTGCATGACAGGCAGAAGTGAGCATTCATACATTATCCAGCCACTTAATTAAGTGCCTGGGATATTTGCAGTTAGCAGAAACTAATAAGGGAATCGCATTTAAATTCCAATCACTCCTCGGGGTGGCTGCCTGCAACATAAGCAAAGCTTACTGGATAGACATTCCACTAAATGCTCAACTAAAAGTTTAGATTTACTGTATTTGCAAAGAAGGAGTAATTTTATTTGCCATGAAAAGGTGAGGCTAAAAACAAACAGATCTGTTTGGTGTTTTGTTTTTGTTTTTTTGGAGTTGTGTTTTCTCAGCATTGTGTTTAAAACGCCACTTGGTCTGTTCAGTTTGCCTAATGAAATAGGAGTCTGATTTAGAGCTTTGCTAGCACAGAACAGGAGGTTCTATAAAAACAAACAGCCGGTTTACCCTATCCATGGCAGACTTTCAAGACATTTCACAGAAATGGGCCCTAAGACTTGCAGATAACAAATACCTCATGACAGATTTCAAGCAGATGTGGAAATTAACTCATCTGCACGTTATGACTAATGCAGCAGAAGGGAAGAGGCAACTTCTGTATGGAGCTAGCATGGAGATAAAATCTGTGCTCATATTTGGAACTTGGCTGTTTTCTAGGGGACCATCTTCCAAGTGGATTTGCATCTGCCTCCATTTTGTTTGTTTGTTAAAAATGTTGCTTGCCTAAGCATCAGAGGGCTAACTGCCTCAGGTCTCAATGGGGGTTAATTTGAGCTATACAAGTTCAAACTGCAATGATTTCAATTCTCTCTTTTCTTGCAACTATCCTCTTGGCAGAAATTAACCAGTCCAATTGCCTCTCACTAGAGGGCACCAATTCAAAGCACCAGTGGAGCTGAAATCATAAAACATTTCACATTTCTGCTATTATCACATAAACAACATAAGTGTGACATGAACAATGAATCACCACAACTGAAATCTGTATGTTAATTTTCACATTAGGGTAAAACTGATGTTTTCAAAGTATTGGGGGGATTATACAAGAAATATTTTTTAAAATGCTTATTTTATTTTGTTTGATTGTGAAACATAACATACAAAGTATATTATTAATTACTATTGGTGAGACTACCATCTGTTACTTGAACAAGACCTGCTTCGGATAACTCTGTGAATGATTAATTGATCATAATCCTTTCTGAAGGAATTTTTTAGGGTTACTCTGTCTAATACTAAACAATAATGTTATTACCTGCTGTTAAATACATCCCTCTCAGAGCATAATATCAAGCTAGAATGTAAAATATTTTTCAAAATTATAGCCAAACAGATCTGGAATAGTCCAAGCTAAGAAATGCTGTTCCAGATCAAAAATTACTATCAGGATCCAGTCCAGTTCCAAGGAAAATAAAATGAAAATCAATTTCAGAATTCCAATTGATCAAGGATAAGTTGTTTATTCACATAAAAAAAAATCATACTTCTGAAAGAATATAAAAACAGAAACCAGGGCTTCCGGTTTGAAGTCTCTTCGGCAACAGATAGAAATCTGTGATTGTGCACGGTTCCGGTCTGGGCTCGCCGCTGGAGTGCCCCGAGCCGGCTGGTTTCGGGGCTAAGTCACCCCGTAGAGGTGGTGAAGAGGGGGGAGACCACCAGCAGGGCTGAGGAGAGCCGCATCTATCCTCCTCAGCTGGCCATTACTCACTTTCCCGAAGGCGGTTGCAGTGGTGGTCAGAAATGGCCACCACAAAGAAGAACTCGACTGGAAAAGAATGTGCAGGAGGAAGATAAGAAGTGAAAGTTTTGGCTGACTGGGTTAAATTGTGAAAGCAACAACTAAGGTACCCTGGAATTCATCTGCAAGCCTCCGGCCCTTCAGAAGGTGACTATGTTGTGCACTACTTTGGTTACAAATAGCGAATGTTTTACAAATCCCTATTATAGAAGCTGGGGAGCTTAACAGAAGAAAGCAAAGATCTTAATTAAAAGCAAACTGTCTGCCTGAAATGTTGGGCTGAAATGTTGCCACACCCGCTTCTCCAAAGCAAATTCCAGACTATTTTTTTCTCTTCAGGGCATATTTATCACCTACCACCTCTACTTGCCCATCTGCCTCTTGGTTCCTAGAAGCAGTTGGGTGCATGGGAAGAAAGATCTGCCAGAATCAAAGTGGGCAGTGTGTCTGCCTGCCCAGAGTTGTTGCTTTGACCTAGGCATTCACAACAATTGTATGCATGCATGTCTGTATTAATAAATAAATATGGAGCTAATACAATTTGGTTTGAAGGAGTGTTAGCAGATTTGCTTGCCCAGGGAAGCATCCTAGCTGAAATTCTCCCAAGACTGTCAGTATCTCCTTTTTTGTTCACTTGTCTAGTAACAGAATCCTTTTCAGCTGCAGCTTCCTAGCTGCCCAAGTTTTGATTCCTCTTCCTTCATAATATTTAAAGAACAGTTTCCTCACTTTAAAAATAATAGACTCTTTTCAGAGAGAGAGAGTGTGAGAGAGAGATTATTAAAATGCACATATAAAGAAGGACACAAGCACTGGAAATGCCAAATCCTGGCCATAATAAACATGCACCACCCAAAACACTAGATTGTATGTGGCATGGTTGATTTGTACATAATTTGGAAACATGGCATCATGATTAGTTTCCTCTTGCACTCTTTTCTATGACAATTTGTCCAAGCATATGATCAGAATTGAGGTGATTTTTCATTGGCTTTTTCAAATGCAGCAGCAAAATTTGCTACCCATATGAACTGAATATGATTTAATTTTTTATAGTTCAGGTTCTCAGAAGACTACATGATGATGATAATTGTGAAATAGAATATTTTCAGGGTATAAAAGTGACACATGTAGGGCTTCATAGAAATGTGTCACAATATTTTGCTACAAGATCATTCTTCATGTAATAATAGGTTGCAAGCTTTGAGTATATAATTCCAAAGTATGTAACATATTTTTAAACTATATTGAACTTTGTACAATCATATTAACAAAGTTATAACTTTTTAAAATATTGTTTCTGCTGAGTTCAATAAACATGACTTTTTTCATTGAATTGGTTTCATCTTAATATCATAAGAAATATGATTTGTACCCAAATGTCATTTCACCCTTAATGGAAAATCTGAAGATAACTAAGGAACAAGTATAGGAGGCCCTCAGGAGGAATGCTCTCAAGTCACATAAGATATCTTCTAATTCAAATTGATCATCCTACCTTACCTGTGAAGTTATTAGGAAATATCAAGAATAATCCATTTGTTGACAAAATTATAGGACAAAGAGTTACAAAATGGTACACATTTCCAAATAGATTTGCACTACAAAGAATATCTAACCTGTGTTACAAATCGCCTTCTTCTTATAGGACAGCACTGCCAAATGTTTCACAGTTGAGAATGTTTGAATGTTGTTCTTTTTAAATGGCCATGTGCCTAAAACTATTTTGAGGTTCTATTCTTACAGAACAGACAGAGTCAATAAAACTGAATTATTTGTGAAAGAAAATCCTATCCTTTCTAATATATATTGCCTAGGTCTTAAATGATCTTTTCTCTATCCCCCTTTTCCATTGTGAAAACAAAACAAAGAAGAAAATCTATTACAAAGTACAGACATTTCTATGTTCTTGATGAGATTAGGATTGCAGCCAACACTGTCCGATCCCCTGTCCTCTGGGAATGAATCAGTACATCAAGAATTCCAACTTGGAAAGTGTATGAGCAATCCAGTCCTCCAAAAGCCTACCTCGGCCAGCTTTGAAACAAATTTGGCAAAATTGTTAGCAAAGAGAAAGATAGGAGAGAAAGAGATGGAGATGGAAGAAGAGAAGGTTTAGATGGGAAAAATGAATCTGTCTGAGCTTGTAAGTAAGGCAGTTTTAAAGTAACATTGTACTTATAACAAATAAAAGCCAATAGGCACATAGGATATATATTCCCACCCTATAAGAAAATAAATTGGGGCTGGGTTGGCATTTTCACCTTCCTTCAGAATAGAAAGGACTTGCAGATTTCATCCTCACAGTCTCATGGAAGTGATATCCTTAGATCTATTATTAATGTAGCCAGACTTCCATAATACCTGACTCCCATCACTCCTAACCAGCACATCCAGAGTTGTCTGTGAATTATGGATAAATAACTCCATGATATCTACAAAGTGCCAGATCAGAAAAATGTATCCACATATAGTAGAAGAAGCCGCCTGTGGTGGCTAAAGAAGAGGTTTGTGCAGTGATCCTGTGAGAGTGTTCAATTATTGATTGGTGAAGAGATTTGTTGAGAAGCAACAAGCTGACCGGAGCCTGGGAAGAAGCGGCGAAGAAGAGGGGATGCTAAAATGTCTGAAAGTGAAAGGGCTTGAGACAAGGAAGTGAGGAGTAGCAACCTAGAGGAGAAGGAGGCTCATATCAGAGAGGTTTGCTATATTATTGCCAGTTGGAGAAAAAAGTTTGACTCACGGAGGTTTGGGGTGCTTTTGGATTATTTTTTGCTTGGAAGGATTCAGCTGGCTACTTTTGAGGCTGGGAGAAGACTTGAACCTTTGAAGTAGATTAAAGACTTGTGGTTATAGACGATATCAATAACTGATTTAAGTCTCTCTGGACATGGAATGGGGATTGCTGGCTAGGGGAGTACTTTAGTGGAGAATTTTGGAAAAATTATTTGCTTGAAACCCAAGATGGAAGGAGGACTGTGTACTGCTGAGTGTGTTGAGATATTAGGAAGCCATAAACGTTACTCAGCAATTCTTTTCTTTTCTTTCTTTCTTTCTTTTTTTTTTTTTTTTTTGCCTGAACGTGAGGAAGTGAAATCATCTAGCTTCAGAGATGGAGAGCTGGATAATTAATTTAAGACTCTCCCCTTTCTTTAATTTTGGATATTTGGATCAACTATTCTATATTTTATTATCCTCTACTTATGTATTGACTGAAGAAGGAGAAACATTTGATGAGTGTAATTGTGAGTGAATGCTAATCTGGGACAACATAATCAATATAATACAAAAACAGAAACAAATTTTAGGAGAAATGACTTCCATAACTACTACAATGCTCAAAGCTGGAAAAAAGACGACATTAACAACTCCAACAGAAATACCCTCACCAACGTCACAGAAGACAATTGAGGAATCATTAACATTGGAGAAACAGCCTTCTATTACAAATGCCAATATCCATTCGACACTGCTTACTCTACAAGATTCTACATCAAAGCTACAAGAAATAATGCTCAAAAATCATACAGAAATGAAAGCAGATATAAATGAACTAAAAGAATAGATGAGGAAATTAAAAGCAGAGATGAAAGAAGATATTTCTAAAGTAAATAAAAAAATGGAACATTACAGCAAGCATTGGAGAAAAATGAATTGATAATAAAAGAAGTGGAGAAAAGGACAGAACAAACTGAAAAAAAATTGGAAAGAATGGATGAACACTTAAAGACTGTGAGTAAGGAAATGGATGATTCCCTGGTGTATTTAGAAATGGACAAGGCTGCAAAATATCTAAGATTCCAAAATATAGTGGAATCAAAAGAAGAAGACTTAGAACAGGTGATGGCAGAAATCTTGGCGGAGGTACTGGAAAGAGACAAAGATGAGATTCTGAAAGAGTTGGATGAAGTCTATAGAGTAAGTACTAATTATGCAAGACGACACAAATGCCCAAGAGAAGTGCATGTACGTTTTGCAAGAAGAAGGGTCTGGGGCATTATATATAAAATATCGAGAAACGAAACAATCAAGTATAAGGACAAATAAATCTCAGTTCTTAAACAAATCCCAAGAAGGGTTAGAGAAGCAAGACAAGATTACAAATCCCTGGTGGCTCAATTAAATCAAAAAGGTATTATGTTTAAATGGCTTATCCCGGAAGAGATGTTAATTACTTGGGGGGGGGGGGAGAAAAATTAAAGTAGATTCTTTCAAAAAAGCCCAGGATTTCTATGAAAGACTGGTAGGCTCTGAACAGCAGACCAGCAAAGATGAATTAGAACCGGAATCTCAAGAAGACCAAGAGCATCAAAAGAAGGGACAGAAGACCCCAGAAAACTTGAAAAACAACCAGCAACAACAAGAAGAAAAAGAAGAAAGCAAGGCATAGTATCAATCACAAGTAGAACTTGGAGTGGCTACAAGGCAAAGAGCGAGAAATAATTAGACTTAAACTTTCAAGAAGAATAAGACTAATCAAAAATAAAGAAGAAAAAACAAGAAGTAAGAAAAATCATCCAGTAACACCAAGAAAGAGAAGATTTTAGATTAACAGACATAACATAAAGAGAAAAAAAAGTGTGATTAGGAGATAAAGAAATAGATACAACTAGAACTATGGAAAAAGAGGTGAAACTCTTATCCATTAATATAAATGGCTTAAACTCAAAAATAAAAAGACAAAGGATTCTGGCAAAGCTGATAAAACAAAATGCAGATATTGTTTGTTTACAGGAAACACACATTTTAAAAACACAGGAAAAATATTTAGTTTGCTCCAAATTAGGGACAGTGTTTATGGCTTCTGCAGATAACTAAAAAAAGAATGGAATAGCAGTTTACATTAAAGAAGAGATAAAAGCAACACTAATATTTGCAGACCTCAAAGGAAGAGTTCTGGCAATAGAAATACAGATAAATTCTAAAAAAAATCCTATTGGTGGTAATTTACGCCCCTAATGCCAATCAAAAATAATTCTATAAGGCTTTATATGCCAAAATCATTGAACTGGAAAGGAAAAATATTTGTATTATAGGGGATTTTAATGCTGTAGTAGATCATCAAAAAGATTATTATGGGGAGAATAAGAAGGGAAGGGAAAAGAAGAAGAGATAATTACCTAAAATTTGTGTAGAAATGATTAAAGAATTAAATTTAATAGATGTATGGAGAAAATTAAATCCAGATAAGAGACAATTCACTTTCTACTCGAATCCCCACCACTCATGGTCACGCATTGATATGGCATGGATGAGTGGAGATCTAGTAGAAGATGTGACAGAAGCAGAAATTATACCGAACTCTTGGGCAGACCACAACCCTCTTAGAATCAATTGGAAAGGTAAGAAAAAACCAAAGGTGGACTTTAGATTCTCAACTATTAAAGGATGAGGAATTTATAAAGAAACTTAAGGAAGAATTAACCTTCTATTTTAAAGAAAACAATAACCCAGACACAACTATCCAAAATTTATGGGATGCTATGAAAGCCGTTATATGGAGAATTATAATATCTTACACTGAACAACAAAATAAAGAAAAACATGCTCAACATAACAATTTATACCAAACAATTAAGAAACTAAAATCCGAATTACAGGATGCCCCACAAAACGTTAAAATACAAGAACAATTGATTCTCTATAAACATAAACTCAATTTAATGGAACAGGAAGAATTGATTAGAAACTTGAAAGCAACCAAGCAAATATATTTTGAACAAGCAAATAAGCCTGGCAGATGGCTCTCTTGTAAGCTTAAAAAAGAGAAAGAGAAAAGAACCATCTACCAACTACAAGATGAACGTGGAAATTATCAACATACAATAGAGAAGAAAAAAGAGATTGCACATAAATATTTTGAGAATCTGTATAAGAAAGAGAGAGTAGATAAAGATCAAATAAGGGAATATCTAAGAGAAAAAAGAATTCAAGAAATTAACGATGAGATGAAAGAATTTTTGACAAAGGATATTTCTATGACAGAATTAAAACAAGCAATTAGAACCCAGAAAAGTAATAAAACCCCAAGCCCTGACAGCTTCCCAGCAGAATTTTATAGAGCAATACAAGATGAAGTGGGACCAATAATGGTGGATTTATATAATGAGATATTATTATCTGCTAAAATGCCAGACACGTGGAGATAATAATTAATTTCACTAATCCCGAAGAGGGATTCAGATGCCAGAATGATACAAAACTATAGACCAATTTCTTTGTTGAATGTAGATTATAAAATATTTACTACTATTATTGCTACTAGATTAAAGAAAATTCTGAATGATTACATACATCCAGACCAAAACAGATTTCTCCTAAATAGACAAATCAGGAACAATTTAAAAATAATAATGGATAGTTTGGAATATTATGAAGCCCATCCCGGGAAACAGGTAGCTCTTGTTTTTTTGAATGCTCAAAAGGCTTTCAACAATCTTAATTGGCAATTTATGATTCAGCAAATTTATGATATGAATTTCGGCACCAAATTTGAGAATATTATAGCAGCAATTATTCAGTACAAAAAGCAAAAATCATGATAAATGGAGAGAATACCCAAACTATAAACATAGAAAAAGGAGTCCAATAAGGCTGTCCGTTGTCTCCTCTGCTCTTCATATTATCATTAGAAATACTATTAGAAAGAGTGAGACAAAATCCTGAAATAAAAGGATTGAAAATTAAAAATGAAAAATATAAACTGCAAGCTTTTGCAGACGATATGGCTTTTATTATGGAAGACCCATTAGAAAAAGGACAAATATTAATTAAGGAACTGGAAAGATATGGAGCAGTGGCAGGATTGAAAATTAATAGACAGAAAATGAAACTTTTAGTAAAAAAACTTAACAGATCTACAAATAACAAAATTAGAAAGGGTGCTCGGACTCCAAACAACAAGAAAAAGTAAATATTTGGGAATATAGCTGACAGCACACTGTAAGGAGAATAATTATAATAAGCTATTACAACAAACAAAAAAGATTTGGAATTATGGACAAAAATGCAACTGTCATTATTAGGAAGAATAGCAGCCATAAAAATGTCTATATTACCAAAATTTCTTTATTTATTTCAAACTATTCCAGTTAAATTAGAAAAGACCTTTTTTGACAATTTTAATAGAATGACAGCAAAATTTATCTGGCAGGGTAAAAAACCCAGAATAAAAATGAAATTACTACAAGATATGAAGAACAGAGGAGGCTTTGGATTGCCAAATTGGGAATTATATTATAGTGCAGCAACATTAGTTTGGCTAAAAGATTGGATTAATTTAAAGAACAAAAGAATATTAGTTATAGAAGGTCATGACCTTCAGAGGGGATGGTATGCCTTTCTTTGGGGTATAGGACCTACTAAACAAAAATATTTCCACAGACATCTGATTAGAGATTTGTTGATATACAATTGGATCAAGGTTAAAAAGAAGCACTATATAAAAATCCCAATTTGGCTATCTACAATGGAAGTGACAATCCACCCAAATAATTTAGACCTGAAGAAAATGTTAAAATATAAAGACTTATTGGATACAAATGGAAATTTAAAAACAACACAAGAGCTCCAAGAACAAGGGCTACGAGTTGACTGGTGGGCTTATCTTCAAATACAAAGTCGATATAAAAAGGATGTAAAGGAGTATGGAATATACTTGAAACCTCAACAATTAGACAAAATTTTATTAGGCCCAGATAAAAAAAATATTACCAAAATTTACAAGTATTTCCTAGAAGTAGAATTAGAAGAAGAAGTAGTGAAAGGATGCATGATCGCATGGGGTCAAAATTTTGGTCATAACATAAAGTTATCAGAGTGGGAGACTATATGGAATAGAAACCACAAATTAACAAAATCAGTAACATGCAAAGAAAATGCATATAAAATGTTCTATAGGTGGCACTTACCCGCTTCGAGATTAGCGAAAATGAACCCTAAAATGAGTTCCATATGTTGGAAATGTAAAAAAAAAAAAAAAAAAGAGGGAACATATTGTCATATGTGGTGGTCTTGCCCAGAGGCTCGAAAATACTGGCTCAAAATTCAAAATTGGCTACAGGAAATCACCAATGAACAATTAGACCTAGAACCAGAACTCTTCCTATTGGGGATCTTCAAAAAAAAATACGTAAAGAGTACAAAATACTTATTATTACACATACTGACTGCTGCCAGGATTGCCTTTGCCCTATGTTGGAAACAGCCACATACACCTGTACAGGAACTGGTTATACAAAAAGTTATGAATTGTGCTGAAATGGATAAATTAACATTGAGTTTAAAAGATAAGGGATCTTCAATATTTTATAAGGTATGGGAACAATGGTATAACTGGATAGATTGGAGACAGACTAAGGATAAGTAATTATTAAATATAGAATATAGATAAAATAAGAATATAATCACCCACAAATTAATATTTGTAAATATTGCACAAATGATTGTTACACGATAAGCACCACGAACAGCTGTTATTATATATTTTTTATGTTTTTAATGTAATAAAATTCAATAAAGTTTATTTTTTTAAAAAAAGAAAACTATCATAAGCTGTTCAACTGCCCAGAGTTTCTTGGAATAAACAAAGACCAGGAAACAAAGGTTGCAACTATAGCAGTAGCAGTGATCAACCACTCAAATGAGTATTCTGGGAATGAGACAGTAATATGTCCATGGGACATGTAATTTGTCTTGTAAACAGGAGATGCATTTGACAGAGTGTAGAACATGAAGTGAAACTTGGGGCTTATGAGCAGGTGTACAAAAGAGAGTGTGCATAATACTGGCACAACAAAGATAGAAGATCACACTAAGGTTAATACTTCCTTAGTGACTTACAGTAAAAAATAGGGTTAGTTCAGACTGGAAACCCAATTAATCAGCCTGCCCTGAAGTTGCCTAGCAACAAGGTGAAAGTAAAGATGATGGTGCCATACTTCTTTTATATGTGAAAGAGACAGTCTGCTATAATGAGTTCCAATGAGTACCAATCTATACTATAGTAGTTTCTGGTTTAGGCACTAATATCAAAATCTGTCCTTTAATTGTTAAAATCTGGATATTGTGGGAAATTTTAGAATTTCTGCCCAATACCTTCTAAGATTTCAGGTGGGAACACCAACATCTTATGAGATTTGGTGATCTCATGGCTAAGAGACTCAGTGACTCAGTGGTTTAATGATGCTGGAGAGTCTGTTCCAGCAGTTCAAATCCTAGTTCTGCATGGTGAGGTGAACTCCCACCACTTGCCTCAACTTTTGCCACCTGGCAGTTTGAAAGCATCATCTATGTGAGTAGTTAAATAGGTACTATTTTGATGGGGAGATGAGCCAGTGCTTCATGTGGACAGTCAGAATCCTTCCAGGACTGAACCTTCCTGGTAGCAATGCCTGTTTGTGAGGTGGCTTTCATGGAGGGAGAGAGCCTCAGATGACACTGTTAGAAAGCCACTTGTCTTTCTTTCTGGTGTGAAACTAGTTTGCCCTCCTGTTGTGAACCTTGGGAAGTGCACAAGCATGAACCAAACAGAGCTAGCAAACAAGCAGCCAAACTACTACTCTGTATTAGCATTGTAGCCTCCTGGCTGATGTAATATCATCATGCACTTAAAAAGAATATCTCAAAGCTATTCAGTTGTTTAAAAATTAAATTTTATTTAAATTTAAGATCCTGCAGATGTTCTCTAAGAATAGAGACACATGGGGGCCTACAGATGTTGCATTGCTAAGTCCAGTGAGCATATGTGGTGTGGCAGCTGCCAGGGTTAGTCCCTGAAGTTTTCTTGGCAATATTTTTGGAAGTTGTTTGCCCTTGCTTTCTTTCTATGACTGAATGTAGTGGTCCAAGGTCACCAGGCTAGCTTAGTACCTAAGATGGGACTTGCAATTCATGGTCTTCCATCCTGTTGTATGTGAATTTATTTTATTTGTATCCTGCCTGATTATTTTTACAAATAACTCAAGGTGGAGAACATCTCCAATACACTGTTGAGGTAATTCCCTGTTAGGAGAATGAGCGCATACAGGGAGACGTAGTGAGAGAAGTGTTTGAATAATACACACACAGCACACAGATACACTGTACAGTAAATGTAGGTTTTACTTCCAGAAAGGTTTAAGCAAAGTTCAAAACAAGCAGTCCAAAGTCATTCACAGGTTAAATCAGTCAGTTTTCAGTCCAGGGATAATCCAATAACAAAGTCCAGTGTCAAAAACAGTTCCGTATCAGACTTACATCAAATCCATGAATAACAGTCAAGTAGAAGGAATGGCAAAACTCTCCAACAGAAGGAAACAGAGACTCACTGAGATACACTCTCTTCTGAGACTAAGATTAAACAACCCAGGTTTCTGGCTCCATCTTATGGCCATTTGAGAAACCACACCCAATTACAGTTTTGCATTTTCTCAAAGATACAATATTAAAATGTCTATCCTGGTTTATATATTTCCAACCCAAATAGCTGTTAGGTGACTTACATTCCTAACATACACCCTCCTCCTCTTATTCTCCCCACAGCAACAACCCTGCGAGGTGAGTTGGGCTGAAAAAGAATGTCTGGCCCCAGGTCACCCAGCTGGCTTTCATGGCTAAGGCAGGACTAGAACTTATGATCTCCTCCTTCCTAGCCTGGTGCTATAACCCCTAGACCAAACTGGTTCTCATTCATTTCATTTGTTCATTGATTCACCTGAATCAAGTACTTGACTTTTTGTTTTGATTACAGAACCATTATTGCCAATTGCCTGTAGGAAGAATCCCTTAGAGCAAGGGCCTTCAAACTTGGCAAGTTTAAGACTTGTGGACTTCAACTCCCAGAATTCCTTAGCTAACATGACTGGAGGAGGAATTCTAGGAGTTGAAGTCCACAAGTCTTAAAACTGTTAAGGTTGAAGACCCTGCCTTAGAGAGAAAGACAAAAGCAAGATGCAAAAAATTTACTCATTTGGACTCTTCCTTCCTCCCATAAACAACAATTTATTATTTTTACATAGTACCACCATATTCTTTTATTATTCACTAGTTATTTATATTGGCTGCAAGCTAAGTAGATAGTTAGGTGCAACAGCAGAAGATTGGTAGCATGAAGGGGTGGGATTCAAATTTGTAACAATCGGTTCTGTGGGCGTGGCTTAGGTGGTGGGCATGGCTTGGTGGTCATGTGACTGGGTGGACATGGCTTGGTGGTCATGTTATTGGCTGGGTGTGGCCAACTCAATATCACTTACATTGAGGCACTCATCTCCTCGCCTGGCCTCTCATGACTGTGGGGATGCTGCAACAGTTGTAAGTGTGAAAAATGGTCATAAGTCACTTTTTTCAGTGCCATTGTAACTTTGAATGGTCACTCCACACAAGCAAAGTACCAGCAAAGGAAGGGAACAAAAAACTCCAGAGAAATTCCTGAGATAGGAAGTCTTATCCTGCCAAGAATGTAATAAGGGTAAATGGAGAGGCAGTTTCTATAAGTAACACCAGAATGTTTCCTTCCTGCCTTCCTTACAGGATTAGGCCAGTAATTTCTTCTAACAATTGGTTCTCTAAACTGCTTAGAATGTTAACAACTGGTTCTAGCGAATAGGTGCAAACTGGTAGAATCCCACCCCTAGTAGCATGGCAGCCAGAGAAGAGGAAACCCTTTTAGATAATGACCTTGAGCCAGATACATTTTGTGGTTTGCCATGAAGGTCTCTATAAGGGATCCTGAGAGAGCATATAGGATATGAGGTGGAGAGATCTCCTTATTTCCAAATAAGAGGAAGATCCATGATTTCAGCCCTAGCATCTTACAATTCCACTGGTTTTTTTTCCCCAGAAAAATATATTTGTATGGGTTGGAGGCAACAAAAAGTCATAGCAGCTATGATAGGGCTTTTTACAATACATAGAAAGACTGGACTTTGCTAAAGAACATGCATTGCCAACAGTTAAGGGACTATAAATGTCAGCAGCTAGACTGCACAGCTGGGAGAGGAGGATGGACTGATCTTGCTATTTCTGCTGGCTGGTCTCTTCACTACTCCATACACAGGATGCTCCCTGAGGCTGAAGCAAAGAGCATAAAGGATCTATAAGTATTCTCATCTTGAAAAGGCAACTTGTTAATGCACTGGGAGCTTTAAAGGCAACAAAGGTGCATACCAAATTCTAAAACAAGAGGTGTATGTAAACAAGTGCTAACACATCAGAAAGTCACATATCACATGCAATGAACAACATAGCAAAGTGCCCAGAAAATCACAAACGAGGAATGGTCTTGCTTCAAAAGTAATCAAAATTTCCTATCCTTTAAAAGTTCCTTTGGTTCAACCCTCCTGCTTCTATCTTTCTAGGCAGTTTCCCCAAAGGTGCTTTTCAAAAGGCAATTGGACTTTCTTCTCTTTTTTCCTTTAAAATGTTTTGCTTCTTATTCAAGAAGCTTCTTCAGTAATGAACCGAAGAAGTTTCTTGGATGAGAAAATAAATGATTTCAAAAAACCCCAAGAAAGTCCAGTTACCTTTTGAAAAGCACCTTTGGGACGACCATGACCTGAATGGTTGAGAATCTCCATGGGCATATAAGCAGTTTTATGTAAGAAAGAACCCCTGTGTAATTTCCATCAAAGCTGCCAATAACATTTTAAAAATCTAAGTATTTGATGATCACTCCATTGCAACAATTGGGCATAATCTCTAATATATTAGAACTTGTGGTTCAGTTCTAGAACAAAACTCAATGCCAGTCCCAAAAAGTGAAACAAATTTGAGCCAAAGCACCTGCATTAGAAATGGACAGATAGTTTTGAAGACTTCTATTCTCCATGTATATTTTGCACAAATTTTAGGCAGAGCATATTGTTCACTTTGAAATCTCAGATGACCTATAATAGATAAATTGTATAAAATAAGTTTGAAAGCTAATGCAGCATCCAAAGATGTACAGACAGCAAAAAGAGACACTATTTGCATCACTGAATAATGTTAAGATGCTAAAAAAATAATACTTACTAGAAAGATGGCCAGAGTCTAGGCTGTTGCATTAAAACCATTTATGTGATATTTCCTTTTTCTTACTTTTCATACAATCAAGCTTTGTTATCTTGCACTTTCTCCACATTACTGTCCCTGTCCTTGTTTCTGAAATCAAATTTTTTTTTCATTCATTCTCTTGTTATTCTACCTATAATTTGCATTACAGCTGCAAAGTAATTGCCTAATCTTACTGTGAATATGTATTTTAGTTGATCATCCTGTGTTAATAACATTGCCAAATGTTTTATTTCCAATTAGTTAATCTCCTGCAGATATATGTAATCCTCATACTGTATTATGTAAGAAAAGAATGAGGCTGAATTTTAACATTTAATTTAAAATATCTCTAAACCTGTTCTACATATTAATGCATAATTTGGCATGGTCCTTGTCAAATAAGGATTTAACATTAAAGGAAAAAAGCAAACTGATTATTGCTGAATTAAAGCCTTGAGCCTGCAACTTTTTACACAACTCTATCCTGCAAGGTCCATGGATTCTACCATTAATCCAAGCAAAGTACATGAATATTAGAATGCACTCTTTGCTTGGCTCTGTCCGCACCATTTCACACACAGTGTAGACATATTCTTAATATTTCTATCAAGAATACTTTTAACAGAGAGTCATAGTGAATCATTATTTCCTAACTAATGCCTCTACATTTACTTGATTGAACCTGAAATAGTCAATGCACAATGAAATAGTACACAGTTCTTAGGAGGGATATTTCACTTTCACAATGATTTGAACAAAGAATCCCTTTAGAGCAGGGGTGTCAAACTCAATTTCATTGAGGGCCACATCAGGGTTGTTTTTTTACCTTGGGGGGCTGGAGTGGGTGTGGCTGGGGTGGCCATGCATCTTGGAGGCGCCTGTGTTGGCCTGAGCTCTGCCAATGAAAACAGGCTTTCAAGCTCTGTTTTTGGCTGTGATGGCCTCCTACAATCCTCTGCCAGTGAAAACAGAGGGCCGCATGCAGCTCTCCCCCAGCTCCATTTCCACTGGCAGAGGCACTGCAGGCCAGTCCTTCGTTGTTTCCAGGGTGGCCCTGAAGGCCAGATCTAAGAATCCTGCAGGCTGGATCCTCCCCCCAGGTCTTGAGTTTGACACCCCTGCTTTAGAGTGTTTCTCTAAAGCAAGTTGTATCCTGCTTCTAATCTCTGGGCAGGAGTAGTCTATCTCTCTATGACAGTAGTATCTGTGTATCCAGAAGTCAGAGCTCATGCAATGAAGAAATCAGATGAGATTATAAAGTTTGCCTCGACTTTTTATTAAGGTGCACTGGGTGTGAATTTTTTTTCTTCCTAGGGTACAATGACAAAGGGAAGATGAACAGAAATAAGAGAAAGGCTATAGTAATTATTAGTTGCTGTCATGAATGATTGTATTGGACAAAACAGAGAAGAATTTCCCAAATTTCTCAAGAGCTTTTTATAAGCTTAAAATATTTCATTTTCAACCCACAAACTTTTTTGTCTTTCCATTTGTTTCCTGGCAGTCAATTTAGCATGAATTTGAATTTGTGAAAAAAATTAAAATATTCTACATACAATAAGAGGTGATGCAGGGATCATACATAAATATTTACAGAGAAGTTCACAAAGAAAGAACACTATTCATGGAATTTGGATTTTTTTTCTTACAAAAAATACACTATACATTTTATTCCAGTGGACAGCTGCACTGCTGTAGGTTTATTTTCTACAAATCCCCAGTGGGTATGAAGCTCTGCTGAAAGGCAGTTACAACGTGCCTAGACTTTGTGTGCGGTGCACTGACAATATCTAACAAAGTCACACAGCTCAAGTCCTGTGAAATTTTCCCTGTATCTTTGGTATTGTTACACTTCTTGGGAGTTTTTTTGCTTATTGTTTAACGAAGTACTCACACAACTGGATCCATCAAATTAATTAAATTGATAGATCTTGGGAGGAAGGAAATTTTTCATTGCAAATTGAATGACGTTTGTGATTAAATAAATGAAACAAGCTCTTACTCTAAGTCCTTTATGTATCAGTAGGCTCCATTTGAAGCTTTGACAATATTCAGAAAGGAAGAGAATATTTTTCACAGAACTAGAGATAGTAGGGATAGTATCTTCTCTAACAAAAGACCTATGTAGTTAATATTTTTCAAAGATGTCCGTAGTTATTCTCAGAGTCATTTCCCTTAAAATATTCTATCCTTCTAAATGTTCTCCTCCAAAATCCTGACTGAGCACAACAAAAGTTTTATTTTAGGATCTCAATAAACTCAAATACATGACAGCAATCAACAAAATGACTCTTCCTGAACCCAACTACATTGGGATGTTGGTACAGACTTTTATATTACTTCACAGATACATATCCTCTGCACAGAGAAAGCCAGCCTTCCAGGGAGAAAATAGAGGCCAGTTCTCCTTCTGCCTGAATGTATGGGAAAGCATTAAAAATTGCAAACTCTTCCTCACTGGAAAGGTTATATTATCATTACACAAATGAGAATTCATTTGCAAGTGAATTGACTCAAAATATTTATGTTTATAGCTGTGCATTATCCTCAGATGAACTTTATAGTTTTAGTTTTTCTCTCTATGTTGCAATGGAACTTTTTATTATCAGCATGCCATGATCTAGGCAAAATTGCAGTATTAAGGTATCTGTACTAGAAGAAGAGCTTCTATGAAGTGCCCAAGCTGCCTTCACGGCTCATACCGTGAAGAATTCAGTAAGTTCCCCACTTAATGCAATTTCAGCTGACTGGAAGTTCATGGTTCATTGCACATAGACTAGAGAATCACATATGCAGTTGAAATAATCACAGCAATCTATTTTAAACAAAAAACACTAGCTGTGCAACATGCTTGCGAGCCAAACTTTGAAGAAACTCAAGAAAAAAAACTAGTAGTTGCAGTATAAGTTGCAGTGGATATTGCTACAGATGGTAACAACTTTCTATAAATCAGTTGTACAACAACTGTTGCCCAATCACTTTCTACTCTTCAAGACCTAGTAGATATTTCCTTGACATTGTTCATTAGCAACTGGTTCCTTAATTAATTTATTTTTATTTGATTTTGAGGTTACCCAGTTTAATTATTCTTATTATTATTAAAAAGAACACACACATACATTTTTATAATTTATATATGGAAGTTCTTGTAAGCTGTTGCTTACAACATTGGTAATCAATAATATTGGTAATATAATCAAAGCTCCTTTTTTAAACTGACCTCTTTTTCATTGCCTTTCTTCTTTTTCTAAGCATCACAATCTTCTTCAGTGACTTTTGTGGCCAGCTTTCAATTATCTCCAAATGGAAGAAAAAAAAATAGTAAAAGAAAACTTAAAAAAAAAGAAAGTCAAGCAAAAAATGAGAGTTGAGTAGAACACAAATTTCTTGTATTCTATAACACAGGTAGCTGAATCACAAGAGTTGTAACACTCTTGTTGATTGATTCCAACTATTTGCACACATATGACTTTGACACATGAGCCGACTACTAATATTTTACAGAAGCGAGAAAGGAGAACAAAATATAAGTTCCATTATCACCCTATTTGCCACACTATGTTTCTCCTTTGGAAGTAACTCCTGAATACTGCCTACTGTGATTTCTGTAAAAGAAAAGGATCAGCCAATTTGTAGGTAAATCAAACCTAGATGACAGAAGCCTTATCCTACAGCATAACACTGAAGGAGGAAAAAAACTTTAGTGAACACTATTTTGTGTCGTGACAGTGATTTGACATGTTGCAAGCAAAACACATGTGAACAGGGTCCTATTGCTTTGTGCCACAGGCACAATTTCAGTATAAGCTGGCTGATATATTCTTAGCTGTTACCACTGCCGTGAAAGAACATTAGAGATGTGGTTTTCTCTTTCTGCTTATGTAGAATCCAAAAATACAGCTGTTTAAATGTAGAGATATGAGAGGTGTAGCATAGCTAAGCTTTAATTAGCATGCTGGAAACACTGCAGAAAATTGTTAATTCCAGCAGTTAGCTTAGGGAAACAGTGCTTGCAAGGTTGTTAGACACTTGTTTCCAAGGCCAGGATCATCTGGTGGATAGGAAACAGGAGAATATCTTTGATTATAAGTCATCCTTCCTCCGTTAAATACAAATGTGATTATTCCTATTTTCAGAAATAAAATAAAATGCATGTCGGCTCAAGTCATATAAGGCAATGACTTATATATCAGTAGCTTCTCCATGCACAAGGGGCAATTTTTCTGATTAAGGCACATTCCCATAGAAGTCACTTGGTAGGGCCACATTTTAAATGATGCTAAAGTTGGGAAGGGAGGACCAATCCCAAGTGTGTACAATGCTAACATTTTCTCCTTGACACTTTTTTAGGGCCCTTTTTTCTTTTTTGATATCATCTTCTCTCTTTTCAGATAAATGGATTATGGGAACTGGAAGTCCAAACTGTTTCTTACAGTAGATAGTTAAAATAAGACTGATAACTGCTTGAAAATAAACTATTTGGCTAAAGGAAGGAGGCGGGGGAACAAATCCTTAAACAAGGAAGCATAATTCCATCATATTACCACCTCAAAAATTAAAAAAAAAAAAGAATCCTCTCTTAATTTACTCTGCATATTAATGGTTCCATGGAAAGAATGTTAATCTTTACTTTGAAGGAACAGGGAGATGTGTACTTTTCCTCAGTGCCTGAATTTTGGTGGCAATGGGGACAAGAAGTACTTTCTTTCACTTGACTGACATTGGAGGATAAATTGTCATGTTCAAGATTTGCTATGAATTGAAGCTTCCTAAAGTCCACAAAGGTCTGGTTAAACTAAAAGTAATGCTTCCACCAAGAGCCATGTTTATCAGAAAACAAAGCCACTGATGTCCAATCAGCTGAAAATATGATACAAGGTGGGATTCATCAGAAGCCTTTTTTCCCCATTACCACTCAAGAACTGGTTTTCATGGGCAACACCCCAAGTTCAGATTATAATTGTTCTCCAAGAATGAGGAGTTTGGTTCAATCATATATCCAGAGATGGAACTCACAGATTATTTGTTCTGAAACAAAATCATAAATATACCCACTGAAAGTCATGTCCTTATTTTTCTGATTCTGTTCACAAGTTTTTAGAAGGTTCATATACATGCTTATCCCCTCAATTTACCTAGTACTATTTTTTATTAACTTGAAGCACCAGCTGTAAAAATCCCCCCATCCCAAAAAGAGTCTAAAGTGAAAAAGCCAAAGGGAAGTAAAATTAACAAAATCTAAGTGAAATTGATCTAATGAAATGTTAACTGGTTATCTAACAAATTAGATGTTTCTGAGAAATTACCATATAACCAAATAAACAGGAACTAAAAGGAATCAGTGAAAAGGAAAATAAGATGTGTGTGTGTGTGTGTGTGTGTGTGTGTGTGTGTGTATACCATAAACACCACAGCATTTCGTGGAACAAATGAAATAGTACCATGAAAAGAAACTTTCTATTCCTAGTGTGAGCACATGACTGTTCAATTCTCAGTCCAATTTTTTCTGGCAATTGGACATCAAAGCACAGAATCAGATATTCTAAAGTTGAGAGGAGAGTGGAAAGGTCTGAAGTTAAGAAAGACGGGGCAGCCAATGTTTGGATGTTACAGTAATTTTAAACATTCAGGCACCTTTCGGGATCATGTTTGTCATGCTCAGAAGTGAAGGAATCAGAGGAGAAGGTATTAAGTAGCAAACTGAAAGTGAGGACTCTGCTCCCTGCATAAATCAAAGTTCTTTCCCAGAACTAGCCCGAGGCAATATCAGTTGCATAGCTCTCCACTTATAAGAGCTTATAAGTCATTATTTGATGGTGTTTGCTGCCGCGAATCTGGAACATGGCTCTTTTACACTCTTTCTCATTTGGTTTTAGATTGATATCATTCCTGGTCCAAAATATACCTCAGTTACAAGTCAGCTTCCTCCCCTCCCCCACTCCTTGCATTACGCTGATTGTTAGCTTTCTTTTGTATTCACAAATCAGGAAGCTGTAACTGATTGGGAAAACAAAGTAGCTTGGCAGTGCTTTATGTATTTATGTATTTATTTATTGTTTAAACTCTCTTCTGTTCAAGTTTTAACTCTTTATTCAGTAGACACAGAACACCCAGAGATCATCATAAGAATGCAAATTTATGTGGGTAAATTTTGGTTTGATTTTGACCTGATGCCAGGAGTCTTAACAAACCTGTAGCATATTTCCATTTCTTGTACATGAGGTGTTTTCCTACTGAAGCTAAAATATAGCAGCTCTTCAGGTATAAATCCTGTATCTCATCCTTTTGATATTGACTCACTGAGCTATATTTTCTGTAAAAAAAAAATCTCATATGAGCAGATTTTCCTAAAATATATAAATAAAGTTCAAATTGTGATTCTAGTCATGTTTTAACATGGAAGTGCCCTAAATACAAGATCCATGTAATATTTATCTGCATAGTAGTTAAAAACACATGCTTAACCAACCTGCTTTCTTGATGGGGAGCTCTGGATGACTCCAGTTAGCATTTCTGTGCAATTTACAAATATGCCTTGTAAATTGCAGTGAAGCACCACACAGGTGCATTTTCTCAAAGAGAGATAAAAGAAAATGACTTACTTAGCTACCCTCATCTTTTATTAATCAATTACAATTATTAATCAATAATTACAGTTATTAATAAACACAACAATAACAAAAATAAATACAATTATTAATCAATACAATCATACATCTTTTTGATGCATGATTGTATTGATTAATAATTGTATTAAAACTGAGTAAAATAGGAAATATTGGTACCTGTTCATCTTCCAGGACAGTGTGCATGGTTCACCATTGATATGAAATTGCCCTCCTCCATTCCTGCCCTCCAAAACTTATTGACAGCTCAGTTCACCAAGTTTTGAGATTTGATGACCAAAGCAAGTGAGAAGTAAGAAGACATTTGTTGTCTGCTAGTTGTTTAGGAAGGCAGATAATTTGGAAATAAAGAGAAGTAATGGATGACGAAAATAATTTGGGACTTTCTGTATCAGATGTTAGATTTGTTCCATTTTTAAATCATTGGTTCATAAAATCCAGGAACCCATTGTGTCATTGCTGTAGCACAGTAAGTAGTGTCAAAAGTGAAATCCCAATGTCCCTTAATAAGTTTCATGGATGAATGTGGGTTTGAACATAAGGAACACCAATCTTTTAAGAAATTCATATTTTCTGTTTGCTTTAATAATTATAGTTAAAGATAGACAACAGGAAAAAATCTGACATTATATTCTCAATATTCCCTAATGGAAACAGGTGAGCATTTCAATCTAATTGCTTTCTGACAAAAATGTATCAACATTTGCAAATTCATAGAAAAAATATAATTTAAAATGGATATGTTTTTACATCCAGTTACTCTTCCTCCCTCCCTCCCTCCCTCCCTCCCTCCCTCCCCCCCTCTCTCTTCTCTCTCCCTCCTGCCCTGCCTCCCTCCCTCCCTCTCTTCCCTGTGATAGGCTTATCTTTTATAACAATGTGGCAGGCAGACATAACTTGTTCAATTCTCTCAGCTGGGATAGCTGCATGTGCTGAATTTCAGTGATACAGATAAGTGAGGTTTCAGTTGATCCTTATAATAAGAATTTACAAAATTCACACAGTTTTCCAGAAAAAACAGAATCTATGAAATTCTGTCAGTAGAAATGCAGGAGGCGCAAAAAGAAATGCTTTCGTACAATCATTAATTGTTGTGTTAAAGGGATATTTTAACATAATGTAAGGAATGAACTAAGAATTTTATTTTTTTGCTGCTATATGGATATGCAGGGAATATTATTTTGCTTTGTTTAATATCAAGAGAAGGGCTTCTCACTCTATTCAGTTCAGTTCACTCCATTTATTGGTACAATGGAGATAATCTTTCTAGAGTATTAACATGTATATGAATATTTTAAACATGTCCCAGACCCAACCCCCCACCTCACCCGAAGAGTGGGTTTGCAAACCAATGGACATTTGGCTTACTAGCAAATGTTCCATTAAATTATCTGCCTTTCCTGTTTTGGCCTATATTTTTAAAGCCACTTTCTTCCTTTCTTTTCATTCTTTTCTGTTTACTGAATAAAAGATGCTGTTGGAATAATTTGCATAAATTCCCTTTAGAATTCAACAAAATCCCATTATAGCTTCAAAAAATGAGTTATTTTTTTAAATGCAGCAAGCTTAGCTTAGTGGTTTTAAAGATGGTATAACTTTACTTTGTATGCAAAGCAAACCTCCAGGAGAAATATAGTATTATTTTTATTATTTAAATGTTTTTAAAGTTATATGTGTATATGCATATGCATGTGTGCATGTGTATGTATTTATTAAGGTTTCCCGTTTTAATTGCCTCAGTACCCAGGCATCACTGAAATTCTGCTTACCTCCCATTCCTGGGGCTGCTTATTTATTAAAAGGTTTATGAAATATTTAGTTACTCTCAGATGGTTTGCTCTTGGGAGCTCTAGCACGGCTGCTAGAACACAAGGACTGATGCAGGGATCCCTCCACAGTCATAAAGATATGGCAGCTGCCACTGAACTGTCAGAAAAACCTACTTCAAAATCACACCCTACCCTATCTTCCCCACAAATATCTCAAGGAAAAGGAAAAAAAGAAAAAGGGAGGGAGGGAGGAATGGAGTGGAGCGGAGCGGAATGCAGTAATTGTTGGCCATTTCTTCAAATTATTTTTCCATTGGAGAACAACAATGAGAGAATAGTACTGCCTTCACAAAAGTCTCTGAAATGTAATTTGAAGTTGTCTGGCCCAGAACACTCAGTTAGTTGTATGGGGAGTTGAACCTGGATTTTCCCAGTCTTAGTCCATCACGATTGCCATATCTCTAGCTGTTCCATCTGCAAATCATCCCCAATGCATTTTAAAAGCAACCTACATTTCCTTCACACTGCCATCACCATCTGCAGATCAAATACATATTCAGCATGATGTCCATTTGCTGGCAATTCTGAAGCTCACACAGAGTACCTTCAGGCAATCACTGCCTAGCCAAAGCTAGCCAGTAGCTAAGCAAAGCAAATGCCAGCCCATCAGCACTCATTCCATCTGTTTGAGTCCTAGAAGCCAGAAAGTTTATTCCAAACAACTTATCTCTGTTTCATCCCTACTAGTTCTGTAAGTAGTCAAGCCACTGCATTTTGAACTAATTTAAATTCCCAAGTTATGTGTTAAATATACTGTATGTAAATCTTTGTTCTAGACTTTTAATTTATTTTGCTTGAAAAGCATGCATCTCACAATGCAGGTGTTATATACTGTCTGCCATCTTGCAATGTGATCTCCTAGAAATACAAGTTGTAGTTAGAAAATAGAATGCAACTATTACACACCCAAAAGCAGAATTTCTCACAAAGAGGGTAAAGGCTGGTAAGAAAGAAAATCAAAACACTCTGATGAATTGCCAGACAGATTTACAGTTGTATTTTGGAGAAGATATTGATTGCAAGCAAACTAAGATGGATTTAAACAACTTTGGCTGTTAAAGATTTGTTGGTTTAATAGCCAAATCTGGCTCTAGGTTCTGCCTCAGTTTACCTTCCCAATAAACAACCGAGAGAGAATATCATTTAAAAGCAATATATGGGGTGCCTTGATAAAGTGGGATCTCCCTATGAAAAGGAAGAACCCTGAGATCCATCTTACCTTTCCTTTTACAGTTATCACAACAAAGACAATGCAAGAGGAAAGCTAATTGGACAAGATAAAAGTCACCTCCCTCTTGCATAGGAATTCAGTTACATGTACTCAAACATGTTACATATTTTTATCCCATAATATCACACGTGTTCATTAAAATGATGTTTAACAGTAGAAGGGGCATATGTTTTAAGGGGAACGGTTGTTTGGAGTTCACACAGAGATAAGCCAGACCCCAATTTACACTAACAACCTTTTTCTTATCTGGAGATAGTCTCCAGCTAGTTTATCTTTCCAGTCTAGGAATGTTAAAAGCTACCAATCAATCCATACAGCAATAGGATAGAAAGTTTTCCTACATTCCAGTCTATAGTAGTTTGATAAATCTTTATAAAAGAGAGAGAAATAAGTTAAACAAAAATACAAAGTAACTATGTTAGTTAACAAGTTACAAAATCCGTGTCATGTAGTCTTCAGGTTCCAGAGTGAATCAAGACCCCATAAGCATTCCAGGGTGAAGAGACTGGAGAATAGTCATGGTCTATTATGGTCAGAGGTAGAAGAAAATTAAAAGGAAGATTAACGTATTGTGCTATTAGCAATGAGAGAGTGCCAGCTATGCATAATTAACTCCAAGGAGAGAATTTAGACATAGTTATATCCATAGAATAAGTAACATGATAAATAGCAGAAGCTCTGCTTTTCAGGCAGGGAACAGTTAATTCTAAGAGTGCCAGAGCAAGCAATAAATTGCTGCTTTATTGCAAATTGGATTCTTTGTGACAAAAGTTGTAAAAAGGAGAAGGATGACAAATGCTATCTTGCTTATACTGGTTAAATGTTACATAATTAATCTTGCCTGGCTGAAAACAAACCAGTGTTTTCTATCTGTATTACAAGTAAAGCAGAAAAAGAATTCCCAAGAAATGCAATTTTAATTCAGAGCATTGAACTCATAGACCAATACAAACATAAGGAAATCTTAAACTGTATATCAGGTTGATATTAAGAACCTTTTTGCTCACCAAGCTTCATAACAAACTGATGGAGAAGTAGGTTCTGAACAGCACAGTCTTGTGAATTAATGTGTGGGTATGCGTGTGGGTGCATGTGTGTGTGTGTGAGAGAGAGAGAGAGAGGGAGGGAGGGAGGGAGGGAGAGAGAGAGAGAGAGAGAGAGAGAGAGAGAGAGAGAGAGAGAGAGAGAGAGAGAGAGAGAGGGAAATTTCCCACAGATTGCTCATCTCTGACAAAACTACTCCTGTTGCTTGATGAAACAGGTATGGAAGGAACAATGGCTAGGGAGATAAAGCCCTGTATTATACTAAGCTTAGATCTGAATTGAAATTTCCTATGACAGCTGAAGAAAAGGGCAACCCATTGTGCCTAGAATGGAGTTTTTATTTTATTTTCCCATAAAGTGTTTGGCCAGTAAAAAAAGAAGAGGGTTCTCTCCATGTGTATGTCTTTATAAGAAAAGTGGTACAGGGACATCACACATTAAAAGTTAGTTTTTAAATTGAGAAAGAGAGAGGAACAGAGGATAATATCCCAGGATATAATCCCAATTTAAAGGGAGACGGAGATGAAACACTTTCCCAGCTGTTGGCCTTCTCCCTAGGGAAATCCCCTACCATATTAAAATTCCCAAATTGGCAAAAGAATATGACATTGAAGCTTTGTAATGTTGGAGATAACTATTGCAGTGTGCCAATGGCACAAGAAAAAGTTGGCTGCACATTTGAACCTTCATTTCATTGGAAAAGTTTTGACAACTTACACTAATCTTCCAGTGACAGTGTAAGACAGTATGACAGTGTGAACTAATATGAAATAAAGAAATCAAATAAACATCCCAAAACCTGATTCAAAAAAAAATTCCATGACTCACAGCAGAGGATTAGAGTATTGCAGTTTGTTGGATCAAGGCATTAAATGGCTGAACTTGACTCAAAAACCAATTAGTAGTACAAAAAAAATAATGTAATAAATTTAAAAGTCCTGTCAAGTCCAATCAGGTTTTCAATTCAAGGGCACCATCCTGAGGTAGAAGGTGGAGAATAGAAATCACAGAGGAACATTTAGCACCCTAGAGAACAGAGGTATACAAGGGATCAGTTTGGCAAAAATCCCAGAGCAGGAAAAGATGTAATTCAAGTGTGAAATGCAAAAGGTCAAAAAGCAAAAGAAAGAAAAAGAGAGAGGGAGAGAGAGGCAAAGAAATAAACCTTAAATAAAACAAAAAAAATATGATAAAGGAAGTTCCATGCCCAAGGAACATAGTCAAGTACATTCTTACACAAAGGATGGTATTGTAGAAATTTAGTGACATGCAACAAGAAAGTCTCAGAGTTCATAAGGTACTCAGAAGCACCAAGGTAAAATCTATTGGAATAGAAAAGTTTTGTTACCTACTTAGAAAGTTAGCTGCAAGCTAAGTCACAAGACTTTTATGTCAGGAGTGTCAAACTTGCATTGTCATTGCAGCATCACGTGATGTATCGGGACTTCTTTCCCTTTGCTAAACCAGGTGTGGGCATGCTAGTACATCTGGCCCATGGGCCATGAGTTTGACAGCCCTGTTTTATATGGTTGTATCTGATTAACAAGTACAGAATAGACTATCTTCTACCTACCACTTAATCTATTGAGAAATGGGTTACTAGAAATGAGCAATGGTTAGCATCAGGATACAAAGAAATTTTGCAGAGTAAGCTGATAGAGTTCCACAAAGATCTCTCCGAGTCATAAATAGTTTCAAGCTCTCTTTCTAATAGAAAGTTAGTCTAGAAAAAACCTTAGAGGAATTCAAAAAAGTGCTTACAGGCAAGTTGTGCACTGCTACTTTAATCTAATGCAAGATTGACACTGGAAATGCAAGAACAATAAAGTAGAAGCTTTTCCATATTCTAGAAAAAGCCAGAGACCCATTGAAATAGAAGTAAAAAGCATGGTACAGTTAAATGTAATTTTATCCTCATATAATGTATAGACAAAAGGGAATCTAAATGGTATACAAGCAAAATATTAAAACAAAAATATTTTGACAGCATCCCAAGTTTAAAAAATGCCTATTTTAATTAAAAGAACAAAAACAAACTTGGAAGACAGTTTTTGTATAGCATCAGTTTCTCCTTGCCTTGGGCATACCTTCTTAATTCTCAATCTATTTCTTTCTTTTTTTCATCCCTTTAGTATCACTCTTCATTCTGATCTTTTCAAGAAGAAGATCAACCTGATTTCCCAAGTCTGGATGAAAAGATTAATCAAGTACTTTATAGGCTCACATTTCTTTTCATTGTAAATGCAGTGTTTGTGATAATTAGTTAGAAAAGAAGAAAAGGAAAGTAGGGAATGAATGTTACTGCAATACATTGGCCATTATTATGGGATATCATTCATATATATATATATATATATATATATATATATATATATATATATATATATATATATATATATATACCCTGTTTCTCCAACAATACGGCCTCCCCCAATAGGAAGTCCCAGCATGTTTTATAGGCATGAAATGAAATTAAGCCCCTCCCCCTAAATTAAGGCCTATATTAAAACATGCAAAATGGGGGGGAATGGTGGGGGGGGCTTGCCTTTAGGAAGTACTTTTGTTGCACACCTGAATATGGTGCTGCCTGCGTTGACCCCGATATGAAGTGCCCCACCAACGCCGAGGTCAACATCCAAGCTGTCGCCACCCGCCCACCTGCCTGAAGATGCAAGGGGGGGGAATTAAGTCACCCCAAAAAAAGACAGCCTAGCCATTTTTTCGAAGCACAGAGCGGAAGACACAAACCTGAAGATGATGAATGAGACTTCATCGAAACGTTGCCTAGATACTTCCAATCTTACGCGGGAGCATTCAGCTTTGTTCAGGTATTTTCCCACGTCATTGTAGTTGTTCTTTTAAAGTTGTAGCAACGTTTCGGCAGAATCTCATCTGCCATCATCAGGCTTCTGTATAGTGTTCATCTGTGAGTCAGACTATATATATATGGCAAACAATAACATTAAGCAGAACAATAACAAAACAAATGCTGCTTAAGCTTTGCCTTTAGAGAAGAAAAATTTTATTATTACATCATTATCATGCCCATCAATAATAATAATAATAATAATAATAATAATAATAATAATAATAATAATAATAATAATAATTAGTCATAGAAGTAGTAGTAGTCGTAGTAGTAGTAGTAGTAGTAGTAGTAGTAGTAATATTGCCAGTGCTGTATAAACATGATCACTCTTCACTGTTGCTGCCAGCTCTCTTAATAAATACAATAAGTGTAGTTGATTATTAGATAATCTGGTTCTGTCTTGGCTAGATATGAGTTCAGCCTGAAATATTAGGGGTTTGAGAACTGGAATAATTCACTTCTGAAATATTCCAATATTGCTTTACTATTACTCAGGACTGGGGACTTATTTCACTTCATTTGATAGCCCAGCAAAGAGCCGCTTTGAAATGCTTGATTAACAGATGTCTCTTTCTGTTGACTAAACAACAACTTCCTAAATTTTACAAAGACCCTCTGTCATCAAAGCTAGAGTGATCAGTTATCTGAACAAGCATAGGTGGACATAGACTTTAGAATGGAGGGCAAATTAATTTTCTTAGCATCCACCACAAAAATTACAGCCAAGAAACAGCAAAAAAAAAAAAACCAACTTAGATCTATGAATAATATGAAATCGCTTTTCCCAGCACCAAGACGTTGGGTTTTCAATTGCAAGAATGTGCTAGAGCAGGTTAAGAGGCAAAAGTCTCCAGTGTGTAACTGATTATGGTTTGTCAATTTCAGGCATCAGACCACACAGCCCACATCAACTAATTAAGGTCACAGGGTAGAGCTATTAACTTGCGGCTAACACTTATTAGGGAAGTGCTGCTCCACAGGAAAAAAAACTGCTCAGTAAGGGATAGCCTGTGAGCTACTCAAAAAGCCAGACAATATTTGATTTGAAGGCTATGTCTACTGGATAGAGAACTATTATCTGATCAGTCTTTTTTGCCAGATGTTTGGTAATCCTACCCCCAAGATGGACCTCCTAAATGAAGTATATTAGCCTTGCCTTGATATTTTAAGGTGAAATCAGGCATCTCAAAGGCACTTAGTTGAGTAGAGGTGATACATTCACCTCTGTGTGAAAATTATCTTGCTCAAAGTAGAATGACCGCCATGTGTATTTTCCAGTAACTAGGGTCAATTTAGCATTGAGTCATAAAATGTCGTGGCATGAGTACTCATTCTCTCTGTGTTGGTGTGTGTGTGCATGCACCATACATGAACATTGGAAGTAGGGCACAGAATATAATGTGTTTATTCCTTACTTTCTGTACAGAACTATACAGAGGTATTGTAGCACCTTATATAAAGTTGCACAGTGTTACAGAGGCAATGCAACAGCTATAACAGAATGGATCTTTCCCACTTGTCAAACCTGGCATGCTCTTGTAATTGCTTTGACAGACACTATTGTAGGGTGTTTCATAAAATAAAGTACATCTGTTTGAAATTCACAAGCCTATCTCATTTGTGGAATCTGATTGACAGCAGTATAACTGCAGCTAGTAGACATCCATTCAAACATAGATGACAACGATGTAGTACATTTAGTGACAAAATCATTAATTTTAATATCAAGATTCACAGTTTATAATTAGGAAGGTATATTTGATGGGGAAATAATTCATCTTAATTCATTCCACTGACTATTGTGTTTCTGAAAATACATAACCAAAGATATTTGATTTGGTGAAAAATCTTTAAAATAAATTATTTCACAACTTGAAGCTATTTTAGTTTCCTTGGTTAATTGCTATCCAACAGGCTGAAATATATTTAGATTTCAGGGTATCATAATTTATTATTGTATTTTATTACTTATTAAATAAACATCTAGGACTAAAACTTCTTATATTTGAGAATACATATTTCTCTTTCCAATAATGAGGGTCCCAATAACCATGTCCCAGAATCACATGGAAAATGTAGATCTCAGAGAAAATAAAATGACAATTCTTATCAGTCTTCACTTTTCCATCCCCAGCCACCTTTTTATAAGGTAGCATCGCACATATTTCTTTTCCAATGTATGTTATCTATCTATGATGCACCATCCCATCATTCAAATCTTTCTAGAATTATTGACAGTGGTGGTATATCATAAATGAGCTTATATTGCAGATAAATATCTACAGTGGTGTCTTTCCATAAAAGCCTACACCAGGATCCTTTTTTAAAAAAAAAACTTCAGGGAATGGAGTATTAATGGTTGTTGATGTAAGAGTCAGTCATATGTATACTGGTTTTATCAACTGGATTGATAAAAAACATTACTAAAGATTACATCCAATGCATTCCTGGAAATCAGTCTAGGAAGTCGAGAAAATTGAAAAATGAGAAACACAAAGAGCAAATGAACATTGACTGATGAACATTAAGCAAATTCTAGTCCCATCCTATTGGACAAACCTAGAAGCACTTGGGAGGAAATGATAAAAAGGGGGGAGATTGTGATCATGTGATTGAAGCTCCACTCTTTTTGTATAGGCACATGATCAATGCAATCAACTGCAATCTTAATTTTTTTTTATGCTTTGTTCAAAATGTTTATAGGTCCAACTCTTCCATAATTGTTGATACACAGTCATAGCAAGCATATTTAGTAGTACCTCTAAGTTGGAAAAGTCATGATTACACAAAGAGAGAGAACCATAAAATATGCATAGACTTGTTCAGTTCACTGTATGGATTAAACGATTATTTCCACAATTCACCACTCCATTTTATTAATAGTAAGACAAATTATGAGTTCAGAATTTGACTTAATGAAGATTCTCCAAAGAATTTGCAATATTGTAAAGAGACACACAGATATATGAAAACTATTTAAAGAAGTGCTCGCTTCGGCAGCACATATACTAAAATTGGAACGATACAGAAAACTATTTAAAGAAGATAAATACTTCTGCCATTGATTCTTGCAATTATACACATTGACAAATTTCTACAGTATATTCTTGATGGAAATTGCATACAGAAATATGGTATTCTTTAAATAACAAGTAGTCTTGATGTTTTGTAGTAATTGTAATAGGTTGGATGAAATATTAAACTTTAACTAAAAATTGATATATTTCTGTAGAAATATAGTAATATTATTATTAAATTTGCAGATGATACAACAGTGGTGGGAATCATCTCCGGGGAGGGATGAGTCTGCCTATCGAGATGAGGTGGACTGGTTGCTTTTGTGGTGTGGAGACAATAACTCGGTCCTTAACACCTATAAGACCAAGGAGCTTATAGTGACTATAGAAGAAATAGATCAAACATCCAGCCCTTGCTTATCAATGGAGACCGAGTGGAGCAAGTGGCCAGTTTCAAGTTTTATCATAAAAGAGAACCTGACCTGGAGCGCTCACATTGCAGCACTGGTCAAAAGAGCCCAGCAGAGATTATACTACCTGGGACTGCTCAGGAAACAACTGAATGAAAAACTGCTGGTGACTTTCTACTGCTGCACCATAGAGAGTATTTTAACTTACTGCACCTGTGTATGGTTTTCCAATTGCACAGTGGCAGATAAGACAGCGCTCCAGAATGTTAACATCATTGCCCAGAGGATCATTGGTTGCCCTCTCCCCTCTTCGGAAGAGCTTTATAGCTCCTACTGCCTTAAGAAAGTTCAAAACGTTCTTAAAGATCCATCTCATCCTGGGCACCCTTTTTTTGAACTATTACCATCTGCAGATGGTACAGGATAATAAAAACAACAAATAGGCTGAAAAACAGCTTCTATCCCAGAGCAGTACTGTACAGTGCAATATAAATGCAATATCAGGGGTTTTCAATTCAATTGCATAGAATGTGAAGGATGTATGTTTTGTTTTATTTTTATAATTATAATGTACACTGAAGATAGCATTTTGTTGTATGAGGTGCAATGACAATAAAGTAAAGTAACTAAATATCTTCTACAAATCTAATTACATTTTTACAAGCAATGTTGTTGCATGATCATATTATTAAATTATTGCTTGTTTTCTAATTTATAAACTGCTTTATATAGGTATGGAATGAGATATTCAAGCATATTCTTATTGACTTGTCCTTGTGTTTTTTTAAAGAATAGAATAGAATAGAATAGAATAGAATAGAATAGAATAGAATAGAATAGAATAGAATAGAATAGAAGGCAGTGCAATGCAATGCAATGCAATGCAGTGCAGTGCAGTGCAGTGCGGTACGGTGCGGTGCGGTGCAGTGCAATGCAATGCAATACAATACAATACAATAAACAGATGTGGAAGGGACCTTGGAGGAAGCCCTATACCATTTCAGACAAATGGTTATCCAATCCCTTCTTTAAAACATCCAGTGCTGGAGCATTTACAATTTCTGCAAGCAAGTTGTTCTCCTGATTAATTGTTCTAACTGTCAGGAAATTTCTCCTTAGTTCTAGGTTGTTTCTCTCCTGGATTAGTTTCCACCCATTGCTTCTTGTCCTGCCGTCAGGTGCTTTGGAGAGTAGCTTGAT
Source organism: Notechis scutatus (assembly GCF_049901735.1). NCBI lineage: Eukaryota > Metazoa > Chordata > Lepidosauria > Squamata > Elapidae > Notechis > Notechis scutatus. The sequence continues at coordinate 283,778,593 of NC_142009.1, read as the reverse complement.
TCCCTCTTCTGTGTGGCAGCCCCTGAGATATTGGAACACTGCTATCATGCCACCCCTCATCCTTCTTATCATCAGACTAGACTAGAATAGAATTCTTTATTGGCCAAGTGTGATTGGACACGCAAGGAATTTGTCTTGGTGAAAATACTCTCAGTATACATAAAAGAAAAGATACATTCATCAAGAGTCGAGAATCATAAGGTACAACACTTAATGATAGTCATAAGGTACAATAAGCAATCAAATCATGCTAGGAAACAGTCAATATAAATTGTAAGTATACAAGTGACAAAGTTACAGTCATACAGTCACAAGTGGGAGGGGATGGGTGATAAGGAGTGATGAGAAGGTTAATAGTAATAGTAGTGCAGACTTTGTAATAGTTGAACAGGGATGAGGGAATTATTTGCTTAGGACAGTGATGGCTTTCGGGGAAAAACTGTTCTTGTGTCTAGTTGTTCTGGTGTTCAATGCTCTATAGATATACCAAATGCCAGCAACCATTCTTTATGTTTTAACCTCCAGTCCCCTAAAAATCTCTGTTGCTCTTCCCTGTACTCTTTCTAGAGTCTCAGTATCTTTTTTACACCGTGGCGACCAAAACTGGCCAAGTGTGGCCTTTCCAAGGCATTATAAAGTGGTATTAACACTTCATGTGATCTTGATACTATAATAATAAATAGTATTATAGTAAACAGTAAATGTTTACTATTTGCAAATGTACCTGTTTTACAATATGTGTTTACTCCTCTCCACTCAGAAATCCATTCAATTCAGTGTGTTTTAGTTTCAGATAAGTTGGTATATAATAGCAGGTGAAGCATATAAAGTTAGTAGTTTCCTAAGATAATGAATTTTCATTAGAAACTGTCATTTTTACCAGCTGCTGGGAAAGCAAATATGTATTTATTTTTCTTCCTAATTATTAGAAATGATTTTAGCATTTAAAAGTGCTGAAAAAAAAGAGGGAAAGGAAAGCTGGAAACAAGAAAAAGAGAAAGTTGGAACCCTGAACATAAAATGATTATACTTACATTTGCAGTGCCAACGTTCTGAGATAGTGAACACTTTTTGCAATTTGATTGTGTGTGAAGAGAGCATGAATTGATTTTAAAAAAAAATCTATTAAATCTAATCTTCCCAAAATGAATACATTTGGCCCCTAGATTTACTGAGATATATCTCCTTCAGGGCTGACAAAGTTTATCAAACCTCAGAAGTGGTCTTAAGGGTTCCCATATTACTTGATGCCTATCTGAATTATTGGCCTTTGGCATTTGTAACCAGAACCAATTGGTCTTTTCTTAAAAAAAAAGCTTCTCTACAGTAGTTGATAACATCACAATAGCTTCACAGCATCATCGCAAACCACAGAGAAGTCATGGATTGACAGCTTTGTAAAAATCACTTGCTAGCTATGGGAATGTATGTCTTCCATGAGAAGGATCTCTTTTTAATGCATTCTGATAAGAATGGATGCCTTTCTTCTTCCTTATATTGAAAAAGAGATTTGCACTCAAAAAGGGAATGATGAAAAAAGAAATGTGGCATAACAAGTAATACATAAGTACATTTTTTCTAATCATATTTCTGCTCTTTCCTCAAATATATGCACTAATGTATCTGTTTTGCTGGGACTGTATGTTGTTGTTGTTGTTGTTATCTCTTTTATTCATTAAACATAAATCTCAGTCAGCTGAACATTTAAAAATGTATCATAAATACCAGTGACTGGTGCTAATGGTTGATACGGGTTGCTGCCAGGATCCTAGGTATCAACCAAGTATCTTCTTAAAATATACAACGTTTCAAGTAGCACAGTTTTTTGCAGTTCTGCTGGTGTTATTGCAGGGAGCTGCAATTTCTTGATGTGTTTTGTAAAATTCTTGGACATGGTACCAAGTGCCCCAATGACAATGGGTATCACTGTTACATGTTTCATCCATAACTGTGTAGTTTCGATAGGCAGGCTGCGATATTTTGTGATTTTTTTCCAGTTCTTTTTCTTCGACTCTGGCGTCTCCTGGTACAGCAATATCAATAAATTGCATACTTCAGCCCTCGACAACCGTAATATCTGGCATGTTGTGTTCCAAATGGCAATCTGTCTGTATTCAAAAGTCCCACAAGATCTTCACTATCTCATTCTTGACAACCTTTTCCATTTTATGTTCCCATGACCTTTTGGATACAGGTAGGGTGTATTTTTTACATAATGACCAGTGGATTAATTTAGCAACTTGATCATGTCTAGCTTTGTAGTCAATTTGTGCGATTTTGCTCTACTCACGTATTCAACTTTGTCATTGCACAGTCAGCAGATGATAACGATGATATTATTATTATTATTATTATTATTATTATTATTATTATTATTATTATTATTATTATTATTATTATTATTATTATTCAACAGCCCATGTATAGATGGGTCATCAAAGTACCAGTCAGGTCATCTTCTAAACCCAAGAATTGAATGTCATTGTGTAAAATAATACTGCATCCATGTCTTCTTCTTTTTCAACTTGACGGAACTTGAAGTTCTCTTGCAAGTGTATTTTCTGTTCTCACTTTAATTGTGTATTTTTCACAACAATTATCCCTCCACACGCATGAACTACTTTTCATTCTCATTTTTAGAACATAAATGTTGAGGCTGATGTTACTGCAACTTATTGGAGAAGTTGAGAGAAGATTCTAAGATTTAGTATAGCTAACAGAATAGCCTTTTAGTATTTAAAGGAGAATACTTGTGCTGACATTGCTATCAGTTAATGTTTTACAGGCCACCACTTATTGTTCTTAATGTATGCTAAACTATGCTAAAATTCTTACATATATATATGAAAAAAGACCAGAAAGCATGAACAGAAGAGATGATTCCACCAGGCTGTCAATCATTTGGAAGCCTGCACTCACAAACAAAAAAATCTCCACACCACAAGCCAGGCAAACACCTGGGCACAAACAGATCCCCCCTGATACCTCCAGCTCAAACACACCCCAACCAGGCACCCAGATAAAACCCAGCTTCCTAACTAATGATAGCCGTCCATTTACCCGAAGCCAAGCTGCACTAAAGGCCTCCAATAAAGTAACACAATGTTGCCAGCCAATCAAGATACAAAAAGAGCCAAAAAAACAGACAGAAGATATTAGAAGCAGAACACAGCAAACTCCAAGACCAATAAACACAGACTAAGACTCTCAACCAATCAGGATGAAAAAAAAACCATTCTGGCACAGCAATAGGCTGCCCCATATTTAAATCTGAAACCACTGTAAAAGTCTAACTCACAGACGAACACAATACAAAAGCCTGATGATGGCAGATGAGATTCTGCTGAAACGTTGCTACAACTTTAAAAGCACCACTACTATGACGTGGGAAAATACCCGATATATATATGTTTTCTTAAGTTTTCGCGGGTACTTACATGTATGGCCTTCAGCTTTGTTCGGGTATTTTCCCACGTCATAGTAGTGGTGCTTTTAAAGTTGTAGCAACGTTTCAGCAGAATCTCATCTGCCATCATCAGGCTTTTGTATTGTGTTCATCTGTGAGTTAGACTTTTACAGTGGTTTCAGATTTAAATTTGGGGCAGCCTATTGCTGTGCCAGAATGGTTTTTTCTTCATCCTGATTGGTTGAGAGTCTTAGTCTGTGTTTATTGGTCTTGGAGTTTGCTGTGTTCTGCTTCTAATATCTTCTGTCTGTTTTTTTTTTTTGCTCTTTTTGTATCTTGATTGGCTGGCAACATTGTGTTACTTTTATTGGCGGCCTTTAGTGCAGCTTGGCTTCGGGTAAATGGACGGCTATCATTAGTTAGGAAGCTGGGTTTTATCTGGGTGCCTGGTTGGGGTGTGTTTGAGCTGGAGGTATCAGGGGGATCTGTTTGTGCCCAGGTGTTTGCCTGGCTTGTGGTGTGGAGATTTTTTGTTTGTGAGTGCAGGCTTCCAAATGATTGACAGCCTGGTGGAATCATCTCTTCTGTTCATGCTTTCTGGTCTTTTTTCAATCTCTATGGCTTCTCTGATGATTCTGTGGCTGGGATTTTCTATAGTGGCTAGGGTTTTGGTGCCATTGAAGTTGATTCTATGACCTGTGGCTTCCATGTGTTGGACTAGTGAGGAAGTGTGTTCCAGCTTTTTGACTGCATTTTTTGTGTTCATCCAGGCGGGTGCTTATTCTTCTATTGGTCTGTCCAATGTATGTGGCCGGGCATGATGCACAGGGGACTTCGTATATGCCTTGGTTTTCCAGGTCAATTTTGTCTTTGGGGTTTCTGAGGATGGCTGCTATTTTTCTGTCTGTTTTGAAGGCAGTCTTGATGTGGTGTCTGTATAGTATCTTACTAATTTTGTCTGTAGTGCCTCTTATGTAGGGCAGGACAGCTGTTCCATGGGTCTGTTCATCTTCTGGGTCTCTATTATGTCTCAGTGTGTTTTTGTGGATCAAGTTGGTGATTTTGCTTTTGTGGAAGCCGTTGGCTGTCAATATTTTAGTCAGGGTGCATAGTTCAGTCTTAATGTGTGTCTTGTCTGCCAGGCGTTTGGTTCTAGTAATTAGTGTTTTAGCCACGGAGTTTATCTGTGCTGGGTGGTGGTGGGATTGGGCGTTGAGGTAGCGGTTGGTGTGTGTTTTCTTCTGGTATATGGTGTGTCCTAGTGTGCCCTCTGTTTTTTTTGTAGATTAGTACATCTAGGAATGGTAGTTGTTTGTTTGTTTCTGTTTCCATGGTGAACTTGATTTTGGGGTGTGCGCTGTTTAGGTGTGTTAGGAAATTGTTTAGGTTTTCTTGTCCATGGGGCCAAATCACGAATGTGTCATCGATGTATCTTAACCATAGTTTGGGTTTGAGGATGGCATTGGCCAGGGCTCTGGATTTGAATTCTTCCATGAACAGGTTTGCAATGACAGGTGACAGTGGTGATCCCATGGGGGCTCCTTCTATTTGTTTGTATCTTTCTCCTTTGTATATGAAATATGTGTTGGTTAAGCAGTGTTCTGTTAGTTCCATGAGGTGTTTAGCTGGTTGGTATTTATTTTTGATGATTTCAAGGGTCTCTTTTATCGGGACTTAAGTGAATAGTGAAACCACGTCAAAACTTACAAGCAGATCTTCTTGTTCCATGTGTAGATCTTTGATCATTTCCAAGAAGTGGTATGAGTTTTGTACATGAGAAGCTGCTGTTTCAGCATGGGGCTGTAGCTCTTTTGCTAGGTGTTTAGCTAGGTTTTGTAGTGGTGCTCCTCTGGAGCTGACTATGGGTCTGAGAGGTATGCCTTCTTTGTGTATTTTTGGGAGGCCGTATAGTTTGGGGCATCTGGAAGATTTCTCTCTGGGTATGATCGTGTGTTGGATCTCTTTGCTCCAAGACCAATAAACACAGACCAAGACTCTCAACCAATCAGGATGAAGAAAAAACCATTCTGGCACAGCAATAGGCTGCCCCAAATTTAAATCTGAAACCACTGTAAAAGTCTAACTCACAGACGAACACAATACAAAAGCCTGATGATGGCAGATGAGATTCTGCTGAAACGTTGCTATAACTTTAAAAGCACCACTACTATGACGTGGGAAAATACCCGAACAAAGCTGAAGGCTATATATATATATATATATATATATATATATATATATATATATATATATATATATATATATATATATATATATTCATTCATTCTTAAGTTTTTGCGGGTACTTACATGTATAGTATTCAGCTATATTTAGTATTCACTAAAAGCCTCCAATACAGGAAACACAATGTTGCCAGCCAATTAAGACAAAAAAAGCTACAAAACAGACAGAAGATATTAGAAACACCAATCAAGCAGAACACAGCAAACTCCAAGACCAATAAACACAGACCAAGACTCCCAACCAATCAGGATGAAGAAAAAAACATTCTGGCACAGCATAGGCTAGCACCAAATTTAAAACAAAAACAGCTGTGAAAGTCTGACTCACAGACGAACACTATACAAAAGCCTGATGATGGCAGATGAGATTCTGTCAAAATGTTGCTACAACTTTAAAAACACAACTATAATGACGTGGGAAAATACCTGAACAAAGCTGGATACCATACATATAAATACCCGCGAAAACTTAAGAAAACATGTGTGTGTGTGTGTGTGTGTGTGTGTGTGTGTGTGTGTTTTCTGAGGTTCTCATAGGTATTTGTATGTGGATCTTTGGTTATTTGGGTTTTCTCCCGCGTAAGAATGGAAGTATCTAGGCAACGTTTCGATGAAGTCTCATTCATCATCTTCAGGCTTGTGTCTTCGGCTCTGTGCTTCTCAGAGTAATGTGAGCTTACATCTGCTTCTTCCTTTTAACTGCTAGTGGGGGAGTGACTTGATTGGGTGGGGGCTTGGCTGTGTTCTGATTGGGTGGGGGTGTGTTCTCATTGGTTGGGGGTTTGGCTGTGTTCTGATTGGTTGGGTGGTTGGTTGTGTTCTGATTGGCTGGGGCTGTGTTCTGTTCAGGTGGGGGCTTGGTTGTGCTCAGGTTAGTCTTAGTTGCTGGGGGATCCGACCCATACATGAAGCGAACTGATGCCCACCATGAAGATGCGGCACGACCACGAACGCAAAGCCAAACAGCAGGATCACAGCTCAAATCCCCCCAAATCCCCCAAAATTCGGATTTTCTCCCACGTAAAATTGGAAGTATTTTGGCGACGTTTCAACGAAATCTCATTCGTCATCTTTACATTCAGTCACTATTTCTATGCAGGAAAAAAATAGCCATTCTAGCATATAAATCTGACATATTAAATATGGTTTTAGTATCCGTGGAGTATCTGTTTTTTTGACTGCACATACAAAAATTATTTACTTGAAATAAAGGAAATAGTTTTGTTACTAACTATTTAACAATCATACACACACATCTACATGCATGCCTTTCCATGATTTTATTGCATCCATTATTTCTTCATGATGCTGATATTGATTATTTGTTTTGTATAATCTCAATAATCTGAGTTATACTTTTATATATCACAGCGTTTCCATGATTTTGCGTGGTTTTTTTTTTAGCAAGCATGCCTCCAAATGAGGAAACTGTTAATATTTTTAGGCTCTGTTTATGCATAAATTAAGTTTAGATAGCCTTGAACTAGCCAGAACCATTAGTTTATCATTTGGGTGACATAAGTTTCAAAATGGCCATGAAATTGTCATGATTAAAGGACAGCTCTCAGTGTGATCCAAGAAGGCTTGGAATTGAAGATTGATTGCTCTTCTTATTAACATTTATGCACAAGAATCCTAAAACCTGTCCTTAAAAGTAAGTTCATTAACCAGCAATTTATTTCTTATTTAGGGACATTTTCATGGGGTTCACAAGTGGTGATATTTGGATTAGATACTATATGCCTGAAAAGGTCCACATGAACATCACTTAACGTCCATTTCTGCAATATATTGAGTAGTATTGATGTAATAGATATTTTAAATGTGGATTTCCACATGGTAACAGTAACCCATAACATCCTTTCACATAAAAGAAAACCATGTATTTTAGCAGTAAATACTAAGAGGGTAGCCCACATTTTCTGAGACTGAACTAGCAGAAAACACTGTTGCAGTTAATAGACCTTCTTAGAAAATAAAGTTCTCATAAGAAAAAGCCACGTAATAATCACCTAATTTAATATTTATCTGCAAACACACATGCATCTTTGGGGAAGGTTTTGGGCATTGTTTTTTTGGGGTGTTTGTAAATTTCCCTTTGCTTTGCTTCAGGAACATCACATCATGGCTTTTGGGGAACTTCAAGGACTGAACTAATGCAAACCACTGTTCAATTTAATAAGCTTCTAAGGAAAGAAAATCTTCACATAAGCTCTCTCTTGTGGTAAATCATCATATTCAATGACTATTTTTAAAAGACCTTTCAGTGAGATTTGGATAGATGTTATTTTTGTATAAAAGCTTGAATGTTCCCAGAGATTTCCCATTCCTTCAATAACTTACTGGTATCAAAACAGAGCATTGATTCACCATCTTCAGATATTGAACAGCAAAGGCAAATCAATTTATGAATCTTCCTGACTCCAAATATGAACAACTTTGAAGGACGTAATTAAGTAAATTAATATGTAAACCCAATTACTTCCTAGACCACAACTTCAACTAAAGGGTTGTACATCCATTTATCTATAGCACAGTGTCTCAGTTCTTCCCAGTTGACAATATTTACCTCATCTTCCCTGTCATATAGTCACATCTGATGCAAGAAAAAAACCCAGATAGACCCAACTCCAATAAGATAACCACATCCTGCTTATGCTTTCCAGGTCAGCTGTTTCTCCATAATTAAGTCATAAATAAACAGGTCCTTATTGTGAACTAATTTGGTGATCTAATAGTGAGGAAAATATGATTGATATGAGCCATTGACCTCACCATTCCTATGAATAGCTTGTCCTCAAATTTCCATTATATCCATCCCTGCCCATAGCCACACCATTGTTCTCTGCCCTCATTTTCCTCCTGCCTTCATCTGTCCCTTAGCCAACTTTGCCTTCACCCTCCCTGACATTGATAGCCATCCAACATTTCCTCACATATTAATCCAAACCACCACCTCATCCCAGCTGTTCCCAGAGCTTTGTGCTTGGCAGCCAAAGAGGGCCACACAATTTGGTCAATCAACCACACCCACCATTGATCATACAATCTTCTTTCAAAAACACCTGCCCCCCATTACAAGTCAGAGCTATCCATAGCCAAATTTATCCTTCAGCTGATAATAAATAAGACAGATTAATCTCAAAAGAACCAGACATTAAAATATGTAGTAACAAGACCAAGGCTGATAACTAACCTATTCCTCAGACTGAGCTTGCTTCCATTGCCACAATTCTGTTCTGTCTCTGTCACAAGTCTTTGCCATTACACAATCCATAACCTTCTACCATGGAACTGGCAGAATTCAAATGATGGTAAGTTAGCTACCACCACAAATGCAAACTGGGGGACTCCAAGAAGTGCCATGATCTTCTGGATTATTATAAATAAACACCTATGTTTCATTCAACTTATTAGGCAGACAGAAATTTATAATAAATAAATTTATTCTGATTTTGAATGCACCAAAGAAGCAAGGTTTTATTCACCAAACTATACTTTTCTTTGGTCCTTAGCATGGACAAACATGTGAATTAAAGTATAAAAACTCACTGTTCACTTTGTCAAACTATACTATCCCTGGTATTTGCTACAAAAATTGCTGAAACCCAAGGCAACCTATCATAAACTTGCATTCACACCAAATCAATTTAAATAAATAATAAAAAGTTGTCCTGCAGTTACAACCCAGACATGCTTTTCTGAGGGGGACAACAATGCATTTTTTCTTCCTGTATCAACTCCATGGGTGGAGGATGTGCTGAAATTAAAGAACAGGAACATCCAAAGCAATGAGAAAACCACTGAAATGATATGATGTACTGTTGACTTGTAGAAAGCAACACAGAAAGGTAACTGGGTTGTGGCAATCTCTGATATTTGACATTTTTATAGGAAATTTGACCAATTGTTTTGAGAGTACACGTCAAGAAGTGTCTCGGACACTTCCTGGTATACAGATGCTGAGAATAAAAGGAAAAAAAATACCTATTTCTATGAGAAAGAAGGCATTCAGCTGAAACCAGCTGAGATTGCTGTGCACCCTGCAAAGCATCAAATAGCTAAGCTATTTTCCAAACTCTCTATGGGGCAAAGCTGGGCAGCTTTTAAATTTGCTGAACACAAGAATTGCGAAGAATTCTGATGATCTTTTGACCTGTGCACTTTCATCATCATATTGAATTTTCTAGTTTGATATTATTGATGATGAAGTAGTCAGGGTATGCTGAAACACATGGATGACCTAATTTTGGAAAGACCATTGTTTTGATAGCTTCTTTTACTGTTGTTATTATTGCTATTACTGTTTAGATATGTTATAGCTACCCCACTCTAAAAGACTCTGGACAGTTTACCACACTGAATAACAGTGTATATGTGTGCTTAGAACATTATAATTTATTAAATAATTCTAAGATGGGTCACATCATATCACACAGATTCTATATTTGTGAGTGGGAAGGAGATCCACCTCTGCCAACATCACAATTGAGATTCCATCAGAGCATTTTGTCATACAGTTTGTGGTGGGTGTATCTAAGAACTAGAGTTACATGTTGTTATGGGAAAAGGATGGCATGCAATTCAAAAGTGTTATTCAGAACCTTTTTTACATAGACCAAGTGACTTCTATTAGATTACTGCAAAATTCAAATAACCTTTATATCAAACAGAAGGAAGTGGCTTATGTTGACAAGAATCAAGTTGGATTCAATTGTGATGGGGATGATAAAGATGGGATTCAAAATATTTTGATATGGCTTTTAATATGTACTTATAGATAGTCTTTGGTTAACAATGCTAATTGAGTCCAGAATTTCTGCACTAAGCAGTGTGCTATAGTCATAAAGTGCAATGTCATAAGACCATATCACTTAGTGACAATAATTCCAGCGATTCCTGTTGCCATCATGGAATAAGAATTGCACATCAGGGAGGACAACAAGCAAAGTCAATGTAAAGCCAACAGAAAGTTCCCAGGCGGTTTGCAAGTAGGCCAGAAGATGAGTATATGACTATAGCAGCATGACATGAGTGCTGCCAGGCCAGAATAGCTGCTCCTGGAGGTAGGAGGGCATGCAAAGAGCTATTGCAGCACTATGTGAGTGTAGCCAGGTAAGGGGGTACCTGCTGCCAGAATTGGGAACATGTGCAAGATGCCCTGAACTCCACTGCTCCTACTGCCCCCCAACTGACATTCATGCTCCCCCGCTGCTGATGAGCCAAGACTTCAGAAGGCCTTAAGGAGAAGACCTCATATTGCCAGCAGCTGCCTTGCAAAAGGTCAGACTGAGCACACCTCATCAGCCATGGGAGGAAGAAGAGGGTGAAGATCAGTTGGGGGGTGCCAAGAGAATGGAACACAGAGCAATAGGATGGAGAAGCAGAGGACAATAAGAGCAGCAGAATACAAAACAGTGGGGGCAGTGGAATGCAAAACAACTAAAAAGGCAGAGGGGACAAGATAGGGAAGTGGTAGAGGAATTAAACCATTCCTGTGATTGTAAATGCTGGCAGGCTGCCAAGAGCCTGAATTTTAATCATGTGACCATGGAGGCACTACAATATCCATACCTTTGAGGATTGGATGTAAGTTTCCAGTCATTTAGCTCCATTGTAACTTCAAACAGTCATTGAACAAATGGTTATTAAGAAAGATTTGTCAAGTGCCAAAGAAATCAGGAGATCCAGACTGTTCAAATGGGTATAAAGATTTATTGTAAGTTTAAGCTCTCTACAAGAATCTGAACTACTAACTGTCAAAGCAATTTGGTGGTAGATAAGGAATTCAAGGTGGACTGAACTTAGATCCTTTGTGGGCACAAAGGGACTCCTGACTGATGATGTGTTTGACCCCTCCCTCAGGCTCAGTCTAGGCATCTCCTACAAGATTACTTGGTAGTATCCTATGGTAGTATCCTTGGATACTACTAATGGTAGTATCCATTTCTCTAGTTATTAGGACCAATCAACTTTGAAAATGCTTTTTTTATTTTTAAAAAAAATGATGAACAATGCACATTGAATGTTATTAGCTCTCTGGATTATCTTAAGATGCTCTAAAGTTAGTTTCTGTCAGTTCTGTATAAAGAAAATTTCTGTAAATATCCTTTTATTAAATCTGTGGAAAGAATGCTAGAAAAGATTAATGGAAGTCAGGTCTGGCCAGTTCTGCCTGCTAATTCTTGACAATCTGATAGAATCCGTTCATAATAGTCAAAAAAATTTTATTTAATGTGTTCATCACTGGAACCTATTTGTTTGTTTATTTGTTTTCTTGCAAAAGAAAAACTGCACAATTAGTTGAAATACAAAATACTTGCTACAAATTGTTACAATTTTAGCTCATCAGATATACCTGGAAATGCTTAATGCTTTATTGAAGATTCTCCTGATCTCAGGCTTAAATTGTATGAGCATTTGTTGATGGATTTCAGTGCCTCTGCTCCGGAATCCTACCAATTAAGAACTGCCCTTTTGCCTCCAGACTGCCTTTTTTCAATGCTATGGAAAAAGTTATGCCAGGTTACACAAGGTACTGACTTTATTACTTTATAATTTGTTGTGAGTGCCTCCTCTGAAAGGTAATATGTCTAGTCCTGTAAAGTTAAGTTTTTCTGTCTTAAAGCCATTATACTCCACCAAAAGAAAATCATTCTTAATACAGCTTTCAGGTGATTTTACAGTTTTATAGCATCCATCTCAAAATTACACTCAACAGTTTAAAGCCAAATATACCGCTCTCCCCAATAGGTTTGTATGTTAAGAAAAAGGTTTTATTTCATCAAAATCAGAGCTACAAAAGAGTTTCTCTACAATGGAAGATGTATTTAATGAAACACTTTGATGAAATTGTTACCAAGTTTCAGGGGTGGGAATGGACAGGGTTAACTATCGGTTCGATGATTTACGATGTGCTTCCCTGCACACTGTGCCCGCCTGTAAATCATCATTAGCACGCTGTGTGCAGAGAAGCGGCCTTTGAAGCAGCCCTCTTTTCCTGCTTTTTAAACTGCAGCTGTGCCTCGCACGGCAGCTGAAATTGAAACAGCAGGAAATAAAGGTCAGGTAAGAGCCCGGGTGGGCAGGTGGGTGGTCAAAAACATCAGCAGACATAGAACCGGTTCTATGTCTGCTGCTCTTCAGAGCTACTGGTTCTACAGAGGTGGACAGAACCAGTAGAAACCCACCCCTGCCAAGTTTTGTCATTATTCAGATTATGTTCCTCAGCCTTATAGCCTATTTGCAAATCCCAGACATCAAGATCATTTGAGTGAATTGGGCATTTGACAACCAAATTTTGGCTCAGCATTTTAGGCCCATTTGAAGATTTGAAGCCTAGAAATAAGGATAATTTGCCTCAAAATGGCTTAGCTCTATTCTCTAGATGGTGAAGGTGCTTAGATTCTTCAAAAGATTCTACCATTATATTCCAAGAAATATTAGACAACCTGCCTGGAAACTTTGCTAATCACAAAAACCCTAAAAATCTAAAACAAATGAATGCATCTAATTTAGTCAGTTTATAATATTGCTGTGCTTGATATCTCACACCATAAGCTAGAAATTTTAATCTAATTGAAATCTACATATGATTCCTGTTTTGTTAAAACAAAAGCAATATTTTTAGAGCTGTAAATTTTATTGGGAAACACTCATGAAAATCACAACAGGCTACACAGCTACACAGCTTTGGGTTGGTTGAAATATAATTGAAACAAGCCTAGATGAGTTTTCCACAGTTTTCATGTACCTTCATGTGATCATTTATTTCTAAATCATAAGAATACCCCACTTTTGAATATGTTTAAGTATTAATATCCTAGAGGAGTAGTTTCTGGAGGAGGCCACAATATGTATTCTATAAGCACCACTTCTTTCCTATTTACTGGGATTTCCATACAAAAGGAGGTGAAGTTTATGTTGTGACACACATTTTGTCAGGAGTCTGTCTTGCCTCCTGACAGCCATATCCTAGACAAATGTAATAAATATACCTAGGGATACCAAAGTCTCTGAGGCTTGTCATTGTCTGAGGTGAAATGTGGCCTTGATAGATATTTTTTTCCTTAAAGATCTTATGATGAAGATACCAAAAGAGGAAAAAATGGTCCACAGGATGCCCATAGGAATGAAAAAAAGGGGAGGGTTTTGTCCTCTGTACAAATGGATAGTCAATTAGTGTTTTCCAGGGAGGATTCCAGGATGGATATTGACTATCAATCCCAGAGTTCTTTATAACAATCTCTCTGGGTTTCGTGTCACAGTAAATATAGCAAAGAAAGTCTTGTTAGACTTCAAATCAGGTGAGTTATCTTACATGCTGTCCTTTATACAGTCAAGCTAGATTTTTTCCCCTCTAATTTATTTCTGTCATGTTTTCAAAAAGTACACGGTGATTCTGAACATGTTTGGAAGAAGTCAAGAAAAACAAAAGCCTTCTCTCAGGTTTTTTTTTTTTAATCTTAACAAAATAATGGTGATCCACCATTATTCTGACTCTAGGAAGAAGTCAAATGCAGAAAGAAAGAAACTTTCACATATGCTTAGTGATTAATTTTAAACATTCCATCTTTCATAGGTTTGCTAACTATGTATTTAACATTCATGAATTTTCTCACACATTTTCCACCTTCAAAATGGGCTAAGAATCATCTTTGGAGAAGTCTATCCTCTGATCAAAAGAACATAAATAGTGTTCTGCTGGGTTGCATCCTTGGCCTTTTTAGTCAAGCAGTCTCTATTCATAGATAGTTGCACAAGGAAGCCCACTAGTCTCCCAGCAATCAACATTCGGAGGCTAACACATTACTATCAGAGTAATAGCTGGTGAGCTCCATGACTTCTATGAATTTCTCCAATCCTTTTTTGAAGCAAGCTATTAGCCAATATTAAATCTCAAGGTGATAGATGCTGTCATAATACAGGGCTCAGCAACATAGTACCAATAAACTGAATATTGTTCTCAACTGCCCCAAGGAGGTGGTTATAGTTGTGATTGTGGTTGATGGGGGTGGACAACACTGAGGTTTTGCAAGATTTATTGATGATAAGGGAAAGATTTTTCTATGTGGTGCAATGATTAGTGTGCAGTACTGCAGGCTACTTCTGCTGACTGCTGGCTGCCTGCAATTTGGCAGTTCAGATCTCACCAGGCTCAAGGTTGACTCAGCCTTCCATCCTTCTGAGGTGAGTAAAATGAGGACCCAAATTGTTGGAGGCAATATGCTGACTCTGTAAGCCACTTAGAGAGGCCTGTGAAGCACTGTGAAGCGGTATATAAGTCTAAGTGCTATTGCTATTGCTGCCCAGTCATGTCCAACTCTAGGGGGCTTATCTCCATTTCTTAGCTGAGGGAGCTAATATACTTCCATGGTCATGTGGCCAGCATGACTACATGAGGAGGCACACAAAATGTTGTTACCTTCCCACTGAAGTGATACCTATTTATCTATTCACATTTTCATGCTTTCAAACTGCTAAGTAGGCAGGAGCTGGGACAAGTAATGGAAGCTCACCCTGTTGCATGGTGCTTTGGTCTCAAACCCCGGGCTGTCAGCTTTCCAGTTGACAAGCTCAGGGTCTTTAATTGTTGAGCCATTGCACTCCCTGAGAGTTCCTGATACTAAGGTATATTAGAATATGAGAGGCATTGATATTTTCATAGAAAATGTTGATACTTCCCCATATCTGAAAAGCTTGACAATTGTTATTATGCAAGGGTCTTGTCTAATTTGTAAATACTGTTAAAACATTACTAACAATATTAATAATACTTGTTTGGTTACTTAATTCCAACCTAGTCTTTCCTGGTTCCTGATATAGCTTCATCTCACAGTCGATATGGTACTGTCAACCTTTTTGCAAAGAAGTAAACTGTCAAAATGTTCAGGCTGTTACATTAACATGGAGCAAACAGCACATTTGCTATGGTCACTTGATTTTTTTACATCCAAATCATTTAAGAACATGCTTTCTTGAAAAAGGTCTTGTAAATATGGAAATACGTTACCCAAAATTTAAATTTCTAACTGGCTTTTTCTAATAAATGTTTGATGGAGTAAAGATGAAATCTACTTTGAATCTAAGCAAATTCCTAGTGACTACAAAGAACTCCAAGCTCTCCTCATGGCAACAGTATTAAAGTGGTTTATCACTGCATTCCTTTGTCACTATTAGGTTAGTGCACAATTGGAATTTCGAGTAATCTCTCATTCATGTAGAATTACTGTTTTCTAAATCAGCTGATTCATCTTTTTCAGTCTGGCAGAGAATTGCATGGCTAAACAAATTTTACCCTAGTTTAGCATAGATTTTATAAAATCCTAATAGGAATAGTAATTCTTCCCCTTTTATATCATTATGTAGTTGCCTAAGATACAAATTAATTTACTATGCTGGCTTCTCCATCTCTGATGACCATTTCTTTATAATACTGAAGGACAAAAAGGATAATGTGTCATTTAAGTACAGTTTTAGAAATGCATACGCGCTACACTTTTTTGAACAAGACACTCTGAATTCTTTTCTGGATTCTTTTTTTCGGTTTAAATTTCTGTGATCTTTGAAAGCTATTTTCTAGGCTGCCAGTGTATTATAATAATTCACAGCTACAGATATGGCTTTGGTGATTCTTGGAAAACTTTGGTTATCAATATTTAAAAAGCATAATTGCATATCAATATAGTTGAAAATATTAATATCTATAGATAACATCTAATTTTGTTTCTAAGCGACATTGTGGCTCAGTGCTGAGCCTGTGGATCAGAAAGGTCAGCAGTTTGGTGGTTCGAATCCCTAGTGCCGCATAATGGAGTGAGCTCCCATTATTTGTCCCAGCTTCTGCCAACCTAGCAGTTCGAAAGCATTAAAAATGCAAGTAGAAAAATAGGGACCATTTTGGTGGGAAGGTAACAGCATTCCATTCACCTTCAGCGTTTAGTCATGCTGGCCACATGACATTGAGACATCTTCGGACAATACTGGCTCTTTGGCTTTGTAAGGGACATTAGCACTACGCCCCTAGAGGCGGAAACAACTAGCACGTATATGCGAGGGGAACCTTTACCTTTACTAATTTTGTTTCTATAGTTCTGTGACTGTTCTAACATTGCTTTGACATCATTACTGGTGATTGGCTTTCCCAATACAGAGCTAATTACGGATCTAACCATGGGCTGACCAAACAAAATGATTACTCAGCCATATCCTCACATTTTGCCTTCATCTCATTGCCAACCCATCTGTAAGACGGCCTCAAAACATCCATAGCTGTATTAAACTTAAATGAGCATTTTCATCCTTAAGCCAAAAACAACCTACAGCAAATTCAAGATATTGAAAATCTGGCCATTTCGTCAACCATCACAATCAAATGATATGCTTGCAAATCATTGTGGTTGTTGTTTTTAGGTCATCCTCTCCTCCTTCAAAATAGTCTCAAGGGATTCTGTGTGGTTGGTTTGTGGAGGTACATAGTTTAGTGTAATCAACCCTCTTTCTTCTCAGGAAAAAACACCTTTCAAAACTTATGAAAGCTAATCTCTATGGTTTTTTTGCATATTTTCAGGATTGTGTGTGCACATCCCTATGATTCAGCACCATCCCTGGTTTTGATCCATTCCCTTTAGTTCTCTTCCTAATTCTGGCTATCCTTTGCTTGTCCACAGGAAAGGTGCATGATATGATAAAGATGCCAGACCTCAGATGTCAAAATCTAACCCTTCCCTGCTGCAACACTGTGTTTGGCAGGTGGTTTCCTACCAGCTGTAGATGTTCAAAAAGCAGGAAGGCAACAAAGCCAAAGGGTTTAGCACATCATTTTCTTTAACACCCTGCACACGCACAATAAGGATACCTGCATTCAGTAGCAAGCTAAAATAGAAGCAATAGATGCATGAAAAGGATTGGCAGTGAGGAAGACAGGTGGATAGAACATTAACTCAGCAAGAGAGAAATGATCATCTCTTTTGTATACAGCTTGATTTAGATACACTTTATCTCTGTTTGCAGTTTACCTGGTTTTCTGGCATTCTGTCTAAAAAGGGTCTTCAAGATGTTCAGTACGTCTTCATTTGTTTTATTTTTTAGACTAACTGCCTAGCTACATTAAGTGGAAATGTATTTCTCTTCAAATGTACTTACAGCTAATTTGCCATTGGATAGCACTTCAGAAATCATGATTTTTGTTTCTTTCAATTCTAAATGGTAGATGCACCATAACCTGAAAGCCATAAGGTACCAAAACTCTTATGCATTGCTTGCTTGATTTTTGGACTTGCTTGCTTAATGGGACATTCCCCAAAGCTTTCTGACTTCCCAGTTGTGCAATAACAAGAGTTTTTTCATGCTGTGCCATATTTCAAGTTAAAATAAGGTGTAGATGCAGAAGGGTAATACACATTTTTTTTCTGAATACCAAATATTTATGTATGATGTGCACAAAATTGATATCAGAAAAAAGCATTTTTTAAGACCAAGATATATGGTGAAATGCACAATATATTAACAATGAGATCAGAATTTTTTATTTTTATTTATTTATTTATTTGATTTGCCAATTGTTTACAAGATAATAAGTATAAGCGTATACATAGTTGTGAATACATGAAATGGGTACATATAAGAAAAATAAAAGAATAAGAGAAACAATAGGACAGGGACGTGCGCTTATGCACGCCCCCTACAGACCTCTTAGGAAGGGGGTGAGGTCAATAGTAGACAGTCTAAGGTTAAAGTTTTTGGGGTTTGGGGAAGAGACTACAGAGTTGGGTAGAGTATTCCAGACGTTGACCACTCTGTTGCTGAAGTCGTATTTCCTGCAATCAAGTTTGGTGCGGTTTACTTTGAGTTTGTATCTATTGTGTGCTCTTGTGTTGTTATGGTTGAAGCTGAAGTATTCATTGACAGGTAGGACATTGCAATGTATGATTTTATATACCATGCTTAGGTCAGACCGAAGACGGCGTAATTCAAGGTTTTCTAGTTCTAGAATTTCAAGTCTGGTGGCATAAGGTATTCTACAACGAGTAGAAGAGTGGAGAACTCTCCTTGTGAAATATTTCTGGACTTTCTCAATTGTGCTAATATCAGATACGTAATGAGGGTTCCAGACTGATGAACTGTATTCGAGTATTGGTCTAGCAAATGTTTTGTATGCTCTGGTTAGTAGTGTGATATTACCAGAGAAAAAGCTACGTAGGATTAGGTTAACAACTCTTAATGCCTTTTGGCTATGTAGTTGCAGTGGGCTCTAGCACTTAGATCATTAGAGGTGAGTATTCCAAGGTCCTTTACAGAGCTTGGGTCATCAACAAGTTCTTGACTATTCAGCTTGTATTTTATTTTCTGATTTTTTTGCCAATATGTAAGACAGAGCATTTATTTGTTGAGATTTGAAGTTGCCATTTGTTTGACCATTCAGATACATAGTCGAGATCTTTTTGAAGGGTAGCAGTATTGTCTGTGGTATTGAACAGCTTTACATCATCAGCGAAAAGAACGCAATTGCTCTTAATATGATCGCAGAGGTCATTTATGTAGAGTATGAAGAGAGTTGGTCCTAGAACACTGCCCTGGGGGACACCACTATTGACAGGTACTGGATTTGATAGGACGCTCCCGATTTTGACCATTTGTTGTCTGTTTGACAGGAATGCTTCTATCCAGTTATTCAGTTGTCCAGAGATACCATAGGATTTTATTTTTAGGAGTAGTTTGTCGTGTACCACTGAATCAAAGGCTTTACAGAAGTCTATGTAGATTGCGTCTATTGCTTTGCCCTGGTCGAGTTGTGTCGTCCGTTAGTTTTTGCAGTGTAAGAGTTGCAGATGACAGGATAGTTTTTTTCTGAAACCAAATTGTTTATTGGAGAGTTGGTTGTTTGACTCTAAGTGGAGGATAATGGATTGGTTAATAATTGATTCCATGACTTTACAGGTGACGCAGCATAAGGAGATTGGCCTGTAATTTTCAACTAGGCTTGGGTCTCCCTTTTTGAAGATGGGGATGACTGTGGCTTGTGACCATAGGTTAGGCAAGGAGCTGGTTCTGAAAGATTTTTCAAAGATTATGCTTAGAGGTTTGGCTATGGCAGTGGATAGCTTTCTTAAGAAGTAGGCACATATTCCATCCGGTCCAATAGATAGAGATGGTTTTAGATTGCGTAGTGATTTTTCAACATTGTCTTCTGTGAAATCGATATGTATTAGATCATTGTTGTTATCTGTGGTACGGCTAGGAAATACTGGGCATGATCCATTGCTGTTTACAAATACTGAGCCGAAGAATGTGTTAAAGATGTTGGATTTAATGGTGTCGTCGTTGCAGTCTTTACCATCAGGTCCTATCAAGGGAGGGATGGACCTTGAGTCTTTTAGTTTGTTGTTTACAAAATTGTAAAAAGCACGGGTGGAATTGGTGCTTAGAAGGTTTTCCTCTTGTTTAATGTGATAATTGGTGCATTCGGTCTTTATCTGGTGGCATAAATTTTTGTATCAGTTTTTGAAATTGGCAACGTGACCAGATTTGTTTTTCCGCCAGAGTGATCTCTTTTTGGATTGAAGTTTCCTTATTGATATGGGTAATCTGCTTTTTTGTTTTGTTTTGGGAGTTGTTGTTGGAACATATAGTTTGATGACTCTTTTGACTTCAAGTAAAAATATGTTGTAATGGTCTTCAACAGTATTGCATCCAGTGAATAGAGATTGCCAATCAAGGGATGAGAGATCGTTGTCTATAAGATCATAGTTGCCTTTTTTGAAGTTACAATTGGGGATTACATCATTGTGGTGATTTTTGTGTGGACGTATGTTGAGACAAAAGTCAATCATATTGTGGTCACTACTGGAAAAGGGTTCTTTAGTTTGTATTCCGTAAATTAAATTCAAACTATTGCAGAAGATGAGATCAAGGCAGTTGTTTAGTCTAGTGTTGTTGGTTACTAGTTGTTCCAGTCCCAGATTTGTAATAGCATTATAGAAGGTTGTGTGTATGATTTCAGTTGTACAGTCATTTAGGGTCCAGTCAATATGAGGTAGATTGAAATCACCAAGAAGGATAAAAGGGTATGGGCAGGATGAAGCCCATGTTAGTAATGTATTTAGCTTGTTTACATGTTCGATGTCATAATCAGGTGCTCTGTAACATAGTAAGAATCGAATTGTGATATTTAAGGATAGTTCACAGATGATGGTTTCAGGAAGGGCAAGCTCCTGGGTAACTTGGATATTTTTTAGATGTAAGGATTTTTTATAGAATATAGCAACACCACCTCCTCGGCGATTTTCACGATCTGATCGGTAAACATGATAGTCTCTTACTGTGGTAATGGAGTCAGGGAGAGATGCATTGAGCCATGTTTCACAGACAAATATAATGTTGAAGTTAGCCATATTTAGGAGGATGAGAAATTCAGGTATTTTATTCACGAGGCTTCTTGCATTGAGTAGTTTGCATTTGAGGCCGGCAGTAGTTGGAATTGAGGTAGTTGGGGCGTGCAGTGCCTAGTCTTGTGTGATGGTGGATCGGTTGAGGTAGGGTTGTGGTTGAGGGTAAAAGCTGAGTATTGGGTTGCGTGGCTTACTTTTGATACAGTCAGCATGGTAGTCAATGTACAGGTCCTTCTCTCCATTGTCTAGACGGTTTTGAGTTCGATGCGGAGTACACGGGAGCGGGCACGTTGCTGTATGGTTAGGTCAGGACGGCAACGGAGGTTCTTATGGTTGATGTTGGTTTTGGCGAGTGAGTTTATAGTATAAATGAATTTATGTTTGCTTGATTCATTTTTGCAAATGACCCTGCACAAGCTGGGGCCACAGAGCCGTCTCTATTTTTGAGCTCTCGGTCGATGCGGAAAATGTCAAGTATTTCATCAGCGGAGATGGTTGATGCTTGATAATCTCTGATGATGTTTCGGACAGTTGTGATGTCATCATTGACATTGATGTCTTCTAGACCAAATAAGATGGCGTTTGGACGTTTCCGTTCACGCTCAACGGCTTCTTTGATGAGGATTGGGATGTCAATATTTGTCTGGGTTGTGTTTATTTGTGGATTGGGTTTTGGATTGGATTGTGGTTGTTGGGTAGAGATGTGGTTTGTATCTATTGGATGTTCAGGTTTTTGCGTTGTGTCTTTTTTTTAAAGGTTGGATATTCTTTCTTTTACGACGTCCAGGGATGCTACTATGGTGTTGAGGGATGTTTTAATGGTTTCGATGGTAGGGGATGTTTCAATGGTTTCGATGGTATCAAGTCTTACAGACAGATCCAGTTTGGGTCTGCATGATTTGCAGAAATATGGAAACTCATTGGATGATTCTAGGTATTGAATCATTTGCTCAGGTAATCCCAAGCAGTCATGATGAGTGTATTTTTTACACAGAGAACATTTGATGGAGTTTTCATTGTCCTTTAGATTTTTGTAGCATTTAAGGCATGTGCAGGAGTCTTGTGGTTCATTGGTGGGGATTATCTTCTCTTTAGGTTGTGGATAGGCGTACGATTTTCTTTTTGGCATGGTAGGGTTGTTAAAAATAGTACGTTGATTGAATTAATTAAAGGAACAATTTTGGGTAATCTATATAGCCAATATTACATCAAACAATCAATTGCAGTAATCTCTCAAGTCAGATAATATTCCTGAGCAACAATCAGCCTGATCAATTAATTACTCTAATCACTAATCAATTAATTACACTAATCATTAATCACACTGTTGGTTTAAATTCACTAAATCAATGATTTTGCTATTCAATTAAATTACATGAATTTTGATCTTTTAAACTAGTCAGTAATCACACTATTTGCACTAAACACTCTAATCACACTAATCAATTAAAAACAATAAATCAATTAAACCATTAATAAAATATTTATTATTTTATTAATGGTTTTGTTACATGATTATGCAAAACTTTGAAAACATGGGGAAAAAACCATGACATAGTAAGTCATATATACATCATGAAAGTTTTTGGTTTGTGGTCCTAAAAAATTTCAACTTTCAGGACAAATATAAAATTCAGTGGTGAAGATAAAATGGAAAAGTTATAATGATTGTTTCCTATCAATTATTATGATTACGTTTATGATTAGTCTTCTTCTTCTTCTTCTTTTTCTTCAGCGTTTGTCTCGCGCTCTGGCGAGGTCCGCTAATGTCCTTGAGTACTGCTTCCACGCCTCTCTGTCTGCCACGTATGTCGGGTCTGCCTTCGCGATCTCTAGATCGGCCTTGATCGTGTCCATCCAGCGTTGCTTAGGTCTACCACGCGGTCTCGCTCCTCCGACAATCACCTTCATCGCAGATTTGATGATGGATTCTTCCTTGGCGCGACTCACATGGCCGAACCATCGTAGCCGGGACTGCCTCATGACCGTGGGGATGGGCACGACGTTGAACCGTCTGCGCACTTCTTCATTCCTGACGCGATCGAGTAGGGTGAGGCCTACCGACCATCGGAGCATTCGCATCTCCATTGTCTGGAGTCTGCTTTCGACTTCTTTGGTCGTCAGCCAGCACTCTGCGCCGTATATGGCCACGGGCGCACCACAGAGTTATAGATTTTCGCCTTCAGGCGCATCGGCATCTTCTTGTCACAGAGGACGCCCGTGACGGACTTCCATTTGCCCCACGCTGCGTTGATCCTGGCTGCCACCTCAGTTTGTAGTAGGCCTTCTTCCCCAAGAGTAGTTCCCAGGTACTTGAAGGTGGAGGCGCGCGTAGCTCCTGCCCGTTCACGTGGATGGAGCCTGTCGTTTCGTTGTCAGTGGTCAGGTATTCGGACTTCTTTAGGTTCAACCGGAGCCCGAACTGCTCGAGGCGGTCGTGCCACTGTTGGACTAGGTGCTCAAGTTCAGCCTTGCGCAGGTTGGCCAGAAAACACATCATCGGCGTAGAGCAGCGTCCATGGGGCGGGCGTGTGCAGGTCGTGTGTAATTGTGTCCATCACCAGAATGAACAGCAGTGGTGAGAGAGCAGAGCCCTGGTGTACGCCGACGGTGATATTGAACTCCTCTGATATCCCAGCTGCCGCTTTTACACGGCTTTTGTGACATCTGTATAGGAGTTGGACCCATTGTACGAGTAGCTCGGGCACGCCGTGATCTCGCAGTGCGTACCAGATGAGATCGTGCGGGACTCGGTCGAAGGCCTTTTCCAAGTCCAAGAAGGCGGTGTGGAGCGGGATTTTCTTCTCTCTGTGAGCCTCCATCAGCATCCGCACACCGAAGATGGCATCGGTGGTGCCGCAGTTCTTGATGAATCCGGCCTGGTTGACGCTGATGTCGACGATGTCCCGAATGCGCTTATCGAGGACGCGTTCGAAGATCTTCATAGTGTGTGACAGTAACCTGACCGGTCTGTAGTTGGAGCAGTCCGCTGGGCTGCCCTTTCCCTTCCAGATCGGAACAGTGGTGCTGCGGTACCAGTCGTGTGGCACTATTCCCGTGGAGACGATGTTGTTGAACAGCTCGCACAGCCACAATGCCGAGCCCGGTAGTGCCTTTTTCCAGAAGTCGGCAGGGATGTCGTCTGGTCCTGTTGCCTTACCGTTTTTCATGGCCTTGATGGCATCGGTGACCTCGCTGGCGTGAATGCCTGAGACTGGGCCTTCGACGGGGTCACCTCGCGGGGTTCGTGGGTGTGGGAACTCCTCGGTGGAGATCTTCTCGAAGTATTGCCGCGTCCACTACTGAAACGTCCACTACTGAACACACGCCCAATGCTACCGCGTTCGGGGGAACCGACGGGCGCAGGAGACCATTGGCCTGCGTCAAAAATCGACGTTTATGATTAGTAGTAGTAGTAATAGTAGTAGTAGTAGTGTTTCTATTAAACCCAGCAGGACTTCAAATGCATTTGGAGGAAAAATAGTAATTATTGCAGGTGTATGATATTCTGAGACATCACCCTGCCAACGAGTGTGTATAGTCAAGGGTATGATTTTCCCAGTTGCAATGTATGGCTGTGAAGGTTGGACTATAAGAAAGGCTGAGTGCCAAAGAATTGAGGCCTTTGGACTATGGTGCTGGAGAAGACTCCTGCGAGTCCCTTGGACTGCAAGGCAATCAAACCGATCAGTCCTAGAGGAGATCAACCCTGACTGTTCTTTAGAAGGCCAGATCCTGAAGATGAAACTCAAATACTTTGGCCATCTATGAGAAGGATGGATTCACTGGAGAAGAGCCTAATGCTGGGAACAATTGAGGACAACAGAAGAAGGGGACGACAGGGAATGAGGTAGCTGGATGGAGTCACTGAAGCAGTAGGTGTGAGCTTAAATGGACTCCAGAAGATGGTAGAGGACAGGAAGGCCTGGAGGAACATTGTCCATGGGGTTGCGATGGGTCGGACAGGGCTGCAACTAACAACAGCAAAATGATATTCTCCAAAGCAGCAGTATCCTCAGTGAAGTAGAAAATGTCAAAATGGTGCCTGCAAAGACACAATGGAACCCCCATCATTTGTATGTGCATGTGACATCAATACATGCAACAGGGCCAGAACTTCAATCACATGGTCTGAGCTACCATTTTGACTTTTTTTAAAACCTTCCTCTGTAGATATCTCTGACCCAAAGTCTCCTTTATGCAGTTTCCCAAGAAAGCACATTAAGCCATAATACTTTCCACTGTAGTTTCAATTCCTGTAGTCTTAAACAAACACTATTGGAATTAGAACTGGACTGCAAAAATATCAACAACCACTAGATGACAGAAAATCAATCTGTCCACCATTTGTTGGGGATCTCTCTTTGCAGCCTGGTGATGGTAACCTTAACAGGTAGAATCCAATCCCTCAGAGAGCACCAGATTGAAAAACAATAAGCTATAATAAATAAACAAAAATAGTTTTCTCCCTATTATGTAACATGTTTTAAAATATACATTCAGTGGCACACCAGGTTAGTTTAATTGCCTATGGACTTAGTGATAGCTAGTTTGCCCTTTGGAAAGATGCATTGAAAACTGTTCCACATGACAGCTGGTGAAGGAAATTGCTTCTTATTAGATGCAAATTGGTCCTTTCTGTTTTCCAGAAATCTACATTATAGCCATTGGATACATTGTAAGTATGGTACAGAAATGCCTTATGTTCAGAATTCAAAGTCAACTCTATGTTGTGTTTTTATACTATCCTCTAAGAATCTACAATTGTTGTACTACAGCACTGAATTGTTGATTATTGGTTTCTTCAGTTGTAAGCAGGAAACACACAAGCAATAATTAACAGAAATAGTTATTTTCTTTCTTTAAATAGCATTTACATTTAGCTGTCTAATAGAAGTTGAAAGAAACATAGTTAAACAAGTTTCATTTTTTATTTTTATTTTTAGATTTATGTCTCATCATTCCTCAAAAGACTTAAGACTAACTTACAGAGCATTCGGTTTTTATTTTATCCCAAGTATAATCTGTGATAAGAGGTTGGGTTAATAAAGAATGACTAGGTCAAAACACACAGCGATCCATAGCTAAGGATGGACAGAACATCTACTCCTTATTCAATTTCACAATTTAACCATGCATGGTTAAATTCCCTACCTTTAATCGTGAATGTGTTATGAAGCCAAATACAAAACAATGACTTTAAAGCTAAATAAGTTAAAATCTGGTCAGTGCTTTGACAGAAGATCACAGGTTTCTATGTTAATTAGTAACAGAAGAAACAAGAAAACACACTGTAGCCTCTTAATGATTAACAGTTAATTAAGGGAGAAAAGTGAATGGGAGACACCTAAAATTATCTACATTTTTATGACATAGAGAAATACTGCTGAGTGTCATACAAAGAAAGAAAATGTCAGGAAGAGCAATCAGATATAAGTCACAATGATTTCAATCAGAAGAGACCTTGGAGGTTTTCTAATCCAAACCCCTGCTGAAGCAGAAGACTCTATACAACTTGAGACAACTGGCTGTCCAGTCTCTTCTTAAAAACTTCCAGTGATGAAGCACTCACAACTTCTAAAGGCAAGCTGTTCCACTGGTTAATTGTTCTCACTGTTAGGAAGTTTCTCCTTAATTCCAAGTTGCTTCTTTTCTTGATTAGATTCCATCCATTGTTTCTTATCTTGCCTTCTAGAGCTTTGAAAAATAAGTTGACTCCCTTTTCTTTTCAAAAGGCACAAGGTTCACACATTGTGGTAAGTCTTCTGTTTTAGCCATGGTTGATTAAATTTCCCATAGAAATAAATACTATTCTAAATCAGCAAGGCACAATGAAATTTTGGATACAGGTGATGGGCAGGTTTATAAAATATATCACTTGATGGATTTAGCCATCATAGAACCATTTAATTGAAAGTGAACTACTCATCTGGATCTCAAAAGGACCTTAGTGGACCAAGAAAGAAAGAAAGAAAGAAAGAAAGAAAGAAAGAAAGAAAGAAAGAAAGAAAGAAAGAAAGAAAGAAAGAAAGAAAGAAAGAAAGAAAGAAAGAAAGAAAGAAAGAAAGACTACAGTTTTGCCATTTTTCCTGTGCATGAAGTAGCATGTGCCTGTCAATTCTATCTGGTTTTTAAAAAATAAATAAAGACTGGTCCATCCTTGTCTAATGGATCAATAAAGTTGTTGGGAGGAAAAAACCCAGCTTGTAAAAAAAAATGGCAGTGGAGTGAAGCAAAAAAATAACTGCAAGGGAAGCCTCTTCCTACCACTGGCAGCAGTACCCAGTTGGACTGGATGGGAGTTACTTATAAAGTATGAAAGCACAATATGAAACCTAGAAAGCATGCCATAAAACAGCACAAGAAGTAAAACACTATTTTTGATAAACATTCAGAAAACCTGAAGTATTGGTGAAGAGAATATTGCATTAGAAGCTGACTTCCAAGGTGCTGTGGACATCATCATGCATTCTGCTGTCCAGAAACGGTGGGTGACTTGTGCTCATAATGAGGTGAACCGGAAGGATACATTAGCCTTTAGGCACCAGTGATGGAGCTCTATCAACCTTATTTATGTCATGGTGTCTTTTCAGAGACAGAAAGCAAAAAGGGATCTGTCAGGAAACCAAGAAATTCACTTCAACTATGAATAAAAATATCATATGCAGATAAACTCTCTTTGTTTTCAAATAGGAATTGTTTTCTAGGCTAGGCAACTAATTCTCACGATAATTTCATCACTTCTGCCTATGTGATCTCAGAACAGCTATTTTAGTGCAAAATGATGTGTAGACAGCCTCTATTTTCTCAGGAAAGAGAGGCATGTTTTATAATGTTATCACACAAAGTCTTTACAGGGAGTTTTTTTTTTTCTCTCCATAGAATCATGGAGGGTTGTTTTTTTTTTAACCATGTCCAACTCCTCTGTTTCATGTTAGAATCCAAATCAAAACATAATAGACAACAGCCTTTGTATAAATATATCCAGCAAAAAGAAGCTTACCACTTTCCTTGGTACCTGATTCCACTACTGATTTTTTCTTACTTTCAGGAAGTTTATCCCACTATTCAACTAGACTCTGTCATTGTCACATAAAGTCACTATGTCTAAGTGATGAACAGATCTTGGCCTTTGTATGTGTGATTTACCTTAAGGTATTTTATTGATACCAAGTATTTCAATTAAGCATGGCTCTAGGTACCCCATAATATAACAAAACAAAATAAACTAAAATAATAAAATAAAATAAAATTTAAATAAAATATACAAAATACTGAAGATGATGGGAATCCAGCATCATAACAGACATCTGACAAGGGTCTTTATTCACACTAACCCAAAGCCCTGGAAAGAGTAAGAAGCAGGTTTGCAGATTTTTTTTTTTCTGCTTTCTTCAAGGTTGTCCAAGTCTACAGATATCCATCTTATGCATTTGGCACTTTCTTATTGTTACTTGTACAACAATGCTCTTCTTTCTTAGATTAGAAATAGAAAATATGTTTCTGTCAGAAAGCTAGTTTCCTGTAAAAACATTCTTCTGAATACAATTTTTATTTTTATGGCATCTTTTAAACATTTCTTTTGCTTTTATTCCACACATAGTTAGAAAATAAACACACATAAAAACCATATGTCAGCTGGGTGCAAAAACAAGGTTGAGATATTATTACAGAGACATCTCATCACATCAAATCATTCATGCTTTTATTTAACCTTTATAAATGACCATTTGTAGAAATGTAGAGAATGTTTTTAAATATAGGTATTTGATTCCTGACTATGTTTTGCCCTTCACTTTCTGAGTCTGTGATAAAAAATTATTATTAACATTTAAGAATATAGTTTTACGGCTGTGAACCAAAATGAAATGGAGCTAAATAAAATTGACATTATACCTAATGAAATACTTCTAAAAAAGCAATAGAGAGAAGCTAACCTGCACTGTGGTGATATTTGAAGCCCCTCAAAGTATATTAGCCATTTCATCAAACCAGAACTAAAGAAAAGAAAATGAGCTGTTCTATATGTGACCTAAGTTTACATTCAATCAGTTACTATGGATTTCTATACCTGGCCATGTTTGAGGGGCTTGGTGAAATTAATGGGAAATATAAAATAACACTTAGAGAGACTGAGAAGTTGGCATGCCAACAGCAGGAATTTCAAATATAGCTTCCATCCTGAATTGAATAAAAGTGATATCTATGCCAAAAGTTTTACAATTATATAATAAAGCTGAAGGCTCACTAGGAGTTCAGTAAGTCATGCTCTATTGGCATAAATCAAGGAATTAGTGCAATGGGATCCTAAAAGGGGGGGAGCATCCATATCTAAGTAATCCTGAGACACCTCTCTCCCTCCCTCTCTCTCTCTCTCTGTGTGTGTATGTATGTATGGCACAGTGGTTAGAATGCAGTACTTCAGGCTACTTCTGCTGACTGACTGCTGCCAACAGTTCAGCAGTTTGATTCACACTGGCTCAAGGTTGAGTCAGTCTTCCATCATTCCAAAGTCAGTAAAATGAGGACCCACATTGTTGAGAGCAATATGCTGATTCTGTAAACCACGTAGAGAAGGCTGAAAAGCACTGTGAAGCTATAAATACATACATATATATTAGAATTCTGTATTGGCTAAGTGTGATTGGACACACAAGGAATTTGTATTTGGTGCATATGCTCTCACTGTATATAAAGAAAAAATAAAATACATATATCAAGAATCATAAGATACAACACTTAGTGATAGTCATAGGTTACTAATAAGCAATCAAATCATACTAGGAAATAAAACAATATAAATCGTAAAGATACAAGCAACACAGTTATAGTCATAAGTGGGAAGAGCTAAGTATTAGGAAGGATGAGAAGAGTAATGGTAATACAGTCTTAATAAATAATTTGACAGTGTTGTGGGAATTAGTTGTTTAGCAGAGTGATGGCATTCGGGGAAAAACTGTCCTTGCGTCTAATTGTTCTGGTCTAATTGTTTCGCAGGTTTTAAACTAGGCCTAAATTTGGAGGGAGGGGGTTAATTTCACCTTATGCCTAGAAAACATGCTGGGTCTTCCTATGGGGGGGCATATTGTTGGAGAAACACGGTAGTATTGTAAGAGATGGTAGTATAGGAGGGTTGCTCCTAAAATCTACCTCCATTTCTATGGTTTCAAGTGTATTTAGTTCAAAATTGTTCTGGTTACACCACAAGGCTAGTTGTTCAACCTCCCATCTGTATGCAGATTCATTGTTGTCTCAAATTAGACTAATCACTGTTGTATCATCTGCAAACTTAAGATAAAACATAAACTACTGAGATTTTAAATTGAAATGGTCAAGTTAAAAGACTAGCATAATTTAAAAACTGTTGGTGAATAAAACAATCTTGTTTGGCCTTGTAAAGATAATGAAGATGGCAGCTTGTCAGAAAAGGCTTTTTCAATATCCAAGTATCATCACCAAAAAAGATCTTTCTTAATGATAACCCATTCTACCTTACTTGGCAGGAACACTTAGCGAAGAGTTTCTAAAGAAGAACTCAGAATTTGGGTAACTACTTCTAAGCAATTTAGGGCTTTCAAGTTTAAATCAGCTTGGTGTCAGAACAAAAGAATTAGTCCCATTAATAATCCTGTGCGGGATCACTTCCAATTTCTAAACCATTTTTAAAAGTCACCCAAGGTATAATTTATTGCAATAGTCTTAATGGGAATTGGCCCAGCTAGTTCCATTCAGCTAAGGTCACTGAGAGAGTTCATGAAAGATACTTATAATCACAAGTCTACTTAAGCCAGCTGAATAAGTCAGAAAAAATAATAAGGCATTCTCTAGAAATATTGCTATATAACCTGAAAAAGGAGAGACAGTGGACCTATCAATGAGTTCTTCCCCTAAAAAGACATAAACAGGAATGGGAGATCAGGCTTAATTTATGAAACGTACATTTCAAGGTAAGAATCTGTGGCAGGGAAACTTACAAGCAAATCTGAAGATGTTACATCAGGTTAGTAGACATGATCCTTCCAGTAGATATAATTGGGACATGGCAACAGAAACTTTGAAAAGGTACTGAAACAATGAAAGCATTTCTTCTGGAGAGGACAAAACATTATGATGTTACCCAAAGTCACGGTAATGATAGAGAAGCATGAATGCATTTCTTAAAAGGTGAAATGCAATGATATTCGCATTTATCAGCCCAGGTGTTAAAATTTTATTGGGTGCTAATTTAATTTTTATACCGTCAACACTTGTCTTCATTGTAACACCTGCTGAATGCTATTCTACAGCAACGAAGTACATCTTTATATGAAAACAGCTGCCTAATCAATATGACTGAAAGGAATATATAGGAAAACTAGAGAAGACTCCAGAGGGCAAATGGAGCCCAAAGGAATTAAATTTCATTTAATGCGTTTAGAACCATGATGTGAGAAGGAAAACATCCTAAATAATTTGCTTTTAGATTTTGCTTTGTAATCCAATGAGAATATTTAGCTGAAAGCAACAATGAAAACCATGCCAATTATGTACCTAAAATGATACAAAAGGGTAACATTTAAATTTTCAAATCTGGCATGATGTGCTCTGGAATAATTTCTTCAGAAAATAAATTGAGTAAATGTCAGGGAAAACAGGACAGTTAAATCAGTTTTGCTCGATCTGTTGGTTTCCAAGTGTGCTAGGATTGCAGTTGCTATAATTCACAGACTGTGGCTGGATTTTGAGAGTTGTGTTTTTGATAAATGTGGGAGAAACCTGCTGGTGAAAAGTGGAATAGATCCATGAAAACACACACTTTGTGAAGAGACTTTTCAAATTACAGCTGGAATTTTACAGATTCCAATGTTTTATCAGCTACAATGGCATCCAATCTGTTTACTGGCTTAATTCTAAATGGTGGGAATCTTTTAAAAAACCTAAATAATTTGAAAACTATAGCTGACAACATGAAATTTCTTGACTACCTAATGAGAAGCTTCTTGCATTCATCCAGAGTCTTCACACGTATAGATATTTGAAAAACTCTGAAGGCATTATTGTTGTTGGTCAAGTTTTTATGAAGCAATAGCATTCTGCATTTCTGTCTCTTCAGTATTATGAGCCGTGGTGGCACAGTGGTTAGAATGCAGTACTGCAAGTTAACTCACTGCTCACTCCAGGAGTTCAATCCTGACTGGCTCAAAGTTGACTTAACCTTCCATCTTTCCAAGGTAAAATGAGGATGCAGATTGTTGGGGGCAAGATGCTGACTCTTTAAACCACTTAGAGAGGGATGGAAAGCACTGTAAAGCAGTGTATAAGTCTAAGTGCTATTGCTATTATTTCAGGAAAAAGAATGGGGATATTGGAATCATTGCATGCAGCAGTGATACCCATAATTATTTGATAAAAATGATTAAGCTATTTGGATTAATTTAATAAACATTCTGAGTATGCCAGATTGTATAAGCCAAGCATGCTTCCAACTGGGAACATTTCATTTCATATTTCTACTCTGTATGAAAAGTATGGATCAAAACTGTGAAAAATCACCAACCAGGGGTCAAAGTATGAATCAAAGTTCTATTCATTTATCCTTAGGAGCCCTTGTTCCGAATTTGTTATGAACATCAGAATGCCTATGTAATAAAGTTTTAGTTTCATAAAATATGGATAGGTTTCCCCAGGAGTGTTTCTGTTTGCCCATGAATTTGCACATTTTTGTACAATGTGATTAAAACAAAACAAAACAAAAAAGTTGATGCTATGCTTGAAATATAAGAGAACGGAAAAATTCATGGTTAGCTAGTGTTTAATTCCCTGAAATATTCAGTTGTCATTTATACTGTGGTGCTTGAAACAAACTGGACTATGCTTGCACTTCAGGGATGCATTGTGATTTCTCTTTGCACTATATCTGCCTTTACTGTTAAAAATGGGAGTATTAAATATAACTCAACAGTTGTAAAACATGCAGATGTCATATTTTATTGCACCTCAACTTTTTAAAAAATGTTTTGGTTAGTTTACATTTCCTCTCCATTCTCCTTCCATGCTCTTGGGTATATTGCAAACAGCTGGATTTTCAAAGGGTGTTATGCTGATTAATAGTAGCTCAGGAGACAATCATTACTTTTAATGATGTAGCTTTGTTTCATTGGGCATTGTGTATCAAAATGTGCCTGGATAAGCTAAGCCTTTGTTAAAACGTTATTTTTTGATACTGTCATAAAACAGACAAAAGTCAAATTCAAAATATAAATAACAGCTTCTAAAATGCATCTTCTCTTCAGAGGGAATTTGGTCTCTTGTCGCTTCACCTTCAAATACATTAAAATTGCTAGAGGCTTCACTGAATATTTATGTACAACACAACTTGATTTCAGTTCATGCTGGGACTGGACTTAGCTCTAATTAAGACAACTCTTGAATAGTCATTCATAAGACATACATGGGATCTTATTTTAGTTCAGACACATTAAGTATAAGAGTACTATTGTCTTTATGTTTTTATGGCATTATGGGAAGTAAGTTCGAATATCCCTAAAGTAAAGAGGAAATCACCACATTTTTCTATGAAACATTAATTTTCCATGAAGAAGGAATAATTATTATTTATCAGTATGAATTCCCAGATTCTCATTCTAACTCATGTGATTCTGTTGCACTTGTAAATCACATGTAAATGGATTCCCCACATTTCAGATCTATGATACCAAGATCATTCAACTAGTTAGAGATAGATGATAGATGATAATAATAGATGATAAATAGATAGATAGATAGATAGATAGATAGATAGATAGATAGATAGATAGATAGATAGATAGATAGATATGCAATATTTTGATAATCATAAACTATATTTCAATATTTAAAGTAAGGACAGGTATATTTTCTGAAGGGTTTTTTTTATTTGGTGATTTAGTCTGCTAAGTTTTTGAAAGACTTATTCTACATTTTGTGAATTTGCTAGCATAAAATGACATTCATTTTCAGCAGTTATGGTCAAAAGTGTCCCTGGGGTTCACACACACACACAAATGTTATCCAGCTTGATCAGTGGTGGAATTCAAAAATTTTTACTACCAATTCTGTGGGCATGGCTTGGTGGGCGTGGCAGGGGAAGGATACTGTAAGATCTCCAGTCAGAGGTGGTATTTGCCAGTTCTCCAAACTACTCAAAATTTCCGCTTCCAGTTCTCCAGAACTGGTCAGAACGTGTTGAATACCACCTCTGAACTTGATATAAAATGAAGTGTGCATATAAATCTGGTTTCAGGCCAGGTTCATTACCAAAACTGTACTGTTTGCCTTGATAAATGAGGGAAACAGGGGAAAGACAAAAAGTTTGACTTAAATTATTTGTCTACTTATGACAAATCTTTAATAGTGGTTTCTGGACCAGCTATGGTAGATGGTGGTTGGGGACATGGCTGCAAAGTAGTTCTGACCCACTTTATAGGATCACTTTTCTTCTTAGCCCCATGGGATTTAAGTTCTGAACTGCACCAACTTCTGTTTGCCAGAGTCTGGCCTCAGTAAAATACCTGGTATGTGTGAAATCTTATACTAAAATGTAGATTAAAGTTCTGTAACTCTGTCAGAAAGCAAATTTTATTTTTAAATAGTTTGTTCATGTTATACTTGAGAATATAATAAGAATTGTGCCCTTGGTTTATTCACTGATAAGAACTCAGCAATGATTCCCAAGCACTGAATTCAGTACGAATGCAAAATGCTTTTGTCGTGCAAGATAAAAACTTAGGCAACTCAGACCCAAGTCTTGACAGGGGCAGATGACAATCTTGATAGGATAATAAGATGGAAACACTTAAAACTGTTGATTAACCTTTATACACATGAAGAAATCCTCTCTTACATAATCTAATTTCAAGTTTCTTTTTCCTGAGTTTTCCATGGTTAACAGATGTTTTGCCTTGAGCTTTTCATCAATGAAGCTGGATGGCTGTTGGTTTTTGAGATAACTTTCATCTCTGCCCTGAGAAACCTTGGCTCCTAGCTTCAGCATTTGTAGTGTTTCTCTCAGTGTGTGAGAGGAAAATACCCCTCCTTTTAAAAAACATTTACATCTCTTTATAAATTATTGGCATAATGTAAAATTATAACAACACACAACCAGGAAATATCTAGCAACTGCTGCCAACTATTCTGAAATCAATTTAAGGGGCTGCATACAAATATACAATCAAATTAGACAAACTCTACAATGCTAAGGAAATTAGATTATTTCAAATGCTTATCTTCCAATTTGTGTCTTGGCTTAACAGATGCTACGGCGTCCTTCATTCAAACTAAAATTTCATTTAATATCTCTCACTCCTGTATTTTTTTTAAAGTTTTTTTTTTTTTTAGTTTTCACAAAAAAAATAGTGAAAGATAGGCAGGGGAAAAAAGCAATGCCAACAAGCTCTTACTCTGCCAAAACAGATGCATATTTGAAAGCACCTGGCAAATAACCTGAATTTCACATGTCAAACACAGTATTGAAGATGAAATGCAAGCCTTTGGCAGAAATCAAAGTGGCCCTGAGCTACTTCAGAGGATTCCCCACCCTCACCCCATTCTTTGCTGAAATGCTGGGCATCGAACAGGTAGAAGAAACAGGACATGTCTACAAACTTGAAGTGTGAGCTGAAACAGATGGCAACACAGCACGAACGAGAGAATGATAGCCTAACACTACATTTCCAGGGAGATATGAATGTTTCTAAGAAATGTCTTGGGGCTGATCCACTATTTACATGGTGGCATTCCTCCCACCCCAAGCAACTGTGCTTAACGCTGTACAGAAAACATGGCTCTTGTGGGAGAAATAAAAAAGAAACCAAATCTATATATCATGTATTGCACCGGCCTTCAGACTTAACCAATATCCTCTGTAAGTTATATAGTCAGATCTGTGTTCATGACAATTGCACATGTTAGCTCCCTCAGGAAATAGAATACATCCCCCAAAGAGTCAGCAATCAGTAATGAGCCCATGTTAACACAACTCCATCTGTGTTTTGTGCTTGGCTTCAAAAGCTGCTTCTTTGAATTATTAAAAATTGAGAGAGAAAGAGGGATTCCCCCCCCTCCATTGGCATTTCCATCACCCAGGAACTGAAATGTTATTTTTAGCTCCATAGATTGTTCCCTTAGGCACTGGCAGTGTCTGTGACAAAAGCAAACACATACAGGAAATACTATTTGAAAAATATAAATACTTGGCCTCTCCTTGAGACTAGCACACATTCTGTATGTCAGAAACTAAAAATATAAGTTCTGGAATGATTTCCTGTGAGAATACTGGAGCTGATTGGAGGAGATGCCAATCTCTTAAAAGAAATTCCATTGGATCTACTTTCTCTGGATAGAAAGAGATTATTTTGTTATTGAGATGAACCTTAATTTTTTAACCAATGCTAGACGGCTGGGCATCAGAGTACCCTCTTCGTGAACAAAAGGTTATTTGTAAAAAATGCCTTCATGATCTGTAAGGGTTTCTCTCAAGGCCTGAAGTTCAGGATTAAAACAAAATTAAGTCTCAGTCTGCTGGTCATTGAAATAGGATCTGCTTATAGTGTGCTATCTATGTTTCAACTTGTGAGACAAAAGACATTTTCTTTCTTTCCTAGCAAATGCCTGCAAAATGAACATTACAATGCAAGCTTCACCCGTTACATAAATACATACATACAAAAAGGATAGAGTTGCATCATAATGCTCAATTCATATTCTACCCACCCACCCCTGGATTCATTGCTTGACTACTTTGTTCAAAGGTTAATAATTTGTAGAACTACTTATCTTTGTAGGAAGAATATTACTCTTTTATTCTGTGAATACATACAAAAAAAGTGCATAGAAAAATGGGTCTTGTTATTTTTCATATTTTATTTTGGATATGTTTTTATAAGAAGATTCTAAAAATTGGACTTCTGGTTTCTAACTCCTTGGGTGAAATCTATGCAGATGTTCTAGATCAGGTCTAAGCAGTGTAGTGCTCTCTATAAAGTTTGAAATTTGAGCAACCAATCTCAGCAACTATGGCAAAGAACTATAATTAACTACGATTAACTGAGCAAGGGGCTATGGAACATCTAAAGAACATTCGAATCACATATATAATATGAGAGGTTATATAAATTTAAATAAATACATTATGTTACTAATGTTCTGCCACCATCAACGCCTGTGTAAGAACTTGCCAACTGCAATATTGATTAAATTGGTCTCTTCAGATGATGCTTCAGCAGAGTTAATCTTTGCTGACAAATTTACTTCTTGACATAGTCTCATACTCAATTATTGTGATTATTATTTTTATTTATTTCTTAAATTCCTTTGCTGCCTATATCACTGTCAAATGACTTTGGGTGGCATGTAAATTTTGATGATGTCAAGTTTTGAGAGAACCATCACAGAAATCAAACAGCAAGTCCTTGATGAGGATTTGCAGCCAATAGTCGAAAATCTGCTTATTACTGAATTAATAAGTAATAATTTTCATTATTTAATTATTATTTTTAATATCCATCTTCCTCCACAAAGGGTGTTTCAGTAGCCAAATCCCATATCTTATTATAAATGGTTTTGGAAGGCTTAACAAGAATACCTACATCCTTGCCCAGATGGAACAATTGAGATAATCTCATGTATTTTACAGCAATGTCCCTTTTATCAGTCATGAAACACTGAATTACTAATGCTTTTATTAATCTCTTGCTTTGGCTGGATGGTAGAAAGGATGCTTTATTTTTGTTAGTGGACAAGTCTACATAAATATCTTGGAGGGCCACCAGATTTTGTTACATCAGGATTGAAGTAAGAATTATTTAACATGGTTTCACATAGGTAAAACCTGCTGTCTGGTTTATTTCTCCCTGGATGGTCTGCAGTTCTATTAATTTCCTAGTTATTCCTTCCAGACTGTTAGTTTTATCTGCCGATATTTTAATAAGTTTGATATTTTGCTTTTTGATCATTAATACATTTTAAAATAACTATCTACAACTGCTGAAGATTGTAATATAACAGATCAGCAATTACCCAGCCCTTTCTTACTCATTTACTTTACCTCCTTAACATACTCCAGCTCAGGACACATATATGACCTCAATTGTCTGCAATCTAATGCCTTTCACGCTATAGGATATCTCAGTTATATAAAAAACAAAAGCTCAGGTTAAGACACATTCAACGCAAGGCATTAAAAGCAAACTTTAGTAACAAAGCATTCTTGATATTGGTTATTATACATAATAACAACAGGAGGGGAAACAATTTTAGAGCAGTGTCAATATTTATTTATTAAAAATTATATGTTTTGAAAATAAAAGTTGTTTTAGTAGTTCATAACCAGACAGCAAGTTTCTGTTTAATAAAAAATTATTCCCCTGAGAAAGAACTGAAAAGTTTAAAGCACTGGCATCTGTAATGATACAAGCTGTAATCTACAGAGGGAAGGAAAATAAGGCAGCATAGATCATTCCAAGTAGATATTGCCTATTCTCCCTAGTTACCACTAAACAGCTCTTTAAGCTATGGAACTTAATTTCTAAATGAATAACTCTATTGCATTTTGGATCCAAGGCAGCTTTGGATGCTAAGTTTTGCCCTTGACAGTGCTCTAATATCTTTTCTGGCTCTTTCCAATTATCAATAATTCTTTTTAGGTTTATGCTTTACTTATATTTATATTTTTAATTTAAATGTATAATATGTTAGCTTTATTTGTTGTACTAGGTTTTGTTTTTTAACTTCCTAAAGACGGCTAGTGTGAGCATACAGTCAAAGCCCAACTCTTTTTAACATGCAACATTTTAATGGGTTGTTTTGTGCTTTCTTTCTTTCTGTTCATCTCTCTTGTGGACACCTGATTCTCACAATCATTTTATGAACCAAGTCCTATTTATTCTATTTCTCTTTGATTGCTAAATTTCTGTACTGAATTTTTGACCTATATGTGAGTGCCTTTCTATCTTTCAATGCTTAACTTTTAGGCAAAACATTTGAATTATGTACTGTTATCTCTCCTGCTTAGCAAAATCTCTGAAACACAGGTATACAACCTGCAATCTAAGGGATACATGTTACCATGCCAAGCTTCCATTTAGCCCCCAGCACAAAGTTTCAATACTTGTAAATTCAAATTAAATGTAGTTCTTTTAATATTGGATAAAATGTGATAGGGAAGAGTACCAAAAAAACAAATTTAAGAGCAGAGGCTGCAATATGAGAAAAAATAATAAGGGCAGGGGTGAGCTTCAAAAAAATTTAGCAACAGGTTCTCTATCCAGTTGCTGGGTGGGCATGGCCATGGTGAGCATGGCCTAGTCAGCCTCCTGCACCATGGCAGGGGGGACCTTTTGCACTCCTCGGGCTCCAGAGGCTTTCCTCGAGCCTCCAGGAGGGTGAAAACGGCTTCCCTGGGCTCTGGAGACTCTCTGGAAGCTGGAAATGGGCCCATTTCCAGCCTTCCTGAACTTCTGGGATGCCTGTTTTTTGGCCTCCCCAAGCCTCCACACGCACCCTGCACTTACCTGCATCCAAAATGGGCTGTGTGGAGACTCCTGGGATGGGTGGAGCAGGGTGGGAGGGACCAGCTAGGAGTGGGATTTGGGAGTTTCCGAACTGTGCAGAATCTTAGCTACAGGATCTGCCAAACTCTTGCAAACTCCCAGCAGCCCACCCCTGGATAAGGGCCTACAAAAAGAAAAGAAAAAGAAAAACCTGGATGTACAAGTTTTAGAATTTTAAAAAAGTTCATTTTTATATAATTTCCAGGAGATCAGTAACGGGCAGAAAAAATAATCTTAAGGAACAGGAACAAAAACCACAACCAAGATAATGACTAGATAAAAGAAATGTGAGTCTAACCAGAAGTGTAACCAGAGTAAGTGTCTTCAACTGGATCCTTCCAACTCCTCATGAAGATAAAGAGAAGGAGGAGAGGGCAAACACATTTAGCCTTCCAAGATTCTGTAACTATAATCTTATAAATTATTATTATTATTATTATTATTATTATTATTATTATTATTATTATTATTATTATTATTATTATTATTATTATTAACAGTATACACAGCAAACGAGATAACCATGCTGGGTTTCGTATCACAAATCACTAGTCAAACACTTCCCAAGTGTTTACAACTGCGTGATATATCGGCGGATTATGCAAGCAGATCCCAGTAAGGTGGCCTTCTGCAGTTGACCAATGGTGATCTTGCCAGTGCCAATTGTTTTTAAGTGCTTGCCTAGGTCTTTAGGCACAGCACCCAGTGTGCCAATTACCACTGGAACCACCTGCACTGGTTTATGCCAGAGTTTCTGCAGTTCGATTCTCAAGTCCTGATATCTGGTGACTTTTTCAAGTTGTTTCTCGTCGATTCTGCTGTCACCAGGTATGGCAATGTCAACAATCTACACTTTTTTCTTCTCCACAATCATGATATCCAGGGTATTGTGTTCCAAAACTTTATCAGTCTGTATTTGGAAGTCCCACAGTAGTTTTGCATGCTCATTTTTTACCACTTTTTCAGGCTTATGATCCCACCAATTCTTTGCTACAGGCAGATGGTAGTTGTGACACAAGTTCCAGTGGACCATCTGAGCGACTGTGTTGTGACGTTGTTTGTAGTCAGTCTGAGCTATTGTCTTGCAACAGCTCAGTTTGTGATCAATGGTTTCATCCGCTTCTTTGCAGAGTCTGCATTTGGGGTCCTCAGCAGATTTTTCTATTCTGGCTTTGATTACATTCGTTCTGATGGCTTGTTCTTGGGCTGCAAGAATCAGGCCTTCTGTTTCTTTCTTCAGTGTTCCTTTGGTCAGCTATAACCAGGTCTTTTCCTTATCTACTTTTCCTTGGATCTTTTCAAGGAACTGTCCATGCAGTGCTTTGTTACACCAGCTGTCAGCCCGAGTTTGCATCACTGTTTTTCTATATTGATTCTTGGTTTGCTGCACTTTAAGCAGCTTCCTCTTGTTGACCTCCATCAAAGCTGGTTCAACACTGTCTTTCACATAATCTGCCAGAGCATGCTTCTCTTCTTCAATTGTCTGCTTCACTTGCAAAAGTCCTCTGTCCCCTGATTTTCTGGGCAAATATAGCCTGTCAATGTCACTATGTGGGTGCAGTGCATAGTGTATGGTCATCAGTTTTCTTGTTTTCCTATACAATCTGTCCAGCTCTGACTGTGTCCAGTTTATGATCCCAGCAGTATATCTGATGACGGGTATGGCCCAGGTATTTATATCCTTGATGGTGTTACTGCCATTCAGTTTGCTTTTTAGAAGTTTTCTGACCCTTTGTGTGTATTCTTTGCTGACAACATTTTTCACTTGCCCATGCTAGATATTATCCAGCTGCAGTATGCCCAGGTATTTGTAGGCTTTGGGTTGGTGGCACTTGATGGTTTGTCCATTGGGCATTTCAATTCCATCACTTTCTATGATCTTCCCTTTCTTCAGTGCTACTATGGCACATTTGTTCAGCCCAAACTCCATGCTGCTGTCAGTGCTGAAAATTTGAACTGTATTGGTCAGTGATTGGATTTCAATTTCTTATTTTCCGTATAACTTCACATCATCCATGTACAGCAGGTAAGAGATTTTCTGTGAATTTTTAGCAGTTTGATAACTCAGGTTAATTTTCTGTAAAATTGTTGACGGGGTCATGGTGATGATGAACAGCAGAGATGACAAAGAATCACCCTGGAAAATCCCTCTTTTGATGTTGACCAGTCCGTAGCTTTCACTTCCAATAAACAGTTCTGTTTTCCAGTGCTTCATCACATTTGCAGTGAAAGTACCAATGCACTTGCATATTCCAATGACATCCAGGCGTTTGATGATCCAGCTGTGCGGTAGTGAATCAAATGCTTTCTTGTAGTCAATCCAAGTTGTATGCAGATTTGTTTTTCAGCTTTTGCAGTTCTCTAAAATCATTTTGTTGATCAGGAGCTGATCTTTTGTGCCTCTGCTTCCTCGTTTGTTTCCTTTCTGCTGTACTGGCAAGATGTTATTTGTTTCTAGGTAGCTCTGGATCCTGTCAGCTATGATGCCGGTCAGCAGCTTGAACATGGTTGGCAGACACGTTATTGGCCTGTAATTTGCAGGTGTTGGCCCTTTTGCTGGATCCTTCTGTATCAAGTAGGTTTTCCCAGCTGTTAACCATTCACTGATGTTTCCTGTCTGCAGCATCTCATTGAATTGTTTGGCCATTTTTCCATGCAGGCTAGTCAGGTATTTGAGCCAAAAGCCATGAAGTTGATCATTGCCAGGCAATGTCCAGTTCTTGACTTTTTGCACCCTGTTGCTTATCATTTCAGCAGTTATTTCCAGTTGGTCCATTTTGTTCTTGGAGAATTTCATCTCAAAGTCTCTGATCCAACCAGCATTTTTGTTGTAACATTTCTCAGTCTCCCATAGGTCTTTCCAAAACGGAGTAGTTGCTGTTTTTTCAGGTTTTTCAATTTTTGTATCCCCCATCTGATTCAGACTCTGACAGAATAGGCTTCGTATCTTTCAATTTTTCTTGCTGTTGCTGTTATCTGCTGCTTCAAAATTTCCAATGCTTCATCAATTTTTCTTGTTCTGAGCCCATATTTTTTTTATCAGATGTTTCTTGATCTTGCTGTTCTTCAGCTTTTTCTCCTGCAAATGCTTCAAGTTGCTTGCATTTGCTCGCAGGCTCTTGATTTTCAACTCCAACCTGATTTTCCACTGCGGTTTTCCAGTCAATTTCCTTGGGGGCTGTGGTTGTTGAAACCCCAGTTCTTCTGTTACCATGACTGCTGTACTGTAAGCAAGCTGATTTGTTTGTTCAATTGATGTTATCTGGACTGCTGCAAGTGCATAGTTCGCATCTATCATCAGTGGCACCAAATATTTTCTAGGCACAGTCTTCAATATTGGAAGCCTTCTTCTTTCTGCATCTGTTGCAGTGTGTGCCAAGATTTTAGCTTTCAGTTCTTGCTGCCTGGCATTGAGTACTCCTGGTGTTTCAATGATGACTTCAGGCCCTTGCTGATCCTGTTTTTGCAAAATATCTGCATTTTCTTCTAATTCAGGCTGTTCAGTTGCTCCAGAAGTT
Organism: Notechis scutatus; assembly: GCF_049901735.1. NCBI lineage: Eukaryota > Metazoa > Chordata > Lepidosauria > Squamata > Elapidae > Notechis > Notechis scutatus. Next base: position 283,735,471 of record NC_142009.1, on the reverse strand, counting down.
ATTGGAGTATTTTCTGCTGCCACTTCAGCAGTCTCCTGTTCAGCAGTCTGTGTTCCCGTTTCACAATTTTTCCATATTTCTTCAAGTTCGACTTCACTGAGCACTTTGTTCTGAGTGATGAATCATCGTTGATCGGCTAATCATAATTCAGTTATCCTTGAGTCAGGATATTCTTGTTTCCATAACCTGTACATCCTTTTTTGGTTGCCTTGTTTTTCTGCTTCTGCTTTGTAGTAGCATTTCATTACAGTGCAGTTCTCTGACATGGTGTATTTCTGCCGCTTCTGAGGTCGTTCAGCTTCCAGTGGCCCTGCAGGCCCATGCCCTGGTTGCCATGCCATGGACCCATGGCCTATAGCCCACTTGTCAATGGATGCCTAGGTTCCCCAACACCTGACGCGGTCCTTGTTAACCTGGGCAACGACTGAGCCGGTATAGGCTTTGTTCAGTTGTGTTTCACCATGATTCATTGCATGGATTGCTGGGTGCACTCAGTTCTGCTCCTCGGCCTAGACCTCTCTGACATGGTTGGACCTCTGACATGGTTTGCACTACCGCCAGCACAGCTCTCAGCTTCATTGGAACAGTTAAGCCCCCCGCCATGTCTATTATTATTATTATTATTATTATTATTATTATTATTATTATTATTATTATTATTATTATTATTATTATTATTATTATTATTATTATTATTATCTTTACTTAGTCAAGTCTGCCTTGAAGGGCTGACAAGCTAATAAATGGACATTGGAGGGAGCTATATACTATAGTTAGATAAACATATACATTTGTCCCATCCATATGTCCCTTAACTCATTCCACAAGATGCCACTAAATCCAAAAATATATATCCATGTTCTAAAAGGATTAGTAACCAGTTTATAGCACCTCATGTCCAGTACAAATACTATAGAAGCTGCAGATTAGAAAGAGAAACACAAATAGGAAAGAGGCATTTAATTCCCTTCTGGCATTTTTTCCTAAATGAAATAGACATACATACACACACACACACATTAACTATTTTTTTCTTATATTAAAAAGATGAGGATACATATCTCATTTTCTCTACAAGTAACAAGTCTGTTAAGAGACAATTCATCCAGATTATTCTGGAATTTAAAATAATTTTTCCATAACTAATTTCTTTGACAAATTTTGATCTTGTGAAACATTTTGGAAAGGTGATTACCCAAATTAGATTGTAATAACTGAAATAGCATGAATATCCACTTAATGGTAATTTCATCTTATGTAAAATTCCTAGAGTATCTTAGATATAACTTCTAAAATAAGATCCCATTTTTTGTCATGAACTGTGTAGTTCTTTCTTTACCTAGTTTTCGTTTGTTGATCACTACTGAATGCAAAGATATGTGCTGAGCACAGCGTTAGAGAAAGAAAAGCAATACATAGTATTTTTGTTGCTGCTACTGCTGTTATTTATGAGTGGTTTTGAAATGTGTATTGTCCTGTGCTGCTCATTGCTGGATCACCGTGGCTGTGCAAAATATTTTTCAGATATTCAATTTGAAGATGATTCAATTAAATCTCCAAATTGAATAGACCTTTCAAATGTAATTGTGAATTGAATTAGATGCCTCTGAATTAATTAAGACAATTTGGATGCTTCTGCACATGCACCAAACTGCCATTTTCCAAACTGATTTTATTATTCACTTTATTTATTTAATGTAATATACTGATGGCCACCAAAGTCTCTCAGCAGTTTGTATTTAAAATCTAAAAATTGAAAACTTTTAAGTAGTAATTAAAACAAGTAAAGGAATAACATTAATGATTAAACTAATCAGTAGTAAAAAGCCCTTGCAAAAAATATGTTTTGAGCGCCCTTTACAAGGAAAGCCCCACAAAGTCGGAATTGTTACCAGACTAGCTAATAGCAACTGCATTAATGTACAAAAAATAAAATATAGGGGAAAATCGATTAATGGAATTTAAACATGAAAAAAATGTGGACATATAAAGAAGCTGGACAATTTCCCAGCACTAAGTCTGAACTAAGGTACCAGAAATAAGAATTGCCATGCAATGGGTCACAGGGAAGTAATATGTCAAGACAGCAACCAAACTACAAGGCAGCAAGTTACATTTCATTCAGCAACCTAATAGGTCAATGAAAGAACAGATGAGGTAACACATGATAGCACACTGACAGAATGTGATTGACAAAGAACAAATGGTACAATAGAACCCCCAATTTGTGCATACAACAATCCAAGTATCTATATTGTTTGATATGGCCAGGTCCTTGTAATAGGAAATGTCATCTTTGGGATCTAGGAGTCATGTTTTGTTTTTTTGTCTCAGTGTTTGCCCTCTGGAACAGCAGAGATCTGAGTGGCCCTAAATCTTCTAACCTTTAGACTGGATGTTCTCCCAAGCACTTGGAATGGGAGGTTAAACCAATCCTGTTGGTAGATTTGCTTGTTTGATTTTAGGCACAAAAATGTGCTGTTGTTACTTTAAGGTTCTGTTTTCTGTAGTGTGTTGGTTTTAATCTTCTCTGTGCTGTTTAGAGTAGCTGCTGTGAGATAAACAGCAATATAAATGGCTAAAATAAATAAATTTATGGATCATTCCTGTCTGCCCCTAACCCTCAATTGGCCTCAGTGTAACAATCAAAAGTGTGTCTGTCTGCTCATGTAAACCATAAGCTATTTTAATATTTCTATAGGTTAACGGAGACTCAGATACAGATAATCAGAGTTGGAAGGGACCTTATAGGTCATCTAGTCCAACCCTACACCATTTCTGTCAAATGGCAGTCCAATTTCTTCTTGAAAGTCTCAAGTGATAGTGCTCACACAACTTCTGAGGGCAAGCTGTTCCATTGGTTGATTGTTTTCACTGTCAGAAAGTTTCTCCTTATTTCCAGGTTAAATCTCTCCTTGTTCAGTTTCCATTCCTTGTCTGGCCTACAGGTGCTTTAGAAAATAGCTTGACCCCTTCCTCTCTGTGACAGCCCCTCAAATATTGGAAGACTGCTATCATGTCTCCTTGGTCCTTCTCTTCACTAAACTAGCCAAGCCCAGTTCCTGTAACCGTTCTTCATATGTTTAGTCTCCAGTCCCCTAATCATCCTGGTCGCTCTTCTCTAAACTTTTTCTAGAGTCTCAATATCTTTTTTTATAATGTGGTAACCATGTGGTCTTACTAAGGCTTTATAGAGTGGTATTAGTACCTCACTTGATCTTGATTGTATCCCTCTGTTAATGCAATTTAGGATTGCATTAGCTTTTTTGGCTGCTGCTGCACACTGCTGGTTCATATTTATCCCTCTCACAGTTACTGCTATTGAGTCTGGTTTCATCCAGTCTATATGGGTACTTTTGGTTTTTCTTGCCTAAGTGTAGACTTTATTTTTCTCTACATTGAATTATATTTTTTTAGATACAGCCCAGTGTTCTAGTCCGTCAAGATCCATCCATTCTTGGATGTTAGATATTCCTGCCAGCTTAGTATCATTTGAAAATTTGGTAAGTTCCCCTTCTATTCCCTCATCTAAGTCATTAATGAAGATATTGAAGAGTACTGAGCCTAAGACAGAACCTTGTGGCACCCCACTGCTTACTTCCCTCCATGTAGTCTTAGACCCATTAAGGACTACTCATTGAATACGATTTGTCAGCCAGTTGCAAGTCCATCTAGTGGTAGTGCTATCTATTCCACTTTTTTCTAGCTTATTAAGAAGTAGGTTGTGGTCTACTTTGTCAAATGCCTTGCTGAAATCTAAATATATTATGTCAACAGTATTTTGCTGGTCTACTAATTTAGTCACTGTGTTGACGAATGAAATAAGATTGGTTTGGCATGATCTGTTTTTAACAAACCCGTGCTGACTGCTAGTTATTACTTTACTTGTTTCTAGATGTTGGCAGATCTGTTTTTTCATTATCTTTTCCAGTATCTTCCCGGTTATTGATGTTAGGCTGATTGGTCTATAGTTTCCTGGGTCTGTTTTTTTCCCCCTTTTTTGAAGATGGGATCCACATCAGCTCTTTTCCAGTCTTCTGGTAGTCCCTCGGTGCTCTAAGATTTTTGAAAGATATGGTGCAGTGGTTCTGAGATGACCTCTGCCAGCTCCTTTAAAACTCTGGGATGTAATCCATCAGGCCCCAGTGAATATGTTTTCATCAAGATCAGACAGGTATTCTCTTACTATGTTTTTGCTTATTTTAACTTTTATTTCTGGTCTGTCTTTTACAGTTATGTTTTTGGTGGGTTGAGCTATAGGTTTTTTTCATTTGTTTGTTTGTTTGTTTGTCTTTTTTGCGTGAGGACCGATGCAAAGAATGAGTTAAGCAGTTCTGCTTTCTCTCTATTGCCTGTTAACTTCCTTGCCATCTTCTCTCTTTAGTGGACCGACTGTTTCCTTGATTTTTTTCTTGTTATTTATATGTTGGAAGAAACTTTTTTTAAATTATCTTTGACTTTTGTTGCAAATCTTCCTTGGGTTCTCTGTGTTCCAGAGCATACCATTACTCCATATGATCTCAAATCCTTGAATCTGCATTGGAAATGAGCATCTCCACTAGTAAATCTCTCTCTCCAGACTAAGACTATTGTACTACTAAATTTATTTATTTATTTATTTATTTGATTTATTTGATTTGCCAATTGTTTACAAGATAATAAGTATAAGTGTATATATAGTTGTGAATACATGAAATGGGTACATATAAGAAAAATAAAAGAAGAATAAGAGAAACAATAGGACAGGGACGGTGAGGCACGTTGGTGCGCTTATGCACGCCCCTACAGACCTCTTAGGAAAGGGGTGAGGTCAATAGTAGACGTTCTAAGGTTAAAGTTTTTGGGGTTTGGGGAAGAAACTACAGAGTCGGGTAGAGTATTCCAGACATTGACCACTCTATTGCTGAAGTCGTATTTCCTGCAATCAAGTTTGGTGCGGTTAACTTTGAGTTTGTATCTATTGTGTGCTCTTGTGTTGTTATGGTTGAAGCTGAAGTATTCATTGACAGGTAGGACATTGCAATGTATGATTTTATATACCATGCTTAAGTCAGACCGAAGACGGCGTAATTCAAGGTTTTCTAGTTCTAGAATTTCAAGTCTGGTGGCATAAGATATTCTACAACGAGTAGAGGAGTGGAGAACTCTTCTTGTGAAATATTTCTGGACTTTCTCAATTGTGCTAATATCAGATACGTAATGTGGGTTCCAGACTGATGAACTGTATTCGAGTATTGGTCTAGCAAATGTTTTGTATGCTCTGGTTAGTAGTGTGATATTACCAGAGAAAAAGCTACGTAGGATTAGGTTAACAACTCTTAATGCCTTTTTGGCTATGTAGTTGCAGTGGGCTCTAGCACTTAGATCATTAGAGGTGAGTATTCCAAGGTCCTTTACAGAGCTTGGGTCATCAACAAGATCTTGACTATTCAGCTTGTATTTTATTTTCTGATTTTTTGCCAATATGTAAGACAGAGCATTTATTTGTTGAGATTTGAAGTTGCCATTTGTTTGACCATTCTGATACATAGTCAAGATCTTTTTGTAGGGTAGCAGTATTGTCTGTGGTATTGAACAGCTTTACATCATCAGCGAAAAGAACGCAATTGCTCTTAATATGATCACAGAGGTCATTTAGGTAGAGTATGAAGAGAGTTGGTCCTAGAACACTGCCTTGGGGGACACCACTATTGACAGGTACAGAATTTGATAGGACGCTCCAAATTTTGACCATTTGTTGTCTGTTTGCCAGGAATGCTTCTATCCATTTATTCAGTTCTCCAGAGATACCATAGGATTTTATTTTTAGGAGTAGTTTGTCGTGTACCACTGAATCAAAGGCTTTACAGAAGTCTATGTAGATTGCGTCTATTGCTTTGCCCTGGTCGAGTTGTGTCGTCCATATGTTTTTGCAGTGTAAGAGTTGCAGATTACAGGATAGTTTTTTTCTGAAACCAAATTGTTTATTAGAGAGTAGGTTGTTTGTCTCTAAGTGGAGGATGATGGATTGGTTAATAATTGATTCCATGACTTTACAGGTGACGCAGCATAAGGAGATTGGTCTGTAATTTTCAACTAGGCTTGGGTCTCCCTTTTTGAAGATGGGGATGACTGTGGCTTGTGACCATAGGTTAGGCAAGGAGCTGGTCCTGAAAGATTTTTCAAAGATTATGCTTAGAGGTTTGGCTATGGCAGTGGATAGCTTTTTTAAGAAGTAGGCACATATTCCATCCGGTCCAATAGATAGAGATGGTTTTAGATTGCGTAGTGCTTTTTCAACATTGTCTTCTGTAAAATCGATATGTATTAGATCATTGTGTTTTTTTTTAAACAAGTTTTATTAATTTCAAAAACAAACAAATCATCATCAACCATTACATATTTGAACCTTTTTCCATTATAAATTTTACAAGTCAGATAAAACCTTATCTTATACAATACAATTCTATTTCTAAATGAACATAAAAACATCTCTTGTCCTCTATTTCTTTCTGACTTGATTATCGTCATTCTCTTTCTATGTTTCTAAAAGGTTTCACCAATACTTCTCAAGAACATAAACAGACACAAACAAACATATAAAAATCCTTTAGTAAAGTAACTTGGCCCCCGGTACCTCTCTTTATATGGGCTTTAATTATATTCATGCTCATCTTACAGATCATTACCTATTTTGTTTACCATTCTGTATCTTCTATATATACTTCTCCACACATTTCACTCTTCATAATTCTATCTTATTCAATCCATCTTAATTTAAATCATTATATTTGTATCTTTTGCCCATCCTTTATTATCCCTCTATCTCATTCCTTATAATGAAAAAAAAAATTTCTCCTGAAATCTCTAATCAGAGTATGATGCCTTTCTATCCTCTCCTAAATATTAGATTAACATTTAAAATGACACCTAATATCCAATCTGATTCTGCTTGGTACATTCTATCAATTAATTTTTACTTTTAATAACAATAAAAACAGAGTAATAAATCAGAAATGTTTAAATACATAATATCCTCCTAAATACGTAGTTAAATAATAAATCTAAATAATAAATCTTATAACATTCTCATTGCCTTTCCCTTCAATATTTTATTACATTTTAAAAATCAATCATTATTAAACATTTCAACATTTTAATTTCTTATTAACTCTTAAGCCATTCTAATTTTCTATTTCTAATACAAATATTACAATACCGTCTTATGTACCTTGCAAAATCTTTTTTAAGAAAATTTATGCTTTACCCTTTATCCCTGAAAAAGATTCCTCTTTTCCCATCCAATTTTAAAACTTTGTGGCTTTTCTCCGCCTTTCCCCTTTCTTTCTTCCCCCACCAGATCTTCCTACCCCCTTCTTCTAACCTCTGTCTTGCTGGCATCCCTTCTCTGTTGTATTCCCTTTTTCTCTTGTTTGCTATCATTGTATTTATTTTGCATCATATTTTTCTCTTTCTTAAATGTTTTTTTAGATCTTAAGTCCTTCATTTTCCTCGCTTTCTTCCTTCCTTCTTCCTTAGATAAATTTTGGGATTCATTAAAGATGGTGTCTTCGTCTTGTTGTTGTTCCATCTGTCGCATTGTCTGTTCATAGTTAACCAGCGCCATTTCTAAAAATAGAAAAGCTTTTTCCATACCATCTTTACAGGCTGCTTTTGTTTGCTCATATTCATCCCTCAGTTCCTCAAGGAGAAAGCCATTATAAATCTTTTCTTTTCTTTTTCCCTCTTTCTTCTTACTCCAACCAAAATATTCCAAAAGAAAAGTAAGACAATCCCAAAATCCACAATCCTCAATCAATCCAAGCCAAGCCAAAATTCCCACTTTCTCTTCCAGGGTAGTATCAAACAAAGGAAAAAGAAAATCCAAATCTGTGTTTTGAAGCCTTATTAAAATTTTATTTCTGTCTCCAAATCCTTAAGGCATCTCCTCCAACAAAATCCAACCAGATAAATATATTTTTGTCCTCTCCTTCCGACTTATCCCATAAAGCTAGTTTTACCTGAAAAAAAACAGGTTTCTCAATATCCGTTTGTTAATTCCGTCGGAGAGAGAGTAAACTTTCCTTTCAGCACCTCAGAATTGCCGCTTACTTTCTCTTGTGGAAAAAATCATCCAAAAGCCATCACTTCCAGGAATTAAATTAAATATATCTCAGAGTCCTGGATCGACCAAGAAGACTTTCACTTTTAAAAACTTTCTCCTCTTCCTCCTGCGCATACTTGCCCAGCTGCCGGCTTCTTTGTGGCGGCCATTACGGACCGCCGCTACGCGGTCTTGGTAAAAGGAGGTTCTGCCGGCCAGGAGGGGTCTGCAACACCCCAAACCCTTTTCCGGATCCCCTACCTTCAGCTGCCCCTGCCGGTGGCCTTGCTCCGCACCCTTTCAGATCGGAGCCCCAAAAGCTGGCTAGCGGCAGGGATCGCGCAGCTTCGCGAATCCCTACCGCTCGCAAAGCCGACAAACCGGAAATTCCAATATGTATTAGATCATTGTTGTTATCTGTGGTATGGCTAGGAAATACTGGGCATGATCCATTGCTGTTTACAAATACTGAGCCGAAGAATGTGTTAAAGATGTTGGCTTTAATGGTGTCGTCAGTTGCAGTCTTTACCATCAGGTCCTATCAAGGGTGGGATAGACCTTGAGTCTTTTAGTTTGTTGTTTACAAAATTGTAAAAAGCATGGGTGGAATTGGTGCTTAGAAGGTTTTCCTCTTGTTTAATGTGATAATTGATGCATTCGGTCTTTATCTGGTGGCATAAATTTTTGTATCGGCTTTTGAAATTGGCAACGTGACCAGATTTGTTTTTCCGCCAGAGTGATCTCTTTTTGGATTGAAGTTTCCTTATTGTTATGGGTAATCTGCTTTTTGTTTTGTTTTGGGAGTTGTTGTTGGTACATATAGTTTGATGACTCTTTTGACTTCAAGTAAAAATATGTTGTAATGGTCTTCAACAGTATTGCATCCAGTGAATAGAGATTGCCAATCAAGGGATGAGAGATCGTTGTCTATAAGATCATAGTTGCCTTTTTGAAGTTACAATTGGGGATTACATCATTGTGGTGATTTTTGTGTGGGCGTATGTTGAGACAAAAGTCAATCACATTGTGGTCACTGCTGGAAAAGGGTTCTTTAGTTTGTATTCCGTAAATTAAATTCAAACTATTGCAGAAGATGAGATCGAGGCAGTTGTTTAGTCTAGTGTTGTTGGTTACTAGTTGTTCCAGTCCCAGATTTGTAATAGCATTGTAGAAGGTTGTGTGTATGATTTCAGTTGTACATTCGTTTAGGGTCCAGTCAATATGAGGTAGATTGAAATCGCCAAGAAAGATAAAAGGGTATGGGCAGGATGCAGCCCATGTTAGTAATGTATTTAGCTTGTTTACATGTTCGATGTCATAATCAGGTGCTCTGTAACATAGTAAGAATCGAATTGTGATATTTAAGGATAGTTCACAGATGATGGTCTCAGGAAGAGCAAGCTCCTGGGTAACTTGGATATTTTTAGATGTAAGGACTTTTTATAGAAGATAGCAACACCACCTCCTCTACGAATTTCACGATCTGATCGGTAAACATGATAGTCTCTTACTGTGGTAATGGAGTCAGGGAGAGATGCATTGAGCCATGTTTCACAGACAAATATAATGTCGAATTTAGCCATATTTAGTAGGAGGAAAAATTCAGGTATTTTATTCACGAGGCTTCTTGCATTGAGTAGTTTGCATTTAAGGCCAGCAGTAGTTGGAATTGAGGTAGTTAGGGCGTGCATGCCTAGTCTTGGGTGATGGTGGATCGGTTGAGGTAGGGTTGTGGTTGAGGGTTAAAGCTGAGTTGCGGGTTGTGTGGCTTACTTTTGATACAGTCAGCATGGTAGTCAATGTACAGGTCCTTCTCTCCATTGTCTAGGCGTTTTTGAGTTCGGTGCGGAGTACACAGGAGCGGGCACGTTGCTGTATGGTTAGGTCAGGGCGACAACGGAGGTTCTTATGGTTGGTGTTGGTTTTGGCGAGTGAATTTATAGTGTAAATGAATTTACGTTTGCTTGATTCATTTTTGCAAATGACCCTGCACAAGCGTGGGGCCACAGAGCCGTCTCTGTTTTTGAGCTCTCGGCCAATGCGGGAAATGTCAAGTATTTCATCAGCGGAGATGGTTGATGCTTGATAATCACTGATGATGTTTCGGACAGTTGTGATGTCATCATTGTCATTGATGTCCTCTAGACCAAATAAGATGGCGTTTGGACGTTTCCGTTCACGCTCAACAGCTTCTCTGATGAGGATTGGGATATCAATATTTGTCTGGGTTGTGTTTATTTGTGGATTGGGTTTTGGATTGGGTTGTGGTTGTTGGGTAGAGATGTGGTTAGTAGCTATTGGATGTTCAGGTTTTTGCGTTGTGTCTTTTTTTCAAGGTTGGATATTCTTTCTTTTACGGTGTCCAGGGATGCTACTATGGTGTTAAGGGATGTTTCAATGGTTTCAATGGTATCAACTCTTTCCAACAGATCCAGTTTGGGTTTGCATGGTTTGCAGAGATATGGAAACTCATTGGATGATTCAGGTATTGAATAAATTGCTTGGTTAATCCCAAGCAGTCATGATGAGCGTATTTTTGCACAGAGAACATTTGATGGAGTTTTCATTATCCTTTAGATTTTTGTAGCATTTAAGGCATGTGCAGGAGTCTTGTGGTTCATTGGTGGGGATTATCTTCTCTTTAGGTTGTGGTTTGGCATTGGATTTTCTTTTTGGCATGGTAGGTTTGTTAAGATAGTACGTTGATTGAATTAATTAAAGGAACAATTTTGGGTAATCTATATAGCCAATATCACACCAATCAATCAATTGCAGTAATCTCTCTAGTCAGATAATATTCCTGAGCAACAATCAGCCTAATCAATTAATTACTCTAATCACTAATCAATTAATTACACTAATCATTAATCACACTGTTCATTTAAATTCACTAAATCATTGGTTTTACTATTCAATTAAATTACATGAATCTTTATCTTTTAAACTAGTCAGTAATCACACTATTTGCAATAAACACTCTAATCACACTAATCAATTAAAACAATAAATCAATTAAACCATTAATAAAATATTTTATAGAAATTGATTATCTAATTGTTGATATAGGTGATGAGGTAGAAAAGTTGTAAGTTTTGAGGTAATGAATTAATCAGTGTTTGATTAAAGTAATGAGGTAGTATTAAGAGTCTGCAAGGAAAGGGTTAATTGTTTTACTAGCAGCTGTAGTTGACTGAATGAGAGGAATTTATTGCTCTTGTAATAGCAGATTGCTATTACTCTGTAAACAAAAGGTTGTAACATGATGTTCAAAGGGTTTTTGAAATAGAGTAAAACTTGCTGAATTAAACACTTTGACTACAATCAATATGTCTCTGAATAAGATTGTTTTGCAATAGTTTCTTAAAGCTCTTCAAGTTGAGTAGTAGTAAAAATACAGTCCAGAAGTTTGGGTTAACCAATCCAATCTGTCCTTTACTTTTAACTAAATCTGACAGTAACTCCAGATCGTTAATCGCAGCTATTTTCCTCCTTAGAGTCCCACTTTCCAAGGAAAATTCCACTGCAGAAATTGGAGTGATTTTTACCAAGATTAAGCACGCTGTTACAAGATCTTTCCTTTCTTTTTACTTCTGTCACAGCTTTGATTTAGCCATGCTAAGTCTCTTTTTAGTTCGGATGGAGAGGTTTTCTTGAGTCAGTCTCAAAAGCATTCCTCTGCTGTCCAGGGTGACTTTTGGCTACTAAGAGCCTCAGGGCTTTTTCCTCCCTCGTTTTTTTTTTTTTCTGCCAGCTGACCGATGTGGCGGTGAAAACTGCGTGGGGATATTAAAGGAAATGCATTGTCTGGCGTGGAAGATAACTTCTATCAGCTGTGTGAGGATTTAAATGAAGGTAGATTGTTAGCACTCCATGCAGGCAGGCTCCGAGTGAAGGAAAGGGCTTCACTTCTCTGGGGAAGGAGAGGAGGGCTCCGGATCTGTTAGCAGGAATATTTGGGCTCCACAGCTTCAGAATCTAGCGTTTTGGGCTTGTTTTTGGACTCAGGTTTACTCACGGTTACTGGTGTAACAGCAGCTTTAAAAGTGGTTTCTGGTGCAGGTGATGGCTTTATAGGGAGATAGTGGTCCAGGAGCGAGAGCTTCACCTTCCTAGTTGGGCGTCGCCATCTTTATTTCTCTCCAGCCCTTTCTAGCCCTGGTTAAGTTAGGGAGAATGTAAGAGAGATAATCTGTATCTGTATTCTCATCTGGGAGTTTGAAAAAGATTAGTGAACTATAAATGGAACAATTTCTAGAAACTGCAGGTGGACCTACTCAGATAATTTCAATAAATATGGAGTTCATATAGAAGGAAGAGTGCCTAAGCCACACAGAGCTCTAAAGCTAAAGATCAAGAATTTGTGAAATAAATTAGTAGCCAGTTCAATGCTTTAAGCATGTGTCATATAGTCCCTTTGTGTTTTTCCCAGACTAACCAGCCTGCTGAATTTTGTCCTAACTGAAGTTTCTGGACTATCACAAAAGCATTCATGGAGAGAGCACATGGTTATAGTCAAGCCTGGAGGTTAACATCCTGTAGTTCACAATTTTAAGCTCCAGACATCCCAAATAGAAGAAACTTTTATATTCATTGGAAGGACTCCAATTAGATGGTAATCAAACTGGGAGAGGTAAGCAGGGGTACAACTTCCTCAACCTGAAAGAATTTCAGAATGCAGTATATGGAAGAGAAAGAAAACCCGCTTCTTTGCTATATGTATAACTACAACATATCAGAGAAGATCTGCTCACATAGCAATTGCATTGACCTTTTGGGGAATCCCTAATTCAGATACTAGCCAGGACAATAACAGAATCACTATCAGACTAGCTTGAATCTGTCCAAGTACTCTTGGAATGTATTTGGATCCAATAACCATTTCAAGCAGATAGCATTCTGTTGCTATGAAGTGTATGTAGCTCCTAATCTATGTTTAACCAGATAATGATACCTTAATGACAAGGGGAAACCTGACAGACCCTCTGTCTCCGCCCCCACCCATCACCTTTGTTCCAGAACATCTTCCTGATCAAAACAGAATAACAAATCAAGCATCAGACTGCATGATGTGCAAACCCTGTTATCATTGCAGATTTTGAAATCTGGATCAAATCAATAGGATTCAGCAGTCTGGGCATCTGAACGAGGTAGATTTTCCCACATTGAAACTATTTGATCTATATTTTGCCTAATTTGCAAAAGCTTAGCAGAAAAGCTGAAAAAATGGAAACTTTTTAAATGTTTTTAAATTCCCTATTTAAAAAAATAACATCAAGAAAATTACATGGTAGGTAACACTTACCATAAAGTACCTTCACATCAGCTTTGATTGGCACAGGGTGAAGAAGCAAGGCAAGTAGGGATTGCTCGTATTCCCATTTTTCCTTATATGTTTTTTAAATAAATAATATTATTTTTTTTCTGTATAGATCTTCCAAGTTTTTTACTTCTCACAGGAGCATAGTCATTTTAGGATATTCCATCAGAAGATAATGTTCCAAAGTTAGACTATTTTGTTCCACACTTGAAACAAATTACTTTTTCTGTACTCTTCACATCATTGCACACCTATATGATGTAGATGGTTCTCTAGAAATATGAAGAATAGTATGATCAGGCCTAGATGGCTTTGGTTTCTATTTGAGTCAAATTGAATCTAAATCTGAATCTCATTTTGGAAAATCCATAGTTTCATAGCTCTCCATTAACTGTGTTTGGAAAATCAATACATGGCTATCATCTTCAGCTCTTTAGAGAGTTTTATGAAATATGCATGCACAGAGGTCTTTTCTAAAAGTAAGAAATATGTAAAATTTCAGATAAGTGACACATCTATGTGATTCAATTCAAATTTGTAGAGGACATGATTTAGTTAGATTTAAACTACTTCAAAATTCCAGATTTGATATGGAAAAAATCATTTGTTCTTTATAAGAGGGAAACTTTAAAATACCTAAAGCTGCTTTGTTTTTGGGTCAGAAAGAAATAAAAACAGCAAGAATGGCAGGTCCTTAGAAAATGTCAATTGTGTCCAGTTAGATATCCTCAAGCTTGTCACCAGTGTGTGTGTGTGTGTGTGTGTGTCTGTGTCTGTGTGTGAACTCACCCACCTTTAAATCAATGTTGGCTATTGGGGTTACCCAGTGGTGGAATTCAATTTTTTTTTACTACAGGTTCTGTGGACGTGGCTTGATGGGCTTGGCTTGGCTTGGTGGGTGTGCCAGGGGAAGGATACTGCAAAATCTCAATTCCCTCCCCACCCCACTAACCAGCTTTCCAGCTTTGTTCTCCTGTACAGGGCAACAAAAGAAGACCCAGCTGATCATCCGGGACCCGGGAAGCAGAGAATAGATGGGGCAGGGCCAGTCAGAGGTTGTATTTGCCGGTTCTCCGACCTACTCAAAATTTTCACTACCAGTTTTCCAGAACTGGTCAGAACCTGCTGAATACCATCTCTGGGGTTACCTGGATTAATCCCTGCAGTTTTCTTGGCAATATTTCAGAAATATTTGCCAATCCTTCTTACAGCTGAGTGGGTGTGGCTTCATGCCTAAGACAGGGCTAGAACTCCTATCCTAGCCTGATACCATAACCATTACACCAAGCTGACTTTTTGCTGGCTACTGCAGTACATTTTTGAAATATTCTTTTCCCTTACAAAGGACAAAGATTGCAAAGATAAAGCGAGGTTTGTGGGGTTGAAAGGGTTGGAGAGACAGCAGACCAGCCTCCAAACTGACTTGCTAGCAACTAAATACAAAACACACAGTTTTAAAAATGGTATTAAAAATAAGCTTTTACCTTTACATTTGGTTTTCCAGGGTGAGACGAACTTATGCCAATCTGCATCTGATCAATGTGTTGTGGGAAAGATGCCAATAGACTAGGACAGCTGGTTGATAATTTTGATCTTTCTTCAGAATTCCCTCATCATAGACAATATTTTGTTGTATTTTAAGTTATTAGGAGAGTCAGCAAAAGGAGAAGTCACAATATGATACAACAAAGATAAACAAGCAATAAAAAATGGGCTGGCTCTATTTTGAAGACTTGTCACCCTGCTGCTTTTAGAGCACTAAAAGTTTGGTCAATGCCTGCAAGTGTTAGCCTACCATTCATTTTACCTATTATCAAGAGACTTCAACCTGCCTGAGTTTAGCAGAATTAAAAAGTAAGCTCATCCATGAGTCTGTATTTAAAATCCTGGAAGTGAGTTGATCTCTAATTAGTGTTTTGCACAGCATGGAGATGTATTAGACAAGAGAGTGCAAGATCAGGGCTTATGGTTATCCATGTCAAAAAAGTTGATGCTGAGAAACGAAGAATGAGTCTCCAGAAATGTTAGTTTTGCAATCCCAAAAAGACATCTGAGAGGCAGAAAGTTGATTGAGATGATTAATCTCATTGGCTGCTCCCGTTAATGTCAGAGATTGCATCATATCTTTCAGTCATCCTCTGTTTAGGATTCTCCACATGGTGCAATATTATATATTCTCTGTGACAATCTCCCAAAGAATAGAAAAAAGCCATCAAGTCACAGAAGTGCTTTATCAAATTCCAAAATGATCCAGAGCTACCTAATTCAAGGTTTAATCAGGTCACCACTTCAATTTACAAATCTGTTTCAGTAGAATAATTTGATCAAAGCTTTGTTGAATTGCATTATCAGTTTGAAACTTCACATAACCTTAATAAATAATTATTCTAAGTAGTATTTTCATTTAAAAAACTTTATTTAACAAAGTAGAACTTTAATAAATGATGTTTTTAAGTTATAGAAGAATGTTACAAAATATATAAATTCTTTTAAAGAGATAAATCCGTGGCAAAAGCAATGACTTATATTTGGTTTTGTTTTATCTTTAAAAAGGAATTTTTTTTTTGCTTACCTAAACCCTAATCATAATCCTGTATTGGATTTAGTAGAGATAATTTATATAAATATGGCATATATATCACTGAAGAACCTCCCAATAAGACATTTGATTAATTTTAAAAGGATTAATGAAGACTCAGCAATTTTAACATTGATTTAAGGAGGTATAACAAGCAGTTGGATGGCATAACTCTTTGATGAAGAAGCTAGATTCATCATTTACAGATCATTATTCACAGAACTGTAGCCCAGCTATTACTCCATTCCACTCTGCACGGTAGCATGATCTCTCTATAAAAATTAGTAAGTATTTAAGCTTTACAAATCTGTGTCATCATTAATGCTGGATTTGTTTCAGGGCACTTTGATTATTTGTTTGTGTCTTTGTGTGAGTTAGTGTTCAATCCCGCTCTTGTCCCTGCAGTTTTCTTGGCAAGATATTGAAAGTGGTCTACTATTGGCTGCTTCCTAAGTCTGAGAGACTACAAGTCATCCAGCTGGTTTTGTGCCTAAGGTCAGACTGGAACTCATAGTCTCCTAGTTTCCTGCCTGCTGTCTACACAACTACAACAAAGTAGCCCTCTTTCTAGGCCAGTGGTGGTTAAACTTTTTGGGCTCCTGTGCCAAAAATTGTGCACGTGCTTGCACGCTCATGCTTGCGAGCCAGCACCCAGAAGGCAATGCATACCCCCCATGCCCCCTACACATGCGTGCGCAATCCCACCCCACCCCCCACCCCACTCCACCCCCTTACCTGCACTGTGCCTCACAGCCGATTTTCGGCCTGTAAGAGGCCTGCCTCAAACAGGCTGAAAATCAGTTGTGAGGCATGCACATGCACAGTGAGGTAAGTTTGCCTGCAGCTCACGTGCCAGCAAAAATGGCTCTGCATGCCACCTGTGGCATGCATGCCATAGGTTCGCCATCATGGTTCTACGCAATTTGGGAAACTCTTATTTACAAATCCTCAAACTATGTGAACCAGCCCAGTTTAGCTTACGAGTTCTTCCTACATCTAGTATAACCTATGGGGGCACACATTGTCTACTTTTGACTCCATTTCTAACTTGGAAATGTTGTAACAAATAAGGATTCTTGAATAAATAATCATCTGTGATTTAGGTTGCTACTCAATCAGATATTTCTTCTCTCACTTTTTCCTTCGCATGCCACAATGGCCATTATAAAGAACTGTTTTTGCTATGCATTGCTATCCCCAAAAGAAACTTGTGTATTGAACAAAGATATTGCTGTTTTATTTCTGCCAGGAGTCTTGGATTTTCTTTTGGTGGTTCTGTGTTGTTAACTTTTCACAGGGGAGAAGAAAAACAGGAATGGATTTCTATTAGTTCTTGGAAAGGAATATTGAGACTGCAAAGCTGAGGACTGAAAAAGAGTGTTGCTTTGCTGGATGAATAGGAAAAGTGAAGGAGAAATAAGCAAAGGAGCGATGAAAATAATGAAAATAGTGGACAGTGAAATTGTTCATACTGCCCTTGAGCATGCTCATACAATTTATGATGCACCATGCTAGATGCAGCCACTATTCATGGCTTGACAGGTAGTTGATAAAGCCTATGCTTGTAGTTCCACACAGGTAGCATAGGTATATGATTATTTTTTGTTCTGTCACATAAAGTTTGATGTGTTCTGTTTGGCTTGGGTAGTCTCAAGTTATGAAACTGTCTTGAGAAGAGAAAAAGGTTCACTACTGTAAAGAAGATGAAAGTAATTATGTTATGGCATATTTCAAGAAAACAAAAATAAAGGGCTTGATGGAAGGTTATTGAATGAAATAACCTAATTTAAAAAACACATGCAATTGCATAATGATCAGCTAATGTGCCATTATGCAATTGCATATGTCTCTCTTCGGATTAGCCATATCTGGAAACTTTATATGGGAACTAGTATTTGATTAAGTTGCCTCTAATAGGTTGATAGGCCTGTATAGTGCTTTGGATTTATTCAAGAAAAAATGTGTAAAAATGTAATACATGGGAGCATGAATGTGGTATGTTTGTGCCCTTGCATACTCCCAGTCACATTTTTGGAATTGAATATGAAATGCTACAACCCTATTAGTTTATATTTGAAGTGCTACAGCATTCCAGGAGCAGTAGGGAGAGATTTACAGGCTGAACTGATTCAGTTTTGATGGCACACTGCCAGTTAAGGAATTTTCCATGACATTGTATGAATGTTAATTTAGCAGATTCCACTCCCAGTGCAGATACTGAGATTCTGCTAATATAGACATTTTACTCAACCCACACTCTGTCACATAATATCTATCGGGAGGATAGAAATGACACATGGATATCTAGCACAGCCTAGGAGAGGCAGTTAAGGATGTCCATCCAAATAAGCATTCAGTTGTTATCCCACTGAATAAAAGGAGAACATTTGCATCTAGTGATGCATTTGAATATGTAGTCTGATGCACATCTGATTTATTTCCAGAGTTCGTAAATGCAAAAATATGCAAGTCATTTGGCAGAGTTTCCATGGTTATCTGAGACTGTGGATTAAAAAAAAATCAGACATTAAAACAGAACATGTTACAGAACATGCCATTTAACTGTGCTAAGATATACATGACTCCTCTGCAGTGTTACCAACAAAAAGCTAATTCTTGGAAGAATTCCCTAGACTTCTTGCATACATATAAATTAAGAGAAGGGGGAACCTACCATGTGTCAATTAATTTAACCCATGGACATGTTTCATAGAAACTAAATGCCTCAATTTAAGTTTGTCTCTAATTTTTGTCACTGGTAAATTGGTTGTCTTATTTTAATTAAGCTTTTGTAGCCTGCAGAATTGTTTTAAAGTTTTCCTGCAAGTTTAACTTTCCCACTGTGCTCTTAATCTCTGGCTGTACATTGTTGGAGAGCATTAGTCACTAAGATTAACTGTAATGTGGAGCATTTCTTTTTAGTATCTGAAAATAACTATGAGTAATCCTTTTTTTTAGGCATGAGTCTAAATCACATGTACTTTTAGAGCAGCTATGGAGCATGAGGATAAGTATGTGTGAATAAATTTAAATAAACATTAATTAAATGTTAATATCCTTATGTCACCTCATTTTAATAAAAAAAATAAAATTTATATTATAGAATTACAATCCATAATAGTGCACAGTACAATCCAGCTTAAGGTGGCAAGTGTTAATTCTGATCCCTTATTCTTAAATCTCATATAATTCATTGCCCAGATAAGACATATAGTGTGCCTAATACACATGCATAATGAGATTTTCATGTGAAAGCTGAAGGGAGAATTGGAGCCTTATTTTAAATATTGAGTTATTTGCTAGCAAAAATATTATGTCAAAATAATGTCAAGGCTAATATTTTAATGAAGGTGACCTAATTTTCAGAAGAATAATGTTTAAACAGCGATAATTAAAGCAAAAAGGCCTTGATGCATTTAATGCATCAGATGAAATGTGGTCCATCAATGCTCATGAAATAATAGATTTGTGAACTTTAAGGGACCACAAGATTCTTTTTACATTTTGACACAAAAGGCTACTAAAACCGTATTTCTAAAAACTTTAAAAATACTTTTTAAAATATGCTTTCACCCCCCCCCCAAAAAAAAAACCACTTTAGAAGAGTTCATTGCATGTAGCACTTTGGAAGATCCAAAGGACAGAAGTCAATCTGATCAGAAATTAACAAGTCAGTACATTATCAGGTGCCAGTACAAAAACACCGATGCTAATCCACCAATACCCAAGAACTCTGAAGTTATGTACAACGTTTTGAAGAAAATAGTTTACACACACACAAAAACCCCATTTATATATAAATGGCAGCAGTAATATGGTGAGGAGCCTATGGTGAAAAGCATTTTTAAAAAATCTAACTTCCTGTCCATGTGTTGTCCTCTTCTTTCCTTGCTTGCCTACACAGTAGCAGGAATTCTGCACTATCTTTCTAATAATAAAGTTCAATGCTTTAGTGACAATAACAGGACTCAAGTGATTATTGCACCTTCTCTTAAATATCAGAACCACCAACAAACACAGTTTCTGTTGAATCCATACTAGAAGCCATGTGAGGGCACTACTTTACTGCCTGTCTTCAAAGCCTCTGAGTTGTTTACTGTCCCTTTCTTAGATAATTATCTAAGCAGGAACTTTAATGGAGGACTAAATAGAAGGGACTGTGGGATTCCGGATTTCATGGAACTGTTTCTAAGAAGTAAATATTTCCTAGGAGGATAGGAAATCCTCCAATGTGGGTTATGGTCTCTGAGGCTTTGGCAGAAAGAATTGTTACAATATTATTGTTTATTAATTTATTAATTTAATGAATTGGCAAATATCCAACTAATGATCAATGCCTATATGATAATTTTTATGTAAAACATAGCCAGAATAGGCCATTTCCTATTGTTATTGCTATCTAGTCCTATTTGTAGCTTTCTAATAATATATTTTTGCTACATTACAGTGATATCTAGAAAACTGACTGCCAAGATTTAGAGGTCCAAAAAAGGTCCTCTTGATTACTCATCCATTGGCCTAAAGGTAGAAGTAAGAGAAAAGATGTCTTCTATTCTGGAACTCATCTGTATACAAACATTTCTTTTTAGTTGAAGAACTGGAAGGTAACTCGCACGTTGAGGGAAAGATAGCATTTTATCCTTGTATTTGTGATAGCCAAGAAGAGGAACTAAGAAGAGAAATTGTATAATGGACTTCAGAAAAATGGATTTTGATTAACCCTGAGAGAAAACAGGTCCAATCTAATCACTTAAAGTCCTGAAGAGGAAAATTATCCCAGGAATGATAGGACATTTTAGAAAATGAGATATTAAATCACAAATAATTATTGGACATACCATCCTGGAAAATGTTCATCCAGTGCTCAATTGTATCTTTTGGGTGAAAGAAAATGGTAAAGCTGCAGTTACAGATGACTTTGGAAGAAATGGATTATCAGAGCCATTTTCATTTAGCTTTTGTAGAGAAGACCTTGGAGAAGAAATGTAGCAAACATGAATTAAACCCAGGAAATAAAGTAAATGTTAGAAGAAACTTAAACTGACTCTGCCTTAATTCTGTTTCATAGAAAAAGGAGGAAAGGGATTCAGGATTCTACTGCTATAACCTATATTAATAAAGTAAAGTCCCAGTATTTATTGAGGAGTACACTTCTTGTATGGCCTATCTTGAAGGTCTGAGAAATTTCAGTTCTAGATATAGGTTGTGCTTATCAATCATCTGTGCTGGAATGAGGGTAGTGCAGTGGTTGGATTCAATTTTTTTTACTACCGGTTCTGTGGGTGTGGCTTCGTGGGCATGTCAGGGGAAGGATACTGTAAAATCTCCAGTCAGAGGTGGTATTTGCCAGTTCTCCGAACTACTCAAAATTTCCTACCAGTTGTCCAGAACTGGTCAGAACCTGCTGAATACCACCTCTGGGGTAGTGCAATTGTCCTGGAGCTCCTAGATCTCTCTGTGACTTTTGATGCCATTGATCTCTCTAGGACTTTTGATGCCATTGTGTGATGACCCAGGGTGGAGATACAAAATAAACACAGTCACAAAAACCCAGTGAAGCCCCTTTTATTCCCTCACTTTGCTTCCAAGCTCCAAATATCCTTGACGGAAGACAAAAAACTCCCACACAAGCAGTTACAAGAAGGAGGGGAAAACAACACAAACCAGGCAAGATAAGGGCTGGAAGACGTCCGCAGATAACAGAACATACACTGGGAAGGATGCCAAACTCAGAGAGGAAACATAAACTAGAGATATTTCCACACTTTGTTTACAGCATTCGCCCATATGCATGTCTATCATCTTATTCAGTTGTCACAGCTGCAGCCCATGAAGAGGATCAAGGCCCTCTCCTCCCGAGTAGACCACATCTCTTCCTTATCCTCTCCTCCCTGCGTGCCCTAGGATGGAGAGGGGATGGGCCTGGGTCCTCCTCTGACTGCTCAGCCGGCCTCTGCCCTTCCCCAGCCTCCTCCACAACCTCCAGAGCCACACTTCCACTCCCTGTCGGCTGTTCCTTCTCTTCCTCAGAGTCAGTCTTCACCAGGGGCATGACACATTGACTATTACATCCTTCTATTCTGGCTGCAGGGAGTAAGAGTGGGAGAATGGTGTTACTGTGTTACAGACCTCTTTACTCTATGGCTGTTCCATCTATCATCGATGAGGTGGGAAAATTAATCCCCAAACACATGATTTTGAGGTGCCTCAGGACTTTATGTTTTCAACTCTTCTATTTAACATCTGTTTGAGGCTATTGTGAATATAATTGACTTGTTCACAGTCATGGGTTGTTGTTATTGTTATTGTTGTGCTATGCTTCTCCAAACAAGTCTAGATATAGGTAAAGACAGGCAGGCAGGCAGGTAGGCAGATAGACAGAGAGGCAGACAGATATGTAGATACCACTTGGAGGCTATATGTAGTCCTAAATATAATGGTCAGAACAGTGATAACAAGCCTGGCTATGTCCAAGTAAGAACTCTTCTAGATGAGCTGTACCAGTTTCCAGTGAGCCTTTAAGTTAAATTCAGTGAACAGGTTGTTATCTAGAAATCCTCTTACAGCATAGAACATACCGTATATACTCGAGTATAAGTCGACCCGAATATAAGCCGAGGCACCTAATTTTACCACAAAAAACTGGGAAAACTTATTGACTCGAGTATAAGCCGAGGGTGGGAAATGCAGCAGCTACTGGTAAATTTCAAAAATAAAAATAGATACCAATAAAAACTTTCACTAGGACAGTTGAGAATAAGTTTGATGTTCACAATTTCCTCTTTGAAAGAGACCAGTAAATAGGGAACAAGAAGATGAAGAAAAAGAAGTGTGTTTTTTCACACTTTTCACACTGCAGTGAACAAAAATGGCATCATAGGAACAGGCTTATTCTCAGTCCAAAGGTTTGTTTCTGATTTCTTCCCTGATTTAAGGGAAATTTGGGAAACGACCTCATTATCATGAAAGGTTTAATTGATTCACTAACCCAAAAGAAGATGATGATGATGACAGTGGTAGACAGGAGTCACTCTCTCCCTTGCAAGAAAAAGCAAGAGCCGTTCTTATGATCTCTCTCTCTCTCTCTCTCTCTCCCGGAATAAGTCAAGCCCTTTCCAGCACGTGCGCGCAATCCGCCGCCCCTTTGCACCTTGCAAATGCAAAATCCCGGGGTTTTGCATTTGCAAGGTGCAAAGCGGCAAGGGCGGATCGCGCGCCGTGCTGGAAAGGGCTTGACTGTATTCCAGGGAGAGAGAGAGAGAGAGAGATCATAAGAACGGCTCTTGCTTTTTCGCCAGCCCCGGGCACTGGGGCTTGCAGGAGAGAGTGACTCCTGCCTCCCACTGTCATCATCTTCTTCTTCTTTTGGGTTAGTGAATCAATTAATTTGGGAAACGATCTCACTATCATGAAAGGTTTAATTGATTCACTAACCCAAAAGAAGAAGACGATGATGACAGTGGGAGGCAGGAGTCACTCTCTCCCTTGCAAGAAAAAGCAAGAACCGTTCTTATGATCTCTCTCTCTTCTCCCGGAATAGTCAAGCCCTTTCCAGCAGGCACGATCCGCCGCCGCCTTTGCACCTTGCAAATGCAAAACCCCGGGATTTTGCATTTGCAAGGTGCAAAGGGCGGCGGCGGATCACGCCTGCTGGAAAGGGCTTGACTATTCCGGAGAGAGAGAGAACATAAGTGAATCAATTAATTTGGAAAACGATCTCACTATGAAAGTTGGTTTTTCCTCAGCCCCAGCTGCCTTCAGTCTGCTCGGGAGGAGGAGGTGGTGGTGGTGGCGGCGGCTCGCGTTGTTTTCTGAGCTCTAGGCTCGCAGGCTCATAAAACAACGCGAGCCGAGGTGCTCGGCTCCACTTGGCTTTGTTCCTCAGCCCCAGCTGCTTTCAGTCCACACAGGAGAAGGAGGAGGAGGAGGTGGTGGTGGCGGCAGCGGCGGCGGCAGCTCGCATTGTTTTCTGAGCCTGCGAGCCTAGAGCCTAGAGCTCAGAAAACAACACGAGCCACCACCACACCACCACCTCCTCCTCCTCCCGAGTGGACTGAAAGCAGCTGGGGCTGAGGAAACGAAGCCAAGCGGAGCTGAAGCCACCTCGGCTCGCGTTGTTTTCTGAGCCCGCAAGCCTAGAGCCAGGGTGCTTTCATTGCACGGCGGAGCTTCTTGTCTCGGGAAACACCGGGCGTCGTTGCTGCCCCCTGAGGGGAGGGCGAATCTGGGCTGTGCGATTGGGGGACTTCGTGGCTTTGGGTGGGAGCGAGGACGGATGGAGTCTGCGAAGTGGGGCTTGCCTGCCCTTGCTGGCTGCCTCTGCTTCCTTAGGGGCGGGGAAGGGGGCTCATCTGGACCAAGGGTGAGTCTCCCCCTCAGTTTCCCCAGAAGGATCTTCCGTTGCTTTTGCCTTCTCCCTACGTCTTCCCTCTGTTAAAATCCCACACACACACACACACACACACACACACTTATTTTTGGGAGGATAGATTTCGTGTCTGAGCATTCTCACATGATGGTGGGTCTTCCCCCCCCCTAAAAACAGTTAAAAAAAGAAAAAACAATATATCCTCATGCAAGAACTTTTCTGCTTCCGATTACCCCCATGCTTACAAGTTGCAAAGGAAACATGGAAGCAGGGAAGCGGCTGCCCAGCTCCAGAGCTCCACACCATTTTTTTTCAGAGGGGAATCTGACTCGAGTATAAGCCGAGGGGGGTTTTTTCAGCACAAAAAATGGGCTGAAAAACTCGGCTTATACTTGAGTATATACGGTAGCTATTGGAAACACTACCCATCTCCTATCATATCTGTTCTTTTGACAAAGTTGGCTTGCTTTGATTCCTGTCAATTAACCAATGTCATCCAGAAGGACACATGATGCAGACCTTTTTTAAATTGTTGTTGCAGCAGTAGCACCTTTGGAACAGCTTCTTCCTAGAGATTAATGCGTCAACCCCTGGGGTGGGATTCGTCTGGTTCAGACCAGTTCGAGTGAACCCCTAGCTGCGATAATCAGCTGGGTCCAAACCGGTTTGATCCATCAAACATGTGGGCCTGCCTGCGTGCCCCTGTGCTGTGCTTACTTATATCTGCATAGCTGATATGCATGGCAGAGCGGATTCCCACATCTCAGCTGTGTTACTTCCCCAAAGTAACATTGAAGGTAAGTAATTGCAATAGCTGTGCACGTGAAGTGCACGATTAGTGAACCCATTGTTACACCGGGAGAATCCCACCCCTGATCAACTCCCTTTACTCATCTGTAAGTGATCTTTAAAATGGCTGCTTTTTCCCCAGGATTTGAATTAGGATGTTTGGGCCAACCCTCTTGCATTTAGGGAGATGCATGGTACAGAAGAAAGTCATGTCATTCCATCAGACTGCTATCTCATAAAGACTTTACCTGAGTGTACTTCTCAAGCCGGACCTTTCTAAGTTCTTCTTTCACAGCTTCTATTTCCTGTTCCAAAGCCTTTTCAATGACAAAACAGAAAATTGTACAATGGAGATGACACCAAATGAAAACATTGCAAAAACAAATTAGACTAAATTGCAGTTCAGATGCAAACACATGCACAATTTAATGCCATAAAGACTACTGTTATCATTTTTTAATTAATATTGTGATGTTAGTTTCATAAAGCTACCCAGAGTCATTCTGGCATTGGACAACTAGGAAAGAAAGAGAGAGGGGGACACCATGAAGAGAAAATATAGAAGAAATATGTCTGAATATTCACAAAATTCCTTAAATGCTACAGAGAAAAGGAACAAGAACAGAAAATGAAAAATGGGAACATTAGCAGGAACAACCCACAGTAATAGTAACTATAGGAATAGTTAGAAAGCTGAAGCTCAGAACAATCTGAGGCTTGAAGAAGATACTCTTGGTTACTTCCTGAACAAGACCCTGTAGTTTTCTTGGCAAGATTTTGGAAGTTGCCTTCTCCCTAGGGCTGAGAGAGAAAATGATTGACCCAAAGTCATCCAGCTGAGTTTGTGCCTCAGGTGAGATTAGAACTCAAAATCTTCTGGTTTCTTCCCTGATGCCTTTTGAAGCATGTTAGAAGTTAGAAGTTCTGCATCTAAGCAACAAAAATATAAGGCACAAATGTAGGATAAGAGACACCAACCTTCCCCAGAGTACATGTGAAAGGTGTCCTTGTCAACTACAAGATGAACATGATCCAGCCATATGATACAGCTGCTAAAAAGGTTAATGTTATTTTAGGATGGATTAACAGGTGCATAAAGTCAGACATGGAAAATAATTGTCCTATTATATTTTGCCCTGGTTAAATTCCACTTAAAGTATTATGTCCAATTCTGGACACTACAATTCAAAAAGAACAGTGAGGAATTGCAACAAGTTCAGCAAAGGGCTACTACGATTGCAAAGGGTTTGAAATGGAGCCCTGTAAGGAATGATTAAAAGTTATGGGCATGCCACAGAAAAAGTAAGATATTAGTCCTAAAGTACCTGATGTGTTGATACAGAGTAAGATTGGACCTATTCCCTATTGTCTCCAGAGGGCACACAACTATAGATAAGAGGTTTAAATTTCAGATTATTAGAACTTGCTGCTAGAGAGGCAATGGATGGTCATCTGTCAGAGATACTCCATGGATTCTGCATTGAACAGAGGTTATGACTAGGTTATCTCTGAAGTTCCTTTCAATGGTTGATTCTGTATTAAAGTCATTCTTCAATTCCTTATATTACATTCTTAATATATAAAATAGCATCTGATGAGTTTCTACCATCTATTTAAAAGCCATCAATCCAGTGGTGGGATTCAAAATTTTTTACTACCGGTTCTGTGGGCGTGGCTTGGTGGGCATGGCAGAGGAAGGATACTGTAAAATCTCCAGTCAGAGGTTGTATTTTCTGGTTCTCTGGACTATTCAAAATTTCTACTACCGGTTCTCCAGAATTGGTCAGAACCTGCTGAATACTACCTCTGCATCACCGGTTCTCCAGAATTGGTCAGAACCTGCTGAATACTACCTCCTAATATTACAGCATTCGTCTTCTGACATGGAAATGTTGTAGCTGTTATGAAATATGAAGAAGTAATGACAGCAATCTTAAAATACATTGTTGTGTGTGTTTTCCAAATTTTTCAATCATTTCTCTTTCAGTCTTGTGAATAATTGCTCTCTTCTTTCCCAAATATTTTCCTCCACAAATTAAATACTTTTGATCTTTCCACTAAAAATAGTGACCGTCTTCTCTAATTCTCCCACTTTTTTTAATGTTAAGATGGGTGACCTGAAGAAGATTGGGAAATGATTGCAACAACTGACCTTTGTGGGTTTCTAAAATAGTACAGAAAGTCCCTCTAAAAAGTAGAAATGATTTTGAACAAACATATTCTTATAGCACCCAATATGATACTTTTTTTACTGTATGGGTTTCTTTTTTATCAGAACATGGAAATTCAAGACAGTGAACAATGTCTTTTAAATAACACAGCTCACAAAATAGTCAATTCCTGGGAATAGAAAGAATGGCTGTTATACCGTGTTGGAGATATGGGTGTTATTAATTTTTAATACACAATATTCCCCTATGGAATTGCAAAGGAAAATCTTAAGAATAATAAACTGGCAAAATGAATTAGATATCAAAGAGATAACCTCTTCCTGTGCATCTGCAAAGTCTCAGGAAGTAAAAAAGACATGACAGTAATATTTCAGAATGGATAATGCAAACACCTCCAATCATTCTTTATTATAGAACTCATGATCAAAAGCACTTTTTTTTGAAAATATGATGAAGAAGAAATGTAGATTACTCTTCCAATTGCATGTTTGTAATTTGCTTCAATAAATTAGTCATGGGATTCCTATCTCCAAAAATAAGATATAGTAACATTGTGGCTGCATACATAACCAAACAACACCATCTACACATATAAAGAAATAAGAAATGTATAGCATGGTTGAGATACTAACATGCATGCATACATGATACTAACATGCATACATACATACATACATACATACATACATACATACATACATATTCTTATCACCCAGGGTTTGTGCACAAGCAACACATGCTAGGTGAAAGCTTGTCAGTCTTTATTCAACCAGAATCTTCCAAAATCCCCATAATCCAGCAATTTCCGATCTGTTCCCCAAAGTCTCTGCCCAGAGGGCACACCTCCAGCCCAAGAGAAGGCTCGTACCCACATGCCTGCACACACTTAGTGCAATTTCCCAGCAGTGAAACTCCATCAACTTCAATGCAAAGGATCAAACTTCAGTCAACAACAGCAAGGATTCTGGAGCAAAATTCTTCTAGGATCTGTGGAGAGTGTTAATGCAATATCCATTTGTTCCCAACAAAAACCCCTCCCCACAGCATGTCCTTAAATGCTATTCTCCTGGTGATCCTCGTGAGGAGGGGTGGGGAGCTCTCCTCCCGAGTAGTTGGGTCACCCTGCACTGACTCAGCTTCCTGTCCATTCTCCATATTCTGGGATCAGGCGGGGGAAGCATTTGCTCATCTCTGGAGCTCCGCTGATCCTCTGCTCCATGGCCTGCACTTTTCATCTCCTCCCCTCTTCCTCAATCTCAATCAGCCTGCACCCTCTCTTCCTCCCTGCCTACTCTTCCAAGGCCCTAGGGGCCTGGGACTGCCTTGTCCTCATCCCCAGATCATTCCTCAGGACCATAGAGAGCCCTTCTTTTGGCTTAGGATCCATCTACTACTCCTCCGCCACGGGCTCCAGTGGGGCCATGACACACACACACACACACACACACACACACACACACACACACACACACACACACACACATACATACATACTTAGGTTCTCTGAAGAGAACCTAAAACCCTAATAAGGACTGAGCATGCTCAATGGATAAGGGATTGTGACTTTTAAAGGAAGAGAAAGAAAATGTCAATGAAATGAAGTGGGATGTTGTCTGAAGTGCTAGAAGCATTTCACATTGCAACATTTTGTTCCATATAATCCTTCTATTATCAGCCACTTTGGATACAACTACAAATGTATTTATTATTTATATTTTACATGAGGTGGAATCTCCAGCTGGACTGGAAGGAGGGGTTAAGAGACCTGGAGTTTCCTAGTCTGAAATTTCCTAGTCTACAACTAATAATGCACAACATTCATATTTTGGAAAACAATAGAACACTCAAGTTAATTTATAGATTCATACATTGGTTTCCCAAGAAAATGTTCTTATCTATTGCTTTTCTGGCTTTCTAGTTAACATTCAGGAATGAAAAACTATAATGTATTGGTAATGTAATCAATATTCTGTTTTAAACAAAGAAGTTGTAAAGCTCCAAATTCCATAAGTTTTATAGTTAAACTTTGGAATAATCACTGCTGAAAAGTGATGATATTTGGACCCCAAACTGAATTCTATATATATTCATTCTGGTTTAAAATTCAGGTACTTATGTTTTCTCCTTTTATATAATGTTATATTTTCAAAATTTAGCACTTAAATGAAATTAATAGTACTTAGTAAGGTTGGTAATTGTACGTAATGCCAGATGCTTTAGCTTGACCATATTGATATTCATCCATTGAAATGAGTTATGTGTAGAAGCTATCTCAAGTGAATCATGCTGTTAATATTTTGGGCAGAGATGGTTAATTTATCTAGGGTTCATGATTAGGAATCTTTCCATTATTCTATCGCTTTGGGATAAAATCTGGTCTTAATCCTATTAAATAGGGCTGTGAAATGCTTTAGATTCAAAGGCAAGTGCTTGAGAGCATACAGAGGTGCCAACATAACACCTGGCAAGAATTCCTTAAACCAACTATGTATTCTCCTAGGATTGTACTGCAGCTGTGATCAGAGGCATCTGCAATAGAAAAGCATCATTTGTCAGAATGAAGAAAGCAGCATCATGCTCTTGGGATGAGAGCTCCCCTTCTATGATGCATGCATGTGTGACATGTCCTGATGTACATATTAAAAGGGAGCATTTTTGGTGGGAAGGCACAATATTTCTCTTATCATCACATACACATGCCCTGATCCTATTTCTGGCATTCCTAGAAAGAGGAACAGATGACAAAAGTTACAGACAAGTGCTATGGTGTCTCTTCAATATGTTCCAAAGTGTCTTGGAATACAAAATGCTGCACAGCCCTGCAGTTTACAGATTCTTGATGAAATTAATGGGTTTCAAATGGTTACATTTCATTAATTTTGAAATATCTACTGTGTGAAATTCAGCCTAGATGCTATGTTTTCATTTTAACCTGTTGGATGTTTCACATAGTGTTAACACATATTTAGCTTTGGAGCTTTAATGATATCATTTCATTTAGCATCATGAAGGATTGGAATTCTGCTAACAGAGATTGTATTCATGTTCTTTGTTTTCTTGGGTTTCAACAGTTAGAAGATGTTCCCATGCTTTATATTGATATGGAATTGGTGACTGACAGAGGTAAGATGGCAAACATCACCCACTCCTATCTCAACAATCCATGCTTACATTGATTGGAGATATTTCTGAAACAGATCGCAGCTTTACTAATTGTCGACTTAACCATCTATCATGCTTCTGGAGTCAAGGATGGAATAAGCTAAATCAAAGTATTTGAGTGTCAGTCCTTTTAATCGTACTGATTTTAATGAGAAGGAAGCAATATAAATCTGAATTGCTCTGTTCCAGTACAATTGAGGGTCAAATGTTATCTCACAACAGTGAGTTCTGTGCTAAGCTCCATAACCTATTTGCAATCTGAAAAAAAAATCCAATTAATATTTTAGTAGCTTTCTTTTGTTTTGTTTTAACTAATTTCACTTTATCCCTGAGTTCAGCAGCAGGAAGTTCATGGTGCTGAAATGTTATCAGCATATATACTGCTAACAAGATAGAATGGTGTATATATTTGAGAAAGTTGATGTAAAACAATGAAAGTGCAGTTTGTTTGAGGTTTGGCAGCCTTGCCTAGATAAAAAGCCAGAGCTGGTCCCTGTGTTACCAAAGATTGACAGTACTATTTCAGTTAAGTTTATTGTTCAAACTAAACCATTACAAAGTATAGTACGAAAGAAAACAAATTTGATTTTGAAGTTGACTTTTTGTGCTTGGAGCATGTGAAGAGGGAAAATGTTCTGACAGCTCAAGCTTACTCAAGCTTAATGACTGATCTAAATTGGAGCTTGGGAGAGAAAAGAAATTGTTTAGTGATGCCTCAGTTGTCATTGATTGCTATGAGCAATTTTAAAGCTATTCAAGATGAGAATTGCCAATTTGGTTCTGAAAGGGGAGAGAGTGGTACATACGATTAGAAGCTGGTATAAATGGTATCCCATTTTTAAGAGATAGAGAGAGAAGGTTTGAATTACGTGCATGCATAGGTGATAATCACCATTGCCTATAGAGTGTTATATAATATATCAGCAGGGGGAAAAATCACTGGAGGGACGAACAGTGCTGGAGAAAATGGAAGGAAAAAACAACTTTCTCAGTGATGATTTTACTGTCAACAGTGACAATACAACAGATAAAAATAAAAAGCTGGTTGCCAGAAACAACAGCCAGTTAAGGAAAGCAAAGAATCATTTTTGAAATATGGCCTGCGTAGAAAGGTTTTATTTTTCTAAGGGATAACCAAAAAACTGAAATTTAAGCTTTTTGCCCTTGGGAAATCATCTCCAAATAGCTATTCATTTTGAGATTTATTAATTTAATTTACTTAAATAATTTGCTCTAATACACTACTGCTGTAAACGGTTTACAGAAAGTAAATTTAAAAAAAACCCAAAAAGGTTTATTGATGAATATTTATTTAAATAATTATTCATTTATTATATGCACTTTATAAAATATATTCTGTCAGCTATATAGACAATATAAAACAAAGTAGAATTAAAACAATAAAAATACAATTAAAAATAAGATCTAAAGTCATTTCTTTAAAAAAAAAAAAAAAGCCCAGCAACAGTAGCATTTAAGGACTTTTTTTGAAGGACCATCAACAGAGTTGTTGGGACAATGTAGAAGATTAAGAGATGGCACTTTCCTTGCATTAGGAAGGAATTTAGCTAATGAGATTTTGAATAGTGTACCCTTAGTGCTTTTTTAAAAAAGCAAGCTGGCTTGTACTTTATCAGAACTTAAGTAATCATCTAAAACAGGGGTGTCAAACCCCACCTGTGGGCCAGATGCATCACATGCTGGCCACACCCATGCCCAGTTTAGCGAAGAGGAAAAACATGTCATGTGACACCACCATGATGACATGAGTTTGACACCCCTAGTCTAAAAAAGATCAGATTATGTTGAATTTTGCCTTTAAAAATGGTATCTAGGTCAAGTCTCTATATACTAAATGGCAGAAGACTATCCAGATGTGCTTACATTTATGTTATGGACCAAAACAACTTATACTGATTACATGTTAATTACTGGGATTATTTTTTCTTCTTATGGAGAGTTTCAAAATGCTCCTTCTCCTGTATAGTGATCAACTCCCACTTTATTCTTGATGACCCACTTACCCCTTTAATTTTTTTTTTCAGTAGCACAAGAATGAACAAGATGCCAAGCCATATGGACTACAGAATTGTTTACAGAATTGTTGATTGGACTTTGGATTGACCAACTGTCCATATGTTCCTTTGGCTTTTTGCAAAATTAAAACACAGAAGTTGAACCCTTTCTTAGCTTGTAATTCTTTATTTTGGACCAAGTGAAAATCAAGTTTCTTCTGAAGCATAGTTCAATAAAGCATTGTGTTGAAAGCCTTCATTTCAGCTTCCCTAAATCTTAGACATATGCAATATGCAAAGGTTTCTTACAAATTTGATTAAAACTCAAAAGTGGACCACCAGAGATGGAGTATGGCTGTTATACCTTTTTATTTTTACATCAATGACATAGTAAGATATATGAATGATTCTATCCCCCCAAGTTAGTTCTAAATTCCTAAATTTAGGCTTTTTCTCCTCTTCAGTTCTTCAAATAGAATATGATCAGGTAAACAAATTTTGAAGAGAGAAGAAAAAAAGAACCCAAGGGTCAGACAAATTTAAGGAAGGCCTTTCTGTCATCAGCAAATAGTGGATACATAGTTACTCTAGCTCACTCTCCCAGAGGTGGTTTTCCAAAAGGCAACTGGACTTTCTTGGTTTTTCTTTGAAAATGTTTCACTTCTCATCCAAGAAGATTCTTCAGTTCTAATTGACAGTTCAACTGGGGAGAAAAATAAGTAAATACAATTGTCTTTTGGAAAAGCACTATTGGGAGAACCATGACCTGGATGATTGACAATCACCACAGACATTTAGTCACATAATTACATCGAGCCATAAAAAAGCTTTTTTTCCCCACTTGCCTATTTTCATGTTTTTCCCTCTGTGTTTTTACAAAACAAATATTAAAAAGTAACTGGATGAAAGGCTCTGTCCCTGTGATTCTGGATAGGTGGAAGTCATGGAACATGTATTTTTTTCATCGCTCCTTTAATGGAGGCGTTTGAATCAAATTGATCCTTCCTTTGATCAGCAGTTATCCTGATCTCTCCAATTCAGCTTATGTCCAGATGTTACTTACAGATGAACCACCATTTATTACAGGGCAAACTGCTTGGTTTTGCACTGTAGCATGTAAGCTCCTGCTGTATTATAGGTGCATTTTTATGTAATTTTAGATACTATCATATTTTAGGAAATGTTAGACATCACATTTGCAGCCTAGATTTTCTTTCACTTTACTTATGAGACTTAATCACAAGATAAGAGAATATACATATGTAGCACAGGGATCAATACCAAGCAAACAATCAATCAGAAAGCAATACGCTAATCAAGCATCAAGGAGAAATCCAACCCCCATCACATCCTGTAAGCTATTGTACATAAACAGGAAGTAAACCCCCTACTCACACATAATGAAATGTCTGCAAGCAAACAACCAAGCTCAGAGACCACTATGGACTTCACGGAGTCTTAATAAGGTTGCTTAGTCAGTCAGCAATATTTCAATCAGAGAGCCAGTTTGGACTAGTAGTTAAGACATCAGGCTAGAAACCAGGCGGCTATGAGTTCTAGACCTGCCTTAGACATAAAAACTAGCTGGGTGATGTTGGACCAATCACTCTTTCTCAGTTCAACCCACCTCACAGGGTTTGGGGAAAATAGGAGAAGGAAGGAATATTATTTTGCCTTGAGTTAATAATTATTTTTATACATGATATATAAATAAATATAAATAAAACAAACTTTAGTAATGAATTTTTACCTATGCTCCTTAAGACATATTGTTATAGATTATTATAAATCACTTATGAATAATTTCTTGTACTGACCAAACTTGGATGGGAGACACCTAGAAAAATCAAAGCCATTTTACACTGGGAAGTCTAAAGAGCACACTGAAAGAAATCAATGGAAAAACTGCTTCCGTATTGCTTTTAAGAAAACTATATAGATGTGCCCATTTAGTCAAATTTAACTAAAATGAGACTTTGCCTTTTCTAATAACCCTGTAGAAAACTTTCACAAGCAAAATCATAATAATACACAAAATAGAATTTAATATAGCACCCACAACTCAAATATAATACAGCAGACTAATAAGACATACATAACTAGGTAATCAAACAATATTGCCTTTCTGTGTTGAAGAATTTCACATTTGAAGTTAAAGTCCATACATTTTTCCTTATTTCTTTTCTCCACTACGTGAGAGTTATAGAAACATTAATAGACAGCCAAAATGATTCCTGAGTTATGATATCCCTATCCAATTAAAACATACAAAACTGTGCATTTCTTCACATGCATGACCTGCAACATGACAGCCACTTCCATGTGACTCCTGCTAACAAGGCAAGGTTGTGCCTTTAATTAATGTAACCTCCCAATGTACTGCAACTACATTCATATTTCACATACATTCTCATGCCATGATGGAACATTTCAAATGCTGCTATATATGGACATTAGAAGGGTGGGGAAAGGTCTCTATGACATCATAATTGTCATGGCATCATCACTCAAACGATGCAGATTATGCAATTTGCATCAGTCACACCATAATTTGAGTCACTAGAGCTTGAAATAGATGCCTATGTTGCTATTTCTGTTGCAGGATCTGCTTAAGAAAAGTG
Organism: Notechis scutatus; assembly: GCF_049901735.1. NCBI lineage: Eukaryota > Metazoa > Chordata > Lepidosauria > Squamata > Elapidae > Notechis > Notechis scutatus. Next base: position 283,700,367 of record NC_142009.1, on the reverse strand, counting down.
GCCTGATTAGATTAATGACAATTTCAGATTATTTTCATCTAGATATAATCATAAAATCTCTAGATTTAGACACCCTACATGATGGAAGATTTTCCAATGTACATAAATACCACTATACTGCTGCACTGATTGAATTATTAGTGATGAGGAAAGGTGATCTAATTAGAATATGAGAAGATCAGCTATAAATTTAGAGTTGGGCTATAATTCATATATGGTTATCTTTAAAAATCTGGTGGGTTTGTCTTGCCAAATAACTTCCTTCCCCATGCATTAATTATGTCTTTGTTTCATTTATGTCCACCTTTACATATAAAATAGCAAGTTGTGTTTTGCCTAGTCAGATTCCTGCATCTAGCCTTGTATTTCCCACTCTGACTGCTATCAAAATCTTTTTCAAGTTTAAATGTACAGGGATTGACCCTGGGATCTTAAATGTGCAAAGTATGCATTGATATATTTAAGTTGTGTTCTCTCTTATGTTATTATTTTCCCATTCTTTTCAGTGTAGTTTATTACTGACACTTACAATTTTCCTTACCTCCTTCCTGGTTAACAACTCTCATTCATTCCAGCCTATGAAATGTTAGACTGGGAAACTTTGGCAGGGCTTTGGAAAAGCCCTGCAAAAACTTTCTTGGGGCTTAAAGCTTGTCTTGATTTTTTAGCTTATTTTAATCTTCAAAAGTAGGAAATTGGTTTGCTGCAAACCAGAATGACAGCCTCAAGCATGACATATATTTCCATGACCTTGGTATGCATTCTTAGATATTAAAACATTGTTAAGGAATAGGGCTATAGCTTTGGGGTTCATTTGTTCAGTATAATTTCCAGGTCTTTTCTCCTCTTCTCCTCCTCTAGTTATGCTACTTTGAGCATTTTCATTGATTGATTTATTAAATTTATATACCTTTCAACTCCAAACAAGAGAATTTAGTATAGTAAATTTTTAAAAAGTAACTAAAAGCTTGTTAGGAAATATGTGTAACTTAATATGAAAACAAGTGACTTATTGTGATAGAGACTAATGTGAATGCTAGAAGATAGATGTGGCTAAATTAACATTCTTAGAGTTTATCTTTGTGAATTGATATTTTGGCCAAATCCACGACTTATTTATAAAAATAATAAAGACAGGATTTTTAAAAATACCATATCAAAACATACCATTTATATTTCCATTTGACTTTATATATTTGATTTATCCTTTGCTTTTTTACTTTGGAGGGTAAAAAAGACAGTTAACATTAAATTTAAATATATTCAAAAACAAAGGTAATATAAATGGATAATTAAGGAGAAAGAGAAAGAAAGGTAAAAGTAGTAACATCAGTTTTCTGTGGATTCCTTGTTCAACATATCAAAATTCTTGATGCAAAAGCTTAACTGTGGAACTCTAAATGTTTAAATTACCCAATTTGTTGCTTGACTATAATTATAAAAAAGTAGAAAAGGAACATAAATAAATTAAAAAGGAAGAGGGAGATAATAATACATTGTCATTAAACATGCCAAATGGGCAAATGATGGCTTAATACTCACATAATTCAGGTTCCTACTGTTAAAATCTTGGAAAGCAAGTGTCATGTCCTTGTCCATGCACCAGATGTAGATCCTGAGAACAAAATTTTGGCTCAGTTTTGATGGGTTTTGTTTTGTTTTATTGTTTGCTCTTAATACAAACTCTACTATTGACAAGAACATGGAGGAAGAGTTGAATAAATACTGCTACTTACAGTAAATGTTCCTGACCTACACAAAAGCTTCAGAATTACCAGCAGCTTTCTCATTTCAAGCAGAACTTCCTAAATATTCATCATTCCATTCTCCCGGAGTCTACAAACTCTTATTCCTAAAACAATGGCTAAAAATGGCTGACTTATTATTGTGAACTATAAGAAAGTCAGCTCCAAAAATCAGCAGGTGGCTTCTTTAATCCCTGCAGAGCCTGGAACACATCTAGATGGTCGTGTTCTGCAGTTCGGTGATGGTGGGGGACTTAGATGGTGAGATGGTAATACGAAGGAGACAGAGTAACATCCTACCACAAGAGTTAGGAATTTTCTTCCCAATATTATTTTCCCCCCTTAGCTTATCTGTTTCTAGGTGTATTAAGTCCATTTTACTGACTTTGCAGCTTTCATGACCTTGTCACTCAGAAGACAGGAAAATATTGATTTTCAACAATCCCCTCTTGAAATTCAGCAGCATATTTGGATAAGACTCTGAATCCCCACCCCAAATTGGGGGATTCAGAGGCTTATCCAAATATACTGCTGGATTTCAAGAGGGGGATTATTGAAGATCTCATAAATTGGGGGGATTGAATAGAGTCTTCAAGTTATGAATTGCTCTTTCAGTCAAATTCTGTTTAATGTTTCAGTAGAAAATCCAAAATTCTGTTTTTCTCTAATTAGGTTGGAGATTCAGTTTGGTGTGATGGTTAAGCATCAGGCAGATGAAACCATGAGTTGTAGTCAAGCCTTTGAGCACAAAGCCAGCTGGGTAACCTTGGGCCAGTCAATTTCTCTCAGCCCTGGGATGGAGGGAATGGCAGACCATTTCAGAAAAACCTTGCTAAGAAAATCACAAGGATTTTCCAGGCAGTCACTAGACATGATTGAAATGGGGGAGGGGGAAATACTAAGTTCTGTTATCTCTAATTAAGTAATGCTGAAATGTAACTTCCCTTGTTAAATGTTAATCTTTCAGAAGAGTTCAGCTTTAATCGAGAAAATGTTTTATTTTATTAATAATACCTATAAATAATTCCATAGAAGCATAGATCAATATAATTCAATTATGTTTCTGTCCTTTGATCTGTAAAATTCTACATTTCAGAAAGTTATTTTTGATATTTTTTTAAAAAATGTAATAGAAGTTTTCTCTGAGGGCTGAGGCACTTAAACAGGACATTTCCTTGATATTTATCACAATGTCCATACATCTGTTTGCTTTTATGTAGTTTACTACAGAAGGTATCATGGGCACTGATGATGGTTTTTAGAAGTGCTCCTTCTTTCTAACAGCTTATCATAAGTTTGAGAAGTATAACAATTTATTATTTTTTATAAGATTTATTCTAAGATCATTTTTAGTGTTACATATACTATATACATATATTAACATATAATTCATCTATGAATTTGTATGAGTTGCAATCCAGAAACACATGGCATAGCATCTACAGCAGGGGTGTCAAACTCACAGTGTCATGGTAGAGTCATGTGATGTATAGTGACTTTTTTCCATTTGCTAAACCGGCATGGGCATGGCCAGCACATGACATATCTGGCTAGCGGACCAAAAGTTTGACACCCCTGATCTACAACTTATGTATTTGGATATAAAATACTGATATATGAACAGAGGGAACCACCCACTTGCATATCTCTTGCTTTTTTTTCAAGAGGCAACTGGAATTTTTTGTTCGTTTTGAAGACATTTCACTCCTCATCCAAGAAGTGAAATGTCTTCAAATAAAAACAAGAAAGTCCAATTGCCTCTTGGAAAAAAAAAAAAGCACTTTGGGGATAATCATGGCCTGGATGACTCAGAATCTCCATAGATACATACTGTGTTTCTCATATAATAAGGCCGGGTCTTTTTTTTTTTTTTTTAATTTTTATTGGTTTTTAAGACGAACTTAGACAAACAAAACATAAAAACATCAAGCCACCTTCCATATATATGCATACAGTGTGCCGGATGGTTTACAAATTGTTTTGTGCTTCCATTTTGTACTCTTCAATTACAATTACATCGTATATATTCTCATATTTTCAATCAAGTATTAAATACATTAATATCATTGTTAATCAATCATTTGACTATATTTTTATTCATTCATGTTTTACGAAATAATCATATTTTACTTAAATTGTTTTGTGACAGTTCATATTATCATCTCAAATCTATCCTACAATCATTTTGTAGATGTAATAAGAAAAGAATACATCTTTATATATTTATTATTTTCTAAGAATCTACATATTTCATTACCATGTTTTATTTTCTAACCATTGATAGAATAGATCCCAGATTTTCTAAAATTGTTTATCATCTTGTTCTCTGATTTCAAATGTCAATCTACTCATTTTAGCACATTCCAATATTTTCTTAATGATTTCCTCCTGTAATGGTATTTTCTCATTTTTCCAATTTTTAGCAAATACAATCCTAGCCGCTGTTAATACATTTACAATCAGGTATTTCAATTCTTTACTATATATTTCAGGTAAAATTCCCAATAAAAATATCTCTGGTTTCAAATCTATATGCTTTTTTGTCATTTTTTCCAACCACGTGTAGATTTTAGTCCAATATTTTTTAGCATCCGCACAAGTCCACCACATATGGTAATATGAGCCAGGTGTCTGATGACATTTCCAACATTTTTCGGATTTATTCTTGAACATTCTTGCTATTCTTGTCAGGGGGAAATGCCACCTGTAAAATATCTTATACAAATTTTCTTCATATGCTGTTGACATTGTCATTTTATAATTTTGAAACCACAATTTTTGCCATTTCTCTAAATCAATCCCATATCCAAAATTCTTCCCCCAAGCAATCATTGTTTCTTTAACTAGTTCTTCTTCTAGTTTAATTTCTAATAAATATCCATACAATTTTTAATCACCTTTTCATCAGTACCTGTCAACATCTTATTTAAATCAGTTTATCATAGAAACCTTCTGTTTTAGAGTCTTTATTATACCTTGACTGTATTAGCGCATATGAAAACCAATTCATCTTTACACCTTGTTCCTCTAATTTTTGTAGAGACTTAAGTTTACCCTTTTCATTCAATATTTCACCATATCTAACTGTTTGTTCCTTTTTATATATTATAGGATAAGAAAATGTTTCAATAGTTGATAGCCAGACTGGAATTTTCAAATAGCATTGTCTTTTAGTCTTCTCCCTGTTTAACCACAGAGACTCCCGTATACAATGTCTTCTAAAATACCCCTGTGATTTAGTTCCTTTAGTACCATTGAAAAGCATGCCACCCCCGGTCTTATTTTTTTTGAGCCCCGAAAAAATGGCGAGGACGTCTTTTCGAGGGTGAATTAATTTCTTTCTCCCCTCCCCCCCCCCCATGTACCCTCGCCTAGGGTGCCCCGCCGGCAGCTATGCCTCGCCACCAGCCACTCCTAACGGCCAATCATGGTGGAGCGTGGAGGGTTCCCTTACCCCCACCAAGCACTGAAGACCCGGGTCAGCAGGCAGGCAGGGATGTCTGCCGACAGCATTTCAGCCGCTTCTCAGGCCTCCGTAGCTTCCACAGTTCCCACTGGTGCTGGCGTCTCTCTCGCCAGCGCTGTCTCCAACAACAGCGTCTGAGTCGCTCCCGCTTTTTCCCCGTCCCTGTAACAACAGGAAAAAAAAACATTTTGAGGTACCTGGGAGTGCTGCGCACTGCATTTTGGTTTAATCCCGAGCAGCTGGGTGGATGTGAAAAGAGCCGAGTGAGCATCTCTGCTGCTGCTACCCTTGGTGGTCCAGCCTTGGGCTCTGCAAGTTTGCAAAAGTCCCAGTGCGTAGCCCATTCCTGCATTCCAAGCATGCCCAGGCTGAGCTGCAGCTGTCCCTCTCTCACCAGCGCCATCTCCAATAACAGCGGCAGCAGTGGTGGGAACCGTGGAAGTTACGGAGGCGGCTCCCCCACCCGAGAAGTGGCTGAAACGCTTCCATGGTTCCCGCCGCTGCTGCTGCTGTTGTTTTCAAATATGCAGCTGCTCTCACAAAAAGAAAGTTGTTTTGGGAGGTTGGATTCTTCTAACTCATAAAGTGCTATCATGGTGGATAAGGCCAATAATAAAATATCTATTTCTATACCCCCTTGCTTTCTCATTTGCTGCAAATGCTACTCAAAGCATAGAACCCATAAAGATCAAAATAATACTGGATGAAGGTACAGAAAACATGATGGATATCAAAAGAAATAAATGTGGTCTCATTGACATTATATTTGAGATTGTGTTTTGAGCATCTTTTTTACAGTTGTTTTCAGTCTGTCTTGTGTTTTTAAGAGAAAACTGGGAGCCACTCAAATAAAGATATATATTCTCTATCTAGATATCCTACGCTAAAAAGTATAGATAAAGACACTTTCAGGATGAATTCAATTCCTACTGGCTGCATTTGACAACACTACGGGAATGCTTGGAAGTTGTCTTCTCTTGAGATATAGTTTAACTTCTCAGCTTAGCCTAGAGCCATGTTGTTTATAATAGTTCTCAGGCCCAGTACTAACCAGGTTCAAACCTGCAGAGACCAGACAGGGTTGGCCAAGTGTGGCCACAAATTATACACCTCAACATAGAAAACTCCTGCTTCTGATGACAGGACATATCATATAAGGCTACATGATTTTATCCTATATTTTATGTATTATACCTTTAATCCAGTGGTGGGATTCAAATTTTTTTACTACCAGTTCTGTGGGCGTGACTTGATGGGCATGGCAGAGGAAGGATACTGTAAAATCTCCAGTATTTGCCGGTTCTCTGAACTATTCAAAATTTCTGCTACCGGTTCTCCAGAACTGGTCAGAACCTGCTGAATACCACCTGCTTTAATCCATCCACTAACCAGATAAGAAAATAAAAAATATTTTGGAAAATTATCTTATAATTATATTGATCAGTTAAAATTGAAGCTAGTTATAAAGATGAGTAGGAAAAAAGGAACCAGATGTGACTCTCTGAAGATAGTATTCCCCAATGGAGCCCTCCAGTTGAGAAGATTTTTGCCCTTGTAACCATCTGCTCAATTTCATTTGATTGAGGAATTCAAGATGGCTTTCAAGGATAATGACTGAAACATAGAAGATACTCTTTGAAAAACTTTGCTTTCAAGTTGCTGAGGTTCTATAGATCAGTATCAATACTTTGAATTGATCCCAGAAATATACTGATAACTAATGGATGACAGACCCTGGTGTCCATGTTGGTCAGGTTGGGGCAGCTATAATTTGAACTAATAGAAATTTCTCAGTCATCCTCAAAAGTAGATCCATGCATAATCAGTTGGAATAATAATTGATGGCGGCTACATGCCATGCTGTTGTATCAGATTAAAATAAGGGAGCTGTGGTGGTGCAGTGGTTAGAATGCAATATTGCATTCATTGCAGTATTGTAGATTGACTCTTCACTGCCAGGAGTTCGATCCTGACCAGCTCAAGTTGACTCAGCCTTCCATTCTTTTGAGGTTGGTAAAAAGAGGATCCGGATTGTTGGGGGCAATATGCTGACCCTATAAACCACTTAGAGAGTGCTGTAAGCACTATGAAGTGTTATACAAGTCTAAAAGCTATTGCTATTAAAATTCTATATTGAAGTTACTGATTAGCTGTACTTGAAATAACCAGGTGAATTTGCAGTATATTCCACAAAGAATAGCAATAGCACTTAGACTTATATATTGCTTTATAGTGCTTTACAGCCCTCTCTAAAGCAATTTTACAGAGTCAGCATATTGCCCCCAACAATCTGGGTCCTCGTTTTACCCACCTTGGAAGGATGGAAGGCTGAGTAAACCTTGTTTTCCAAACAATGGAACATATATCAAAAACACTTCTACAAGAAAGACATTCTGTAGTCTTTAAGCCTTTTACTATGTTCATCAAGCCCATCAGCTAAAATCAATAGGACTTACAATACTGCACTAATATAACCTGTTTTAGGATTATACTCTTGGAAAATAAATAGAAAATGTAATCTTAATAAAATTTAATTTGTACCATATTTAATGAACACAGTGTTTCCCAGTAGGTGTTTTCCAATGTAATTATTCTGATTTTATACATTGACCTACTGGAATTAAAAGTATAATAAAAATATTAAGACACTTGCAGCTATTAGATTAGTTTATAATTAATTTGCAGTGTGCATTACATAAAAATCTGATTGGTAAGCCAGATAAATTAGTCCTGTATGACCCTCTGGGCTTTGTTCTTCATTGCATACCTATCACAAATGTGAGCGCACTCATTTTCCTTTGACACAAGGAAAAAATATTAAATCTTAGCTAGCAAAATTTCTTGCAACATGGGCAACTTGGAAGAAAATGGTCATTTAATTTACTAAAATCTGCATGTGCATATGTGTGGGGGAGGGCATGTGTACACATGTACACACATAAATATGGACATCCTTCAGTTAGTACTATTATTTCTATTGGTACTTCAATGTTATGTGTATCTCTTCATAAATAAGTTCATCATTTTCAATAGAATTTTTCCCAGACTGTAATACATAGGATTATAGCCTCAAGGCATTAACTGATTACACTGAGATTTTTCTCATTCAAAATGGATGAAAACAAAAAGAAAACATTCACCGTAATGTGAATGCCAGTCCTCTAAAAATACATTTGAGGGATTGAAATTGATCAAAGATTTTAACATAGATTGCTGAACTAAATTAAATTAGAATATTTATTTTTTATTTTAACTAACTGACATGCATTGCAAACCATAAATAGCTTTCAAGGCTTAAAGGGGGGAGATATTGCCCATTGGCTATAAAATAATTTTATGACAAAAAGATGTTTATGAACCACTCTGTTGGTGAATAAAGTTACAATTCTCCTCAATAAGGCTACCTAAGACCTACTGGCTTCAGTAGCTTTAAGCAGCCATATGCGAGAAGTAATATCTGAAGTATTTAAAGTTGAAAATCAAATCCTTTATTTGTAGGGCAGCGTTACAACCAATGCCAATGAGCTGGAATGAAAGCCAGCCTGAAAGATTTGAGCAATCATCACTTCCAGTAGTTCAAAATTGGTCAGATTTTTTTTTCAGTGATGAATGACCTACACAGCATCTCAAGTATGCATACCAAAGTAACGCAGCACAATTAGTACATTCCTCTGCATTGCATAGAACAGTCCATGTTAGTAATCCTGTTATAATCAACACGGTGTTCTGAAGAAGATCATTGCACATAGAAAATAGAAATCATTTGATGACCTTCAACCTTCAGTCTACAATAGCATGTAATGCAAATGCTATGCAATAATAATATGAAGCACTCTCCCTGAATAAAAGGCAATAGTTTCAATCACTCAAAAATTAGTTGCGGTTTCAACTAGCAGATGAATTATATTGTAGAATTTGACAAAAAATCAGGACTGCACTTGTGACAATAGAGATGATCATTTTCATACAAAATAAAATAAAACAAAATTATACACAGATAAAAGAAAAAAATTCACAGGAGAATTGAACAGTTCCAGCTTGGTCTCAGCAGGACCTGGGAGTGAGGAGGATAGTATCCAACTAAGAAAAGGCAAGATGACAGTCAGATAACAGATAACAGATAATCAGAGTTGGAAAGGACCTTGTAGGTCATCTAGTCCAACTTCCCACCCAAGCGGGAGACCCTACACCATTTCTGACAAATGGCAGTCCAATCTCTTCTTGAAAGTCTCAAGTGATGGCGCTCCCACAATTTCCAAGGGCAAGCTGTTCCATTGGTTGATTGTTCTCACTGTCAGAAAGTTTCTCCTTATTTCCAGGTTAAATCTCTCCTTCTTCATTTTCCATCCATTATTCCTTGTCTGGCCTACAGGTGCTTTAGAAAATAGCTTGACCCCTTCCTCCTTGTGGCAGCCCCTCAAATATTGGAAGACCGCTATCATGTCTCCCCTGGTCCTTCTCTTTACTAGACTAGGCCAAGCCCAGTTCCTGCAACCATTTGTTGTATGTTTTAGCTTCCAGTCCCCGAATCATCCTGGTTGCTCTTCTCTGTACTTTTTCTAGAGTCTCAACATCTTTTTTATAATGTGGTGAACAAAACTGGATGCAGTACTCTAGGTGTGGTCTTACTAAGGCTTTATAGAGTGGTATTAGTACTTCCCTTGATCTTGATTGTATCCCTCTGTTAATACAACTTAGGATTGCATTAGGTTTTTTGGCTGCTGCTGCACACTGCTGGCTCATATTTAGCTGGTTGTTCAATAAGACTCCAAGATCCCTCTCACAGTAATTGCTATTGAGCCTGGTTTCACCCAGTCTATATGTGTACTTTTGGTTTTTCTTGCCTAGGTGTAGGACTTCACTTTTCTCTATATTGAATTTCATTTTGTTAGATACGACCCAGTGTTCTAGTCTGTCAAGATCCATCTGGATCTTGAACCTATCTTCTTGGGTGTTAGCTATTCCTGCCAGCTTAGTATCATCTGCAAATTTGGTAAGTTCCCCTTCTATTCCCTCATCTAAGTTGTTAATGAAGATATTGAAGAGTACTGGGCCTAAGACTGAACCTTGTGGCACCCCACTGCTTACTTCCCTCCATGTAGACTTAGACCCATTAAGGACTACTTGTTGAATACGGTTTGCCAGCCAGTTGCAAATCCATCTAGTGGTGGTGCAATCTATTCTACTTTTTTCTAGCTTAATAAGAAGTAGGTTGTGGTCAACTTTGTCAAATGCCTTGCTGAAATCTAAATATATTATGTCAACAGTATTTTCCTGGTCTACTAATTTAGTCACTGTGTTGATGAATGAAATAAGATTGGTTTGGCATGATCTGTTTTTAACAAACCCGTGCTGACTGCTAGTTATTACTTTACTTGTTTCTAGATGTTGGCAGATGGTTTTTTTTTATTATCTTTTCCAGTATCTTCCCAGTTATTGATGTTAGGCTGATTGATCTATAGTTTCCTGGGTCTGTTTTTTTTTTCCCTTTTTTGAAAATGGGATCCACATCAGCTCTTTTCCAATCTTCTGGTAGTCCCCCGGTGCTCCAGGATTTTTGAAAGATATGATGTTTCTGAGATGACCTCTGCCAACTCCTTTAAAACTCTGGGATGTAATCCATCAGGCCCCGATGATTTGTTTTCATCAAGATCAGACAGGTGTTCTCTTACTATTTTTTTTGCATATTTTAACTTTTATTTCTGGTCTGTCTTTTATAGTTATGTTTTTGGTGGGATGAGCTATAGTTTCTTTTTGCATGAAGACGGATGCAAAGAATGAGTAAAGCAGTTCTGCTTTCTCTCTGTTGCCTGTTTCTTCCTTGCCGTCTTCTCTCTTAGGTGGACTGACTGTTTCCTTGTTTTTTTTCTTGTTATTTATAGGTTGGAAGAAACTTTTTTTATTATCTTTGACTTTTGTTGCAAGTCTTTGTTCGTTCTGAGCCTTTGCTATTCTGACTTCGTCTTTGCAGATTCTGGCTATCTGCCGATATTCTGCCTTAGTTGTATGTCCTTCTTTCCATTTTTTGTACTTGTCCTTTTTTTCTTTCAATTTGCCAGTGAGATCTTTATGCAGCCATGCTGGTTTCTTCTTGTCTAGTCACAGGACCAAATGCCTTTGTATGTGAATGTGACGTCATTGCACATAGAAAAAGGGCAGGCCTTCAGTTGCAGTATCATCACTGCTAGCTTAGCTGATTTGACCCCCCCCCTCCCTCCATACCTCCCTGTGTCTCCCTGTGTTCTATTTGTCAACTTGCATCCTTTAAAAAAAAATTAAATTGTGACTACTGCTTTTCCTATACCAACCTTTTAACAGTCTATTCTACTTTATAGCTATACAATTTATATGCATAGAAAATATAACTAGCATAAAATAAAAATTAATAGAAATGAAGTTCCATTGTGTTCTATGGGACATTATGTGAGGTATTTGCATATGCAGAATGCAAGGTATCCTGTAGAAACCCTTGATTTAACAGACCTTGGTTTTGTAGAATTTGGTTACAATGGACAAAATCTATTTGTATTCTGTATGTTTTTATGAAAATTCATAATCCATTATGGTATTTTACCCAGGAACAAACTGATTCCAACACATGAAATATAATTACATAAGCCCCATTCAAATTTCAGATATTCAGATTTACTTTAATTGCATTTTTCTCCTCAATTGAATTGAGAATATGCTACAATAAAACATGTTCCCAGGTATGTTAGTATGGTATGTCATGTCTGTCTTTCATCTAGAATGGGTCAAAGGAGTTCACTAATGCTGAGTCCTATTTCATATGTCTCTTATATGGGTAACTGATACCATATCTGCAGTTGCTTCTCTGTTCAACTGAGGACATGTAAAGACTTTGGCTGATATAGTTCTGTTTTACTGTACTATGCAACCAAGTCTTTCTCAAGGTAACCATGCAACAGCAAATAAATAATCAACAAATAACCAAATATTTTGCACACACCTGCATCAATGTTGAACAATTGTGAAGACAATAGTCCCCAGAGTAGTAAATATTCTGTATGTAGGACCTCTGAATGGTCTTAGACATATATGCTGTACATCATTATTCAGAAACAGTGAAATGATAGAAACTGAGTCCACAACATTCCAATTAGGCACAAAGAAACAGAAAGCACTATGTTGCTAAGCAATACTTATTGTAACTAGGCTAAAGCAATGTAGGCAAACATACATTGCTATTAATCAAATTATGCTTGTGCTTAGATTCTCATTGCATCATATTCAAGAGCAAAGGAAAAGGCTATAGGGCAAAGAAGTTAGGAAGAGTATTTAAAAATGTGGCAGCTAGCGTAATTAGATACAGCTTGAAAAATGGCAATTGGTAAGAATTTGCACAGATGTGTGTGTGTGTGTGTGTGTGTGTGTGTGTGTGTGTATTTTGGGCCTACAGTCTTTATTTAGGAAAGGTTGTACTTGGGTTAGGTGCCTAAAATAACAGTACATTTTATTGGATTTGTCCTTCTTTTCCAATATTCTTCACTGTCAAAAAAATGCATATACATTGCATATATCAATATCTATCATACAAGTTCACATACAATGATCAATTAAACGTGTCTACGGACAAAGGATGACAACTAACTGTATTAAGAATTTTCTCTCTGAGAAGTTTTCAAATCACATTTTCCTTTACAATTGAACAAAACTATTATGAGCTTCTTGGTTCTCTTTTTAGTTACTCAACTAGCCTAAAAAATAATGGGATTGGAATTTTTTGATAGTGGGAGTTTCTAGGTGTCTATCATTGGTATGTAATTTGATCCATTTATCTACTCCATAACTTAATGCAACTTTCCTCAGGCTGTTTCCTTCTAGATGCTTTAGACAACAATTTCCAAATTAATATTCAAGACAGCATAGTTATAAGTTTTTTTAAGTAGAGTGATGATGCCTATTATCCAAAACCTCTATAGTGTGCTATATTAGGGAAAATTAAATTAATAATACAAACTTACTAGATCAATTGTATATTGATTTTCTAGAACTTTGAGCATCTAAATGAGTTATCTGACTTCTGGCAACAATACTTGAACTATACTTCTGCTTTCTTTCTCTGTTACCACCAACTTGTTCCAGTATTAATATTCCTAAACTTTCAAATATTTAGTGCTTGATGCATCTGGTGCAACATTGGTTTTATAATAGTAACTCTCTATTTAGTTTGTTAGTCTGAATTTCTTTCATCTAGTTTGCCCTGCAACGTCACTCCATATTCCAACATGGTGAATGTATCATAAAAAATGTAAAAGTTTTATTTTTAAAATTGATTAAGAGCTGAGACTGCTTCAGTGGAGCATGCCTTATAATCAGTTTTATTTATCAGCCATTACTCTTGGAAATCTCAAAGGAACAATTAATTAAGCAAGTATGTTAGTTTGTTCTATCTTGATCCATTTGTAGTATCTTTTAAGTAACTGATATTTTAAGCAGATATTCTATGTCGTGCAAGTGCCTGACAGCCATATAATCTGGATTGCATAATCCTACCTCATTTGCAACATTTGTGGTGTTTAGAAAAGAAGATAATTGTGAATGGGAAATAGAATAGGAAAGGAAGGTCGGGGTAGCATGTTGGCTACAAAACTATGAAGTAGATTCAATTTATCATTGAATTTAAAGGTTGAAATTGACTAATTTTTTAATAATGATTCTGCTATTTCTAAATGAGAATCATGATTAACGTTGCTAGATAAAAAGTAATGGAAAAAATAAGTGTGAAGATCTATGTTTATGATATCTGAGAAGTCATAAAAATATCATAAAAGTAATAATAGTATGACAGACTTGCGGGACCGGCACATTGTGCAACAAGGTCACATAGAGTAATAAGATTGGGCCTGGGTTAGGGACTTCTCACTGTGAGTTGTGTGTGGGAGAGGGTGCATGAAAGGAGGCTCAGCCAATCTCATTGTACACATGTTGTACTCTGACAATAATAGATCATAAACAACATGATATTGCATTTTCTCCCCTCTCTGTCAGTACAGTACCTTACTTTTCTGGACAGAATTCTGAAGAAAATTTGCTTATCACATTGATAACTCTAAAACCCATGATTTGCATTATCCTGATGATTAAACAGTAATTTTGTGGAGTAAATTTAGTTAAAAGTGGTCTAATACGAGTACACTTCAGTTCTGCTCTGTGCCTACAAAGTCAGTTTGGTGACCTAATTGGTCATGATTCTTCTGCCTATCTGGTCAGATTCTGAGCATGGAATCTCAGGTAGCTAGATGTCTTGAATCAAGTAGAAATTATACTTGAGTCTGTAATGATAGGTGTTTTTAAGCCCCTTCAGAAGACACCAAAATTAAGGTCTGTCTGTGAAAAAAAAAGTAATACATTTTCATAATTTTGAAGGAAAAATGAAAATTGATTCTAAGTGGCTGTTTTTCTCTGTCATTTTTCTGAAATAAAGTTCTCATATAGGTTATGTTTACATTCACATCCTAAGATCCCTTTGTAGAAAGATAGCACCCACTCGTCTCCTAGAAGAATGAAATATTCTAGGAAATATTAAAAAGGCAGAAAATTATATTTCCCTGGATGAAGAACAGGAGAAACATGCTTTAAAGACAAAGCAGCTTCCTTCAGCTCTCTGCCTCCCCTTCAGTTCCAGGGTGATGGGATTAAGACATGGCCCTCAGGAAACGATAGGATTACCCATCTCACCACATGGCACCTGGAAAGATTGCATCAGACAGCACTCAAATGAAGCCATGTGGTCCAGACAAAGTCTACAAAGTTAGCCAAGACCCCTGCCCCTGGGAGTCTGACAGCCAATGGGATACATTTCTTACACAGGAACAAGAAACACTAAGGTGGGGCCCAACAAAGGGTATGAAACCAGGGGATTCTCAGCATCTCTTCCTTTTTACCCAGAAGCTCCAAGGCATCCAAGCAACTTCCATGAATCCAGTGTCTTTTTCCCCACTTGGAACTGAACTCAGAAGGATATTTCTTCCAACACCTTAAAAATCATTAACAAATGTGAAGTGTCATTGAAATTTACTTTGTGCCTAGGACTTCTGGAGAAGGCCTGATGATCAATTTTTTGCAGGTTTAAGCACTAAGAGAGGACAGGATTAGCCATTTTATTCACAACTGTGGCAGAGACTCTTAGACACAAACTTCACTTTCTAATCAATTTTGGAAATTGCTTATTAATTATTTCTAAGCTATTAGACACCTTCAGATTGACAAGTCTGAAAACACTGGGGAGTCTGCCTTCAAGCCTCACTGAAATAAAATTTTAATTATAAGGTTAAGAATTTAAAGAATCTGAAATAAACAAGCTAAATAAGATTTTGATCTTCAAAAATTATAAATGGACTAAGGGTCCAGAAAAAAAAATGGGATATTGAAACTATTACAGTAAGATTATGGAATTATTTATAAAGAACAATTAGGTTTTCATGGAAGCAGTTTTAATTTTGGGTTTGTTTTTACAAAACAAAACAAATATAAGCAATTACATGAAATCAAGAACTGGACGCTAGAGGGGACTGAAGTTTTTAAGGGAGTAGAGGAAAGATTTACAATATGCGAAATATTGCAAAATATTCTAATAATAAAAATACTGAAGAAGACTTTTGAAAAATGGAATCAGAAAATAGTAGCCACAATATCAACAATGTCAGCAAGGCTGCCTATTTCTATGGATAGACTATGCCCCAAAAAGTATTATTGAAGAAACTGATGTAGAAGAAATTTTAGCTGACAATATTGAGAAGATATATAAACTGGATTTACAAATAGCAGACCAAGAGAGTGACTTAGAAAAGTATGTTTTACAGGATGGGCAAAAGAAATTCAGTCTTTAAAATTTGAAAGGGAAATACAAATGAGAAACCAAGAAAGTAACCTGGATAATGTTTTCTTACTGGATTTACAAAAGAGGTTTATTAAAGCTCTGAAGAATTCTGTGCAATTAGATACAAAAAAACAGTGAAGAAAAATAAGATCCTCAAGACCAGAACTCTTAATAATAAAGGGAAGGAATATAAAGTTTACTTATTTGATGACAGCTAAAATATATGTTGTTAAATTTGGCAAGCCTTTACAGACTTCCTGCTGACTGTAGGACTGAAAAAAGGGTGTTGTAAGGATTTGTTTATAGATAAGAGATGGGACATGTCAGAAATAAATGAGTTGAAGTGTCACTAAATCTGTTTATGCTTGTTGTGATGAAGGTTGGAAGTCACTTTTTATATATTTCGTTTCTCTCTCTTCTTTCTTTTTTCATTTTTTCTTGCACCCTTTATTGCTTTCTGTACTCTTTAGCTGAGTTTGTATTGGATTTTACTATTATAATAATATATAGTATTAACCTGAGATATGAAGAGCTTTACAAGTAATAACAAACACTTTAGTTTGCACTGAAAACCTTGGATAAAGGCCCTAGTATCCAGAAATCTCACATCATCCAACTCAAAACAACCACATGTGGGATTTTTGGAGCCTTAATTCAGGTGTACTGAGTGCAAACCAAAGTTCTGTTTATCACTTGCAAATCTCTTCATGTCATAAGACCTAATTATTTGTAGGACTCCCTATCCCCAGTTATTTCTACCCATTCGATTAAATTCACAGAAGAGCTACATTGCAGTCTCATTGGTCAACAAATGTCATCTTGGAGGACCCAGCAATTATGCCTTTTCTGTGGTTGCATCTCTTCTTTGGAAAACCATTCCTCCCCTCAACATTTATTTTTATTTATTTTATTTTATTTGTCAGTCGCTTACAAGATAATAGAGATAAGAGTAAACATAAGTATAAATACAGGAAATAGGTACGAATAATTTGGTACAATAGGACAGGGACAGTAGGCACGATTGTGCACTTATGCACACCCCTTACATACCTTTTAGGAATGGGGTGAGGTCAATAGAGGTTAGTTTGAGGGAAAAGGAGTGTGGGTTTGGGGATGTAATAAGGTAGTATGTTCCAGGCACTCTGTTGCTGAAGTCATACTTTCTGCAATCAAGTTTGGAGTGGTTTATTTTATATCTGTTGTGTGCTCTTGTATTGTTGCGGCTGAAGCAGAAAAAAATCATTAACTGGTAGTACATTATGGCAGATAATTTTGTATACTATGGTTAAGTCAAACCATAGGTGGTATAGTTCTAGGTTGTCCAAGATCAAAATCTCAATCCTGGTGGTATAGAGCAGTGGTCCCCAACCTTTTTTGTACCAGGGACCAGTTTCAAGCAGAAACACTTTTTCAAGGACCGGCGGGGGGAGATTCTATTTTCCATTCCCAAAACTTTATGTTTACCCTACAACTAGCATTAAAGACACCTGACTGCAGTCTCTCTAGTTCTAGGTCTTGCCCAGCTGTGTAGCTACAAAATTTCATGCAGATGTTTCTCTTATCTCTGTTTGGTGAAAACAGGAATTGAATGAGGAGCATTTAGTCAGTGTGTTTTCCTAGGAAGCTCCTGTAGTCCTTGTTTAGGGATCATTCAGAGCTACGATGGACCTCTAACATCCAGCCCAGGAAGAAATTGCTTCAAAGAAGCTGGGGGTGGTGGCTTTTCCTGTCGCCGCAGCTCCTCTGAAGCGCCCGTTCACCCCCACCCCCACCCTGCCCGCCCGCACGCGGTTCAATCCAGTGCTCCATTCTGCCTGCCTGCCTGCCTGCCTGCCTGCGTTTCTGGTTGTTTCGGAGCAGCTTCGCTGATAAAAAGAGGCGAATAGTTATTATTCTCAGCCGAAGCTGCTCGAAACAAACGAAGGCAGGCAGGCAGGCAGAATGGAGCACTGGATTGAACCTGGATTGATTGGCGGCGGGTGGGGGTGAACGGGCGCTCGGGGAGCTGCACCGACAGGAAAAGCCACCCTGCCGGCTCCTTTGAAGCAGTTTCTTCCTGGGCTGGTGGAGGAGCGAGAGCGACTGAGAGAGAGGAACGAGGCGGGAAGAAACCGAAGCCGCTGAGCCGGAGAGCAGGACAGGCTTTGGTTGCTTCCTCCCTCCCCTTCTTTTATTTGTGTCCTTGATCCCTGATCCCAGCAGCATTCACCGAAGGCAAAGAGAGCTGCCATTTTTTTAAAAAAATTTCTTTGCGGCCGGTACAGAGTGCTCCACGGACCGGTACCGGTCCGCGGACCGGTGGTTGGGGACCCCTGGAGTAGAGTATTCTGTTATGAACAGAGCAGTGTAGTAGTCTTCTTCTAAAATACTTCTGGACCCGCTCAATTTTATTAATGTCTGATATATAGTGCGGATTACAGACAACCAAGCTGTAAACTCATAATTTTAAATCCTGCGGACCACTAATATTAATTTTGACTGATGATGGCTTGCTGACATTGGAAATCTCCACCGTAGGGGGTGGCACATGTAATGTCCAAATTTGCAGATGATGTAATGTGAAAAAAACAGCACAGCCTTGAGGTAATGGCCAGAATGAGGTAATGGTGCTGTTGTGGCAAGAGGGGACACAAGCGGACCAAAGCAGTGATGGAGATGGATGGAAGGTGAGGGAGTGCCATGCTACTTCCATTTGCATGGCATCATCATTCTGCCTTCACCCAAGGAACCTGGCCAAAGTTTCCTGCGCCTCTTGTACTTCAGTGCTTTGACTCCTAGGGACAGGAGTTTGGCCAAGCTACCTGCAAAATCCTCTCTCTCTCTCTTTCTCTTTCTCTCTCTCTCTGAGTGCTCGCAGAAACTTTGGCCAGGCTCTTGCGAGATGAGAGTGACTCTGGCTGCTTCTCTCTGCAAATGCTCCTCAAGAGAGAGAGATGGTTTTGCAGGTAGCTTGGCCGAACTCCTGTCCTCAGGAGTCAAAGCGCTGAAGTGCAAGTGGTGTAGGAAACTTTGGCCAGGCTCCTCAAGCAAAGGCAGAATGTTGATGCTGTGCAAATGTAAGTAGCACGGCGCTACCAAAGCTTCCAGCCATCTCCATCGCTGCTTCGGCTTGCCTGTGCCACCCTTCCCTTGCCACAACAGTACCATCACCTCATCCTGGCTGGCAAGGGCTGTGCTGCTTTTTGCATATTGCACCACCTGCAAATTTGCACGTTACATGTGCCATCCCCTACGGTGGAGATTTCCAATGTCAGCAAGCCATCATCAGTCAAAATTCATATTAGTGGTCCGCAGGATTTAAAATTATGAGTTTGGTGGCCCCTGAGGTCCAAAAGGTTGGTGACCCCTGCTTTAGATGAATCATTCACTGTTATTTTGTTTTATGTTGCATTATTGTATTGTTTTTAAACATTTTAAGCTACCCAGAGACATTATTGTATGACTAAGTGGCTATATTAACCAATCAAATAAATAAATATGTAAATAAATAAATGTGGGATTCTGAAAACCCAGTGGCAGTTAGTTCAAGTTAGTTCACTTTTATCACACTATGTGGATAAGGAATCTTATGCAATGCAGTAAAATGGTAGTATAAGCAGCAGTTAAACAGGTGTTCTTAGCTTGCTGACACTACTATTATCGCCACCAGGACTATATAGTTACGATATTTTGTCATGTTTTGAATTATCTTTTCAAGTGAACAAAAAAGGAAATCTTTTGAAGAAACCTCAATTAAAGGAATCTATCAGGTAGGCAATCTAGCAGTTTCTTTTAATGTATGTATCCTACTTATTAATAGACAAAAGGTTATTTTTAATATATTGTAACATAATTTGCCAAATGAATTTCTATAGTAATTTAAGATTTAGTGAATACTCAAAGGAATTATTACTACTTCAACATTGTACAGTCTCTGTGATTCACAATTTATTTTTAAAGCTAACAACAGAAGTTACTCAGGAAAAATCTGTAAGATAAGGCAAATTATAAGAGAAAGGAGGATTTTGTTAAGGAGCTTAGCAGAAATAATGCAAAAGTTTGCTTTAGAATCTTCCATATCCCATGGCAGATATTTCTGGTGCACAATCAGAAAAGAAATATAAGGTCAAGTAGACTAAGAAAAGGAAAAGGGAAGTTAAAGAGGAAAATTGGTGTTAAATAAAATAAGTTTTATCTTCTTCATTCAATTAAGTTAACATTTTAAAAAACAAGTGATGCGTGTTATTTCTTTTCTTTTTGAGATAAAGTACTAAGTTACTAAGTTCTAAGTTACTATAACCTATTTTTGGTTTTTTTAATACAGTTTTGAAAGTTTTTCTTTGAAGGAAATATGATGATGATATAGACTATAGATACACAAAAGACAGATTAAACAATTTACAATAAGCCATATTGGTTATTTAGAAAAAGGTTATAAAAAGGAAAAGGGTTACAAAGAAGTGGCATCAAATTATTAGTTAGTAGGATTTTATTGTTGAATTAATAACCAAAATGTTTGGAATTGTTTTGTTTGTTTGAAAATTTAAGATATCTTACAATAGGAAAAAAGGGAGTATAAAGCAACATTATTACAATTGAAATAAAAACCAGCAATTTAACTTTTCAAAGGTGATAAGAATGGAGTCTAGCTTGGGTGAACATGTTATCTGATCAGAACCATAGTAGATACAGTCCGTAAAACCCCATGTGAAAATGTCATCCTAAAATTTTTTTGTAATCTGACGACTTAAAACAAACGAGTTAGTGACAAACTAGTGGAATGATCCCATGCATCCAATTAAGGTAAATTAAAATGTACTTTTATGAGGCAGAGACTTAACATGATGTGAAAGTTAGTGGGAGGCTTTCATTTCAATCCCTTTTAAGAAGGAGGTCCATGGCTGGAGATATATGTGAACTATTCCTTCTTTCCATGTCTACTTCCCCTTAGATTTTTTTTTCTTCCATTTCTTTTTTTATTATTTGGTGGAATGAATGCAAATCGACCTGGGCAGTTTTATAACTCCTGTGATTATATATATTTTTCTATATTATATTTCTTGCTTGGAGTGAAAATATCAGTTCATCTGATCATTTCAAGGCCAGACTCATACTGTAGATCTATAAACCTGGGCCAATTTCTGTGGCCTTCCCTAGCCTCCTTTTCATAATGCAGTTATGCTGTAACCTGCAATCCATTGCTCACTGGAGTAGAACTTCAACTTTACATGTAGAAAACCCAAGCTCAGTCTCTGACTCAGTAATCAGTAAAAAGTAGCTGTGCTGTTTTAATATTTGAATATTTGAAAGCTTGCTGGTTCCCATGTATTTTGCCCCTGCCTGGGGAGAATATGGTGGTAATAGCTCCAACGGTAGCATTATCTACACATATATAAAATTACAGAACATGAAAAAATATAACACAGGCCTCCCGTGAAAATTTGAAATGCACAAAATATGAGAAAACAAATCTTTCATGTTATGATTTATTTATTTGATTTCTATTCCATACATAGCTAATATTCCTTCTTTCCATTTTCAGCACAACAACAATCTTATGAGGTGAGCAGACAGAGAGAGTGACTGTCCCAAAGTCATCCCATTCATTTTCATGCTACGGTGGGGCTAGAACTCATAGTTTCTCGGTATCTAGACTGGTGACTTAACACCAAATAAACTCTCATTATCATTATCCTCTCTTTCTATTACTATTTTAACTCAAAAGTGATATTGGAAATCTTCTTAATGCCTTCAGGGAGAGATTGGGGAAGAAAGTGTATAAGATAGTGTATTGTCAATTACTGTATGGTTGCTTCAGCAACTGAGGGGGCTTATGAACTGATTCAATAAATGCATAAATAAAATAAGTGTGTGGAATTCAATGTTAGACAAATGTAAGCAATTCATGTAATGAGATTTTTCTCTATATCTCCTCCTATTGAAAAAACAAATAGATCTCCAAATCTGTTTTATAGTTCTTGGTGATCTTGTACCATAGATTTTGAAATTGCTTAAAGTGAGGAACGTAGTGAGAAAAAATAATTTATCTCATTCCAATTTCAGGAATTGCTTCTGTTTACAGAATTAAACTGTTGGATTTCACTCAGTAGGGTACAATTTGGAATACCTTGCATACACATTTCTTAGTGTGCATATCTTTTGCAAGAATTTTTGTACAGGAAAAGGCCTTTTGGAGTAAAACTTTCTTCTAATATACTATGCTTGTATTAATTTTCCTAATGTAAATGTGTGTTTCTGAGTATTATTTATTTAATTGGACAATTTATATAGCTTTCTATTTCACCACAATGAGTCCAGACACACACAAAATGTTAAAACAAACAAAACCTGCAATAATACAATTTATAAAAATCAACATCCAACGAGTAGTGATATAACATGTGATCAGAATTGAAAATTCATACTACTATGGATCAGTATAACTTCAGTAACTAAAGCAACCAGCCAAGAGGACTGGCTTAAATTCCTGACCCAAAGGCCATTATAAGAGCCAACAGATCACAGCCATCTGAATTTTTTTAATGGTAAGGGCAATGCAGCAACAGACTAGAATATAGTGGTGGATTCTGTCCTAAAGTATCAGTGCATATTTCAATTTTGTAGACATGTGCCTAAAAATGATGCTCTTTTAGTTCAGCAAATCCAAAATTTTGTCTAGAAATTCTGATGGACCTAATTTCTTATCCATTATGTTCCTTCCCTCAGTTATTTAAATTGCAGATGAAAAACAAACCAGTATCTCTTTTGTATCAATAAGAAATTAATTTATCAGGAAAAGATAGAAAGAAAAGAATGTTGTGATTACATCAATACTGTCAATGTATGTTTATTCTAGAAAGTCATAATTGGAAGGATCTTGGTGACATTTATCCCAACTCTAGATTATACAGAAAATCTACTATATTGGCATCTTTTTCCTCCAATCTTTGTCTACAGAAGTAGCTTATGGAGTAATATGCACAGCTTTGTTTATCCTGAAATATAATGGTAAAGACCATTATTTAATCAAGATGTTAATTTTAATAAAGTTTAATCATTGGATCAGTTAGTGTATATTTTTATTATATCAACTTATTTTTTTCCATTAAATATCTTTATTATGATCATAACTTTAGTGATGTTTTCTCTGAAACTTTGCAAGACTTTTTTGGCATTACATTGAGTAGCTAACATGGATATATACTGTAGATGATTACGTAGATAACATTGGGAAACAATTGCATAAGAACAACCAATTGAATACTTTGTGAAACAGAAGCATGGGAAAAAGCCTCAGAATGGATTTCTCCAAAGATTGAGGAACCTAAGCAGAAAACACAGTTGTTGGATATTTTTCATTTTGTTGCTGTTGTTAGTTTCTAAATACCCACTTTGATGGGAGATAAGCTGTTTGTGAATTTGGTGTTAGAGACATCATTACAACATTAAAGAAAGCCATCTGTTTATGTCTCGTCTATCTTCTGCTCCAAAGTTCACATAATTATCATAAGCCAACTTAAGGAAATGAGCATGAGACAATTTTATTTAGGCCAAGTCAGTTTGCTTTTTCCCCACAATAAATGAGAATCCCTAAATACTTGACAATAAGCTGATACTGAGATCATGATGTTAATGCTGATAATGATTGTCTGGTTTGGTACAGCAACCAAATAGAACAGGTATAAACCAACAGATAGTTTGGACTGCAGAAAAAACTATCGCAACCAGCCTGCTTTTCATTGAAGACCTGAATATTGTGTGGGTCAAAAGAAGAGCTGAGAAAATATCTACAAACCCTCTCACATCCTGGACACAAACTGTTTCAACTCCCCCCCTCAGAATGCTGCTACACTGCTATAGGGCATTGCATATCAAAACAACTATACACAGGTACAATTTTTCCCCTCATGCCATCATTCTGCTGCACACCTAATTCCCACAGTACTGCCTTATGTCTAAGTATATTTACCCATGTTGTATGGCTGTAGTGTTATTATTATCCTTCTCATGTTTTCCACTACTACCTCTTATTGGTATCATTATTACAATTGTTATTACTCTGTTGCTTTGCATGTAAATTGAGAGCTTCTGGACCCAAGACAAATTCCTTGTGTGTCTAGTCACACTTGGCCAAATAAAGTATTCTATCCTATTCTATCCTATCCTATCCTATGTTATGCTATGCTATAATATTCCATTCCAATCTACTCCACCCCACCCCACCCCACCCTATCCCATCCCATCCTATACTATCCTATCCTGTCCAATCCTATCCTATGAAGATTTTCCTCCAGTGAGAGTAGAATGAAATACAATTTTGGTGCTTCTGCAGTGCTTCACTTTTCATATAGATGAAGAGATTATGATTTTTTTTCTGCATTTGAAATACTCACACTGAGATAGAAAAAACACATCCAGCCTTTATGCTGCCTAAAAAAAAACAGGAAAACAAATTATTACTATGTAAGTATTACTCAAGTGTATCAAACATAGAGATATAAACTTCTGTACTTTTGACCTTGAGAAGCAAAAACCTGATTGTCAAACACCTTGCATATAAAAATTGTTTAATTGAATCTGCTTTTCCAGTAATGAGTAAATTGAGTAAATCAAAAAAAAAAAAAAGATATTCTGCCCTTTTTGTTTTTCAGTATTTTGAACAAATCTTTCAATACTTGTAGCTGTTTTTCAAAGTGTAGCATAGCCCTCTTTTTGACTCATGCAGTGTATAGATCTTCAATGGAAGGCAGGTCGGTAGCAATTGTTTTTTTCTGCAGTTCTAATTATCCGTTGAAGTTTGTGTCTGTCTTGTTTGGTTGCAAAGCCAAACCAGACAGTTATAGAGGTGCAGATGACAGACTCAATTATTCCTCTGTAGAACTGAATCAGCAGCTCCTTGGGCAGAACATTGTTTATTGTGGGTTTTTTTTAATGATATTTTTGATGTTAGGTGTTCATTTTAAGTTTTGAGAAAAGATATAACTGAGAAACTTGAAGGTCTCCACTGTTGATACATGTTGTGTAGTATTGTAAAAAGGTGGTAGTATAGAAGCGTTTCTCGTAAAATCTACCACCATTTCTACAGTTTTGAATGTGTTTAGTTCAAGCTTGTTCTTGACTAGTTGTTCAACCTCCCGTCTGTATGCAGATTAGTCATTGTCTCGAATGAGACCATTCTTCCATTGAGGACCTGTATACTGCACGAGTCAAAAAGAGGGCTGTGAAAATATCTATAGATCCCTTACATCCTGGACATAAATTGTTTCAACTTCTACCCTCAAAATGAAGCTATAGAGCATTGCACATCAGAACAACTAGATACAAGGACTTTTTTTTCCTGAATGCCATCACTCTGCTAAACAACTAATTCCCACAACATTATCAAACTATTTACTAAGCCTATATTACTATTATTCTTCTCATCCTTCCTATTACCTATCTCTTCCTACTTATGACTATAATCTTGTTGCTTGTATCTTTACAATTTTATTTAGTTTCCTAGTATGATTTGATTGCTTATTTAGTATTCTATGACTATCACTGTGTTGTATCTTCTGATTCTTGATGAATGTATTTTTATGTACACTGAGAGCTTATGCACCAAAGACAAATTCCTTGTGTGTCCAATCACACTTGGTAAATAAAGAATTATATTCTATTCTAAAAAAAAGCAAAAGCTGCAAAAGGCCATAGAAATGTTGTGGAGATTCATTCTATCAGAGCTGCTGTGAGCTAAAGCAAGACCATATCAACACTTTGAATTCTGTATCTTGCATTATATCAGAAAAATATTGTCACCTCTCATTGCAACCATTCACTCAAAATTGTCATGATGCATTCTAGTACATGGCAGTGAAGAAGTTTAATCCTGGATCTTTGACACATTTCAAATGCAGCTGCCACAAAGAGATGTATCTCGATATACATACACAATGGTATATTTTCTAATTCTTATTGTCAGGAGTTCCCATTATTTCTATCTGCTACAATTTGGCACTCTCTTTTTATTTTTTTTCTAGTGCTTATCATTTCTTTTTCCTGGATTAGTCATGCAGCAAATTATGGATCAAGGGATGAATAGAATGGACACTATCCATTATTTTGTGAACAGATTTATGCTTTGCCATAGGGGTTTCTCTTCCTTATGTGGTCATTACAGTTTTCTGGGCACTCTCCAAAACTGGTCCAGAAGATCCAGAGGTTCCTTTCCCAAGGATCCAGAACAGATCCGGGTAACCTACGGGAGACAGCAGAGCAGATATAGAACTGATCATCCAATAAATATTTATTCTACTATTTTATCAGTACAGTAACACCAAAATAGCACCATTCAATACATGCATATGCTGTGTAACCTTTTAGATGTGATGGTTTCAACAGGAACCGATGATCAACCCTTTCTGAATTAGTCACAAGGGTAAGGCCTGTCAGCAGTAGGAAAGAGGCAAGCTTCTGAGGACAATTGATTAGATGCAAGGCGGTTTTAAAATGGAAGAAAGTAACAGCAAAACAGGGTAGGCCACTTCTTTTTTCTGCCACTTTCGTATATACTATGTTCCCAAATTGCTTTTATATTGTATTTATTTATTAAGTTTGTATGTTGTCCATCTCACTGTCCCAAGTGACTTTAGGTCACTTACAATAGCATAAAAGCATAAAGGCATTAAAATTAATATTGACAACACATTAAATAAAATGTTAAAATCAAAAGCATGGATGATACAGGGGTGAACTTTGTCTTTAACTCAGCCAACCACCTCCAGCAGAGCACAGCCCCATTGGGGCTCCATGTCAACCAATAGAGTCAGGTTTTAAGGCCCTTCCAGAGAGCCTTTTATATAGAAGCTTCTATATCCACTGACTGGACATTTGGCACACTTAACTTTTCAGAAGGGCCAAGTGTTATGTTTGGAGAATAAGGAGACCAGACATCTGACCAGTGACTTCAACTCTTTAATAATAACAGGAAACAGAATGGAACAGAGCAATGCTATGGGCAGCAGTAACCCTTTTATAGGGTTAGCTGCTGCCTTATTAACCAATGAAACTGCGCAACAGGTTCCAACTACTGACCAATAAGGACAGTCCCAAAAGTAACCAATCAGGGACTGGTTCTGGCCCAATCCCAAGATGTTGTATAAGGACCAATCAAGTGTGCAGGTTTTCAACCCCTAATTTGCATTTAGGTTATTCACTTTTATTGATTCACAACACCCCTCCCCCTTGGGTTCCGTTTGAGGGGAGCTGTGATAAAATCCTCAAGATAGGCAGGCCGTTTGGTCTGCCTGGAAGATTTCCGAGGCTCCACCGGGTTTTGTCCAACGTCCGGTTCCGTGGAGCGTTTGGATGACCATTGTTAATTTCTATTTCGCTGCGCGGTGATTCCGTGCTGCATTCACTGTGGATGTCTGCTGCTGCGTGTTTCTTCAGGGTTTTGCAGTTCGCTTTCCCCTGTATTAAAGTTCCCTGGCGACATCAACTCCCTCCCGCTTCACGCCCGGTGCTTCGCTGGGCTGTAGGGCTCCCGTTGACCCGCTATTAGTTGTATCAAAGTCAATTCCCTCGATACTCCCTCCCCTTGAGTTGTTGAACTGGGAAAGTCATGGCCGCTGGGTGATAATCTCGATCGGAGTTGGTCTATGTTGCGTTTCCACACTCTCCCATCGTCTGTTAGCAAGCAGTAAGATCTAGGCCCGGTGAGGTGGGTAACGGTTGCGGGTATCCATAACGGTCGCCGGAAAAGTTTTTGGCAAAGATTAAATCGCCTACCTTAAATTCCCGGCATTTGCTGCTGGAGCCGACAGGTTTTTCTGGTGCGAAAGCGGGTGGAGTCGGTCCAGGTGCTATCGTATTTTCCGCCCCATAAGAAGTTCAGCGGATGTTTTGTTGGTCACGCTGTGAGGCGTGATGTGCTGCAATAAGAGGATTCAATTGATTTTCTCGTCGATGTTGCCAAATTCCATTTTATGCAGGGTCTTTTTCACAAATTGTACCATGCGTTCTGCACGTCCATTCGCCGCAGGGTGCGCGGGCGAGGTCAGCGCATGGCGGATGCCCGATCAGCCAGATATTGTTCAAAGGGCAATGCAGTGAACTGCGGGCCGTTGTCTGAGACCAACACGCCTGGAAACCCGCAGCGTGGCAAAGAGTCTGTTTAATTTATTAATAACTGAGTCGGTTGTAGTTGTGTGCATTCGATGAATCTCGAGCCAGTTGGAATAGGCGTCGACAGTAATCAGGAAAGTGTGACCTTTGGTAGGCCCCGCAAAGTCAATATGAATACGGGACCACGGTCCCCTCGGCGTTCCCATTCGGTTGGGCTTGCTGGGTGGGGCGTTGCTGGCGTCCTGGCAGCGTTGGCACGTAGCGACCCAGGCCTCGATTCTTTTGTCGATTCCTAGCCACCAAGCGTAGCTGCGTGCGAGTGATTTCATCCGCACAATACCCGGATGTCCTCATGCAATACCGCCAGCAGTCTGTTGCAATTTGGCAGGGATTACTACTCGATCGCCCCACAAGATACAGCCTTTTGGGAAAACAGCTCGGTTTGGCGGGCTTTGAAGGGCGCCCATTCAGGTGCAATTTGTCCGTCGGCCACCCCCGTTCAACCCAGCGTAGTATGTGTTGCAGAACTGGGTCACGTTTCATTTCAAAAGCAATGTCTCTAGCCGTCAAGGGTGGTGCCTGTAGAGATTCAATCTGTAGTGTTGAGAGGGTTGGGGCTGGATCCACAACAGCGTCTGGGAGCGGTGTTCTGCTCAATGCATCGGGCGTGGAGAATCGATTTCCCGGCGGTGCTGCAAAGTGTAGTTGTAGGCGCCAGGAATTCAGACCAACGGGTCATTCTGGGGGACAATATATACGGGTTGGTTTATTACCCGCAATGATCCCCAGTAACGGTTTATGATCAGTGATTATTGTAAAGGCACGCCATAAACATATTCGTGAAATCTTTTAACTGCAGCAACAATAGCTAAAGCTTCTTTGTCCAGCTGACTATAATTGCGTTCAGCTTTAGCTAAGGTTCATGAAAAAACGCGATGGGGGCTTCCGCTCCGTTTGGTAACACGTGGGCCAGAATTGCCCCAACCCCAAAAGGCGATGCATCACACGTGATAGTGAGCGGCAGAGTCTCGTTGTACTGCATAAGTACTGAATCAGAAGTTAGCAATTTCTTTACTTGTTGGAAAGCATGTTGTTCCCGTTGTCCCCAAACCCACGTTGCTTTTTTGTCTAATAGTCTATGCAATGGTTCAGCTACTGTTGCTTTGTGGGGTAAAAACACATTATAGAAATTGATAAGTCCAAGGAACGCCTGTAGGTCTGCCTTGTTCCTCGGAGTGGGTGCCTTTTTAATTGCTCGTAATTTGTCTTCGGTGGGATGAATTCCTTGGCTGTCCAGGAGGTATCCCAAAATTCTACTTTTTCGGTACATAAGTGGCATTTATCTTTTTTTACTCTGAGGCCTGCATTTTGGAATCTTCAGTAAAACCTCTCTGAGTCGTTTTTCTAGGGTGTCTTTGTTAGGTGCGGCGATGAGTACATCGTCGAAATATGGGACAACGCCTTTTATCCCTTGTAACAACCTTTCCATTAAACTCTGGAAGATTCCAGGGGCGACGCTTACTCCGAATTGGAGCCGGTTGCATTTAAAGGCGCCCTATGTGTTACGATCGTTTGCGCCTCGGCTGTGGTTGGGTCTACAGGCAATTGTTGATACACCTGGGCTAAATCTAGTTTGGCGAAAACTTTCCGCCGCCCAGAGAATGGAGTAAGTGTTGCACTACCGGTACTGGATAAGCACTTTGCTGCAGTGCGTGGTTTAATGTGGCCCGGTAGTCTCCGCAAATTCTAGGGACCCATCAGGCTTGATTGGCGTCACTATGGGGTTTCCCAACGGGCGTGGTCGGTGGGTTCCAGTACGCCCTGCGCTATCAGCTTATCGAGTTGTTCGTCGATTTTAGGCTTTATA
Organism: Notechis scutatus; assembly: GCF_049901735.1. Classification (NCBI taxonomy): domain Eukaryota; kingdom Metazoa; phylum Chordata; class Lepidosauria; order Squamata; family Elapidae; genus Notechis; species Notechis scutatus. Next base: position 283,670,362 of record NC_142009.1, on the reverse strand, counting down.
GCGAACGGCACCCGACGCGGCTTAAGGCGGATGGGTGCTATTTCAGGGTTCAAGTTAAACGAGATTGGGGTCCCCTTATACTTGCCTAGTCCGTTCGCGAAAACGTCTTTGAATTCTTGCACGAGGTCTTCCTCCCAATCGATGCTTTCGGCCTTGTGGACTCCGGCTACAGTGATTCCGAGCGGCCTGAACCATTGAGGCCTAGAAGACTAGGCCTGTCGCGATCCATGACAGTCAGTGGTAGTGCGGCGGTGCGGTCCTTGAATGAGACCTGGAATCTGCGGGACCCGGCGACGGGGATTCGGTTGCCCTGATAGTCTTTGAGTATAACCCTTTGAGGGTTAAGGTCTTGGCGGCGAATCGTTGGAAGGAGCTGTTGGAGCGTTTTCCACGACACCATCGAGAGGGAAGATCCCGAGTCTACCTCCATCACGCAAGGTTTGTTTTCGATGGCGACCTTTACCGGATTTTCCCGGCATCAAGGGATGTAGCGTGGCCTATGGTGATTGGTGGGTCTCTTCCCGCCTGGTTTCCTCACGCCTGGTGGAAGTGGTGGACGCTTGTTTCTGTAGGAGTGGTTCACTTTTTCTCGGTGTGTGCCGAAGAATCCGGAAGACTGGAATTCGGCCTGTCGGGGGTTTGGAGTTCTGTTTGCTTCTGCAAACCTTTGCGATGTGACCGCGTCTCCCGCAATGGCGGCAAAGTGCGTCAAGGAATTTGCAGCCGGATCGTGGGTGATTCGCTCCACAGCCGGCACACGGTCGAAATGAGTGTTGTGAGGACTGCTCTCTCTCCGTTCGAAGTCGGTTGACCTCTTCCTCATCGCTGTCGGACGGGGACTCTAGGTCTTCGTGGTGAGTTGATACCGGTGTCTCTCTGAGCGAGGCGAGGTATCAGTGGCGAATTACGTAGCGGTGCGTTGGTGCGGCGCATTTGGGCTGCTGACTTCTTTGTCGCCTCTGCTGCTGAGGCTTCTTTAAGGGCATCGGTGAGGCTGATGTCCCCTTAGCCATAATTTTGCTCTGGATAGCGCCGTCTTCTAGGCCCAGAACCAAACGGTCCCGGAGGGCTTCTTCCAGGTCGGCGAACCCGCAGAGGCCTCCTAGGTTCCGGAGGTCCGCGATGTAATTGGCAAGGCTTTCGCCCTTCCGTTGATCCCTCTGGTAATATTTGTGTCTTCTTACTAGGGTTGGTACGGAGGGCGCGTAGTGAGCCCGTAGTAACGGCTCGAGGACGTCCCAGTCCATTTCTTTTACCTCTGCTGGCTTGGCAAGCGACTTTGCCATTTTAAACACGGTTGGCCCACAATGCGTTAGAAAGATAGCCCTTTTTTGCCGGTTGTTGCATCTTTCAAATTGTTAGTTTCTAGAAACATCTGGAACCGATCCATGTAGGCCTCCCAGTCTTCGGTCTCTGGATTGAATGGAGCGGGTGGTACGGCACCGCTGGCCATGTTGCCGTTGATGGTGCGTGTTGACCACGTGCTCTGTAGGTTGCTCTGTAGGTTTAGTCAGCTCTTCGGTCTCCGTATCCCACCCTCGTCGCCAGTGTTATGTTTGGAGAATAAGGAGACCAGACATCTGACCAGTGACTTCAACTCTTTAATAATAACAGGAAACAGAATGGAACAGAGCAATGCTATGGGCAGCAGTAACCCTTTTATAGGGTTAGCTGCTGCCTTATTAACCAATGAAACTGCGCAACAGGTTCCAACTACTGACCAATAAGGACAGTCCCAAAAGTAACCAATCAGGGACTGGTTCTGGCCCAATCCCAAGATGTTGTATAAGGACCAATCAAGTGTGCAGGTTTTCAACCCCTAATTTGCATTTAGGTTATTCACTTTTATTGATTCACAACACCAAGGGCATGTGCAAATCCTTTCCTATATTTCACTGGTTCTTAATAATCTTTCAAAAATGAATCTGAACAAAATTGCTACTCCTCCTCTTTTAAAATGTGTCTAACACACACACACACACTCCATCCCCTGATATCTGGTCAGCTTCATTTATTCAGAGCTGGCTTCTGTTCTTGTCAATAGCCTTTGATTATCTCAAAGAATAACATAATTTTTAAAATAATTTGTTGCAGTCTTGATTGATCCCGTTGATTAATAAGGAGATACAATGCTTTGGAATTTTTGAAGCAAGATTATAATTTTGGTATGAGGCTCCTTTGAAATAGCCTGAGCTAAATTGTTGAAGTGGGACTAGAAACATGTCTTCATGGTGTTATGCTCTTCAGAAATATTTCAAGAAACAGTATTTTATTGTTAATGATAAGCCACTAGTGACAGTTACGAGCATGTAAATTTATGCATGTGTTGTATACTGATTCACTCATTCATCAGAGGTTTGTAGGAAGGTTTAAATTAGTGTTCTGATACTGATCTACTGGATGTAGCATCTCCTTGAGGATAAAAATAGAGATGACAAACAATATAACTACCATGCTGCCCTGCTACATAATAGTTTCTTTGAGGTTATTAACTTCTCTGTAGCTTTAAATTGATGTTTAAGAGACACCCTGTGAAAAAAGGAAATAAATTAATGTCTATATTATAAAATGACTATTTTAGGTCAAGAAAATTGCTAAGTTTGATAATATGATTTAATATGATGATAATGGCACATTAAGACTTTATGAGATTTTAACTTGATATTATAGTCTGTCTGCGAACAAATCCATCTACAGCCATTCAAAGAGAAGGAAAGAATACATTTCCCTTGTGAATATAGAGAGTAAAATTCTCCTCTTTGATATGCTCTGTGGGCGTCCTTCCTACAATCCCATGAGTTTGGTTGGTCTAATAATGCACTAAGGGATGCTTATTAAACTTTAAAGTCATTGTGTCAGCAGGACAAATGTTAGAATTGCTGGTATCGATGGACTCAAAGAACAGGGAGAATCATCACACTGGTAGCACAGTTCAGCTTACTTTAAAAAATAATAATTCAAGAATGGCTGGGAAAGCCAACAATAGGCAGTTATATCTGGAAATAATATATTGGTAACAGATTTAACAGATAATCAGAGTTGAAAGGGACCTTGTAGGTCATCTAGTTCAACCGCTCACCCAAGCGGGAGACCCTACATCATTTCTGACAAATGGCAGTCCAATCTCTTCTTGAAAGTCTCAAGTGATGGCGCTCCCACAACTTCCAAGGGCAAGCTGTTCCATTGGTTGATTGTTCTCACTGTCAGAAAGTTTCTCCTTATTTAAATCTCTCCTTGTTCATTTTCCATCCATTATTCCTTGTCTGGCCTACAGGCGCTTTAGAAAATAGCTTGACCCCTTCCTCCTTGTGGCAGCCCCTCAAAAATTGGAATACTGCTATTATGTCTCCCTGGTCCTTCTCTTTACTAGACTAGCCAAGCCCAGTTCCTGCAACCGTTCCTTGTATGTTGTAGCTTCCAGTCCCGAATCATCCTGGTTGTTCTTCTCTGTACTTTTTCTAGAGTCTCAACATCTTTTTGATAATGTGGTGAACCAAACTGGATGCAGTACTCTAGATGTGGTCTTATTAAGGCTTTATAGAGTGATATTAGCACTTTCCTTGATCTTGACTGTATCCCTCTGTTAATACAACTTAGGATTGCATTAGCTTTTTTTGCTGCTGCTGCACACTGCTGGCTCATTTAGCTGGTTGTCCACTAAGACTCCAAGATCCCTCTCACAGTTACTGCTATTGAGCCTGGTTTCATCCAGTCTGTATGTGTACTTTTGTTTTTTTGTTTTTTTGTCTAAGTGTAGGACTTTACTTTTTTCTACATTGAATTTCATTTTGTCTGGATCTTGAACCTATCTTCTTGGGTGTTAGCTATTCCTGCCAGCTTAGTATCATCTGCAAATTTGGTAAGTTCCCCTTTTATTCCCTCATCTAAGTTGTTAATGAAGATATTGAAGACTACTAGGCCTAAGACGGAACCTTGTGGCACCCCACTGCTTGCTTCCCTCCATGTAGACTTAGACACATTAAGGACTATTCGTTGAGTACGGTTTGCCAGGCAGTTGTGAGTCCATCTAGTGGTGGTGCTATCTATTCCACTTTTTTCTAGCTTACTAAGAAGTAGGTTGTGGTCTACTTTGTCAAATGCCTTGCTGAAATCTAAATATATTATGTCCACAGTATTTTGCTGGTCTACTAATTTAATCACTGTGTTGATGAATGAAATAAGATTGGTTTGGCATGATCTGTTTTTAACAAACCCATGCTGACTGCTAGTTATTACTTTACTTTTTTCTCGATGTTGGCAGATGTTTTTTTTAATTATTATCTTTTCCAGTATCTTCCTGGGTATTGATGTTAGGCTGATTGGTCTATAGTTTCCTGGGTCTGTTTTTTTTCCCTTTTTTGAAGATAGGAACCACATCAGGTCTTTTCCAGTCCTCTGGTAGTTCCCCGGTGCTCCAGGATTTTTGAAAGATATGGTGCAGTGGTTCTGAGATGACCTCTGCCAGCTCCTTTAAAACTCTGGGATGTAATCCATCAGGCCCCAGTGATTTGTTTTCATCAAGATCAGACAGGTAGAAAAATCAGTCTCCAAAAGATAGAACAAATATATTTGTTAAAAATATCACTTGTTTAGCAAAATAATCTGCTTGGAATATTCCTGGCATATAAAGTATACATCTCACTATTTTATTTCAAAGAGTCATTCCTTTAAGTAAATGGCAGAATGTGTGAAGAATTTCTGAACACAAACACTGTTTGTAGTTTAAATAGTTTTTAATCCAGTTAGAGTTTAAGCATTGTCATTAAGTCCATTAAGTCATTCACAGTATTTCCATCCAGTAAGACTCACTAGTATAGTCCAAGTTAAGAGTCCTTGCAATATCTTTATCAGCCGATAAAGATATCTTCTCCTCCTCCGGTTTCACTCTCCAGAGAAACAAACGCTGGATATTCAGTAGAATTACGCAGTAAATCAGCAAACAGTAGCAAACAATAACAGTTCAGTCACAGGCACTCACAGTCAGTAATCACAGTTAGTCGCAGCAGCACACAGTTACAGCCGGACAGCTTTCCAGCTTCTAATGCTTCCTTATATTGTAACTTCTAACCGCACCCTTAATCGGCTAATTGCCTGCTGCATTGTGCTTAAAGTGATAAGCACTTAAACCATGATATCTAAGTTTTATATATTTATTCACCCAAACCATATTTGGTATCAATGTTATACCTAACAACCTGCAATAATACAATTTATAAAAATCAACATCCAACGAGTAGTGATATAACATGTGATCAGAATTGAAAATTCATACTACTATGGATCAGTATAACTTCAGTAACTAAAGCAACCAGCCAAGAGGACTGGCTTAAATTCCTGACCCAAAGGCCATTATAAGAGCCAACAGATCACAGCCATCTGAATTTTTTTAATGGTAAGGGCAATGCAGCAACAGACTAGAATATAGTGGTGGATTCTGTCCTAAAGTATCAGTGCATATTTCAATTTTGTAGACATGTGCCTAAAAATGATGCTCTTTTAGTTCAGCAAATCCAAAATTTTGTCTAGAAATTCTGATGGACCTAATTTCTTATCCATTATGTTCCTTCCCTCAGTTATTTAAATTGCAGATGAAAAACAAACCAGTATCTCTTTTGTATCAATAAGAAATTAATTTATCAGGAAAAGATAGAAAGAAAAGAATGTTGTGATTACATCAATACTGTCAATGTATGTTTATTCTAGAAAGTCATAATTGGAAGGATCTTGGTGACATTTATCCCAACTCTAGGTTATACAGAAAATCTACTATATTGGCATCTTTTTCCTCCAATCTTTGTCTACAGAAGTAGCTTATGGAGTAATATGCACAGCTTTGTTTATCCTGAAATATAATGGTAAAGACCATTATTTAATCAAGATGTTAATTTTAATAAAGTTTAATCATTGGATCAGTTAGTGTATATTTTTATTATATCAACTTATTTTTCCATTAAATATCTTTATTATGATCATAACTTTAGTGATGTTTTCTCTGAAACTTTGCAAGACTTTTTTGGCATTACATTGAGTAGCTAACATGGATATATACTGTAGATGATTACGTAGATAACATTGGGAAACAATTGCATAAGAACAACCAATTTCATACTTTGTGAAACAGAAGCATGGGAAAAAGCCTCAGAATGGATTTCTCCAAAGATTGAGGAACCTAAGCAGAAAACACAGTTGTTGGATATTTTTCATTTTGTTGCTGTTGTTAGTTTCTAAATACCCACTTTGATGGGAGATAAGCTGTTTGTGAATTTGGTGTTAGAGACATCATTACAACATTAAAGAAAGCCATCTGTTTATGTCTCGTCTATCTTCTGCTCCAAAGTTCACATAATTATCATAAGCCAACTTAAGGAAATGAGCATGAGACAGTTTTATTTAGGCCAAGTCAGTTTGCTTTTTCCCACAATAAATGAGAATCCTAAATACTTGACAATAAGCTGATACTGAGATCATGATGTTAATGCTGATAATGATTGTCTGGTTTGGTACAGCAACCAAATAGAACAGGTATAAACCAACAGATAGTTTGGACTGCAGAAAAACTATCGCAACCAGCCTGCTTTTCATTGAAGACCTGAATATTGTGTGGGTCAAAAGAAGAGCTGAGAAAATATCTACAAACCCTCTCACATCCTGGACACAAACTGTTTCAACTCCCCCCCTCAGAATGCTGCTACACTGCTATAGAGCATTGCATATCAAAACAACTATACACAGGTACAATTTTTCCCCTCATGCCATCATTCTGCTGCACACCTAATTCCCACAGTACTGCCTTATGTCTAAGTATATTTACCCATGTTGTATGGCTGTAGTGTTATTATTATCCTTCTCATGTTTTCCACTACTACCTCTTATTGGTATCATTATTACAATTGTTATTACTCTGTTGCTTTGCATGTAAATTGAGAGCTTCTGGACCCAAGACAAATTCCTTGTGTGTCTAGTCACACTTGGCCAAATAAAGTATTCTATCCTATCCTATCCTATCCTATGTTATGCTATGCTATAATATTCCATTCCAATCTACTCCACCCCACCCCACCCCACCCTATCCCATCCCATCCTATACTATCCTATCCTGTCCAATCCTATCCTATGAAGATTTTCCTCCAGTGAGAGTAGAATGAAATACAATTTTGGTGCTTCTGCAGTGCTTCACTTTTCATATAGATGAAGAGATTATGATTTTTTTTCTGCATTTGAAATACTCACACTGAGATAGAAAAAACACATCCAGCCTTTATGCTGCCTAAAAAAAACCAGGAAAACAAATTATTACTATGTAAGTATTACCTCAAGTGTATCAAACATAGAGATATAAACTTCTGTACTTTTGACCTTGAGAAGCAAAAACCTGATTGTCAAACACCTTGCATATAAAAATTGTTTAATTGAATCTGCTTTTCCAGTAATGAGTAAATTGAGTAAATCAAAAAAAAAAAAAGATATTCTGCCCTTTTTGTTTTTCAGTATTTTGAACAAATCTTTCAATACTTGTAGCTGTTTTTCAAAGTGTAGCATAGCCCTCTTTTTGACTCATGCAGTGTATAGATCTTCAATGGAAGGCAGGTCGGTAGCAATTGTTTTTTCTGCAGTTCTAATTATCCGTTGAAGTTTGTGTCTGTCTTGTTTGGTTGCAAAGCCAAACCAGACAGTTATAGAGGTGCAGATGACAGACTCAATTATTCCTCTGTAGAACTGAATCAGCAGCTCCTTGGGCAAAACATTGTTTATTGTGGGTTTTTTTTATGATATTTTTGATGTTAGGTGTTCATTTTAAGTTTTGAGAAAAGATATAACTGAGAAACTTGAAGGTCTCCACTGTTGATACATGTTGTGTAGTATTGTAAAAAGGTGGTAGTATAGAAGCGTTTCTCGTAAAATCTACCACCATTTCTACAGTTTTGAATGTGTTTAGTTCAAGCTTGTTCTTGACTAGTTGTTCAACCTCCCGTCTGTATGCAGATTAGTCATTGTCTCGAATGAGACCATTCTTCCATTGAGGACCTGTATACTGCACGAGTCAAAAAGAGGGCTGTGAAAATATCTATAGATCCCTTACATCCTGGACATAAATTGTTTCAACTTCTACCCTCAAAATGAAGCTATAGAGCATTGCACATCAGAACAACTAGATACAAGGACTTTTTTTTCCTGAATGCCATCACTCTGCTAAACAACTAATTCCCACAACATTATCAAACTATTTACTAAGCCTATATTACTATTATTCTTCTCATCCTTCCTATTACCTATCTCTTCCTACTTATGACTATAATCTTGTTGCTTGTATCTTTACAATTTTATTTAGTTTCCTAGTATGATTTGATTGCTTATTTAGTATTCTATGACTATCACTGTGTTGTATCTTCTGATTCTTGATGAATGTATTTTTATGTACACTGAGAGCTTATGCACCAAAGACAAATTCCTTGTGTGTCCAATCACACTTGGTAAATAAAGAATTATATTCTATTCTAAAAAAAGCAAAAGCTGCAAAAGGCCATAGAAATGTTGTGGAGATTCATTCTATCAGAGCTGCTGTGAGCTAAAGCAAGACCATATCAACACTTTGAATTCTGTATCTTGCATTATATCAGAAAAATATTGTCACCTCTCATTGCAACCATTCACTCAAAATTGTCATGATGCATTCTAGTACATGGCAGTGAAGAAGTTTAATCCTGGATCTTTGACACATTTCAAATGCAGCTGCCACAAAGAGATGTATCTCGATATACATACACAATGGTATATTTTCTAATTCTTATTGTCAGGAGTTCCCATTATTTCTATCTGCTACAATTTGGCACTCTCTTTTTATTTTTTTTCTAGTGCTTATCATTTCTTTTTCCTGGATTAGTCATGCAGCAAATTATGGATCAAGGGATGAATAGAATGGACACTATCCATTATTTTGTGAACAGATTTATGCTTTGCCATAGGGGTTTCTCTTCCTTATGTGGTCATTACAGTTTTCTGGGCACTCTCCAAAACTGGTCCAGACGATCCAGAGGTTCCTTTCCCAAGGATCCAGAACAGATCCGGGTAACCTACGGGAGACAGTAGAGCAGATATAGAACTGATCATCCAATAAATATTTATTCTATTATTTTATCAGTACAGTAACACCAAAATAGCACCATTCAATACATGCATATGCTATGTAACCTTTTAGATGTGATGGTTTCAACAGGAACTGATGATCAACCCCTTCTGAATTAGTCACAAGGGTAAGGCCTGTCAGCAGTAGGAAAGAGGCAAGCTTCTGAGGACAATTGATTAGATGCAAGGCGGTTTTAAAATGGAAGAAAGTAACAGCAAAACAGGGTAGGCCACTTCTTTTTTCTGCCACTTTCATATATACTATGTTCCCAAATTGCTTTTATATTTTATTTATTTATTAAGTTTGTATGTTGTCCATCTCACTGTCCCAAGTGACTTTAGGTCACTTACAATAGCATAAAAGCATAAAGGCATTAAAATTAATATTGACAACACATTAAATAAAATGTTATAATCAAAAGCATGGATGATACAGGAGTGAACTTTGTCTTTAACTCAGCCAACCACCTCTAGCAGAGCACAGCCCCATTGGGGCTCCATGTCAACCAATAGAGTCAGGTTTTAAGGCCCTTCCAGAGAGCCTTTTATATAGAAGCTTCTATATCCACTGACTGGACATTTGGCACACTTAACTTTTCAGAAGGGCCAAGGGCATGTGCAAATCCTTTCCTATATTTCACTGGTTCTTAATAATCTTTCAAAAATGAATCTGAACAAAATTGCTACTCCTCCTCTTTTAAAATGTGTCTAACACACACACACACACTCCATCCCCTGATATCTGGTCAGCTTCATTTATTCAGAGCTGGCTTCTGTTCTTGTCAATAGCCTTTGATTATCTCAAAGAATAACATAATTTTTAAAATAATTTGTTGCAGTCTTGATTGATCCCGTTGATTAATAAGGAGATACAATGCTTTGGAATTTTTGAAGCAAGATTATAATTTTGGTATGAGGCTCCTTTGAAATAGCCTGAGCTAAATTGTTGAAGTGGGACTAGAAACATGTCTTCATGGTGTTATGCTCTTCAGAAATATTTCAAGAAACAGTATTTTATTGTTAATGATAAGCCACTAGTGACAGTTACGAGCATGTAAATTTATGCATGTGTTGTATACTGATTCACTCATTCATCAGAGGGTTTGTAGGAAGGTTTAAATTAGTGTTCTGATACTGATCTACTGGATGTAGCATCTCCTTGAGGATAAAAATAGAGATGACAAACAATATAACTACCATGCTGCCCTGCTACATAATAGTTTCTTTGAGGTTATTAACTTCTCTGTAGCTTTAAATTGATGTTTAAGAGACACCCTGTGAAAAAAGGAAATAAATTGATGTCTATATTATAAAATGACTATTTTAGGTCAAGAAAATTGCTAAGTTTGATAATATGATTTAATATGATGATAATGGCACATTAAGACTTTATGAGATTTTAACTTGATATTATAGTCTGTCTGCGAACAAATCCATCTACAGCCATTCAAAGAGAAGGAAAGAATACATTTCCCTTGTGAATATAGAGAGTAAAATTCTCCTCTTTGATATGCTCTGTGGGCGTCCTTCCTACAATCCCATGAGTTTGGTTGGTCTAATAATGCACTAAGGGATGCTTATTAAACTTTAAAGTCATTGTGTCAGCAGGACAAATGTTAGAATTGCTGGTATCGATGGACTCAAAGAACAGGGAGAATCATCACACTGGTAGCACAGTTCAGCTTACTTTAAAAAATAATAATTCAAGAATGGCTGGGAAAGCCAACAATAGGCAGTTATATCTGGAAATAATATATTGGTAACAGATTTAACAGATAATCAGAGTTGAAATGGACCTTGTAGGTCATCTAGTTCAACCGCTCACCCAAGCGGGAGACCCTACACCATTTCTGACAAATGGCAGTCCAATCTCTTCTTGAAAGTCTCAAGTGATGGCGCTCCCACAACTTCCAAGGGCAAGCTGTTCCATTGGTTGATTGTTCTCACTGTCAGAAAGTTTCTCCTTATTTAAATCTCTCCTTGTTCATTTTCCATCCATTATTCCTTGTCTGGCCTACAGGCGCTTTAGAAAATAGCTTGACCCCTTCCTCCTTGTGGCAGCCCCTCAAAAATTGGAATACTGCTATTATGTCTCCCCTGGTCCTTCTCTTTACTAGACTAGCCAAGCCCAGTTCCTGCAACCGTTCCTTGTATGTTGTAGCTTCCAGTCCCCGAATCATCCTGGTTGTTCTTCTCTGTACTTTTTCTAGAGTCTCAACATCTTTTTGATAATGTGGTGAACCAAACTGGATGCAGTACTCTAGATGTGGTCTTACTAAGGCTTTATAGAGTGATATTAGCACTTTCCTTGATCTTGACTGTATCCCTCTGTTAATACAACTTAGGATTGCATTAGCTTTTTTTGCTGCTGCTGCACACTGCTGGCTCATTTAGCTGGTTGTCCACTAAGACTCCAAGATCCCTCTCACAGTTACTGCTATTGAGCCTGGTTTCATCCAGTCTGTATGTGTACTTTTGGTTTTTTGTTTTTTTTTTGTCTAAGTGTAGGACTTTACTTTTTTCTACATTGAATTTCATTTTGTCTGGATCTTGAGCCTATCTTCTTGGGTGTTAGCTATTCCTGCCAGCTTAGTATCATCTGCAAATTTGGTAAGTTCCCCTTCTATTCCCGCATCTAAGTTGTTAATGAAGATATTGAAGAGTACTAGGCCTAAGACGGAACCTTGTGGCACCCCACTGCTTGCTTCCCTCCATGTAGACTTAGACACATTAAGGACTATTCGTTGAGTACGGTTTGCCAGGCAGTTGTGAGTCCATCTAGTGGTGGTGCTATCTATTCCACTTTTTTCTAGCTTACTAAGAAGTAGGTTGTGGTCTACTTTGTCAAATGCCTTGCTGAAATCTAAATATATTATGTCCACAGTATTTTGCTGGTCTACTAATTTAATCACTGTGTTGATGAATGAAATAAGATTGGTTTGGCATGATCTGTTTTTAACAGACCCATGCTGACTGCTAGTTATTACTTTACTTTTTTCTCGATGTTGGCAGATGTTTTTTTTTTTATTATCTTTTCCAGTATCTTCCTGGGTATTGATGTTAGGCTGATTGGTCTATAGTTTCCTGGGTCTGTTTTTTTTCCCTTTTTTGAAGATAGGAACCACATCAGGTCTTTTCCAGTCCTCTGGTAGTTCCCCGGTGCTCCAGGATTTTTGAAAGATATGGTGCAGTGGTTCTGAGATGACCTCTGCCAGCTCCTTTAAAACTCTGGGATGTAATCCATCAGGCCCCAGTGATTTGTTTTCATCAAGATCAGACAGGTAGAAAAATCAGTCTCCAAAAGATAGAACAAATATATTTGTTAAAAATATCACTTGTTTAGCAAAATAATCTGCTTGGAATATTCCTGGCATATAAAGTATACATCTCACTATTTTATTTCAAAGAGTCATTCCTTTAAGTAAATGGCAGTGAGAATGTGTGAAGAATTTCATAAGTTTGTATGTTAAACTATCAGCAAAGAACTCTTGCAAAACAATTTCAGAACAGCTGCCAAAACCTGGAAATAAAATCTGAAAGGTCTGCTTTCTTCCCTCCAAATTTTAAAAATCGCTAAGGCTTCTCTGGAAAAACAAATCCTTGCTTGTCACAAGTAGCCAATATAGATAGATTTTTTTTCCAAAGAGTCTATTCTGATTTTAGAGAAGAATGCTGAAATATTAGAGACAGATTTTAGCAAGAATTGACACTAGTTGCATTGTTGGAAGTTTTTTATACTTCTGTTTCTAAAATGTAACTATTATTTTTCTTTGTTAAAAAAAAATTCAACTGGTTCAATTTCAAAAGAAATTGTGGATTCCCCCCCTCCCCCATTATATTCTCATGGATGAACATCAATGTTTTGATTATTTTAGCCACAAGATAGGATTATATAAGTATTGCACACTTCATTTCACAATCCATAGATTTCTTTCCTCCAATATTTAAATTAAATCCTAAAGGTACAATACCTCACACGGAATTCTTCTCATGGGACTATTTCAGGTTAAGAAATGATAAGGTTGGATAAAATGTGGCAATCTAGTACTGAGGTAGAATGCAGAATTTTATTTTCTGGATGAAAAAAAAACTTTTGAAAAAATTGAAAATATAATTTGCCACAGCATTATGCCAAAAATTCAGCAAACAGTTTTGGGAACCACTTATTCCATTTTTTTTAAATAGCAGTTTCTTTCTTCTATATGGATTTATTCTTTATAAACAAATTTTATAAACAAAAAAATGCCTAGTTTCCTGTGAAAAGAGTTTAACAAAGAATTAATGTAAATAAAAACAATGTTGATGTCTTTAGACTGAGCTTAATTTGTGGTGAATACCCAGTGACTTCATAATTATATAGTTTCCTTGGCAGGAAAGTGGAACTAGTTAGTATTCCCTGAGGGTAATTTTATGCCGAAATAATCTACTGTAGTTTGAATACTTTTTCATCTCTAAATATCAAATCTATAACTTCTTCCCATTCTGATATTTTTTCCATATGAGATATTTCTATCTCCACTGAAGTATTTCTATAGGGTAAGCATGAATATGTTAGATGAATAATTTATTTACCTCATGCTCAGTTTTCCTATTTCATCAATTCACCTTTCCATTTGTTTGGGTTTTTTTTTTTTTTTTGCCTGCCCATGGAATACTCCAGAGTCTTCTCCATACCAAAGTTCAAAAGAGCCAACATTCTTTCTACCCTGCTTCTTCAAAGCCCAGCTTTCATATCCATAGACTATCACAGGGAATAGCCATTCTCTGCATGAATCTGATCTTTGTAGGCCTATGCACATCAGAGCATCTCATTATCTTTTCCATGACCTTCATTGCTGTTATATCATATTCTAGTCTGTTATGTATTTATTTGCTGCTGGTTCCTTTACTGTTGGTAGTCAGTCCTAAAAGACAGAAGCTACAAGCTACTTCATTATCATAGTTGCTGTATCTGCTTGCTCTTCTTTATATTGAATTGTAGTACCAAATTATCACTGTACTCCCTGACTTTTATTACTATAGTTTGCAGATATGCATTTTTCTGCTGTCAGAGTACTGTCATCAGCACAACACAATTATTGATGCTTCTTCTTCCAGTTTTAAAAAACATGCTTATCTTCTCCCATCTCAGCCCCCTTCAATATATATTCAGCATATGGATTGAATAAATAATGAGAAAATATAAAGTGTTTCTCTCACTTCTTACCTCACCTGAAACCAGTCTCTTTCTCTATTTTTGGTCTGGCTTCCTATCCTGTGTATAGATTTAGCATTAGGACAATGAAGATATCTGGGCTTTATATTTTCCTAAAGTCATTCCATAGTCTGACAAGGTCAACATAATTGATCTTTTCTACAGTCAATTTAGCACGTATTGCTTTCCTTTTTGTATTGTTTAACTCAATTATACAGTGTCCATCAGCAATAATGTTTCTTGTTGCTTGCTCTTTTCTAAAGTTATCTTGAACATCTGTCATCCCTCTTTCCATAAAGGGCTCTAATCTGGATTTTATTATCCAAAGCACTATTTTGCTAGTATGTGAAATCAAGGATATTGTATTACACCACGCATGTCTGTTAAGTCTCCTTTCTTTAGTATTGGCATGTAGATTAATTTCTTACAATCTGTTAGCTGGCATAGATTTGTTAGAACCTTTATTGATACTTTTGCTGCTTGCCATGTGTCTGTAGATATTCCATCAATTCTTGTAGGATTCCAACTTTTTAAGGATCAGAGTTTTCATCTAAATTCAAAATTTAAGATTAGAGATTCTTGTAAGTAGATAATTTTTATATGGTATCATGGATATTGACATCTCCACTATACAGATTTTCAGTTTGCTCGGTCCATCTTTGTTTTAACTCCTTTGAATTGGTTACTATTTTTCCATTGGCATCCTTTAGCATACTAGCTTGAGGTTGAAGTTCCTTCTGAGTTTAGAGAACTTTTGAGAGACTTTATTTTCTATATCTATTTACTTCAATGATTTACAGAGATCATTTAATACTATTCCTTGTCTATTCTAACAGCTGTCCTTTTTTCCCCTTTTCTGATATCTTTCTCTTTGCTGGATTTAGCTTCTCTTCTCTTCCTGGCAATTTTAACTTTTTGTTCCACCCCTTTGTATTTTCTTCTGTTTCTTGGTCTATGTTATAAATTTATAACATCTTTGACTTCATTCCATAGTTCTTTTCTATGAATGAAGTTTAGGGCTTCAAAATGATTCCTGACATTCCAATCCTTGAAAAGGGTGAATTCATGGTCTAGATCATGTCATAGAAATTGATTGGATTTGTTCCTTCATTTTAGATTGACTTTTAGATTAGTCTATGAACAGTTCATGGTCTGAACAGTTCATGGTCTGAATATCTGAACAGTTCAGATATATAGTCAGATTTGACCACGTTTTTGCTACTACAAATTCAACTCTTTCACCTCTTTGTACTAATAATATACTTAATTTGATAGTACTCCATCTGCTGACTCCCATTTTTCAAGGTGTGGCTTTGAAAAAAATGTGCTAGTAGTGAATATATCTTTGGAACAGAAAAAAGTGATAAGCCATACTCCTGCTTCATTTTTGTTTCCTAGGTCACTCCTTACTATTTCCAGTTGTGGCATTCTAGTCTCCATTCACAAGTAGCACATCTTGTTTACATGTTCTACTCATTTCAGATAGTATTTGAACATAAAGCTCATTAATTTATTTTTCTTTGGAATCATTGGTTGGAAAATAAACTTAAATAACTGCCATATTGAAGAATTTTTTTACCAAGTCCTAGTTGATATTATCCTGAGAAGCCCGTTATGTGGCACTAAAGCATATCAGTTCATATTGTCTATCATTCTGGTTTTCTTGGTATAAAATACAGGAGGGTTACCTTTGCCTTTTCTGAGTAGTTTAAATGACACTTTTGCACCTCTGCTGTAGTCACTAAAGTGATCATTTACCTCCAATAAGTTTCTATATCACTATTGACAGAAATAGGTGTCTGCTTGCTTCAGCAGGGCTGTAGGGTATATTTCATGCCTTAGATTATTCATATTCAATTGGCATTTAATCCTAGAGTTCTTCACTCATCCTCCCAGGAACAATCCTCCATCATAGTGAGGCAACATAGTGGGACTTTAGTTAGTCTCTATCATCACCATAATATAAACATAATCTAATATTAACATGTATTTGTTTTCATTTAATCACTATTTATTATCCCCCCTCATAAGGCCTATCCATCTTACTTGCTATTGAATAATGTTGGCAATTGTGTTAGAATTTCCAGTAACAGAAGTCCTTCCTCCAAACTTTTACTTTTCTCTAATATTAATTATACACCCCCACCCCCTTCAACTAATTTAGCATGTGGCATTGCTGCCTAAACATTCAAGAGATTAAATCATTAAGAAGAAACAATATACAGATAATTCTGTCAGCTAAGTTTGCTCTAAAGTATCTTCAATGTTTCTGCTTTTTTCTCTCTCTGGAAAAGAACCACTTCAGCCAGAGTACTGATCTTGATTTTGTAAATGTAACACAATACTAGAATCTGAAAAACAGTGAAGTTCAACTACATCCCCTTGTTTTGACTGAGAAAAATCTCAGGAGACTGATACTATTAACTGTGGTGAATGTGTGAAACAACAAAATCAATTCTTCTTTCTCCTTCTCCTCCTCCTCCTTCTTCTTGAATTTTCACACTAAAAAAGTAAAGATTGAAATGTTGAAAACAAAAATAGTACAAACCAGGAATTCAGAGCAGGTAAACATTGTTGAAAGAACATCTGTTTATTATTGCCACCCTGAATAGCTTACATATTTATTGCTATAGTCTTGGAATCTTTTAATTTGGAGGTTGTATTTTCTTTGGGCTAGGAAAAACCTGGAAATCTCAGATTTGGGTTTTCCTCAGATGTGCCAATACGACCTCTCTAATAAAATGGATCTTTGAGAAGATGATAGTCTCCAAGGCTTTTAATTTGGAGGTTGTTACCTGGAACACTGTCATTTTGTTTATTAATTCCATTCACTAAAAAACTTGCAAAAAATGATGCAGGATAAATCACCCCTCCCCCCCCCTCCCCCCCCCAGTTTGAAGTGCTATTTGTCTATGTAAATCAAAACTGAGATGGAGCACTAATTTTATTGGTGAAACTTCTGTTAGGATTTGGCAATTAAAGGAGGCAAAGGAAAGTATGTTTTTCATTACCAAAAATACAGCTTTATATAGTTGCAAATCTTAGAAATCCTCCTTCTAGAAAGTAAAGTCACGGATATAATACCATTAAATTTTCCTTACCATAACTTCAGTCCTATCAGTCACATGCAATGCTTTATTAATAGGATCGTGTTTTGTAAGGATACTATTGTTTTTACTAAATTTTGCCAAAGAATAAATTCATCTCTATTTACTTAAAGTATGCTGATCAAATATCCTGTTTATTTGCTGGTTTCATTTGATACCATGTCTCTTTCAGAACATTGTTGAGAAGCAAAGCTGTTACACCATGAATTATGCCTTTTGTATATGTAACATTTGAATCAGTTGAGAAACTAAAAAGGCTAAGTGCTATACACAAGGAAAAATGGCAAGTATCCTTAGTAATATATATAAAAAAATAGAAGTTCAAAGGTGCCATCTTCTTCCATGACAGAAGAAGCTGGTCAACTACTTAACCTGACCTGGCTATACTTGAAAGAACTTCATTATCATATCTTGCATTAATGTTATACAGCAATTTAATGTTAGACTCAGTTTGATATGTCCTAGATTTTAATTTGTACTTAGTTATAAAGCTCATAGGGTGATGACTTGTTCTTTTATTGCTCTATTCAGGGCTGAAATTCAGAAGAGTTTTAACATGACTTCAGAATGATTGCTACTTTTCAAGGATACATGTGTCCTTCTCTGTGTTATCTTCAATATTTGGAATTCATCAAGACCACATGAACTCTGCATTTTGGGGTAGAAAAGAACTGTGATATAATGTTGGGTAAACATATGGATGAACATATAATGTTGACCAATGAAAGTGTCATGTGTGAATCTTTGAATTAATATTGAATTCATATAATTCAATAACATTATAAAGATTCCAAAAGTTATTTTGGAATAAATTTATCACATTTTCCTTTTCTATTATCCTCTTTTTTTTAACTTTTGCGTTGTATTGTCGTACCTAGGTTGTTTAACAAAAAATAGAATAAAATGTAACAGAATTCTTTACAAAAAAAAAATAAAAATAAACAATAGCCTGGTTTCATGTTATCTTGCCTGGCTCTTTTCAGCCTGAAGTAACAGTATTAGATTAATGCAGTATTAGACTTTGTCATATGAAACTTGGTAGTCTTTTGAATGGAAGGTGTTGGAAAATGAGAGCTGAGTTGCAAGGTGTGTGTGTGTTTGTGGGAGGGGGGGGAGAGATTTCATAATTGTAAACCAAGTAAGTGGGCAATAATATGCATTTCTGCATATTAGAGTCCAAACTAAATATCATCATACAATACAATGACAAAAACATCATCAAAAAGATAATGAAATTTAAATGAGATGCAGGGCATAAATGCAATGTAGTTCAGCTCAAACATTCTGAAATCTTTTAATATAAATTAACAATATTTGAATTGTACTAGAGATAGGATTAACATTTATGTTTATGATGTGGTAGATGAAATTAAAAAGTTTCACTTGTACCACCTAATTGTATTTTTGTTAATGTTCTTGGCTCTGAATCATGCTGGCATAACTAGGACATCACTCCGTAGTTTTGTCAATCTAACAAGAAGCAATATCTATGTCAGAAATTTCCTTGATACCAAGTTGTTCCTATAACAATGCTCAATGCAGGTTTCTTTTGCACAACTTTTGTTATTTCCACCAGCTTACTTCTTACAATTGACTTTTTACATATTTATATACCCATTATGCCACAACTTTTCTACAATACTTCCACAAAGAAATCTTTCATCTTTCATTCCAAATTGAATATGTGTGTCATTTGTATCCGATAAGAGTTGTCATATTTACCAGAGAATCACACACCAACCACTATCTAAATGCACAATCCCATCACCACCCTGCACAGATCAACTCTGTAGCCAAGACCCTCATCTCCAGAACCAAATGCCTAGCTGACAAAGACCACCTGAGAACAGAACTGCACACCCTCACTAATGTATTAATTTCCAATGGATTCCAAAGAAACACTATCACCAATCTAATCCGAAAAGAGATACCCCCAAAAAACCAAGACACAGAACAAGACAACAGTATCACACTCCTCCCCTACATCAAAGGCACCACAGACAAAATCAGCAAAATTATCCACAAAGACAATATCAGGACAGGCTCCAGCACTGACAAAAAATAGCCAACATCCTAAGAAACCCCAAAGACAAGATCCAGCTAGAAAACCAAGGAGTTTATGAAATACCATGCAACAATTGCCCAGCCACATACATTGGACAAACCAACAGGAGAATAAATGCACGCATCGCAGAACACAAAAACGCAGTCAGAAGAGAAGAAAATACTTCCTCCCTCTTCCAGCACCTTAAAGCCACAGGACATGAAATTAATTTTGAAGGAACCAAATTAATATCCAACATCGAACACTCCAGCAAGAGAATAATCAGGGAAGCCATTGAGATAGAGAAACACCCCCATAACATGAATAGACGGGACGATACCTCCCACCTACCAGACATCTGGAAGCTAGCCCTCACCAACAAACGAGTCCCAGCCACGAAAACCAACACCAGATCCGAAACAACATGCGACACCACTGCCAATCCCCCTCATCAGACCCAGGCCCAAGCCCATCCTATAAACAAAGGACAACCACCATCCAGAAAACAGACCATGGCTGCTTCGTCAGCTGTTGCACCTCCCGACCCCAAAACCAAACAAGCTGACACATGCCAAGAACACAGACCCAGACCCCAAACTCGAAGCCAGACTAAAACCCAGAATGCTACATCACAGCCACCCGCTCAGGATATCACATCAGAAAACTCAGGAAATTACACCACAAGAACTCAAGAAGTTGCAACACAGCAAATGACCCAGGATATCACAGCACAAGACCAAGGATACCACAGCAATAAGTCTCATAACGTCATCACACAACCCATTACCCAAGCCATTACTACACAGGCGGCTAATGGAAAAGAGATCAAAACACAAATGACCCAGGAGATTACAGTGCAGGACCCAGGATACCACAACGAAAGAACTCGCAAGTCCATCACACAATCCATTACCCAAGCCATTAAAACATGAGAGGCTAATGGAAAAAAGATCACTACAAAACAAACGACCTAGGAGATTACAGCACAAGATCCAGGATATCTCCACAACAAAACTCACAAGGCCATCACACAGCCCATTATACCAACATCAACTCCATCAACCAATCAAGAGGCAGCAGCGCAGCCAACCAGCCCAGCACACCAAACCTCCCCACCAGTATATATAGAGAGATGGCAGCTCCGATCACACACTGCTTCCACTGGCACAAAGCCGAAAGCACCAGCCTGAGGATGGCAAGTGGGACCTCACCGAAATGTCACCAAGATACTCTCAATCTTACATGGGAAAAGACCTGAACACACCTAGACATACATACATACATACATACATACATACATACATACATACATATGTGTGTGTGTGTGTGTGTGTGTGTGTTATGGCTCCCCCTTCAGAGTTCAAACAACACAAAACCAAAAGCAGCCGTTCCAAAACTTAAATCCAACAGAAAGGAGTCTTACAAAATTATATTCCACACGCCCTGTTTATCAAAACAGTCCTGGCACAAATTCTCAAAGCTCCGAGCCTCTGCTGCAAACCTCTTCACGAAATCAGTCACTTTGTTCCTGACAATCTTCCCCCACACAGCTGTGTCCTTTTATGCTCCTTGAGGCAACGTGCTAATTACTGACTCGCCCTCCTCCTTCTAACTGAGTTTGCCTCCGTAAACCACCTAGATGGGCGTGTCAATCTCCCTAAATCAACGTCTGGCTTGATGCCTCCTCACAGCTTGACGTTTCAGCCTCCTTCTGGTTCTGGCATCAAGCCACGATCTTTCAGCTTCCTCGCTCGACTCTTCTGACTCATTTTGTGGATCACTTGCTGGCATGAATGAGGTCGAGGGTTCAGGCGAAGAATGTCTGTATGATAACCTCTCATCCCCCTGGCTCACATCTGTGTCTTCTAACAATTCAGACTCCAAATTCTCAGCAGGCTCCAGCCTTTCATCCTCAGAGTCATCAGAATCAAAACTCACAGCAGGATCGATCCTTTCAGTCACAACACTATCCCTCACCGCAGGGCCCTTCCCCCGAGTCTGACGATCAGGATGTGGTTTTGACGGAAATTGTGCGTGATATGTGCGAATAAGATCTGGGGCATGCACCTTGGATACATCCTGCCAAGAGCGAATTTCTGTTTCATTGTCCAGTTTCCCCACAAAGTACTGGAATCGTCCCTTTAACCATCTGGAATCATAAATTCCGATCACTGTAGTATCCGTAATAGGTTCAGTGCTGAGCCTGGATGGAGAACCGGTATCTTCTGGAGAACGAAGATTACACGATAGAGTGTCAGGTATTAACAGGGAGCGATGAAACACAGGGTGAATGCGCATGGAGCGCAGTAAAGTAAGTCGATAAGCCACCGGATTAATAACTGCCTCGATAGGGAAGGGACCAATAAAACGATGATCCAATTTCCTAATCGGACGATCGACCCGAAGATGTTTCGTTGACAACCACACCTTGTCTCCCACAGCCAATGGAGGCGTCGCCCGATGCGAACGATCGGCGAAACGCTTATAATCAGCTTTCACTCGTTCTAATTGTCTAGATATTAATTGATGCACCGCATATAACTCCGACAAAAAATCTCGTGCCTCCGGAACTGGAGAATCCGCAATGGATAGGGGGAAAAACCTCGGATGATAACCCACATTGGCATAAAAAGGTGTCATGTGGGTGGAGGTGTGCCAAGAATTATTAAAGGCAAACTCTGCCAATGGAAGATAGGTCACCCAGTCATTTTGTCGTTGATTGACAAAACATCTGAGGTATTGGGCTAGGATGCCAATGACCTTCTCACTCGCGCCATCGGTTTCCGGATGATGTGCCCACGCTAAACATACTTGTACTCGTAGAGCGTTCATTAGGCTTTTCCAGAATTGAGCGGTGAACTGAACACTGCGATCTGAAACAACTCTATCCGGTAAGCCATGTAAACGGAATATGTGTTGTATGAAAAGCCGGGCAGTAACATGAGCCGAGGGTAATCTTCTACACGGGATGAAATGGGCCATCTTAGTGAGCATATCAACCACCACTAGCACTGTCGTACATTCCGACGAAAGGGGTAAGTGCGTTAGAAAGTCCATGGAGATCGCTCCCCATGGTCTGCTTGGAGTCGGCAGTGGTTGAAGAAGTCCAGGAGGCGCACCCGATGCCGCTTTCGCTTGTCGACACTGTATACAAGAAGTGACATAAGAAGACACATCGTGTCGAGCCCGAGGCCACCAAAAAGTCCGGGTGACCAAGTGCAGGGTTTTGTGAAAACCAAAATGACCAGCAGCTGGATTGTCATGACATTGTGTCATGATGAGGGCTCTAAGCGTCCTGTTGGGTACATACAACAAGTCTCGATGTCGTAACAAGCCCTCTTCAAAGGACCATGGGGAATCAGGTCCAACTTCTTCCCTTCTCTGCTGCGTCCACGGGTCTAATCGTTGCGCCTCTCGTATGCGAGCCCGCAAGTCTACAGGATCTTGCAGTATGGCCAAGGATTCTGTTGGTAACACAGTTCGTAGAGGAAGAGGATCCTCAGGACCGATATACTTGGGCTTCCGAGACAACCTGTAGGCACTCCAATTCTGTCCACTTGGAACATAAGTAACGGAGAAATTGAACCTGGCAAAAAACAACGACCACTGAATCTGGCGTTGGTTCAATTTCTTAGCTGTGGTCAAATGTTCCAAGTTTCGATGATCCGTCCGAACCTCTACCTTGTGCCGAGCCCCCTCTAAATGATGTCTCCAGGTCTCAAAGGCAGCCTTAATGGCCAACAACTCCTTTTCCCAGATGGTGTAGTTGCGCTCTGAAGCTGTGAGCTTCCTAGAATAGTATGCGCATGGGAAAAGGGGCACGCCATCTTTCGACGCTTGTAACAATACCGCTCCGATAGCGACATTAGAGGCATCGGTCTCGACCACAAATGGACGAATCGGATCAGGATGCCTCAATATCGGCTCAGCTACAAACACTTTCTTTAAAATGTCAAAAGCC